>NW_028317847.1:1075000-1675000 GCF_062004578.1 Staurois parvus
CGCGGGCACTGGGTCAGACATTGGATCGTCTGACTGGACAGCGGGCATCGGGTCACCAGGCATCAGGTCATTTGGCTCGACAGCGGGCACCGCGTCATCTGGCAAGGCAGTGGGCTCCGAGTCAACAGGCACGACAGTGAGCACCGGGTCATCAGGTACCGGATTGTCTGGCTCGACAGCGGGCATCGGGTCACCAGGTATGACAGCGGGCACTGGGTCACCAGGCATCAGGTCATTTGGCTCGACAGCGGGCACCGGATCAGGTACCGGATCATCTGGATCAACAGCGGGCATCGAGTCAACTGGCCTAATAGGATCGTCAGGCTGGATCAGTTCATCATGCTGGGTAGAGGCATCAGGCTGAATGCCGGCGTCCGGCTGAGTAGAGGCTTCAGGCCGAGTAGAGGCTTCAGGCCGAGTAGAGGCTTCAGGCCGAGTAGAGGCATCAGGCCGAGTAGAGGCATCAGGCCGAGTAGAGGCTTCAGGCCGAGTAGAGGCATCAGGCTGAAGAGAGGCATCAGGCTGCATACAGGCATCAGGCTGAAGAGAGGCATCAGGCTGCGTACCGGCATCAGGCTGAAGAGAGGCATCAGGCTGCGTACAGGCATCAGGCTGAAGAGAGGCATCAGGCTGCGTACCGGCATCAGGCTGAAGAGAGGCATCAGGCTGCGTACAGGCATCAGGCTGAAGAGAGGCATCAGGCCGAGTAGAGGCATCAGGCCGAGTAGAGGCATCAGGCCGAAGAGAGGCATCAGGCCGAAGAGAGGCATCAGGCCGAAGAGAGGCATCAGGCTGAGTAGAGGCATCAGGCTGAGTAGAGGCATCAGGCTGAGTAGAGGCTTCAGGCTGAGTAGAGGCTTCAGGCTGAGTAGAGGCTTCAGGCTGAGTAGAGGCTTCAGGCCGAGTAGAGGCTTCAGGCTGAACCACGGAAGGCAGGCTCACCGGTTTGGATACTGGCAGGATGGTATTGGTTGGAAAGAATTTTCGCTTTTTTCTGGTTTTAACTACTGGAGCACTGCAAGTAAACGCAGGTCTGCAAATGAATGGAGCAGCTGGAGACAGAGAAGAACTGGAGGATGGAACAGGAGAGGGAGCAGTTGCTACAGAGGGCTCTTTTACAGGGTTAAAGGCAGGATAGGTGCAGCGAGTGGGAACAGGGTACTGACATGCGGTAGATAGCAGGGCAGGAGGAGCTGTTGGGAATGCAGGAATAGAGTTTTGGGGAAATAGATTAGAAGCAGGACTGGGTCTTTGTAAGCTGACTGAGGCTGGGTGCAACAAGTCTGACCATGTCTGCAGTATGGGTTGAACAAAGCTGAGCTTACACAAAGCCTGTCTGGTCAATGACTGCACTGCGTTTATACAATCTCTTAGTGTCTGTGGTGAACATGTGGAATAACGCTCCAGAAAGTAACCCACATCATCCTCTAATAACCATACCAGGGACTCTACCTGGTCTGCACTAAATGGTGGCAAAAATTCATCCCTGCATTCGGGGGTACCAGATGAAACCAACTCAGCACAAACCTCAATCAATGGCTGCACCTCAGAGAACTCTGTGCCCTGATCTACTAGAACATGAGCGAGCCGTATACATTCTAGCAGTTCATCCCGGGGATACTCCTTCAGAGTTTGATAAGCATACTCCCTGTCATCAAACACTAGCAGATATAAATATTCAACCTCATCCAGATCCATCCTTCCCATCAACAAGCCAAGATGGCTTCCCTGTGCAGCCACTTCTGGTCAGGATTGGCCTTGGTGTAATGTCAGGGCTCCCAGGTATGACCAGAGGTGTGTGACTGATGCAGGGAAACGCAGACTTCAGATATGTGATAAACAATACAATTTATTAACACTAACCATACAAACATAAACGCAGTGCAATACTAAACATAATACAGTGCAAACAAACCAAACCAAACCACCCACAGATAACAGTACATACAAGCAAGCGTCGTCAGGCAGGCCGGGTCAATATCAATTGGGCAGGTAGGTACAGGGGGAGCAAGCAGAGAATGGTCGGGGTCACAGGCCAGGTTCAGCAGGTAGCAAGCAGCGTAGTACAGAGGGTCAGGCAGAGGGATGGTCAGGGTCACAAGCCAGAGATCAAAACAGGTAACAAGCAGCGTAGTACAGAGGGTCAGGCAGAGGGACAGAAACAGGATGCAGGACAGATACAGGGCCCAGGACAAACACAACACCAAGGCAGAGTCTGTGGGTCTGGCCATCCCATAAATACCCCAGCATCATCAGTTCCAGGTGTTAGCTGGCTGAAAGGTTGAGTCTCCGATTGCTGGGAGCACCCGCTGGCCAGCCCTGGTACTGCAGATCAAAAGGCAGGTGAGTCCCACCATTGCTGGCCAGTCCATTCCTGACAATATATATGTGTATATATATATATATGTGTATATATATGTGTATATATATGTGTATGTATATATATATATATATATATATGTGTGTGTATATATATATATATATATATATGTGTGTGTGTGTGTGTGTGTGTATATATATATATGTGTGTGTATATATATATATATATATGTGTGTGTATATATATATATATATATGTCTGTGTATGTATATATATATATATATATATATATATATATATATGTGTGTGTATATATATATATATATATGTCTGTGTATGTATATATATATATATATATATATATATATATATATGTGTATATATATATATATATGTGTGTGTGTATATATATATATATATATATATATATATATATGTATATATATATATAGTTGCAAGAAAAAGTATGTGAACCCCTTGGGATTACGTGGAGTTTTGCATGAATTGGGCATAAAATGTGCTCTGAACGTCATCTAAGTCACAACAATAGAAGAACACAGTCTGCTGAACATAATAATACACAAACATTAGATGTTGCCATGGTTTAATTGCACATAACATGTAAACATTCACAGTGCAGGGAGGAAAAAGTATGTGAGGCCCTAGCTTAATGACTTCTGCCAGAGCTAATTAGAGCCAGGAGTGAGCCAACCTTGACTCCAATCAGTGTGATGATATTGGATGTGTTGCTGACAGCTGTCCTGCCCTTAAAAAACACACATGTGTTTTGGGTTTACTGGTTTCAAGAAGCACTGTCTGATGTGAACCATGCCTCGCAGAAAAGAGGTCTCAGAAGACCTACGATCAAGAATTGTTGACTTGCATGAAGCTGGAAAGGGTTACAAAAGTATCTCCAAAAGCTTTGATGTTCATGTGTCCACGGTAAGATAGACTGTCTACAAATGGAGAAAGTTTAGCACTGTTGCTATTCTCCCTAGGCGTGGTCATCCTGTAAAAATGACTGCAAGAGCACAGCGCAGAATGCTGCATGAGGTAAAGAAGAATCCCAGAGTGTCAGCTAAAGAACTACAGTAATCTCTGGCACATGCTAACATTTTTGTTGACACATCTACAATAAGGAAAACATTAAACAAGAATGGAGTACATGGGAGGACACCACGGAGGAAGCCATTGCTGTCCAAAAAGAATATTGCAGCATGTTTGAAGTTTGCAAAAGAGCACCTGGATGTTCCACAGCACTACAAACCCCTGATTCATCCGCTCTTTTTGTTTCATACTGCTGACTCCTATAATGCATTACATACTCCAGTCCCTTGCATTCTATGCATTACACAGTCCTCTCCCCTACATTGTGTTCATAACACTGCTGTGCCCTACACACTGTGCATTACATACTCCCGGACCCCTGCATTCTGAGCATTACACACTCCTGTCCCCTGCATTTTGTGCATTACACACTCCTGTCCCCTGCATTTTGTGCATTACACACTCCTGTCCCCTGCACTCTGTACATTACACACTCCTGTCCCCTGCATTCTGTGCATTACACACTCCTGCCCCCTGCATTCTGAGCATTACACACTCCTGTCTCCTGCATTCTGTGCATTACACACTCCTGTCCCCTGCACTCTGTGCATTACACACTCCTGTCCCCTGCATTCTGAGCATTACACACTCCTGTCCCCTGCATTCTGAGCATTAAACACTCCTGTCCCTGCATTCTGTGCATTACACACTGCTGTCTCCTACACACTGTGCATTACACACTCCTGTCCCCTGCATTCTGAGCATTACACACTCCTGTCCCCTGCATTCTGAGCATTACACACTCCTGTCCCCTGCATTCTGAGCATTACACACTCCTGTCCCTGTATTCTGTGCATTACACACTCCTGTCCCCTGCATTCTGAGCATTACACACTCCTGTCCTCTGCACTCTGTGCATTACACATTCCTGTCCCCTGCATTCTGAGCATTACACACTCCTGTCCCCTGCATTCTGTGCATTACACACTCCTGTCCCCTGCACTCTGTGCATTACACACTCCTGTCCCCTGCATTCTGTGCATTACACACTCCTGTCCCCTGCATTCTGAGCATTACACACTCCTGTCCCCTGCACTCTGTGCATTACACATTCCTGTCCCCTGTCTGGTTAAGAGTGGAGGTAGCAGATAAATGCAGTTACCTGTGAAAGTAGAGAAGGCATAATTAAAGTGCTGTGTTTAACTGCTCTGCACTCATTCAAAGCCGCACTCCATCATAAGCAGCACCCCCATCAGAGACTGTGCCCCCCATCAGAGTTGCAAACAAATGGTCATATTGTGAAAACTATAAGGAGTATGGCTTAGCTGTGGACATTTTTAGTGACAGCAGGGTTAGCTGAATGTTTTGATATAAGATATGTGTAGGTGGGCTTGCAAATGACAGAGTGATGGCAGTTTACAAATCATGTTCTGATTTTTCCTTCCACACTCTAGCTTTGTCACTTCTCACTCTAATTGCTCCATTCATTCCTATGGGAAAATTTCACCACAAAAACCGCGATATTTCGTGAAACGTTCCACAAAGTAATAGCAATCCAATCGGGAACAATCCGCACGTTTTGATATATTACTTGTCTTTGTAGTGTAAAAACTGTGGGAGGAGTTAGCGTGGCAAATTTGGCTATAATAAGAAACGGAATAAGAATATATATGTGAGATAACAATAAGTGTTCTGCAAGAACACTTAATGATTCACACTCTGAATCGTCCATAATTATGGGAATAGGATTTCTCTATGGGAGGGTTTGCAGGACAGGAAGTGAAAATAAATCCATTTATTACAACTTTCAATATTGTTATTTATCACAAGTAAAATCTGTGGTGCCAGAGAGGACATTCACCTTCATCCATTGATCGTGCCGACAAGACGCAGAGAAGTGCAGGGCACAGAAAAGTATTCTTAGCTACTGAAATCCAATTTGTCATTTCTGCTACTAAACCCCAATGCAGATGTGTTTTGCCACCAAATGAAATGTTTGTTCTACAGCACAAAGCTTCTAGTTAAAAATGTGAATTTGTTTATTATAATAGCGAACGCTCACTGATTTGGGAGCTGCAGGCTGAAAATTATTTAAGGGGTTCCCTAAAATTTAGAAGAAAAAATTGGCTTGATGGTTAAAAGGTTGACAAACTTCCCTACAGGACGTTTTGTCCGGCCCGCCCCTACAGGATGTTTGTTCAGCATCCACCTAAAGGATGTGTTCCGGCACCCCCTACAGGGCTTTGTCCGGCACTCCTTTCAAGGCGTTTGTTTGGCACACCCTTCATTGCATTTGTTGGGCACCCCCTACATTGCGTTTGTCCGGCACCCGCTACAGGGTGTGTGTCCGGCACCCCCTACAGGGCGTTTTTCCAGCATATGGCGTTTGTTTGGTACCCCCTACAGGTTGCTGTCCGGCACCCCCTACATTGCGCTTGTCCGACACCCAATACAGGGTGTTTGTGCGGCACCTGCTACAAGGCGTTTGTGCGGCACCCGCAACAGGGCGTTTGTCACCCCCTAAAGGGCGTTTGTCCGAGACCCGCTACAGTGCGTTGTCCGGTACCCCCTACAGGGTGTTCGTCTGGCAACCCCTACTAGGCGTTTGTCCGGCATCACCTACAGGGCGTTTGTCCGGCATCCCCTATAGGAAAGTTTGTGAGACCTCCTTCCCTGGGCTTCTTAATTAGAATTCCACAGAAGTCTGCTGTTTGGTCACTGCAGGTGGCGATGCGGGGTGAGGAGAGGATCTGTGTGGGTAGGAAGGTGGTAGCTGGGATGGTAGAAACAGTCAATGTGAGGAGGAATATCAGGAGTACAGAGCAAGACCAGACACACCCAGAAAGCGATGTGTATGACCAGGAAATAATGTAATGCAATGCAATCTGCATTGCATTACATTCAGGGGATTCATGCAGGGTCTATTAGACCCGGAGTGTCTTAGTTTCACAAAAAATCATCACATGGGGACTTTTTGTCCCCTATGTGATGTAAAAAAAAAAAGGTTTTAATAGTTAAAAATTAGTTATACCCAAACACACAAAATATCCCACCATCACCCTTTAAAAATAAAAAAAATGTTTTACTGAAGTTTTGCGTTTCCTAGATGTTTGTTATGACAAAAATATTGGAACTACCACTAGTTTATTCTGTAGGGTGTCTGCTTTCAGAAAATATTTCTAATGTTTGTGGATTTTATAAAATCTTCAGGCCTAAAATGATATTTATTTATTGTAAGCTTTTGTGCAGGCAACGCAAACGGCTTTGGCAGTGAAAGGGTTAAACTCTCTGGAAAATCGCAAGGCTTCCTACTTGTGTTGAGCATGTTAAGTAAAGGCATAAAAAAAGTGTTACTCATGTCTCTGCCACTACCCCTGTGTACTAAAAAACTATTTTGTTTTGTAATGTGTGTATATATGATGACAAATGTGTAAAATGCTGAAGATGTTTTTTTTTTCTCTCGGCAGGCCATCGGTGCTAAAACATTGAGGAACGTCTGCTCAAAGTACATCTATGACAAGTGTCCTGCTGGAGCTGCAGATGGTAGCTAGTATTTAATTTTAAAGCATTTCCTGTAGTTGTGACTTTTCATCCCAAAGGTTATTCCATCCAAACGTTTTAGTTTGGGTGGTTAAAGTGTTACTGACCACTTGAAGACTTCCTTGCGTACATCTACTTTGGCAGTTTCAAGTGGTACCATGGACTGTACGTCTATACTGACTGGGGGATTGTGCTGGGCGGGGACCATCTGTCTGTACTTGAGGACTCTGTGCTGAGGGCACCGTCTGTCTATACTGAGGGATCTGTTCGGAAGGCACCGTTCGTCTATATCAGGGGTGGGCAACTATGGCCCTCCAGCTTTTGGTGAACTACAAGTCCCATCATGCCTCTGCCTTTGGGACTCATGCTTGTAACTGTCAGTTTTGCAATGCCTCATGGGACTTGTATTTGTACAACAAGCTGGAGGGCCACAGTCGCTCACCCCTGGTCTATACTTAGGATCTGTGCTGAGGGTACCGTCCGTCTATACTGAGGGCTCTGTGCTGAGGGCACCGTCCGTCTATACTGAGGGCTCTGTGCTGAGGGCACCGTCCGTCTATACTGAGGGCTCTGTGCTGAGGGCACCGTCCGTCTATACTGAGGGCTCTGTGCTGAGGGCACCGTCCGTCTATACTGAGGGTTCTGTGCTGAGGGCACCGTCCGTCTATACTGAGGGCTCTGTGCTGAGGGCACCGTCCGTCTATACTGAGGGCTCTGTCCGTCTATACTGAGGGCTCTGTGCTGAGGGCACCGTCCGTCTATACTGGGGGCTCTGTGCTGAGGGCACCGTCCGTCTATGCTGAGGGCACCATCCGTCTATACTGAGGGCTCTGTGCTGAGGGCACCGTCTGTCTATACTTCAAGGCTCTGGGCTGAGGGCACCGTTCGTCTGTATCAGGGGTGGGAAACTGTGGCCCTCCAGCTTTTGGTGAACTACAAGTCCCATCATGCCTCTTCCTTTGGGACTCATGCTTATAAATGTCAGTTTTGCAATGCCTCATGGGATTTGTAGTTCTACAACAGCTGGAGGGCCACATTTGCTCTCCCCTGGTTTATACGGAGGGTTCTGTGCTGATGGCACCGTCTGTCTATACTAACGGCTCTGTGCTGAGGGTGCCGTCCGTCTATACTAAGGGCTCTGTGCTGAGGGCACCGTCCGTCTCTACTGAGGGTTCTGGGCTGAGGGCACCGTCCGTCTATACTGAGGGCTCTGTGCTGAGGGCACCGTCCGTCTATACTGAGGGCTCTGTGCTGAGGGCACCGTCCGTCTATACTGAGGGCTCTGTGCTGAGGGCACCGTCCGTCTATACTGAGGGATCTGTGCTGAGGGCACCGTCCGTCTATACTGAGGGCTCTGTGCTGAGGGCACCGTCCGTCTGTGCTGAGGGCACCGTCCGTCTATACTGAGGGTTCTGGGCTGAGGACACCGTCAGTCTATACTGAGGGCTTTTTGCTGAGGACACCGTCAGTCTATACTGAGGGATCTGTGCTGAGGGCACCGTCCGTCTATACTTGAGGACACTGTGCTGAGGGCACCGTTCGTCTATTTCAGGGGTTGGCAACTGTGGCCCTCCAGCTTTTGGTGAACTACAAGTCCCATCATGCCTCTGCCTATAGGACTCATGCTTGTAATTGTCAGTTTTGCAATGTCTCATGGGACTTGTAGTTCTACAACAAGCTGGAGGGCCACAGTTGCTCACCCCTTGTCTATGCTGAGGGATCTGTGCTGAGGGCACCGTTCATCTATATCAGGGGTGGGCAACTGTGGCTGTCCAGCTTTTGGTGAACTACAAGTCCCATCATTCCTCTTCTTTTTTGACTCATGCTTGTAAATCTCAGTTTTGCAATGTCTCATGGGATTTGTAGTTTTACAACAGCTGGAGGGCCACAGTTGCTCACCCCTGGTGTCTATACTGAGGGCTGTGTGCTGAGGGCACCGTCCGTCTATACTGAGGGTTCTGGGCTGAGGGCACTGTCCGTCTATACTTCAAGGCTCTGGGCTGAGGGCACCGTCCGTCTATACTGAGGGCTCTGTGCTGAGGGCACCGTTTGTCTATACTGAGGGCTGTGTGCTGAGTGCACTGTCCGTCTATACTGAGGGATCTGTGCTGAGGGCGCCGTCCGTCTATATTGAGGGCTCTGTTTTGAGGACACCGTCCGTCTATACTGAGGGCGCCGTCCATCTGTGCTGAGGGCGCCGTCCGTTTATACTGAGGTATCTGTGCTGAGGGCGCCGTCCGTCTATACTGAGCGATCTGTGCTGAGGGTGCCGTCTGTCTATACTGTGGGGTCTGTGCTGAGGGCACCGTTCATCTATATCAGGGGTAGGCAACTGTGGCTGTCCAGCTTTTAGTGAACTACAAGTCCCATCATTCCTCTTCCTTTTTGACTCATGCTTGTAAATCTCAGTTTTGCAATGTCTCATGGGACTTGTAGTTTTACAACAGCTGGAGGGCCACAGTTGCTCACCCCTGGTGTCTATACTGAGGGCTGTGTGCTGAGGGCACCGTCCGTCTATACTGAGGGTTCTGGGCTGAGGGCACCGTCCGTCTATACTTCAATGCTCTGGGCTGAGGGCGCCGTCTGTCTATACTGAGGGCTCTGTTCTGAGGGCACCGTCCTTCTATACTGAGGGATCTGTGCTGAGGGCGCCGTCCGTCTATACTTCAATGCTCTGGGCTGAGGGCGCCGTCTGTCTATACTGAGGGCTCTGTTCTGAGGGCACCGTCCTTCTATACTGAGGGATCTGTGCTGAGGGCGCCGTCCGTCTATACTGAGGGCGCCGTCCGTCTATACTGGGGGATCTGTGCTGAGGGTGCCGTCCGTCTATACTGAGCGATCTGTGCTGAGGGCGCCGTCCGTCTATACTAAGGACTCGGGTGGGAGGCATCTATCTTTACTGCTGGCTTTGTGCCGGGGGCAATGTCTGTCTTCACCAAGGGGTAAATGGGGGGGGGGTTGTTTGTCCTTATGGACTTTGTCCTTATGTATATTACGGTTATCTGTAATGTTGGAGATCAGGCTTTGGGGGGGGGGGGGGTGATTGACTTGTGCTGTGAGGAGGGGTGATTATGGTCATACTCTGTAAGGTGGTCTGTGTGTTGCTCACTCCTGACCCCTGAGCTACAGGCGGGAGTTCATCAGAAGTGAACCAGACAGAACCTGGAGCAGCTGTGCTTGGCAAACAAGTCAGCTTGAAATTTTCATTTTCAAAGCTTTTAGTTTAACCATTAGCCGCCCGGCCAATGGCCGTTTGGCGGCTTCAAAAGAGTTGCTGCATTCCTGGTGCACGCCATTTGGCGTGCTCCCGCACATGCGCAGTTTGCTCTAATGCAGAGCGGCGCAGCAGCGCGATCTGTCACCGGCCGTGCACCTTGGACACGGCTGATGACAGATCCGAGTACCGGCTCCCATTGCTGGTACCATGTGACCTGCTGTGACCAATCACAGCAGGTCACATGACAGTTGTATACAATGGATGGCTTCATTCATGCCATCCATTGTATACTAGTGCCTAGCTGTGAATGGTCACAGCTAATCACATGCACATGTTATGTGATTAGCTGTGACCAAATCACAGCTAAGCACAAAAAAAAAAAAAAAAAAAGCTGAATGAATCGATTTCATTCAGGTAAATGCTTGCTTATAGCAAAGTAATTCTTTGCTATAAGCAAATTGTGTAAAAAAAATAAAAAAAATACTGATCACTTCCCCAAAGTAGTACAATGTTACTATGGTAACATTGTACTACTTTGGTCATAGTAAAATATGAAAAAAATATCTTAAAAAAAATAAAAAAAAAATGTAATAAAAAATTAAAAATAATAAAAAAATTAAAAAATTGAAAAAAAATATATTTTTTTTTTCATACTGTCACCAGTCAGTGTCCCTGTTGACCGCCATGCCAGTTATATGATGACGCTGTACTGCACTGGTGACAGTATGTAAAAAAAAAAATAGTGAAAATAATTTTTTTCATTTTTTCATTTTCCGAAAAATTATGACAAAAAAAATACAACTTCAAAAAACTCGCCATGCCTCTTATGAAGTACGTCGGACTGTCTACTCTGCAAAAAGGGGTCATTTGGGGATATCTGTACTATTCTGACATTCTTGGACCTCAAGAAATTAGATTGGCTGTCAGTACTTCAGGATTGATCAATATTCAGATCTATACCATAGTTTGTGAACTCTATAACTTTCCTACAAACTAAAAAATACATCCTAATTTGGGTTATTTTCACCAAAGACATGTAGCAGAATACATCTCGGCCTAAATTTATGAAGAACAATTATTTATTTGTAAACTTTTATAACAGAAACAAAGAAAAATGTGTTTTTTTTTTTCAAAATGTTTGGTCTTATTTTGTTAATTTAGCAAAAAATAAAAACCCCAGCGGTGATTAAATACCACCAAAAGAAAGCTCTAGTTGTGTGAAGAAAATGATAAAATTTTAGTTTGGGTACAATATTGTAAAACCGCGCAATTGTCATTCAAAGTGTGAGAGCGCTGAAACCTGAAAAATGGCCTGGGCAGGAAGGTGTAAAATTGCACGGTATTGAAATGGTTAAATCAGTGAATTTTCCCCTCTAGGGCAGCTTATCGGACCCCCTCCACCAGACAGGAAAGTACAGGATACAAAGTATTTTTATCTTCTGCAATCTAATGTCATTTTTGCCACCAAACCCCAATGCAGATGCTTTTGCCATGAAATGTTTGTGCAGCAAAACAAAGCTTCACGTTAAAAAGATGAATTTTATTTATTCTAATACTGAACTCTCGCTGATTGTGCTAATATTCTAGGAGCTGTAGACTGAAATGTATTTTTGGGGTTCCCTGAAATTTTAAAATTTCTTGTTGGTTAAATGGTTGAGACAAGCTGCCCTACAGTTTTCAGGCCCCATGCAGGACAGTTTGTCTGATTGCTCCCCTTTTACAGGGTGTTTTCCGACCCTCTCCAGGGTGTTTGTACTGTTTGAGGTGAAGTCTACAGGCTTTGTAAATGGATAGAAAACTGGCTTAAAGCCCAAATTCAGAGAGTATTGGTTAATGATTCACACTCTGAATCGTCCATAATAATGGGAATAGGATTTCTCTATGGGAGGGTTTGCAGGACAGCAAGTGAAAATAAATCCATTTATTATTTGTTACAACTTTAACTATTATTTATCTCAAGTAAAATCTCTGGTGCCAGAGAGGACATTTACCTTCATTCACTGATAGTGCCGACAAGACGCAGAGAACTGCAGGGCACATAAAAGTATTCTTAGCTACTGAAATCTAATTGTCATTTTTGCTACTAAACCCCAATGCAGATGTGTTTTGCCACTAAATGAAATGTTTGTTCTACAGAACAAAGCTTCTACCGTATTTTCCGGCGTATAAGACGACTGGGCGTATAAGACGACCCCCTATTTTTCCTGTTTAAAATGTAGTGTTTGGGCTATACTCGCCGTATAAGACTACCCCTCTTCCAGTGCACACCAGTGGGAAGAATCGTGCACCATCATTGGTGTCAGTGGGAGGAATAGTGCCCCATCATTGGTATTAGTGGGAGGAATAGTGCCCCATCATTGGTGTCAGTGGGAGGAATAGTGCCCCATCATTGGTGTCAGTGGCAGGAATAGTGCCCCATCATTAGTATCAGTGGCAGGAATAGTGCCCCATCATTGGTGTCAGTGGGAGGAATAGCACACCCCATCATTAGTATCAGTGGCAGGAATAGTGCCCCATCATTGGTGTCAGTGGAAGGAATAGTGTCCCATCATTGGTATCAGGGGAGGAATAGTGCCCCATCATTGGTATCAGTGGGAGGAATAGTGTCCCATCATTGGTGTCAGTGGGAGGAATAGTGCCCCATCATTGGTATCAGTGGCAGGAATAGTGCCCCATCATTAGTATCATTGGGGGGAATAGCACCCCATCATTGGTGTCAGTGGAATAGTGCCCCATCATTGGTATCAGATGCAGGAAAAGTGCCCCATCATTGGTATCAGTGGGATGAACAGTGCCCCATCTTTGGTGTCAGTGGGAGGAATAGTATCCCATCATTGGTGTCAGTGGGGGGGGGGAGGAATAGTGCCCCATCGTTGGTGTCAGTGGGGGGGAGGAATAGTATCCCATCATTGGTGTCAGTGGGGGGTGGAATAGTGCCCCATCGTTGGTGTCAGTGGGGGGTGGAATAGTGCCCCATCATTGGTGTCAGTGGGGGGGGAGGAATAGTGCCCAATCGTTGGTGTCAGTGGGGGGGGGAGGAATAGTGCCCCATCGTTGGTGTCAGTGGGGGGGAGGAAAAGTGCCCCATCGTTGGTGTCAGTGGGAGGAATAATGACCCATCATTGGTATCAGTGACACCAATGATGGGGCACTATTCCTCCCACTGATACTTGCTGACCCCTGTTCCAGTATGGTGCTGCTGCAGCCAGCA
Source organism: Staurois parvus (assembly GCF_062004578.1). Lineage (NCBI taxonomy): Eukaryota > Metazoa > Chordata > Amphibia > Anura > Ranidae > Staurois > Staurois parvus. The sequence goes on from NW_028317847.1 coordinate 1,088,336, forward strand.
TATGTGGTTGCAGCAGCACCTAAGCAAGGCACACTTACCTGCATCTTCGCGGGGCCGCTCAGCTCCGCCTCCTCGCCGGTGATTGGCCGCCTGTGTGCCTTTCCTGAGCTACAGTTCTGGCAGCCAATCACCGATGAGGAGGCGGAGCCGAGCAGCCGCGCGAACATCCAGTGGACGAACCGAAGGAAGGAGCAGCCACGCTTCCTGGACCGGATCGTCGTGGGACCGGAGCCAGGTAAGAGACAGCAGCCCCTGCCCACCCCTGTACTTAGTGTCCCTTCTGTTGGAAGGGGGGGGGGCGGCGGCGGCACCGCGCCGCCCCCTTAAAAAGTGTCAGCATGCCGTTACCGGCGTATAAGACGACCCCCGACTTTTGAGAAGATTTTCAAGGGGTAAAAAGTCGTCTTATACGCCGGAAAATACGGTAGTTAAAAATGTGAATTTTCTATATTAAAATACCGAACACTCACTGATTTGTGCTAATCTACTGTGAGCTGCAGACTGAAAATTATTTAAGGGGTTCCCTGAAATTTAGGGAAGAAAAATTGGCTTCATGGTTCAAAGGTTGAGAAATTTCTCTACAGGGCATTTTGTCCGGCACCACCCTACAGGACATTTGTCCGACCCCCTGCACTGGGCGTTTGTCCGACCCCCTGCACTGGGCGTTTGTCCGACCCCCTACACTGGGCGTTTGTCCGACCCCCTGCACTGGGCGTTTGTCCGACCCCCTGCACTGGGCGTTTGTCCGACCCCCTGCACTGGGCGTTTGTCCGACCCCCTGCACTGGGCGTTTGTCCGACCCCCTGCACTGGGCGTTTGTCCGACCCCCTGCACTGGGCGTTTGTCCGACCCCCTGCACTGGACTGCTGTCGGACCCCCTTCACAGGGCAGTTTGTCGGATTCCCTTCACAGGGCTTTTTAATCAGAATTCCAGGACCACAAATGAAGAAAATATAATCCATTATTTGTTACAACTTTAAATATTGTTTTTTATTACAAGTAAAATCTGTGGCACCGGAGAGGACATTCGCCTTCATTCATTGGTAGTGCCGACAAACCACAGGGAAGTACAGATTCATAGAAGGATTTTTAGCCACTGAAATCCAATTATCATTTTTGCCACTAAACCCCAGTACAGATGGATTTTGCTAATAAATTAAATGTTTGTTCTACAAAACAAAGCTTCTTGTTTAAAAAGGTGAATTTGTTTGTAATACCGAACACTCACTGATTGTGCTAATCTACTGTGAGCTGTAGACTGGAAATTATTTTAGGGGTTTAAAAAAGAAAAGAAAAAAAAATGTTCTTGATTGTTAAAATGTTGACAAAAGCTGCCCTACAGAGCAGTTTTCTGGCCCCCTTCAAGGCAGATTGTTAGGCCCCCTCCCCAGGGCTGCTTGTCAGACCCCCTCCTACAGCAGGGCTTCTCAAAAAGGGTTCCACAGAATTCTGGTGTTGCGGCAGGGAGAAGATGAGTTGTGTCTGACTTAACATCCCAACTATCACCTTTCCACCCAATGTTAAGCCTGGAGGAATTGCAGGATTAAGAGCAAGACCAATGAATCCCTCAATAAAAGTGCAAAGCTGATTTTTATTTGTTTTTTTCAGCTTTGGGGTGGCTGTTGTGCAGGATGGTGAAGTGGGTAATGAGGTGGTCTGTGCTCATTATGCTGTCTGTAGTCTGAATATTCCAGGATTCCTGGATTGTGAAACTTCCACAGGGCAGCTTTCACTACCCATCCTCCATAGAGCAGCCTTTGGACCCTCATCCCCCACAGGGCAGCTTTTGGACCCCCTACAGATATTACATTAATGCTACCAAAGTAAGTGTGCAGTGTAAATTGCCTTTAGCATCACTCCTGTTTCTCCTTGCTGGAGGCGGCCATTTTGCTGAATCCCAGAGCTCTATGAGCAGCAGTAAATCTTTAGGCTGTCAGCACATCGGCCTTTACATGAGCATGTGTAGTGCAGGGTCACAACACAGAGGGTCATCCTTCCCAATGGAGATATGGTGAGCAATCAAAGTACATCCACACTTCATCCAAAGAAAAATGTTAACATGGTAATTAACATGTTGTTAATGAATGCAGGCTATTTCCAGTAACTTTTCAACAAATAGCACTATCCTTTCACAGAATAAAATCCCCACCAAGTTACCAACACAATCCTTCCCCTGAAGTACAAATAACATCAAAATATAGTAAACTTGATTACCCTCTAATCTAATATAAGTGTATAAACATATAAGTGTATAAACATAAAATTCAAACCCCAAAAGAATATAAACAAAAAGCAAAGAAAACCACCCAAAAAATGAAATATAAAATAAAAGCAAAAAAAAAAAAAAAAAAGTCCAAAATAAAGTCCTAAATAGTTATATCAAAATCTTTATCTGTGATATCTTAATTCTTCATATCTTCCAAAATCTTTGTGATATACTTCCAACCAGATCTTCATATACCTCAAAGAAAAGAACTCAACATGTGTGATATCTTCAAAGAAAAGGGGTATCTAGACAACCGTGCCACACGTGTTTCATGCACATAAAAAATAAACGTGCCACCACAACCGTGAAAAAGGAAAAATCCCTCAGCCTTAGGAGTCAATCCACTGCATACCACTAAAGGAAGGTCATAGTTACCCTCAGAATGGTATCAAGGGTCTGAGTATTTCTTTCCAACCTTTAAAATATTCCTTCAGCCTTTCCAGCCACTTCCCACAGACCTCATAAACAGACCATGGATCAGTATGTATCATAAAAACTTATAGCACTTTATTGTAGCAACTTACATTCAAATATAATGACATCAGCTTCAACATCACAAGCGATATGTTCACAGTCCTGCCTCTCCTCATAAGTGTATAGATTCCACACTATCTCACTCCCGAGGGGGAACCGAGTGCCTGTGGTGAGTCTCCAATACCTCAAAGCCCCATGAGGATTCCAGGAAGCCACAGCCGCATGTACCAGGATCAAAAATGGCCGTCACCGCACTTCCAGAAGAGCGTAGCTACGTTACCACATCACGTGCCCCGGACGCGTTTCGTCACATCCGGACTTTATCAACAGGGATACGGATGTGTCTCCTCATTCCCCTTAAGTACCAACCAGGGCGGGAAATAATTGCCGCGGCCATCTGTGTTATGAGGAACTGTTCAAGGCTGGAGGATTACATTATACAATCAGAGTTGATAAAAAATCGGTTTGTGTCTAAAGGATATGATCCCAAACAATTGGAAAAAATTAGATATAAAGTGAGTCAGAATTATATAGGAGATAGGAAGAAAAAGAATACTATAAGTAAGAGATACCGTGATGGTAAAGAAAATAAAGTAGTGGATTGTGCCTTCATCTCAAAATTTAGCTGTCAGTATAAAGGAGTAGAAAATATTATTAGGAAGCACTGGCCTTTATTACATAAAGATCCCATGTTGGGAAAGATTTTACCTGACAAACCTCGTTTTATCTATAGAAAAAGTGAGAACCTGCGAAATTTATTGGTAAAAGGGGTGATCTCTCCCCCTAGGAAGCCGAAGATGTTCGGACTCCAAGGCTTCTTTCCTTGTAGAAAGTGTAAAATTTGTAAAATCACGGGTATAAAAGAGAGGAAAATCACAACATTTACATCTTGTGTGATGGGAGAATCTTTTGCAATTAATAAATTTATCACTTGCAATATGAAATATGTGACTTATCTATTAGAATGTCCCTGCCAAATCCAATATGTTGGTAGAACTAAAAGAGATCTGAAAATTAGATTGAAGGAACATGTTGAAAATGTAAAAAAAGGAAAGAAAGAACACAGTGTATCCAAACATTTTTATGAATTTCATGGTTCGGATCCGAGCCACTTAAAATTCTGTGGTATTGATGTCCTGGAACCCCACTGGAGGGGGTGCAATAGGGTACAGGAGATATCAAAAAATGAAACCTTTTGGATTTATAGGCTGAATACGTTAAAACCCAAGGGTCTTAATATTGAATTAGACCTAAATTGTTTTATTTCTGACCAGTAATTGAATGCTCGACATAACCGGAATATTTTTTTTTTTTTTTTTTTTTCATTTTATTAGTTTATTGATTTAGATTAGTTATTAGTTTTTAGAATATTTAGTATTTATATTTTTTTAATTAAGATGAGTTTTAGGGGGTGGATTGTTTCTTTGTTTTTTTATAAAAGGATATATTTGTTGACATTCATATTGGGGGGGAGGGAATATATTTTAATTTATATTTTAATTTATATAATAAATTGTCTATTTAGATATTTTATAATAATTGTCTGTATAGGGGTCTATTATCGGACCCTGACTGTTGTTATGAGTTCTTTGAAGTATTATGATGTTTTGGTGGAAAGTGCGGTTGAATTATTGGGGGGTGTGCTGGTAACAGTTTTGCCGTTTTGGATAATGGCTTCTCTGTGTTCCGTCTCACTGGCCCTGATATGCCTTTTATAAGTAAGTGAGGATATCCAGTGTTCCAGGATGTAAGATGGCCGCGGCAATTATTTCCCACCCTGGTTGGTACTTAAGGGGAATGAGGAGACACATCCGTATCCCTGTTGATAAAGTCCGGATGTGACGAAACGCGTCTGGGGCACGTGATGTGGTAACGTAGCTACGCTCTTCCGGAAGTGCGGTGACGGCCATTTTTGATCCTGGTACATGCGGCTGTGGCTTCCTGGAATCCTCATGGGGCTTTGAGGTATTGGAGACTCACCACAGGCAATCGGTTCCCCCTCGGGAGTGAGATAGTGTGGAATCTATACACTTATGAGGAGAGGCAGGACTGTGAACATATCGCTTGTGATGTTGAAGCTGATGTCATTATATTTGAATGTAAGTTGCTACAATAAAGTGCTATAAGTTTTTATGATACATACTGATCCATGGTCTGTTTATGAGGTCTGTGGGAAGTGGCTGGAAAGGCTGAAGGAATATTTTAAAGGTTGGAAAGAAATACTCAGACCCTTGATACCATTCTGAGGGTAACTATGACCTTCCTTTAGTGGTATGCAGTGGATTGACTCCTAAGGCTGAGGGATTTTTCCTTTTTCACGGTTGTGGTGGCACGTTTATTTTTTATGTGCATGAAACACGTGTGGCACGGTTGTCTAGATACCCCTTTTCTTTGAAGATATCACACATGTTGAGTTCTTTTCTTTGAGGTATATGAAGATCTGGTTGGAAGTATATCACAAAGATTTTGGAAGATATGAAGAATTAAGATATCACAGATAAAGATTTTGATATAACTATTTGGGAATTTATTTTGGACTTTTTTTTTTGCTTTTATTTTATATTTCATTTTTTGGGTGGTTTTCTTTGCTTTTTGTTTATATTCTTTTGGGGTTTGAATTTTATGTTTATACACTTATATGTTTATACACTTATATTAGATTAGAGGGTAATCAAGTTTACTATATTTTGATGTTATTTCCAGTAACTGCCTTCTAATTCTGATCCAATTTCTGTCGCCATCCAGGTCTCGTCAAGCAGCTCCCTGACTACGACTGTATCCACAGTGCTATGTGCTGGCTCCGTTTCTGATCTCCATCCAGTTCAGGGGGCACATTTTTTGGAATAAACAAGATCTGGCCTTTGAGAATGAACTAGAGAAATGCTGGTGATTTACTTTCAGAAAACATTGAATGTCTGGGGGCTCCCATTTCAGCAGATGTAAAATACAGCCAGGAACATCCATTTGTGTATTTGACATGTGAACAGCTTGTGACATCACTTAATACAATGTCATTTTAAAGGAAGTATTTTGACTTTTTTTTTGGGGGGGGGGGTATGTTACTGTTAACGACTTGTCCTGCAGAGGATTCCCCCCCCCCTCCCCCCCCCACACACCTGACCAGGCCATTTTTTGTGATACAGCACTGCACTACTTTTAAGAGACAATTGCTCGGTCATGCAACACTGTACACAAATGAAATTTGTCCCTCCCCCCCCCCCCCTACACAAACAGAGCTTTCTTTCGGTGGTATGTGATCACCTCTGCAATTTTTTTTTTTTTTTTTTTTTCCGCTATCAACAAAGACTGACAATTTTGAAAAATACAACAATATTTTTGGCTTTTTGCTATAAAACATATCCAATAAAGCTGTAAAAAATTTAATTTTTTCATGAATTTAGGCCAAAATGTATTCTGCTCCGTGTCTTTGCTAAAAAAAAAAATCCCAATGCCTGTGAATTAATTGGTTTACTTGAAAGTTATAGCGTCTACAAATGGCGGTATATATACTGGAATTTTCTAAAAAAAATTAAAATATTTTAATACTAGTAATGGTGGTGATCAGCAACTTATAGCGGGACTGCGGTGGGCATTCTGACACTGGGAGGGAGCTAACGGACACTGACCTCCCAGTGACACCAATACAATGATCAGTGCCCGCTGTGTCCTGAACACCGATCGCTGTACAAGACCTCTGTGTGAGGTCCCAATTCATGTGATCAGTGATTGGCCAATCGGTGATCACATGAACAGTAGTAAACAAGATGTCATTTCCTGACATTGCTTACTACTAGTGAAATCTATTTATGATCACAGATCACATGGTACAGGGCTATTCCCAACAGTCTTGTACCATCTGACAAGCTGTGACTAATCGCAGCTCACACAGTATTTCTCAATGGCTGCAAGAATGCAGCCAGAGAGGAGAAATTATTGCTTTTATAGCGTTTTATGGGTATAAAAGCAATCCGTGTAAAACAAAGAAAAAAAAATCTTCTTCACCCCCCACAAGTAGTACAGTGTCATAATAATATATATAAAAAAAAATTAAAAACATGTTTGAAAATTATAATTTTAGGTTAAACTAATTTGGGTTATTTTTTAACTAAAAAGATAGCTGAATACATTTTGGCCAAGATTCATGAAGAAAGATTATTTGCTAAATTTTATGAGAAACTTTTTTTTCAAAATTTTTGGACTTTTTCATTTATTTAGCAAAAAATAAAAATCCCAGTGGTGAATAAATGCCACCAAAATAAAGTTTTATCTGTCTCAAAAAAAAATCGCTAAAAAATTCATATGGGTACAGTGTTGCATGACCGCGCAATTGTCATTCAAAGTGTGATAGTGCTGAAAGCTGAAAATTGGCATGGACAGGAAGCGGGTGAAAGTGTCCAGACTTGAAGTTGGTAACTCCGCATGGTTTTTGCTGTGGCCGTGAAGCAATGCGTTGCGACCATGACGTGATAAAACCCCAATTGCTGCCTTTGCAGCTGGGTGAGTGGCAGTTGGGGGTGCTAAAAACAAGGCTCAATGGCTAATTTTTACAACCTCCAAATACAAGTCTAAATGAGCCCTAAGTGACTTTAAACATGCTTGGGATAACTATAAATCTCTACTTTAGATCAGTGGTCTCCAAATTGCGGCCCAGGGGCCGAATGTGGCCCTTTGCTTGCCTTTATCTGGCCCTTGGTGCACTATTCCACCAACTGACACCAATGATGGGGCACCATTCCCCTACTGAGACCATCTATGGGGCACTATTTCTCTCATTAAAACCAGTGATGGGGCACTGACACTAGGGCATTCTCTACTCTCACTGGCCACAGTCTGCCCCCCCCCCCCCAACCCTCAGTTCACACTATTGAAGGCTGCTTAGCCTGTGTTTGCTCGGTCACAGCAGCCCATTCATTTATATAGGCTGCTATGCCTGCGTCTCCGCACAAAAATGCATGCACTTTTTTAAAAATGCGGCCTCATGGTCTTTTTGACCATTCGGTTTCCCACACTCGTGGTACGAGCTGAGATGTGTGGGGGCGCCATTCAGAATGAATGGCAGCCCCGCACGTCTCGGGAGCTCGATTCGGCTGCGGGTAGTTGCAGGTGCAGGAACCAGGACTATTTTGTGTCCTAGGCAAGAGCAGCTACTTGTGCCCACCCAGTAAATGTTAAAAAAAACAGTACAAAATATTAAATCAACCAAACATGAAACTATTACATTTCTTTCACTTTACAAAAATAAGTGCCATAAGATGCCACCAGCACCAATATTAAGGACAGGATCAGTGTCACGAATGGACTGTATCTGTGGCTGGCAGTGACAGGGTGACAGTTGCAATGAGTGGAGGATGATGGATCCACACTGTGACAGATCCCAGGCTGGAATTTCCCAGGCAATGGGGGGAGGTAAAATGCTGTGACAGCAGGCAGCTGAACTGAGCGATCCCACACAGTGGCAGATCTGACACAACACACCAACACTGACACAGATCAGAAGGCCCAGCAGACAATAGAAGAGCAGGCTGTGGGATTGTGATGATGTCATCACTCACTGACACTACATATGTGGATGGCTGGCTGGGTCGCACAGACACAAGACATCAGAGTCAGACATTACCTTCCTCTGCAGGCACAGCTCCACCTTCACTAATGAATGGGAAGAGAAGAGCTGGAACTCCACAGTGAACAGCAGACACCAGCTGGCTTTCAGTAAGGGACCGAGTCTGAGAGGAACATTGGAAGCAGCAGCTGCTACACTGGCAGCATCCCACACAGTTCCAGCCTGTGTTGCGCACCTAGGTGGCAGTGCGCCTAGGCAGCTGCCTAGTTTCTCTAGTGGAAGCACCGGCCCTGGCGGGAACAGATGCGATTCCTGTAACCGCAACCAACCCGCATAGTGTGAACTGAGGGTGAGGCCTAAAGGACCGTAAATTGGCCCTTGGCTTAGAAAGTTTGGAGACACCTGCTTTAGATTTAAGGTTAGATAACAAATAAAACCCTGTTTTTCCTGCTTTTACTCTTCTTTTTCCCAAAAAAATAGCTTTGCACTTGCTTTGTCGCTCTGAGAAAGTGGTGGATTTGTTAGATGAATACGAACTTGTTCACTATTTGCCTAACAAAAAAAAATTAAAAGACAGCCGAAAAACATTTAGGATGTCATTTTCAGATATTTGTACCTGTTCAAGAAGTGGCCACATTGCTGTTAACTAGCCTTCCAGAGGATTCCCCCCCCCCTTCCTGACTAGGCAATTTTTTGCGATATGGCACTGCGTTTTTACCTGACAATTACACGGTCATGCAACACTGCACCATAATGAGATTTACATCCTTTTTTTCCCCACAAATGGAGCTTTCTTTTGGTGGTATTTGATCACCTGTGCATTTTTTTTTATTTTTTGCGCTATAAAAAAAACAAGAAAAAACACTATTTTTGGCTATTGAACATGTCAAGGAAAAAAATGTAAAAAATAAAATGTCAAATGTAGGCCAAAATGTATTCTGCTCCATGTTTTTGCTAAGAAAAAAAAAAAAAACCTTCCCAATACGTGTAAATGAATTGGTTTATGTGAAAGTTATAGCGTCTACAAATGGCGGTATAGATACTGGGATTTTCTTTTTTCCTTTTTACTAGTAATGGTGACGATCAGCGACTTATAGTGGGAGTGTGGTGGGCATTCTGACACTGGGGGGGACAGACTTGGTGTCACTGACACCAATACAGTGATCAGTGCTAATAAAAAGCACTGACACTGTGCTAATGGCACTGGGCAGGAAAGGGTTAATATGAGGGGCGATCAAAGGGTTAACTGTGTGCCGGGACTCGGTGATTGACAGCCGAGGCCGCCAATGGAGGCGCGAGTAGGGCCCCCTACCTGGAACTGCAAAATCATATAAACATATATTATATATTTATATAATGTGTGATTTTGTGGAACCGAACCCTGACTGCACTTGGGTATTTCCGTTAGACTCCCACTTCCCCGTCCGAACACCGACCACAGACACCACTATTGAAGTAAAACCAGGAAATAGACTACTTCATTTCAACACAGATACAATTTATATACATTCAAGGGAACAACCCCCCCCCCCCCCCGCATAATGACACAGGGCAGGGCAATCCACACCCAGTAACAATAGACACACCAGCAGACAGTCCCAACAGGGGGGAGGGCTGCTGGAGACACCCCCACTAAGCTAGAACACAAACACATACATCCCATAATAGTTTGCTCCAAAACCAGACACACAATAGAACAATGGGATGCAACCACATGGCATAAAACAATCACCAACCCCCCACCCCAATATTAGGACAGGTCACCCTGTACCCCTAACAGGCACAGGGTGTCTTACACATAAGTGAGATATAGGGAGCTGAGACAGGGGTCTCCCCATCTCTCCAAAGTGAGCTGTGTTCCATGGGCCCCCCACCCAAAGTGACTCCCGTCAAATTTTATATATTTATATAATGTGTGATTTTGCGCACCGGTGCTGCCCTGTAGAAGTTTGGCTCTGAGGAAGAGGTTCTGCCTCGAAACGTGTCAGCCATTTGGAGGTCTACAGGCCCCTAATGGCTACCATCTAGGTTGATTGGACCATGCTGCCTTTCTTTTGATGTGCCTTTGATTTTATTTCTTTGTGAGTATACTACTTTTTATTTAATAAATCTCATTTTTAGAAGGTGAAAAAAAACAAAATGTCTCAGGATTTACATCCCACATCAACCAGTGATGCAGATCCATGTCACTCATGATGCCTGAAAGAAAAAAACTGCCACCCCTGACACACATTTCTTCACTTCCTGTCCCATAGCCAAAACAGGAAGTGAGAGGAAATTCCTCCAACGTGAAGGAAGGAAAATGTATTTTATTTTTTCAAAAACTTGACAAAAAATGAGATCTGCAATATATTCACCATGCCTCTTATTAAATTGCTTGGGGTGTCTACATTCCAAAAAGGGGTCATTGGGGGCGTTGGCGCTATCCTGGCATTTTTTGGCCTATGAAACTGTGATAGGTAGTGAGGAAGTGAAATGAGGAAATTACGCACCTTCAGGCTTTCAAAGTGGTCATTGTATTCCAGGCTCCTGTATGTGGCTAGGCTCCCAAAAAGTGGTACCCCCATATTCGGGAGAAGTAACAATGTATTTTGGGGTGTAATTTCACATATACCCATGGCATGTGTGAGCAATATACCATTTAATTAACTTTGTGTAAAAAAAAAAAAAATATTTTGTTTTCATTTTCCAAAAACGTTTTGAAAAATAAATCTTCCATGGACTGAACATCCCTCTCAGCAAATATCTTAGGGTGTCTACTTTCTGAAAATGGGTCTTTTGGGGGGGGGAGTGTTTGTACTCCCCTGGCATTTTAGCACCTCAAGAAATGTGTCAGTCAGGAAGTAAAAGCTGCGTACATTTTAGTATCCATACCATAGTTTGTAGACGCTATAACTTCCACAAAAACCAATTAATACACACTTATTATTTTTTTTTACCAAAGGAATGCAGCAAAATACATTTTGGCCTAAATTTATGATGAAATTTGAGTTCACTGGGTATTTTTTTATAACAGACATGACAAAATATCTTTTTTTCCTTTCTTTTTTTGTTTATAGCACAAAAAATAAAAAACCGCGAAGGTGATCAAATACCACCAAAAGAAAGCTCTATTTGTGGGAGTAAATGATATAAATTTCATTTACAGGTGAAACTCAAAAAATTTGAATATCGTGCAAAAGTTAATTTATTTCAGTAATGCAACTTAAAAGGTGAAACTAATATATGAGACTCATTACATGCAAAGCAAGATAGTTCAAGCCGTGATTTGTCATAATTCCTTATACTTTTCAGAGGTCCGATATTGTTCCATGTACAATCCTTGTTTTATTGACTGCATGTAATATTCTCATTTTCTGAGATTGTGGATTTGGGGTTTTCATGAGCTGTAAGCCATAATAAACACAATTATGACAAATCACGGCTTGAACTATCTTGCTTTGCATGTAATGAGTCTATCTCATATATTAGTTTCACCTTTTAAGTTTCTTTACTGAAATAAATGAACTTTTGCACGATATTCTAATTTTTTGAGTTTCACCTGTATGTCAGATTGCATCTTTTTCACATCTGTGTTAACGCTTGCCACCCACTGAAAAGCGATCTGTGATCACTTTTCAGAGTGCAGTATAGCAGCAGCTGAGATGCTTTCAGGCATATCACATTGCGGGACTGTACTGCGACTGTGAGCTAGGCATTTGTCTCACACGTACAGAGCAGCCCCATTCTCCTCCATGGGAGAGTTTGACCAGCAATGCCGGCTGTCAGACTCTGCAGTCTTCAACATGCAGCAGCTGCAGAGTAAAGCATAATTGGGCATGCAGCCAGGGGTGGCGGTATAACTGCGGCTCAACAGTCCCCATGTGAATGAGCCTTTGGAGGTGATGGACAGAAATGGCTGGGCAGATATGTCTGTAAATGGGAGGGAGAGGCACATTCACTGACCCCCTGAGCTGCACTGACACCCACATACTGCAACTGAAGCCGGCTGCATGGGGCACAGCCATCCCGGCCTACTCTCTGCTTGCAAACTCCAGCCGGCTCCTGGAACCTTCACCCCCCCCAATGCTTTCAGCAGCTTCATTTCTGCCCCCCTCCACACTCACCCCTCCAGCTGAAGCCATCCAGAGTTTACAGAGCATGGCGGGGGGGGGCAGAAATCTTCTTTCCCCTGTGGTGTAAAATTCACCATTCATAGTACAACCTCCCCCAAATACCCCCTCCTAGCACAAATCCCCCATCCTAGCACAACCCCTCCCAATCCCCCCCTCATAGTACAACTCCTCCCAATCCCCCCTCCTAACACAAATTCCCCTCCTCCCACAACCCCTCCCAATCCCTCCTCCTAACACAAATCCCCCCTCCTACCACAACCCCTACCAATCCCCCCTCCTAGTACAACTCCTCCCAATCCCCCTTCCTAACACAAATCACCCCTCATAGCACAACCTCCCCCCAATTCCCCCCCTCATAGCACAAATCTCCCCTCCAAATAAAAGATGGGTGAAAGATTTGGCACTAGGGAAACACTTTTTGATAAATAGTACATTTTATATACAACTACAGAGATCAGACCAGAATGAGGGACAAATGAGAAGGATAGAGGAGTAGGGAGACAGAGGGGCAGGGGGACAGAGGGGTAGAAGGACGGAAGGACAGGGAGATGGAGGGACAGGGGAAGAGGGACAGAGGGGCAGGAGGACAGAGAAATGGGAACAGAGGGACAGGGGAAAGAGGGAGAGACTGGCAGGGGGACAGGGAAACAGAGGGAACAGAGGGGCAGGAGCACAGAAGGACAGGGGAACAGAGGGGCAGGGGCACAGAGGAGCAGGGGCACAGAGGGGGACAAAAGGGCAGGGGGACAGAGGAACAGGAAGACAGAGGTGCAGGGGGACAGGAGGACAGAGGAGCAAATGAGGACAGAAGGACTTGTTTGGAATCAGTGACAGTTGGTAGGTATGAAGCATGAGTGGTGTGTTTTGCCGCGACTGCGGTGTGACTCGGGATTATGGGCTGAGGGTGATGATTTCTGCCTGCGCTTAAAAATTGTGAATGTTTTTGTTCATTTTATGTGTAGACCCAAAACAATTCGTCTTCTCCCGATGGAAGGCCAGAAGGTCGGACACCCCCGGATCCAGGCAGCTGTAATTCAAATGCAGCCAAACAATGCATCCCTGCCCTTGTAGCTGCAAGATCTGTCTCCCATGAAGATCTGTCCCCCTGAAGCAACTGCACATGTCACGGTTTTAGGCATAAGAAGCCGATCGCCAATCAACAACCATAACACAGAGCTGCCCCAGTTAACCCCTTTTCTGCTGCACTGCTGATTACACTTACACGCACCGCTGATCCCACGGATCACTAGCCGCCGATGCTCCAGAAAGATGGATCAAAGATGCGTATTGGGGAGCATCATGGATCGGAGAGAGAACAGTTACATGGGGGGGGGGGGGGTGACATGGGGAGGACACTAACATGTGGGGGGCCAGTGACATGAGGGGGGGGGTGACATGGGGAGAACAGTGACGTGGGGGGGCTGACATGGGGAGGACAGTGACATGGGGGGGACGTGACATGGGGAGGACAGTGACATATGGGGGGGGTTCAGTGACATGGGGGGGACATAACAGGCAGAGGACAGTGACATGTGGGGGGCCAGTGACATGAGGGGGGGACTGACGTGAGGACAGTGACATGAGGGGAGGGAATGACATGGGGAGGACAGTGACGTGTGGGGGTCAGTGACATGGGGAAGACACTGACGGGGGATCAGTGACATGGGGGGGCCATAACGTGGGGGGACAGTGACATAAGGGGGGGCATGACATGCGGAGGACAGTGACGTGGGGGGCCAGTGACATGAGGGGGGGGGGCTGACATGGACTGATCTCTGCAATGAGATCCTCCAGCCACTGGGGAGATCCTGCAACCATTGTCCAACCAACTTGGAATGCAGCTTCTCTCCAGCAGAAACTGGTGTGGCACTGGAGCTCAGAGTCAACCTATCTATTCTGGTCTTAGTCCCTAGTAGTTTCTTATCTGTTATGCAACCAAACTCCTAACTACCAGCAGTTGGTGTCAGATGGTAAACCTGGCTCTAGCTAAAGCTGATTATTGAACCCTAAGCTAAAACTAGCTATAGAATCCCTGACCAGAAGGACAAAGTTAAATAAAATTACAAGAGCTGCACATATACTCTTGAAAAAAAAGGTTCACCTGTTAATATACTGGAAGGTGACCTCTACACACATACAGTCCCTGACATCCTTGGACAGCTCTTTGGTCTTTGCCATGGTGGAGAATTTGGAATCGGATTGTTTCTTTTATACAGGTAACAAAATGAAATTAGCAGCACTGCCTTTAAGAGACTACTTCTAATCTCAGCTTGTTACCTGTATGAAAGACACCTGGTAGCCAGAAATCCTGCTGAATGAAAGGGGATCAAATACTTATTTCCCTCATGAACATGCAAATCAGTCATCATTTGTTAGACATGCATTTCTTTTGAATTTGTTGCTATTCTGTCTCTCAGTGTTACAATACACCTACCATTCGATTTTTAGACTGATCATTTCTCTGTGAGTGGGCAAACATTCAAAATCACCAGGGGATCAAATATCAAATATTTCCTTCACTGTAAAAATTCTTTTTGATATTTTCTGAATGTTAATGATATTTCTTAAAATGTGTCTAAACCCTACAACAAAAACGTAATATATTGCAGCTTACCAGTCCCTCGATGTGGTGTCTGCATGTGTTTTCATTTTCATTTATTTATTTATTTTCACCTTGTGGTCCTGCTGGTAACACACTTACTGTCCCAAGGTGATAACATACAATCAGTGTATACATGGAGTAGTGTTGTCACGCTAGGACAGTAAGGGGGGAATTTATCAAAACCAGAGCATAGAGACTCTGGATCACCTTTGTATGGCAATCAATTTACTTCTATATTGCTCATTTAAAGAATATGTTACCCCTACATTTCATATTCCTGATATCTGCCTGCCCTACCATGTACTTGTATGAAAAATTATCCTGTTCTCTTTGTATTGCTTACTTTGTATGAAATCCCTGATGTTCCTGACAGTCCCTCTGCTTTCCTAATAAAAACTGACCACCTCAGGCATGGGAGCAAAGTGTGGTCAGTTCTCTAGTTGTGCTGGGAACTCAGCCTGCAAACCACCTTTCCAAGCACAGACTATCACTGGGAAGATCAGTGTAATGCTGTTTCTCCGGTCCTACCTCTTATGCAGCTGAGAACAGATGTAATTATTTTATCGACATCCGTAGCCGCCAATGGCGGCATGGGTGGGGCGACACGCGTGCACCCCCTACCCAGAAATGCAAAATCACATATATATACATGATTTTGTGCAGCCATGCCACCCTGTAGCAGTAGTTCTGCTATAGGGCAGTAGGGAAGCAGTTAAAATACACACCTGCAGCGGTTCGTATGAACGGGGTGCGATTATGATGCGGTGCAGAAATTGCATAGAAAACGGTTCAAATTCCGCACCGCTTCAGTGTGAACCCGGGCTCCATGTGTGTTAGGACTAGAGAACAACTCCCCCTCTCCTCTTCTCTATAAAATAAGGGGTAGGTGTTCTGTAGTTCATAGAGGTGAACTAGGCAGGCTGATAGCTTAGTGGGTTAAAGTGTGTTAAACTCTAATTGGATTTCTTGCAGGAACATGCTTTTGTTTGCAATTACTCAACAGATAAAACAAAACACTTTTAATGGAATACATAAGCCCCTTTCACATGGGGCGGACTCCGTTAGGATCAGCAGGGGATCTGTTTGCTGATCTCCTGCCATTCAGTGCAGTGCAGGTGGATGACAGGTCTGTGTCTGCTCAGTTTATGCAGAGCAGACACAGACCGAGCCCGTTCTGCTTTATGGGCAGCCCTCCAATACGATTCGCCTAGATGGAGGGGGATGGATCCCCTTCAATTTTATTTGGCAGACCGAGTCAGATTGGAGGCATTCGGGCTCACATCCGCAGGTCCATAGGGGTGAATGGAGGGTCCGATCAGGCCCATCTGAACTGAGAGGTGGACTTGATCAAAGTCTTCGTGTTAAAGGGGCCTAAGAACCCAAAAGCGAGCAAATCAGAGAAGTTCATAGTTAGGGTTTACATACACTTTAAAGCGGACCCCCGCCCACTAATGGCACCTTCTCTCTTCTGCCCCCCCCTTACACAATTGGATAATTTATTTTGAACATGAAATTTATTTTTTTTTAATTTTTTAGTGAATATACTTCCTGAATCTTTGCCTATGCGAGAATGATGTGTCCAGCCACCCGCTGCCTTCTGGGATGTCTGCACACGTCCCAGGAGGCAGCATTTTGGTGTGTCAGTACTTGCGCATGCGCAGACCCACAGTCACAAGTCTCCGCCAGTCTATGGGCACTAACAGACAACCATGGCGATCTGCGCAAAGAGGGAGATCATGGCATGTCTGTACATGTGCCGGATCTCATTCCAAGATGGAAGCACAGAAGCAGAGTGAGGAAGATGAACTTTGAGTCCTCCTGCGCACTTGACGTTTCTACAGCTTCTCTTTTTGGCTTTTGACGTTTTTTTCTACAGCCATGCACACACAGACTGTAATCAACATTTTTTGGCAGGGACATTTTTTGGCTGGAAAAAAAACCCAGGACTAGTGGGATTCTAGAGGAGTTTTTTAGCTGTAAAAACGCTCTAAAACGCCACAAACCAGCATTTCTGAAATTTTTTTGACCAACAAAAAAAAATTATAAAAAACGCGGCAAACTGCCACTAAACGCTAATGAAAAAGCGATTAAAAAAACATTTTTAACATGACTTTACACAGCTAACGTTACTAGCATTATCAAAATGTCCCGTGTGCATGAGGACTAAATGGAATATAATGCTGGACTCCATGAAGTAGTATGTTGTAACCATGTTTTTTTCATTTACATACAAGGACAATTATTAGGGAGTAGAAATACAATTTTAGCTAGGTAGGGTGAAGTCACTCTTTAAAGCCCCAACCATCACTGACCAAGTTCAAACATCAGGAGGTATGCTTTAAAGTGGTTGTAAACCCTTACATATACTCAATGAAGGGACTGGCCTCAGGTGATACGTAGAGAAGACACAAATTCTCCTACATAAGTTGTACCTGTTTATCTGCAGTATTCTCTACAATTGTTCAAAGTGCTACATTTATAAAGCTTGTGTGAGCTTTCAGGGGGCAAATAAGGGGGTGGGGACCTGAGGTTACAATCTGCAGAGTGCAGTGAGAGCTGATTGGAGGGAAGGGACACCCCCCCTCTTCACACAGCACACAGGATCAGATCTGAGGCTGTCAATCTGCTGGAGGTCCCTCCCCTGTCGCCATTTTTCTCTTGGTGTCAGAAGTGACTCATGCTGATGAGCAAAGGAGGGAGGCAGCAGAAAGAAATGACATTTAGTGCTCTGGACTGAAAAACACACTATAGAGGGATATGCTTTGTTTATATTTCATGTCTGAGGTTGACAACCACTTTAAAGCGGAGTTCCACTCACCCTTTCAAAAAAAAAAAAAATTCAAAAAATAAGGGTGCGACTTGCCATGCGATTTGCAAATGCGATGGCAAATTGCATGCCAAGTCGCACCCGATGTGACCGGAGTCTTAAAGCGGAGTTCCACTCACCTGTCAAAAAATAAAAGTCAGCAGCTACAAAAACTGTAGCTGCTGACTTTTAAAAAACAGCCACTTACCTGTCCCTCACTCCCTCGGTGAGTCCCCCGAAGCCCATTTCACCAGCCGTCCTGTATTCCTGGAGACCGATATCTCCAGTGTGGGCACCCGGCTGTGATAGCTTGCGGCTTCACAGCCAGGTACCCACTGCGCATGCGTGAGAAGCGCTGCGCTTCATGAATGGCCCTGTTGTCTTCTGGGACCTGTCACGTGTACCAAAAGACTACAGGAAGGGAGGGAGGACACCTTCTGCTCCGCTTGCCTAGGCGATTGGACCGGAAGTGGGAGCGGGTACCTGTCAAATTCGGGTGCCCGCTCCCCCCCCCACCCCCAAAGGTGCCAATCCTTAATGGGGAGCAGTCCTTAAAGCGGAACTTTCCCTTTTGGATGGAGCTCCACTTTAAAGCATATTCACCCTTTGGCATTTGAATTAGAGAAGACCCCACTATGTGTTTGCTGTGTGTTCCCATTCACACGACATCCCTAAAATAAATAAATAAATGGAAATCCCTACCTTTTAGCTGTTTCTCAGGAGGAGGTGATGGCTGACTCCAAGTTTTTTTTAAATGATGTTAAAGTGAGCCTGTCCCAAGTCTGTCCTTATTAACATACAATGCAAGAAGCCCAGTCTCTACACCATGATGTCTTTGTTAAGACAGACACCCTGGAATTCATAAAGACCGGCACAGGCAGATTTTGCAAAAGTGTCTTTAATGCATTCTAAAAGTGGTGAAGAATGAGCCCAATGCATGTACCTGTCCAGAACTTGTACTTGAATTTGGCTCAGGCTGTGCACGTGAGACACATTCACAAAATCTGTCTGAGTCAGTGTTTCTCTGCACGTCGAAAGAGAGTTGGTCCTAATTAGCGCCACTTTTATATTAGGCGCATTCAATGCAACACAACGTAAAAGTGAGTCACTGTCAGAACCAAAAGTGTTGCAAATACTTCATGAATTTGGAGTAATACAGAGGGATTAAAGTGGTTCTAAAATCGTTACATATACCCAGTGAAGTGAGTGGCCTCAAGTGATACACAGGGATGAAAGAATTCCTCCTATATAAGTTGTACCTGTTTATCTGCTGCATTCTCTTCTCTACATATGTTCAAAGTGCATAATTTATACAGCTTGTCAGAGAGTTCAGAAAAAAAGGGGTGGAGAGCTGAAATTACACTCTGCAGAGCTCAGTGAGGAAAGCTCTGAGAGCTGATTGGAGGAAAGAGATCCCCCCCCCTCCACACAGCACACAGGAACAGATCTGATGCTCTCAATCTGCTAGAGGTCCCTCCCCTGTCACCATTTTTCTCTTGGTGTCAGGAAACCTTGTCAGAAGTGACTGATGCTGATAGCAGAGGAACAGAGTAGCAGACAGAAATTACACTTAGTGCTCTGGATTGAGACAAGTACACACTATAGAGGGATATGCTTTGTTCATATTTTGTGTCTGAGGTTTCCAACCATGTTAACACCAGAAAAGTGGTGCAGTGGCTTTTGTGAATTCCGCTCCCAGTGTTCAGATCTAGTTACAATGGATAATGGAGCTCTGCCTGCACAGTACAGACAGGGTTAACAATGGCAAACAGCTGCCCAGCCCCCTCATAAGCAAAGAGAAGTATGTAGGATTTCTCCTTGACATTTGGTTCACACTGATGTGGTGCGGAATTCACAGCATTTTCAGTGAAAATTCTGCGCCGTATCAGAATCGCACCCCGTTCATGCAAACCGCTGCGGGTGTGTATGTTAACAGCACCCCGAAAGTGGTCCGCAAAACGCGGTGCGATGTGCAGAATCGGATCGCATAAGTGTGAATACCCATGTGATCTGATTCTAGTGTGGACCCAAAAAAGGGTTCTGCATGTTTTTGGTGCGAGTGATGTATGGTTCCAATCGCACCACACACAAATCGCATGTGATTTGCACAGGAATGCGGTGTGGTTCGTTTGTGAATCACATGCTATGTACCGCACCGCATATATGTGAACCCGGGCTTAAAGAGGCTCCATATTAGAGCACCTAAAAGAGGTATTGTGAAATATTGCTTTATGAATGGGGACATGAAGCAAATATACCGTAGGCGTGCCGTCAAATTGGCTGCAAAAGTGGAAATACACTTCAAAGCGGAGTGGCACCCAAAAGGGGAAGTTCTGCTTTAAGGACTGCTACCCTGCTCCCCATTAAGGATTGGCACCTTCGGGAGTGGGGGGGGGAGCGGGTACCCGAATTTGACAGGTACCCGCTCCCACATCCGGTCCGATCGCTTAGGCGATCGGAAGCAGAAGGTGTCCTCCCTCCCTCCCTGTAGTCTTTTGTGACACGTGACAGATCCAGAAGACTACAGGACCATTCTTGAAGTGTAGCGCTACTCGCACATGTGCAGTGGGTACCTGGCTGTGAAGCCGCAAGTATCACAGCCGGGTGCCCACACTGAAGATGCCGGCCTCTTGGAATCCAGGACGGCACTATGGGACTGAGGGACAGGTAAGTGGCTGTTTTTTAAAAGTCAGCAGCTACAGTTTTTGTAGCTGCTGACTTTTATTTTTTGAAAGGGTGAGTGGAACTCCGCTTTAAAGTGGTTGTCAACCTCAGACATGAAATATAAACAAAGCATATCCCTCTATAGTGTGTATTTCAGTCTAGAGCACTAAGTGTCATTTCTTTCTGCTGCCTCCTTCCTTTGCTCATCAGCATGAGTCACTTCTGACACCAAGAGAAAAATGGTGACAGGGGAGGGACCTCCAGCAGATTGACAGCCTCAGATCTGATCCTGTGTGCTGTGTGAAGAGGGGGTGTGTCCCTTCCCTCCAATCAGCTCTCACTGCGCTCTGCAGATTGTAACCTCAGGTCCCCATCCAGATTTCTGAAATCTCACACAAGCTTTATAAATGTAGCACTTTGAACAGATGTAGAGAAGACGGCAGATAAACAGGTACAACTTATGTAGGAGAATTTGTGTCTTCTCTGCGTATCACCTGAGGCCAGTCCCTTCATTGAGTATATGTAAGGGTTTACAACCACTTTAAAGCATACCTCCTGATGTTTGAACTTGGTCAGTGATGGTTGGGGCCTTAAAGAGAGACTTCACCCTACCTAGCTATAATTGTATTTCTACTCCCTAATAATTGTCCTTGTATGTAAATGAAAAAAACATGGTTACAACATACTACTCCATGGAGTCCAGCATTATATTCCATTTAGTCCTCATGCACGCGGGACATTTTGATAACGCTAGTAACGTTAGCTGTGTAAAGTTGGCTGTGTCGGGTGTGACTTGGCATGCAATTTGCCATGCCATGCGACTTGCAAATCGCACGGCAAGTCGCACCCTATTGTTTGCAATTACAGCGGTCATATCTGTGATTCCGACTTGGTCGAAGCCGCACTGATTTTTAAAGTACTGCATGCACTACATTAGGTGCAACTGGCATAGACATCTGCATCTTGTAAGCCACACCTCAAGACTGACATCCAACTTTGACATCGTGCGACCGGGGTGTAAAGATGACCATACACGTGTAGATTTTCGGCCAGGAATATTTGTAAGAAAAGTCATACAAAAATTCTTCGCACATTCGATAAATGGATGAATGTTGTTCAAAA
This sequence comes from Staurois parvus, assembly GCF_062004578.1. Taxonomy (NCBI): domain Eukaryota; kingdom Metazoa; phylum Chordata; class Amphibia; order Anura; family Ranidae; genus Staurois; species Staurois parvus. The sequence continues at coordinate 1,109,945 of NW_028317847.1, forward strand.
ATTTTCTTTTGCTTTTAACATTCGATTTTAAAATGAATGTCATTTCTGAACAATGACCACAATGACCACATACACTGGAGGAAAATATGATTGAGTAAAGTTTTCTGTCCTGTCCCTTCGATTTTTCCCATTACTGCTGTTGAAAACAAACAACGATTTGAACCCACTAACGAAACAAATCAAACAGATATTCTTGAAACAAATATTCTCATCCAAAAATCTACACGTGTATGGCCAGCATGGATTTGCAGTGCGATTTGTAAGAGTCCGGTGAGTTTCGTTCAGTGGTTTAGGTGCGATTCCAACATGAATTGTTAAAGTGTATGACATTGGAAATCCCACCTGAACTGGACTGACTTCACACTGATGCGATGCTGAATATGCACAGGTTTCTTTGTGATTCCCATACTGCATCAAAATCGCACCCCGTCCATGCAAACCACTGCGGGTGTGTATGTTAACGACACCCAGAAATTGGTTCGCAAAATACAGTGCAGATTCGGATCGCAAGGGTGTGAACACTCACATGATCCGATTCTGGTGTGGACAAAAAAGGGTCCTGCACAGGGGCAGACTGACAACTCATGGGGCCCCTGTGTCCTTGCCCAAACTCAACAAAGCCTATGAAAAAGGTACCAGGGGCATCTCATGGGGCCCCCTACTGACCCTGGGCCCTCGGGCAGTGCCTGAGTTTCCTAACAGTCAGTCCGCCCCTGGTACTGCACGATTTTGGTGTGAATTGAAAATGTATGGCTCAAACTGCACTGCACAGAAATCGCATGTGATTCGCACAGCAAGGCGGTGCAAATCACATGCGATGTGCAATGTGAACCAGAGAGGCCACCATACCTCCCCATAGGAAAAATCACTAACACTGTGTTCACAACATATAATAACATGGCTCGTGGTGGGAGTTGGCAAAACAGGAAACAATGTAAACTTTGTGCTGAAACTTCATGTGAAATAACAAGGAAGAGGAAGCCCGGAGCCATTCAGTACAGCCAGTCATAGAGCTCCGGCCGGAACTGATGTGTGGGAGCTGCGGGAGCCGACGGACAGGTTATTGGGTGCACAGCAGAGCCAGCAGCAGGAAGCAGCGTGCGTATTGGAGGAGGCTGAAGGCAGAGGACAGGGGGCAGAGAGGAGTGCAGGCTGTGTGGGGGCAGGATGGTGCAGGGGAGCAGGGTCCTACTGAGGAAGGTATCACGGCAATGGCTCTACATCTCTGTGTATGACTGACAACAGGAATACCTACAATATCTACTCTATATTCTGTGTGTGTATATATGATACGTGTGTGTATACATGTATGTGTGTGATAGATCCTGGCATTACCATAGAATAGCTGCCTGGCAGTGTACACACCTTACCTATTACCCAACATATATATTAAACCGGAACGTGGGGGAGCGCAGTTCTGGCACCTCCAGCACTGAATATATGTAATGGCATAAGATGGTGGGGTGTGCCAGAGGATCTATAGTTGCTGGCTACTGGGGGATTTATTGTTGCACGGGGCGGTCCACTGTTGCTATGGCGGTCTATTGTTGCTGGAGGGGGTTTTATGTTGCTGGGGGGTCAATTGTTGGCAGGAGGGATCTACTGTTGAGGGAAGGGTTTATTGTTGATAGCTGTTGGGAGATCTATTGTCAATGGGGTGGATCTGTGGTTACTTGGGAGTTTTTTTGTTGCAGGGAGGGGGGTGTCTACTGTTGTTGATGGGGATCTATTGTTGCTCAGGGTCAATAGTTGCTAGGAGGGATCTACTGTTTAGGAGGGGTTTATTGTTGCTGGCTGCTGGGAGATCTATTATTGCTGGGTGGATCTATGGTTACTGGGGGGTGTGGTTGTTGCGGGAGGGGGTGTCTACTGTTGTTGATGGAGATCTGTTGTTGGGGGTCAGTTGTTGCTGGGAAGGATCTACTGTTTAGGAAAGGGTTTATTTTTGCTGGCTGTTGGGAGATCTATTTTTGCTGGAGTAGATTTATGGTTACTAGGGAGGTATTTTGTTGCGGGGGGGGGGGTCTACTGTTGAGGGTGATCTATTGTTACTGGGGGTCTTATGTTGTTGGGAGGGATTTACAGTTGAGGTAAGGCACTGTTGCTGGCTGCTGTGAGATCTATTGTTTCTTTAGGGGGTCTATTGCTAAGAGTGGATCTGTGGTTACTGGGGATGTATTTTACTGCAGGGTGATCTATTGTTTCTGGGGAGCTCAGTTGCTGGGAGGGATTTACTTTTGAGGGAGGGTTCTATTGCTGCTGGATGCTGGAGGGTCTATTGATGCTGGCTGCTGGGAGATCTATTGTTCATGGTGGGGGCTGTTGTTGCTGGGGAGGTATTTTGTTACAGGGGGATCTATTGTTGCTGGCTGCAGGGGATCTATTTTACTGCTTTTCTTGGTATCATTACCAAATTCCATACAAATTAGTATCACCACAAAATTATACTGACTGTATATTATACATGTGGTGTAATGTATACGATGTGCGTGGAGTAGTGTATACGAGGTGCGTGGTGTAGTGTGTACGAGGTGCGTGGTGTAGTGCGTACGAGGTGCGTGGTGTAGTGCGTACGAGGTGCGTGGTGTAGTGCGTACGAGGTGCGTGGTGTAGTGCGTACGAGGTGCGTGGTGTAGTGCGTACGAGGTGCGTGGTGTAGTGCGTGCGTGGTGTAGTGCGTACGAGGTGCGTGGTGTAGTGCGTACGAGGTGCGTGGTGTAGTGCGTACGAGGTGCGTGGTGTAGTGCGTACGAGGTGCGTGGAGTAGTGCGTACGAGGTGCGTGGAGTAGTGCGTGGAGTAGTGCGTACGAGGTGCGTGGAGTAGTGCGTACGAGGTGCGTGGAGTAGTGCGTACGAGGTGCGTGGAGTAGTGCGTACGAAGTGCGTACGAGGTGCGTGGTGTAGTGCGTACGATGTGCGTGGAGTAGTGCGTACGAGGTGCGTGGAGTAGTGCGTACGAGGTGCGTGGAGTAGTGCGTACGTGGTGTAGTGTGTATGATGTGCGTGGTGCAGTGTGTACGATGTGCGTGGTGCAGTGTGTACGATGTGCGTGGTGCAGTGTGTACGATGTGCGTGGTGCAGTGTGTACGAGGTGCGTGGTGCAGTGTGTACGAGGTGCGTGGTGCAGTGTGTACGAGGTGCGTGGTGCAGTGTGTACGAGGTGCGTGGTGCAGTGTGTACGAGGTGCGTGGTGCAGTGTGTACGAGGTGCGTGGTGCAGTGTGTACGAGGTGCGTGGTGTCTGTTGTGTATATGATGTGCGTGGTGTAGTGTATATGATGTGCGTGGTGTCTGTTGTGTATATATAATGTCCAGTCAGTATGTTTAACAGGCATCATTATGTATTGTATATGTGTGGTGTATGTTGTACATACTATCTGTCAGGTGCATGTTTCTGTAGCCATTTTGTAAGCAGTAACATATTCCTGGTGACAGAATCACTTTGGGGGAGATTTATTAACACTGGAGAGTGCAAACTCTGGTGCAGTTCTGCATAGAAACCAATCAGCTTCCAGGTTTTATTGTCAAAGCTTCATTGAAAAAACTGGTTAGATGCTGATTGGCTACCATGCAGAGCTGCACCAGTTTTAGTACATCTACCCCTCTGAGTCCACTCACCTTCTCCCGAGGTGTCTCTCCCTCTATGACTACTCTGTCCAAACCCACTGAGTGAGCCCGCCAGGATGTGTCACTTATACTGGGCCAATCATAAGTGACTGAGCCGTTCCCGCCCCACAGCCTCACATATACAAGGGACATATATACATGCAGCTGCGGTGTGGGGAATACCTCAGTCGCTTATGATTGGCCCAGTACAAGTGACAGCTTTCAGGTGGGTTTGGACTAGGATCTGAGTTCAGACCTATTGTGTAGCACTGCAGCCTCTGGTTAACAGCACCCACTTGGAGCGATACTTTTGAAATCAATTAATGAAGCTTAATATAAGTCAAATAGCCTTCCTTAGTGAAGCACTGAGCATTGTCTAATGTTTGATCTCTTCTCTGCAGTATGGAAACTTCATAGACCATCTGAGGTTCATGGTGAAAGGTGGAGCTGGAGGAATGGGGCTGCCACGATTAGGTGGAGAAGGAGGAAAAGGTGGTGATGTGTTGATGGTGGCAAAGCACGGTGTCAGCATGAAAGATGTCAAAGAAAAGTATACACACAAACGATTCACTGGCGGTGCTGGAGACAATAGTAGGTGAGCGTTTCACACTGAAAGCAGAAGCTGATATCTGATAAGATACTTTTATAATTATGTGTGTGCAGGAAACTTCCATGTGGGTGCGGGTGTGTATCCCTGAACTCACCCTGGGTGCCTCTGGGGCCGTACACTCACACGGATGTCGCATTGGTGCACAGTGGCTGTGTCCATGCAGCCACGTGTCACAACAGACATCCATGTAGGTGAGAGTCTCACACTGAAAGCAGAAGCTGATATCTGATAAGATACTTTTATAATTATGTGTGTGCAGGAAACTTCCATGTGGGTGCGGGAGTGTATCCCTGAACCCACCCTGGGTGCCTCTGGGGCCGTACACCCCCACGGATGTCGCATTGGGGCACAGTGGCTGTGTCCATGCAGCCACGTGTCACAACAGACATCTATGGAGCTGCCAGCACTATGATACATGGAACACCTGTGCATCCCATTGCCAGCAAAACATGGCCCTGTATTGGGCATGCAAGTAATCGCCCAGTGTGAATGGGGCCTAAATGGCTGGCACTGCAGCTGTTCATTTGTGCGACTACATGCCAATAGAGTCTCTGACCGACCCTGGATGCAGAAAATGTTCTTCCAGAGTCACTGTTTCTGCAGAGTTCTGGCTTCATACAATTTGGCTGTGGCAAACGCAGCAAGTTATTTGCCCCCATTGCCCTTGTGAATGTAGCAACAGTAAGAGTCTCTGTCATAAGATATACATGCAGGCCAAGCTGTCCAGCAGAAGTGACAATGACTAGGCTAGGACAAACTATAATACTACCAAAGATCCGTGAACAGTTGCAGTGACATTCTTTTTAAGATCTCGGTGTACCCCACATCACATTATGGGGTACAGGGAGCAAAGGTGACATTGGATAATACCCAGGGTCAGGGACTGTTGGGACACAGTGTGTTCACAGGTAATTGCTGTTGCATTGTTATATTAATTTACAAAGTATTTCTAGCAACAGGGTAATTTTAACCACTTCAGTACCAAGCACTTTCACCCTCTTTCCTACCCAGGCCAATTTTCAGCTTTCAATGCTGTCACTTTTTGAATTGCGCGGCCATGCAACACTGTACCCATATGAAATGTTTTATCATTTTCTTTTAGACAAAGCTTTCTTTTGGTGGTATTTAACCACCACCGTGTTTGGTTTTCATTTGTTTAGCAAAAAATAAAATACATTAAAAAAAAAGTTTTTCTTATTTTCTGTTATAACATTTTGCTAATAAGTACATTTTCTTTCTTCATTAATGTACTCTGGCGAGGCTGCGCTGATAGATGGCACTGATATACTGCACTGGGGGGCACTGATTGGCACTGATGGGGCTGCATTGATCATCAGTTTATCAGTGTAAACAAAGTACTGACTGACTTGTTGGTTATCTGCTTTCCTTTCCTCACACAGGCACAGCGTGTGAGGAAAGGACTGCCGATAATGGGCAAAACTGATTACATGTGATCAGCGTGATTGGACACAGCTAATCACATGGTAAAGAGCTGATGTGATTAACCCTTTACCTCGATCTCTGATCAGCTGTGTCCAATGGACATTCTGGGAGGACGTCCATAGATGACCTCGCAGAAGTAGACGACTGCACTGTAGCTGTCTTTTTGGCTATAGTGCAGTTGGGAAGCAGTTAACCACTTCCAGTCCAGACACTTTTCCCCCTTCCTGTCCAGGCCAATTTTCAGCTTTCAGCGCTATCACACTTTGAATGACAATTGTGCGGTCATGCAACACTGTACCCATATGAATATTTTAGCATTTTTAGAGACAGATAAAGCTTTATTTTGTTGGTATTTATTCACCACTGGGATTTTTATTTTTTTTGCTATATAATTGAAAAACTCCAAACATTATGAAAAAAAGTGTTTTTCTTATAAAACTTTGCAAATAAATAATATTTCATCATAAATCTTGGCCAAAATTTATTCACTTCTCTTTTTAGTAAAAAAAAAATAACCCAAATTAGTTTATAACCAAAAATGTTTTTTTTACATCTTTATTTTTTTATAACATTATTTGTTTTTTTTTTTTCTACATACTGTCACCCTAGCAGTATAGTGTCACCATGGTGACACTGTACTACTTGTGGGGGGGGTGATGAAGATTTTGGTTTTTTTACACCCTTAAAGGCTGTAAAAGCAACCATTTCTCCTTCTCTCTGGCTGCATTCCTGCAGCCATTGTGTGAGCTGTGATTGGTCACAGCTTTTCACATGGTACAAGACTGTTGTGAATAGCCTTGTAAGATGTGATCTCTGTGATCATTCACAGATTTCACACGTAGAAAGCAATGATGTCAGAAGTGACATCTTGCTTACTACTCTGCATGTGATCACTGATTGGCCAATGAGTGATCACATAATCTGGACCTCGCACAGAGGTCCCGTACGATGATCGCTGTTCCACTGTGTCCTCCGGACACAGCGAGCACCGATTTGCTCCCAGGGAGTGCGCACAGTCCATAGTGGCGGGTGCCGTTTAAGAAACGGCAACCCGCCCCTGGAGTGCCACCGTCCTGCCGTTTATATACAGCGGCCGGATGGCAAGTGGTTAAAGTAGTTGTGATCATACAATGTTATAGACACTTTTTGTTGTACGATTATAACTATGCAGAAATGATCTTTCTCACCTTTCTTTACAATGTTAAAAGGTTCTGTAATGTGATTATGTATCTCTTCTTGAAAGTAGGTGGTGGGGTTAGAGGACACACCTTGCACACACACCATGTTCCTGTATTCCATAGTCTGTTCAGCTTGAGGCAAGATGCAGACTATGCTTCATCAGGGGGCGTGTTCAAAAGGCAGGCTGGGATTGGGAGGGGGTCTGTACTTGACGCAGGTTATGATTGGTCAGGGGGTTTGGTGGCTGAACAAACTACTCAATACAAGCATGCTCTGTGTCTGCACAGTGTCCTGTACCTCTGAATGGCCAGCCAAACGATGAAAACTGACTAAACAGATCAGCTTCTGTGCTTAGTGTGGTCAGTTTAGAGCAAAGAAGAAAGGTAACTGGCAGGATCAACCACGTACTTCAGATGGAAGAAGTACATGAAAATGATAGAGACTATGATTTATAAAATACACATATGTGAATACACAAAACAAATATTTAGGGTAACATACACTTTAACTGTGCTTACTTATCTCTCACTGTCAAAGGATGCTTCCTCTTGATGTGCTTATTATCCAGAAGAGACTGCAACCCCCAAGAACTCATCTTCATCTCCGTTGCTCTCACAGCTGGCAGAATAAGCCCACATACAGTGTGTAACTATATATTCTTGTTCTTCCAGTGTGCGTTCACTTAAAGGCTCATCCGGTCTACACTGTCAGGTTGATGTTCCTGTTGGCATAACTATCACTACTGATAATGGGCTTAAGATAGGTAAGAAGCAATTCCTAATTCAAATTTATGTCATGGTTTTTTTTTTGATTGCCTACAATATCATGTTGTCTGTTAATTCGCCCCTTGTCACTTGCAGTTCCCTGACAGCTCTGATATAATAATAACAACATGCAGGATGAAGGTGGTTTTGAACCCTTAGATATACCCAGCTATCAGGTGATACACAGAGATGAAACAAATCCTCCTACATAAGTTGTACCTGTCTTTCTGCAGTTGTCTGTTCTCTACATCTGTGTTTTTTAACCTTCTTTCAGTCAAGGCACACTTTAAAATTTTGCATAATCTGAAGGCATCCTTTAAAATTCTGCGTAACCTATTTTAAAACATTATTTATTACAGGTACTTGTATAGCGCCATCAATTTACACGGCGCTTTACATATATATTGTACATTCACATCAGTCCCTAACCCTCAAGGGGTGTACAATGTAAACATAAATGAATAGTTGTACATAATGCAGCAGCGTCCACACACATAGGACACCCAACATTAGAGGTGATTTATTCTTACAAACCAATTTACCTTTGCACACTGGTACTGACTAGAGTTCCAGGGCTACCATCACTCAGCTAACATGACCCCAGTGCTGACGGATATGGATGGGGGGGGGGGGTGTCAAACAAGGATGCTGTGCAGGTTCTCGGTGTCTTACATGACAACTAATTACATCATTGCTGACCAGCATCCAGTGGATTGATCCATCTGCTGGCTTGTAATTTTTGGGGAATTGGGTGCAATAATTTTAGGCACTTTGCCAAGGCACCCCAGTGTGCCTAGGTACCGTGGTTGAAAAATGCTGCTCTACATCCCTTCAAAGTGTTGGATTTCTAAAGCTTGTGTAGAATTCTGAAAAAAAGGGGGTGGACAGCTGAAACTACACACTGCAGAGCTCAGTGAGGAGAGCTCTGATAGCTGATTGGATGGAAGAGGACCCCCCTCCCTTCCCTTCACACAGTTTACAGGAACAGAGCTGAGGCCTTCACTCTGCTGGAGATCCCTCCACTGTCACAGTTTTTCTCTTTGTGTCAGGAAAACTTGTCAGAAGGGATTCATGCTCATAGCAGTGGGACGAGGCAGCAGGTAGAAATGACACTTAGTGCTCTTAATGGAGACAAGTACATGCTATAGAGCAGTGATGGCGAACCTTTTTGAGCCCGAGTGCCCAAAACTGCAACACAAAACCAACTTTTTTATTTCAAAGTGCCAACACTGCAATTAACCACTTGCCTACCGGGCACTTCTACCCCCTTTCTGCCCAGATCAATTTTCAGCTTTCAGTGCTGTTGCACTTGACAATGAAAATTGTGCGGTCATGCAACACTCATTTTTTCACACAAATAGAGCTTTTTTTTGGTGGTATTTAATCACCACTGGGTGTTTTATTTTTTGCACTATAAATGAAAAAAGAGCAAAAAATTAAAAACATAAAAGGTTTTCTTTGCTTCTAATAAAATTTTGCAAACAGGTAATATTTCTTCTTTGATGTGCGTTGATGAGGCTGCACTGATAGGCAGCACTGATGGGCATTGATGAGGAGGCACTGATGATGCACTGATATGCAGCAATGATGGGCACTGATAAGCGGCACTGACAGCACCAACTGGAGGCACTGACAGACGGCACTGATCGGTGGCACTGCTGGGCATCATTGATGGGCGGCACTGACGGGTGGCACTGCTGGGCAGCACTGACAGGCGACACTTTTGGCTATAGCATGGTTGGCAAGCAGTTACTCTCACCTCTGGCAGTGTCGGTGTGGCTTCCAACCCAGCAGCTCATTCCCAGCCACGCTGAACACATCGCCCCTGGCCCCGGAGCAGTGTGGGAGCCTCTTCCTCTCTTCCACGCCCATCACCGGCTACATCACCCCTGGTGCCAGATCCGCATAGGAGCCGTTTCCTCTCGTCCACACCCATGTGGAGACATGTGGGAGATGTAGTTTGATGGGGGTCCAGTGTGGACGAGATCTGAATGGCCGGTCCGTGTGCCCACTTCCTCTTCCTCATCTTCCTCTTCTTCCTGGCGTGCCCACTGAGATGGCTCTGCATGCCAGCGGTTCTCCATCACTGCTATAGAGGGATATGCTTTGTTCATATTTCATGTCTGAGGTTTACAACCACTTTAAGGTTATATAAATAAAAAAGCCTGCAAATGGACCTAGTTATCTTCTGGCTGTAGTGCGTATCTGAGATTCGCTTCTCCTAATCGATGCCTTGAGATAGGCTTTAAAAGTCCAACTTTCAGATACGTTTGCACTATTAAAAAAAGCAACATAGTTAGAAAAAAAGTTTTCCTTATGTCAGATATAGTGGTATTTCCTAATAAATCTGTTGCAGTCTTATTTGTTACAAATAAGAAATGTATTGACTATGGAATTGCAGCACATCTTTTATGGATTTGCTGTAAGAGCTCTTTGTAGAGCCCCAATGCCAGAATTATATTGCAACGCCTTTACTAAACTGTCCCCAAATGTGTGTCTTCTGTAATAAATAGCCTGCCTGTTCACACATTTTACATTTTTATCTAAAGCTTCACTTTACTGTTATTACCTTAGAATATCTTACCTTAGAAATATGTTAGGCCTGTACAAGTGAAGCACAATAAAAGTTATGTAGCCAGTAAAGTCTGCAGCCACAGAATTGTTTTGGATCTGTGACATTAGAAGTAATGAGCATAAACGAGGATGATGGCCCTGGAGCTTCCTCCTTTAAAACAAGTTAGGAATGGCATAGTTCTTACTTCTGTCATATCAAGTTCAGGGGAATCCCCACGTGGCCTCACTACATCTGTTGTAAATACTGGAGTATCTTTGACCTAAACTATGTTTACATCCGTTCCATTGACTGCAGCACACTAATTCAGTGGAAAGTATTTGGGAGCCCCCATTTCCATTTACTTATGCGATTTATCAAATGTCATTCTTTGCTTTTAGGTGAGCTGGATAAAGATGGAGCCGAGCTCCAGGTCGCCAGAGGAGGTTATGGTGGTGGTTTCCGGTCAAATTTTCTTCCAACCAAGGGACAGAAAAGAATAATTAGATTGGACTTGAAGCTGATTGCAGATGTGGGATTGGTTGGGTGAGTAGTTCAATGGACAAAACTGGAATCCACAGCCTCTTATACCTCACTGCTGAGGGCTTCTCTTCTGAATTATTCATTAAAGGATAACTTCATTTTTTTAGAAAAATAATAATGCATATTTTTTGCAGGAAAAAAATAATGCGCTTTTTTTTTCCATGGGAACCTGCAGAGCATCGCACCTGCAATCAGCAGATCATGGGTGCAATGTCAGGCTCCTACAGACTCAGCATAGCTGTCTGCACATACCTCCCAATACAGGCAGACAGTTACTGAAGTTCAGGAGGATCAATGAACTACAAGACAACTCACCAGTACCCTCACAGTTCATTGCAAACTACAAGCTATCTGTCATTGCAGCAGGAAATCACTGGATGAATGATGCGGAGCCCCACACCAGCATGCTCCTTTCAAATTGTGACAGCTGGTGCAAGGAGAGGGTCCCCCACCCACTGTCACAACAGGGCCTAAGGGAGCGTAGGTGCTTTAGTAACATTTTATATGCTGCACCCTGTTTATGTAGAATAAAAGTGAACGTATCCTTTAAAAATAGAATATTTCCACATATAAGAGGCAACTGAATAGACAGAAATAAATTGCCACAAATGATTGCATCTAATCTCATCACATTTGAGCTTTTTAGACAGAAAATGTGTATACCCTTGAACATTTTTGATTATTTCATTCTTTCAGCTGTATGTAAGGTGCAGGCCAGTGGGTTAGGTGAGGGGTGATATATGGATGCAGAAGGGGAGTTGGGACTGGAGGGAAAGAAAAGTAACTGCAGAGAAAGGCAGGGAAAGATTTGTCTGCAGAGTGGAAGGGGTGTGTGGACTGGGATGGGGTGTTGCTGTAGAGCAGGGGTCTCCAGATTATCCAAAGGGCCAATTTACTGTCCTTCAGATTTAGGAGGGGAGGGGGGCAGACTGTGGCCATTGAAGATGTGCTTGCATCAGAGGGAGTAAACACTGCTCTGAGAGAAATCCTGTCACATCTTTGGTGTCCGTGAGAAGAATCATGTCCGATCCTTGGTGTCCGTGAGAAGAATCATGTCCGATCCTTGGTGTCCGTGAGAAGAATCATGTCCGATCCTTGGTGTCACTGGGAGGGATTGTGCCACCTCATTGGTGTCATTGGAAGGAATTGTGCCACCTCATTGGTGTCATTGGAAGGAACTGTGACCCATCGTTGTCATTTGGAGGAACTGTGCCCGTTCGTTGATGTCAGTGAGGGGAATTCTGCCCCATTGTTAGTGTCAGAGGATGACATATTGCCCCAAGGCCTGGATAAAAGCAAGTAAAAGGCTGCAGTTTGAAGACCACTGCTGTAGTGGGATCTGGAGAAGAGATTGGCATTTGGGTTTCAGAAGAGAACTGGACACAAGGCTGTGAGGAAGATACAGTATTTATGGTTCTGGATGGGGGAAGGTGTATTGCTATGTTACTACACACTCACATGTTCTGACCAGTCCAAATACATTTTCAGTTTTGGGTTTTGATATGCTTTATTTTTGTTTTTGACCTGTAATGGTGAACTTACAGAAAAATGGTCTTCGTTTCACCTGTCTCTAGTTTTTATAACTTGAACCCAATGACTGTAGAGCTGGGTATACAGTTAGGTCCATATACAGTGTATCCCAGAAGTCTGATTTAGAAAGACAGTGGTACGATCCATTGGGAATGTTTGTGTAATTCCATGAATTTAGTTTGTACTTTAATCCAGTGTGTTTTCTGCCTTTACAGCATAGCTGATTGTAGTAAGCCACATTTGTCTGAACATGTTCCGTAATCTTGAAGGCATCTGACCCCTCATCCAAGTGGCTTCCTTGGTCCTAATTGTAGTATGATCTCCCAGGTCTTGGGTTGTATACTTGGCATTTGGTCTGTCTGCCCTGCCTTTCTCATCCCTTGATGAGATTACTGGTTGTCTTTAATATGGCTGGGTGAAGGGCTCCCTAATTATCTTCAAGCATGAACCTTTTACTGACCTTCCCTCAAAACTGGCTTGCTTGATCCATATAAAAGCAGCCATGAGCATTCTCTTACCTTTGTGCTAATAGCAGCTCCATCATTTGATCTCTAATTGTTGTTTTCCTATTGTATGTCCGTTATTTAGTGGCTTCCTTTTGATGGGGATATTATTCTGGAATCTAACAATACCTTCCTAAGAGATGACCTTTTTCAGACACAATAAAATCTGTAGCTGTAGCAAGATGTAATGGTTTATTAAGGGGAAGGTAATCATTACAGGAATTTTTAATTAGGAGCTCCAGTATCCGTGGTTGTAGGAGCGCTTTTGTCTTTGTTGCTTAGCAGTCATCCTGTTTTGTTTATTTTTCAGCAATTCATGATAGAATACTACTTTTCACAACATATATCCACTGAATACAATGCAGCTTTGAGTTTGTCTCTTATATTGTAAAATAATAAATATACTCTATATGGCCAAAGATTTGTGGACAGCTGACCACCACCACTATTTGAGCTAGTCCATAACCAAGGGTATTAATGTGGAGTTGGCCCAGAGTTGGCATATACCAGTCCCTGATCTGGGAAGGCTTTAAACAAGATTTTGAAGTGTATCTGGGGGAATTTTTGTCCAGTCAGGTAAAAGAGCCTTTGTGAGATCAGGTGCTGAAGCTCACAATTGGCTTTCCAGGTTCATCCCAAATGTGTTCAGTAGGGTTGAGGTCAGGGCTCTGTGCAAACCATTCCAGGTCCTCCACACCAAAGTTCACTTTTAAAAAAATAAATATATTAAGAAAGCACTGTTTTGTACGTAAAAAAAAAAAAACGGTGCCATGCAGGGCTCCAGCAGACTGTCAGTTTAATCTTTGTGCTCATACTTTGTATGAGCAGACAGACTGACATAAAAAAAAAACTGAATGAACTACCATGGCACTAAGAAGCTGATATCTGCAGAGGCTGTTGGGACTGGTAGTTCATTCATTCACAAAACTCTGTGAGTGAATAAATGACGTGGCCATGTGGGCGGAGCCCTCCACAGCTCTGCTGATTTCAAAAACTGACAGCTGGTACAGGGAACCTCTCCCTTTACTGCTGTCTCATGGAGGAGAGATCGGGCAGCAGCTGGAACATGATACATGTTCCACCCTAAAAACAGGTGGAACATGTAACATATTCCACCCTAAAAAGGGGTGGAGCATGTTTCCAAAGGTGTACTTATCCTAAACCATGTGTATATGGAGCTGGCTTTGTAAACAGGGATACAGTCATACTAGAACAGAAAAGGGTTTTCCCCAAACTGTTAGCACAAGGTTGGAAGTGCACCATTGCCTGAAATGTCTTTGTATGCTGTAGTACTAACAGTACCCTTCACTGGAATCACCTGAAGGCAATAATTTGGAGTGAAGTCCACAAAAATTTGGCCGTATAGTTTATTCTAACAAGTTCACATAAGGATTAACCCATCTAGGGTGATTCACGTGTGGCTGTGCCTGTTCATCAGAAATCAGTCGTTAGATAAAATTTGGCTTGTTGGGAATTTTTTCTCAGCTGGCTGCAGCCATTAATCAGTGTATTCTGATAGTGGCGGAAATTCTTGTGTGGATGTTAATTTTTTGTATTCAGCCCGCTGACTGAACGAAAAAAAAAGATTGCTCAATGCCCAGCTTAAAGTATATGTAGTCCCTCACCTTGTAAACAACCCATTCAGTTTACAATAGAGTTGAAAAGACAAGACATCTGTGTATAGATCTAAAAAAACAAATTATAAAGGAAGAGAAACGGCAGCACACTGATCTTTGCACTGAAAGGCTGTTGGAGGGGGGTAGGGGTGTCCAGAACAAGTCTGATCATTGGAGGACAGCAGGCTGAATTTCCAGCACAGCTAGAGAACTGACCATGCTGTGCTCTCGTGCTCAGTGTGGTCATTTTGTAAAAGGAAAGCAGAGGGACTGGCAGGAACACAAAGGAAATACATCATACAGCAGGCACATATCATCAGTATGTTACATATCCTTTAAGTCTAGCTGTCTCAGCAGTTGTTGTGCAAAAAGGAAACCAGAAGGAGTAAGAAGAGGTATTCATGGACCCCCCCCCTCCTCATTCTGTCAGAGATGGCAGCTTCTTTTACAGTAAGTTTTGCTTTTAACGTTTGGCCCCCCTCCCTTTAAGCATTTCCTGCTGATACTTTGTCCAAGAGATACCTGTAAAGAAAAAATTATTATTTCGCACTAACCTTACATTGTCTTCTGCCAGTCAATATCCCAGGGAATGGAGGGTGCCCAAATCTCACGAAAATATGCTCTTGCAATGGATTGAAATGATACGTGTCTTCTTTTGATAATTGGGCCTCTTGCACAGTACTGATGTTTGAGCATTAGCACTTCTGGATGTAAATTCCGTGTCTGATTGTCATGTGTTGTGCATATTCATGCATATTTGCACATATGCACATTCATGTGTACAACATATCTATGAATTTTCAAAAGAATTATGCTCATACGTGCGTATTTCTGCGTACCGACTCAAAATACTGACCGGGAATTCAGATTTTTCTTTTTTTTTATTTAATTTTTTTTCCCAAGAAGCGCTTGTTTGCTCGCCTGTGTAACCCACAGACCCATAAATAAATGTAAATAATGGGCTGCTTTTAGAGCAGTAAAAAAAAATGCTGTACTGAGCTTTTTTTTTACGCTGTAGTTTGCAAGACTGCTCTGCATTTCCCTGTAACCCCCCAGGACAGTGACATCATGTCCAGCGATGCGGAAGACTGGGTAAGGTAAGTAAAATCTACATTTGTGCCTTTTGGACATACAGGGGGAGGTAAGCCTGGACATTATAAACTGAACTTGAATCTTACTGCAAGGTCCGCCTAATCTAGTGGATTAAAAAAAGGCTGCCAGGAAGCATAAAGGTAGTGCTAGGCTTCGCATGCACATGTGCAGCTCAGTGTATTCTTCAGGGAAATACAAAGAGGCAGGAGATTGTATTGTATTGCAGAGGAGACATTCCATGCAGCAAAGAGCCTGTCTGTTCATTTGTTTTCAGCTTTAGTTCCACTTTAAGCAGCTGGTTTATGTCAGAAAGCCCAGCACACCGTACAGATGTCTATGCGCCCTTTTGTAAATGTTTGTTTATGCAAATGCTTTAAAGATCTAAAACGTACATTTATGAATGTTAAAAAGGAAAGTGTCATGTTTTAATGTTTATTTTCCTTTTTACTTTAGGTTTCCGAATGCTGGCAAATCGTCGCTGCTCAGCAAAGTGTCCCATGCCAAACCTCAGATTGCTGACTATCCATGTAAGTTTTCTGCTCTATTCCATTATGAAATCTGTGGAAATTCAGATCGACTTCTGTACAACCAGCCTGTTGGATTTTCCCCGCTTGATCAGTGCCATCCGCTATAGCTGGCTGCACTGATTAGTGTATTGTGATGGTGGGGGAAGTCTCTCCGCTGTCAGAATACCATAGCTCAGTGGGGAGAATTACTCACCCGATCCACATGGAGTGTGTGGATAGAAAAATCAAATCTTTTTTTTTTTCTTTTTTTTTTAACCTGCTGTTTGGACAAGAAAAATGGCTCCTTTATGAGCTCCTTTTCTCTGTTACAATTTTAAACTGTAGGTGGAATATGGTGATGTCCTCTCTTAACCCCCAGCTTGCTGTCAGTACAGTGGAAAAAAAGCAGCCGACTGATGAGGTCAACACTCTGCTCTCTCCTCCTATCAGCATGTTCCTTGTCAGCATATTGTAGTACCTTATTGTGATCCTGGGCCAAATGCTTTCCTTCTGTGTTTTTTGCAGTTACAACAATGAGGCCGGAGCTGGGGAAGATCATGTATTCTGACTTCAAGCAGGTAATCGTGAGGATTATGCTGTATTTCATGGCTGGACACGTTGTACTAAAGAGCAAAGAAGTTCAAGTACAATCAAAGGCTCCTGTATGACAGTCTAAACAAGTCCACTTGCTCTATGATGTGCAAGTCTCATACAGTAACCCAACCTTAGTGCAGACTGGCACAGTCTACATGAGAGTGACCGTATCTCCTTGCACAGCCTGGTTTATGAAAGATTTATAGTTTGTATTGTCAGTTCAGATGGGGTTCCAGCAGGCAGCTTTAAGGTGTTGTGGCCTTCCATTATTCAGAGAAGGAAAAGAGCAGAACAAGGATTATGGGGCATTGGAACAATTGGACTTAAAATGGACTAAAAGCAAAAATATTTAACTCTGTTCCAATGTTCCTATGTCCACAAGGTCCCTCACCAGTATCAGTCTTCGGCTATCTTATTTGGCTGGTGCAGGATGACGTCACTCCTGCGTATGCACACATCCTAGCACACAGTGCACCAGAATGTAAACTGAGCCGTGCATGTGCAGTTCAGTGTACATTCTTCAGGGTATAACGAACAGGCAGGTAACTGGATTTTATTGCAGAAGAGATATTGCAATAAATAAAGAGCCTGCCTGTTCGATTTTTTTCAGCTTAGTTCCACTTTAAGCAGCTGGCTTATGTCATGTGAGTTCTGGCACAATGTTTGGGGAATCTAACACCCTTTCCACCATCAAGAAGGTGCAGAACAGAAGGAACAAGACATGTGGGATTAATACCCTTCTCTGCTGCTTAATGGTAGTGTTGTTCTATTACGAAGCTTGTATCTGACATGGTAAACTGCAGTGACTTGTGCGCCTACACATCCCTGCCATTTAACATGTAGGCTGCATCTGCTGTACCCACAAACCAGAACTGAGAAAGATGGGGTCAAGTGGTCACATGACTGCCAGCTTTTCTCTAATTTTAGGCAAAAGTGCATGTCGTGAACTGTACAGTGGGTGGGAGCCAGGCGCAGTACAAATCTTGCTGTCTGGTAGAAGAATCTTGATTTGGGCTTTAAACAAGGATTATATTCACATTACCTGCAATTTACAAGTAGAATTTTGAAAGGATGGGAGCGTGACACCAGCTTGTATAGTCCTTTTTAAAGATGTTTATTAATTTTGTAACATCCAGTATGTTTCGGGGGGTTGGCACTCCCTAAAATTCATTGGCTGTTACAAAATAAAAACCTTTTAGAGGACTATACAAGCTGGTGTGTCGCTCCATCCTTTCAGAACTTTAGTAAACTCTTCTGGGGGTCCAGCTAGACCTCACAGTTGCTGGTGAGCAGCCTCTAGGACCGTTAACTGCCTATTGTGTTATAATGCTTCTCCATATGGTTCAGGATTCCTACATCACGAAGATTTACCACTAGAGAGAACCTTTATAAATCTGTGTGTGGAATGCATTGATTTTATCATAAAACAAGAATATGGTCAAAAATAATGACTTTTAGGTAAATGTCCAATTATAATTATATAATCCCTTAAAGTGTGTTAATAAACTATAGCTTTCTGTCAGCAAAACCATCCATATTTTGTACACTGGTGATTTTGCTTTTCGCATCCTTGCTTTGTAATGGCACATTTTTAAGAAATCTGCAACACCTATACTTGTATCATTAAAATGCCTGATTGTCACTCTATGTTCCAGATTTCGGTAGCTGATCTCCCAGGTTTAATAGAGGGAGCGCATATCAACAGAGGAATGGGA
Source organism: Staurois parvus (assembly GCF_062004578.1). Taxonomy (NCBI): domain Eukaryota; kingdom Metazoa; phylum Chordata; class Amphibia; order Anura; family Ranidae; genus Staurois; species Staurois parvus. The sequence goes on from NW_028317847.1 coordinate 1,128,197, forward strand.
CACAAGTTCCTGAAGCATATTGAGAGGACAAAACAGCTACTGTTTGTGGTGAGCATGATCACTTCAATCCAGCACATCATTTCTGTATAGTGCTGTCTGAATCCATATTTCTGGCAATGGAGCCTGTTATCCCATTACTATCCCTTAAAGTGACACTGTTAGAAGGTTAGTATAGGGCTGCCATTGCTGGCCTCCTAAAAAAAAAAACAAAAAAAAAACAGCTTTTGAGTCTCAGGCCTGCAACAAGCATGCTGTAAATGAGTGCCAGATGAGTGCCCGGTAATGTCAGTTGTAAGTCCTCCACAGCCTTACAGGTTACGGAGTAACAAGGGGCCACATGTGATGTCACTGACTTTGTGATGTCACTGACGTTGTGACGTCAACAAGCTTCGCCGAAGGGCGTATTTCCTCATTTTCGTCAGGGCCAGTGGGCTGCTAGCCTACCCAGCTATTTAATTCTTACGCAGACCCTTATTGTGTTAGTGGGAATGTTGATAAAATACACTTGGACTCTCAATCAAATTTGGCATACATAGGCATTTAATTAAGAAACTTCTATCCTAATGAATACAAATATTTACAAAGCTCACCGTTATCATATTTATTACCTTAAAATGTTCCCCTATTCTTCTCTTTAATTGTCTTTTTGTCTTCCCCGCATATTTTCTTGCATGGACAGGTAATCATATACAATACACATGTAGATGGACAATTTATTAGAGTCTTGATTTTAGCTTTTAAATTTATTAGATTCTTGATTTTAAACTCACTTTGGTTTTGTGAGTTGGTAAAAACATCCGTTTCACTCTGCCCCTGGAACTGAATCCTGATTAAGCTCAGGGGACAGAGTGAAATGTGTTGCAGGCATGACCTGGTTGGAGCCCGGGCTCAGGCAGTCATACACCTCCTCACAGGATTTTGCTGTGATGTGCTACTTTTTGAACTTCCTTTCCCAACCAGGAAACTAACATTCTCAGAGCGAGGAGAATTCAGCTGTGGCAGCCTCTGCTTTCAGCTTCACAAAGCTTCCTTTTAAAGCAAACCTGTCTACCTCAGCATGACTGATGTTGCCTCATTTGCTCAGAAAGTCCTTCAGTGGCTCCTCTGAGACTGCTTTTAGTTTGCTAGTGAGGTCTCAAATTTGGACCTAAGCCCCACACTCCAGCTAGACCCCTATCCTATGAGAGCCTTACTGACAGTTCCACTTTAAGACCTCATTCACATAGGTTTACTGATGCATACACCCATGCAAAGGACCATCTTTGCCCACATGGGATGTACAGTTGTTTTGTATATCCACATGCAGGCAGCCCCATTCATGTGTATTGGGACGCAATGGATGCACGGACACAGCCGCTGGTCCCAAATTACACAACCATGTGAATGTGAGGGCATGTTCCTGAAAGCAGAAATTTTGCATTTGTGTACACACATGATGTGTGGTTATCAGATTAGGTCCAGCAGCTGTGTTCATGCTGTCGCTGCATTCCAATAGACATGAATGGGACTGCCTGCATGTGAATGCTTGGAACATGAAAGTCACCCATTGTGGTGCAATAGCATGGCTGTTGATGTTCCATCATGAATGAAAAAAAAAACATGCGTAACCCTTTTTCCAAAGTGCAGTGCACCACGGGCATGATTTGTGTCTTACAAATCAATATAGGTGATTATTTAAACGCCAATGTGAGCTAAAAAAAATAAAAAGACTTGTATTTTGTGTTTAGCTGCCCCTATTTAAGTGAAGATTTCACTATAACATGATATTAGAATAGAGTAGGTAGGCGCTACATTTAAACATACCAAATATACTGATATATTGTGCAGTAAATAGGGGATTAATATTGCTAAAAATCCCTATGTTTAGTGCCTCAAATTCGGTGTATACATCCCTGTGTCTGGAACAAATTTGATAATCTATGCTAAAAACAAAACCGTATTAACAGCTGAATACATAAAAGTGCAACATTGTGAAAAAAATGTCCATAGATATAGTGACAATCTTTGCGGCTTCTTATATCTGTGTCCCAAATCATGGTTTTAGACAACATAGTGTCTCTAACAATTTCCGGATAAAACACAACAAAGATCCCAGTCTTCTCCAGTTCTGGGGTTTAGATAAGGTATCCAGGCACTGGAGAGGCACCAACATTGGGTTACAGGTATCCCAGATGGAGACCCAGTGGATCCACAGACTTCAGACTCTGGACCCAAGGGGTCTCAATAGGGATATAGATTTGAACTGTTTTCTCACCAAGTACTGAAATTGATCCCTATCATAGCCTTGGCCCCCCCACCCCTGGGTCTCCATCTGGGATACCTGTAACCCAATGTTGGTGCCTCTCCAGTGCCTGGATACCTTATCTAAACTCCAGAACTGGAAAAGACTGGGATCTTTGTTGTGTTTTATCCGGAAATTGTTAGAGACACTATGTTGTCTAAAACCATTTTTAATGTTTTTAATGTGTTCCCTATACATTCTCTGCACTGATTTGGGACACAGATATAAGAAGCTGCAAGGGTTGTCACTATCTATGGACATTTTGTTCACAATGTTGCACTTTTATGTATTCAGCTGTTAATACCGTTTTGTTTTTAGCATAGATTATCAGATTTGGTCCAGATACAGGGTTGTGTGCACCGAATGTGAGGAACTAAATATAGGGATTTTTATCAATATTAATCCCCTATTTACTGCACAATATATCACTATATTTGGTATGTTTAAATGTAGCGCCTACCTCCTCTATTCTATTGTCATGTATGTCTTGTGGTGTGCATTGGGCGGTACTGTTTAATGCATTGGAATACCATTCACAATAATTGGCACTACAGTTTACCACACTTGGTGCATTGTATTGATATTGCATGGATTTTATTATGCGCTGCCACAAGTCTGAATGGGCAGTATGTTAAAATTGTGCTAATTTCACACTTTATTTCTAAAATTGCTGTGTTCTGCTTATTTTATCAGTAGGCGTATCAGAGAGTTCTCTGTGTATGTTTTCAGGTAGATGTTGGCGGATTCCAGCTCTCATTTAAGACTCAATTCAGAACGGCATTTGAAACGGTGCAGCTGCTCCTCTTGGTGAGTTGGAGCCTCATTTTACTACGACACAGTTGCTTGGAATACAGACCTCACCGTAAAGCATGCTTTCATTTGTGTTGAAAATAATCAGGCCACGGGCTAACCCTGCTGCTATGTGAAAATGTTGCATCCTAGGAGCTGGAGTTGTACAAGGAGGAACTTCTAGACAAGCCTGTCCTATTAGCCGTCAATAAGATGGATGTACCGGGAGCAGAAGAAAAGTTTGCAGAGTTGGTGAAACAGCTGGAAAATCCACAGGGTAGGCAGTCTGTGAAGTGATTGGAAAATGCTAAAAAGTGATATTAAACCCTCAGTTTTAAAGCACATTAAGCTGATTAAACCCGGCCATAGAATCGGCATAAAATCGCTTGGTTCCCCCATAAACAGTCAATGTTGACAGGGGAATCCCTCCCGCGGAGCTACTGTGTTCTTCTGGCGGGGGAAGCCATCCCTGCCTCAGTAATTGCATATAAAAAACGAATAGGCTGGTTGTAGCCAATTCAATTATATGACTTGGGTACAATCAGCCTTCCAATAGATAGTTTGAATCCTGGGGCTAGCCAACATTTGAGCAATCTATGGCTGGCTTTAGCCACTTACTAAGTATGCAGTTTCTTTACTTTTTGATCCTTGCCTATGTTTTAGTTTAAAGCGATTCTAAAGGTTCATTTTTTTTTTTTTTCTTTGTAAAATAACAAACATGTCTATACTTACCTACTGTGTGCAGTGGTTTTGCACAGAGCAACCTGGATCCTCCTCTTTTGGGTCCCCCGCAGACTCTCCTGGCTCCTCCTGTCTATTAGGTGTCCCTACAGCAAGCAGCTTGCTATGGGGGGCACCCGCTGCTCCGTCTGTCCATTCAGACACAGAGCCGTGGCTTGGCCCCCCACCTCTCTCTCTCCTCATTGGCTGACTGGCTGTGATTTCTGTCTCAGCCAATGAGAAGGCAGAGACCCGTCACAGCTGAGTCTTTCATTCACATTGCTGGATCTCGATAAGGCTCAGGTAAGTATTGAGGGAGATGGGGAGCTGCTGCACACAAAGTTTTTTTTACCTTCATGCAGTAAAAAAAAATTTAGCCTTTATAACCACTTTAAGCTGGCGCCATGACCACTGCCCCATGTTTCCTGATTCAGGGTGGCTCCTTTCTCTTGCAGAATCCTATGGAACCACCCACTTGTATGGAGGGACTAGAGCTGTGACTCCCTACACTGTGTGCATCATTAGAAACACACAGCTGCATAGCCTGGGATGGCAAAGCATACTCCTGCTCCTTGCTCCCCTTTCTCCTCCTCTCCCTTCTCCAAGCTGATGTAATACCGGGAGACTGCACTGTCCACTATTAACTCTCTTAAAGTCTGGAAGTTCAGGGAAGGAGCATTGAGATAGCAGGAGCCAGTAGCATTGAAAGTTGTAAACTAAAAATCCTGGGGTAAGAATTTTAATAGTTTACTGGGGAATGTTTGTTTTATTTGCTCAATGTGTTAACCCCTTTTGGATTGCCTAGCACAAATGCTCAGCGGTAGGCTTTAGCGCCCATATGTGTCGCTGGGCGGCCAATGTTTATGTTCTGAGAGCATTTAAAGTGACCCTGGGGCGGATAGGAAGGGATTAAAGGAAAACACATGGAGGGTTTAATAATACTTGAACACTGATTTTGGGTCGGTGACTGAGCAAGTATTGAAGTCAGAAAATGCATGACAACCAGACAGTAAGGCCTTGTTCACACACAGTGCAGTGAACTGCGTTTTACCGCACTGGAAGAACACCGGTCACCACTAAAACACACCAGAAACATTTGTATGTGTTCTGGAGGTGCGGTGCAGTGAGCTATGGTAAAATGCAGACATGCTTCAGTTTATTGCAGTGCACTGGACAGGACTGTATGTCACTGGACAGCAACGCAATGCACTATGCTGCTGTATAGTGACATAAACGAAGTATTGCTTTTGTGCACTTCAAATGAAGTTTGTATAAAAATAGGTAAAATAAAGGAGCCGTGTGATGCACTGAAGTACGCAGCACACTGCCGCCCTACTGCTGGCTCACTGCAGCCGGAACAGACAGCTGCCAGAAACTAAACCAATGGGGCAGCTGTCTGTCACTGCCTCAATGGGCCCTTAGAATTTAAGGAGGCCAGCAATGGCAGACATCGTATTTGTCTAAGCACACTGAAGATAACAAACGCACAGTGCCATTCAGCTCAGTTGTCTGAGTCATTGAATGAAAATGATCACATGCAGTGCAGTCAGTGCAGCAGCTCTCAGTTGTCCGGGTGGCAGATTTCACCCTGGTTATGTATGGTGAGTGAGGAGAAGTCTGTCCTGTGTTTGCATGTACTTGAGAGGTGATGTACAGTGCCTTGAAGTATTCATACCCCTTACAATTTCCCACATTTTGTCATGTTACAACCAAAAACGTAAATGTTTTTTGTTGGGATTTATGTGATAGACCAATACAAAGTGGCACATAATTGTGAAATTGAAGGAAAATATTTTTTTTTTAAATAAATGTGGGAAAAGCGTGGCATGCATTTGTATTCAGCCCCCCGGAGTCAATACTTTGCAGAACCACCTTTTGCTGCAATTCCAGCTGCAAGTCTTTTTGGGGATGTCTCTACCAGCTTTGCACATCTAGAGAGGGACATTTCTGCCCATTCTTCTTTGCAACATAGCTCAAGCTAGGTCAGATTGAATGGGGAACATCTGGGAACAGCAATTTTCAAGTCTTGCCACAGATTCCCAATTGGATTTAGGTCTGGACTGTGACTGGGCCATTCTAACACATGAATATGCTTTGATCTAAACCATTCCATTGTAACTCTGGCTGGATGTTTAGGGTCGCTGTCCTCCTGGAAGGTGAACCTCCACCCCGGTCTCAAGTCTTTTGCAGACTCTAACAGGTTTTCTTCTAAGATTGCCCTGGATTTGGCTCCATCCATCTTCTCATCAACTCTGACCAGCTTCCCTGTCCCTGCTGAAGAAAAGCATCCCCACAACATGATGCTGCCACCACCATGTTTCACGGTGGGGATGGTGTGTTCAGGGTGATGTGCAGTGTTAGTTTTCCGCTACACATAGCGTTTTGCTTTTCGGCCAAAAAGTTAAATTTTGTTCTCATCTGACCAGAGCACCTTCTTCCACGTGTTTGCTGTGTCCCCCACATGGCTTCTCGCAAAACGCAAACAGGACTTCTTATGGCTTTCTTTCAACAATGGCTTTCTTCTTGCCACTCTTCCATAAAGGCCAGATTTGTGGAGTGCACGACTAATAGTTGTCCTGTGGACAGATTCTCCCACCTGAGCTGTGGATGGGCCATGGGTCTCTTGGTTGCTTCTCTGATTAATGCTCTCATTGCCCGGCCTGTCAGTTTAGGTGGACGGCCATGTCTTGGTAGGTTTGCAGTTGTGCCGTACTGTTTCCATTTATGTATGATGGATTGAACAGTGCACCGTGAGATGGTCAAAGCTTGGGATATTTTTTTATAACCTAACCCTGCCTTAAACTTCTCCACAACTTTATCCCTGACCTGTCCGATGTATTCCTTGGCCTTCATGATGCTTCACAAAACAGCTGTATTTATACTGATATTAAATTACACACAGGTGAACTCATTTACTAATTAGGTGACTTCTGAAGGCAATTAGTTCCACTAGATTTTAGTTAGGGGTATCCGGGTAAAGGAGGTGAATACAAATACACACCACACTTTTCCGGATATTTATTTGTAAAACAAAATTGTGCCACTTTGTGTTGGTTTATCACATAAAATGCCAATAAAATACATTTACGTTTTTGGTTGTAACATGACAAAATGTGAAAAATTTCAAGGGGTATGAATATGAGTGCTGAAGCTTAATTTCCCTTGACTCCTTCACGTCTGTCTATGCAGGTTGAGGTACACAGCCATGTCGCTGATTTTGCTAAACTACCACTGCAAAGATCATGTTGTTTGTTACATTTTTTAGTTTATTTTAGTGTGTTCAATGTCAGATTTGATTTTATTGCTTTTATTTTTAGATCTTTAAAATGATATGTCTTGTCATCTGAAGAAAAAATAAACCCAACGATTTACTGTTTCCCAAAATAATTACATTTAAGGCATGCCCTGGCGGTACCTGTCACATTGCCAGCTTATGTCGGCTCTAAACTTTCAAGCTTTTCAAATGGCTGATGTCATAGCTGATCACATGTGCAGCACCATGGCACCTGCAGACCAAAATAGAGGCTAAGATGGCACTGCCTCCAGGTGCAAAAGGATAGGAGGGTGTATTTCCCCATTTAAAGCTGAATTTCAAGCAGATGTAAAAGCACAAAGTGATGCAGTTCTGTGTTTATTAATACATTATTCAATGTGTTTTTTAAATGCAAGGAGCATAAGTTCCTGAGTTTGACAGCCTCTTGTAGTCCCTGTACAGCAGAGCTCAGACTGTGCGAGGAAGAAACAGCACAAGGAGCCAATAAGGCTCCATGTACACGGAACGTTTGGAAAACTCTTCTGAACAATGGAAACTGACTGCTGGAAAACGTAGGTTAAAAAACATCTGTTCAGCCGCGTTTGCATACCACGATTATACGTGTTTACGAGCATTTTGCGTTTAGAAGCGTTTTTTAAAGATAACCTCAGGAGACCCTCCAAAATGCCCAGAAGCAGAGAGAGCAGTATGTGTTGAGATGACCTGTCTTTTCTGGTTGTATTCACTATGGATCCCATCATGAGCATAATGCGGCACGTTCTACCATTATTTCCTTCACGCAAAACCTGGAACTGACTGCGCTGGTGTACCGGGTCCATCTGAATACATGGAAAACGCTTTGCTTGCATTTCTGATGATGAAAAAAGACTCTGGACAGCAGCTGGACATGGAACAGCTAAAAAATGCTTATAAATGCGGTTAGCCGCGTTTACAAGCATTTGGCATTTGAAACGCTGATAAAATCTAATCCTGAATGCAAGTTTGGTGTGTTCAAAAAAAATGACTGTAAACTCAACTGCCTGTAAATGACTATGAACAACATAGTGTACATGGACACATAGGAAAACATTAGGGAGAGTTCAGGGGCTGCTGAAAAAAAATGCAGAAAAGCTCCTGAACGTTAGTTTATCAGCTGCAGTGTACATGGAGCCTTAAGTTGTGCTGCAGTGTTATGTGCTAACGAGAATGCTGATAGGAGGGGCAATCAGGGTGACAAAGATGAGCTCATCACACAGGCCACAGACTGGGGAAGGGACAAGATCCATAAGTGTTACTGGTGATCGTTGTCACTGAGACAGGAAGTTATCAGAAATCAAGAATTGTCATGAGAGCAAGAGGTGATAGTATATCTTCACATGGAACAAATGTTCTGGTGCAAACTGGCAAAAGCCAGCCATACATGGGTTGAATTCCGAAAGAATTTTCTTTTTGTTCAAATTTCGTGGTCCACATCAACTGCCGATTTTCAAGTGACCATCGAATTTGAGTGATCGGGCATGTTGGAAATTTTTTTAAAAACCGTAAAAAAGTCTAATCGATGGGAGAATCATGCTGACCTGGAAAGAAAAGTAAATTCTTGGCCACGAAAATTCTTTTCTGTAGCAACATGAGGTGAAATTAAAGGCTTGGTTGGTCGAATTTCGAAATCAGTGGGTGCACTATCGGATTTTCTGAAGAAAATTTGTTTGAAATTTGACCCATGTATGGCCTGCAAAAGATGAGCATTCCCCCCACTTTGATTTCCTCTCACTTCCTGTTGCATTTACAACACAGGAAATATCCCCAGCAGGACACAGGTGGCAAATAACTGAAAAGAAACGTTTGAGGAGAACACCTTGTTCGCCCTCCTTGATGGTCCATCCTCACCCCCAGTCCCATCCTTGTTTAAGGCAGGGAGATGTATGAGCCTGTGAAAGGCCACTATTCAGAGGTGATTTACCCCCTCAATGAGCTGGTCTGAGCCTGTGTGGTTCCATATTGTGGGGAATACACCAGCCTGAGTTCTCTTGTCTGCGGCTGGTGGGTGCCAAGTCTATATTGGGTAGCTGCTAGTGCCTATTTTGGCCATGCCTGCTAGGGATGTTGGGGTGAATGCCCAAAGACCGTTTCGGTAGCTTTCCTCCATTGCAGCTCTTGCTATGGTCAACACAGGGCCAGATATCATCTCTGGTGGTGACCGGGGTCTGTGTCTCCAGTAAAATTAAGTCTTGGCTCCTCGTCTGTGTAATTTTTTTTAGTAGACTTTTCTCTGGGGTTTGCCTTTGACATGGAGTCCCTTGGTGGTCGGCTACAGGGGTCTTAGCATGGTTGGCTGTATTTCATCCTTGGCAGGTACTGTTGTATTTGAGGGGTTACCTTGAGGGTCAGGCTGTATATAAAATCTGATTGCTTGTTCTGTTGGTGATAGGTCTAGGCTTTTGTAAAGACCTAGGCACATGGCTAATCATAAGAGTGTGGTAATGCCAAGATGCCCTGGCCATGCTGAACAGAATGACTAATCTTTAAAAAGGTAGAGCAGCACCTGAAGCTAATCAGATTAGCAGCAAAAGTTACAAGCTGACAGGAGGAGAGTGCAGAGGGATGACTTTATCAGTCTTCGCTTTCCAGCCAGCGAGCTGGGGGATGGGTGGTGTCAGCAGTGCTTTCCTTAATGGAAACAGAAAAAATGGTGCCCTCCACCTGGCTGTGTTTGAGCCTAAAATGAAGACAGACACAGTTTTTGTTTTATAAAGCTGTATTTACTCACTGCAAGTTATAACATCCAAGTGAAAGATAATGCATCCAAGGTGTCAGGAGAAAAAAATTAAAAACAGAATGACTGAGTTGGAAAAAGGATCACCCCCTTTTGTTGAACCGCATTTTGCTGTAATTCCAGCCTTTAGTCTGTTGGGATATGTTTCTACTAACGTTGCACATCTAGACTTTGCAATGTTTGCCCGCTCTTCTGTGCAGAAATGCTCACATTCAGTTAGTTTGATGGTGACCATTTGTGGACTGCAGCCTTCAAGTTATTCCACAGATTTTCAATGGGGTTTAAGTCTGGGCTGTGACTAGGCCATGCAAGGACTTTCACCTTTTTTCATCTTCAGCCGCTGTGTGCTTTGGGTCATTGTCAGATACCCTTTTCTATACCCGCTATATGTGTGTGCCATCTGTATATTAGGATACTTGCCTAGAGTTCAGCTTTACTGTGAAGTGTCTTCCCACAAGTGATGGAAGTGAAAGCCAGGCCACTGTAGGTGGATTATTACCAGATCGATCCATTCCTAGCAACAATGGTCACCTTTTCTCCATTTTCTGCTGACCTCAAAGCACCTTCTTCTTTCCAGATTACCTCCATATACTGCCTGAAGAGTTGGTCCCCGAGCGGCAGATCACCTTCAGACAAATCATTCCAGTGTCTGTTGTGTCTGGCCAGGGAATCGAGGAGCTCACACACTATATCCGCAGATCGCTGGACGAACAAGCAGAACTAGAGATCCAAGAAACTGCACAGAAAAAACTGCAAAACCTCCATAAAATAACATCTCCCAGTGTGACAGAGAAAATTCCGACTCCATCCTCCTAATACGCAGCGACCTCTGTGCCTTGTATATTTCTGTGTATGATTTTGTACAGTTAATGTAATGCCCCATTAAAAATGATTTCTTCTAGAACTGATGTCTTGGCTGCTTTTCTCAGCCGGGTAGTGTTTGTTACACTTACATCAACCCATGGTGTGCACTCAGCTCCAGAAGGTTGTACCCCCTTCATGACCAAGCCATTTTTTGCTATTCAGCACTGTGCTAATGGTAATTGTACAGTCATGCAACGCTCTACCCAAACAAAATGTAATTTTTTTTTTCACGCAAGTAGAGCTGTGTTTTGGTGGTATTTGCTAGTCACAAGAAATTTAGAAAAAAAAAGCAACAATATTTTCTATTTGCTAAAAAACAAATCTTCATAAATTCTGTTACATGTCTTTGGTAAAAGAAATCCCAATAAGTGTATATTGATTTGTTTGTGTAAAGGTTATAGTGTCTACAAACTATGGTATAGATATTGGAATTTTTATTATATTATAGATATTTTTTAGTACTACTAATGGCGGTGATCAGCGACTTATCGTGGGACCGTGATAGTGCGGCGGGCAATCTGACACTGGATCGGAACTAACTGCCACTGACATCATCAGTGACATTGGTACAGTGATCAGTGATAATAAAAAGGACTGACACTATACTAATGGCACTGGGCAGGAAGGGGTTAACATCTCGGGTAATCGAGGTTAAAGGCATGCCTAACAATGTGCATTGTGTATTATTTACTGCTTTTTTACTAAATATCTCTCAGTTTCCCTCAGTTTGTCAACACAGGGCTCTGGGCTGTGATTGGACACAGCTAATCAGCAGGTCCCGGTCACGAACCATTGGTTTGGACCTGATGACTAACTTCCGTTGTGTACAATCACACAGCGGGAGTTGGGGGGCGCACATGCCCTGTCTCTAGAAGAGGCCAGTGACATACAAGTATGTCGCTGTGCCTATCCACAGTACATTGCGGGAGGGGGGTGCGCAAGCGCTTAAGTGTCAGGAAAAAAACCCACCTTGTCTTGTGTTCCTTCAAAGTATGCAGTCAGAGTAGACCTGCCTTGGAAAGCTGCTGGTTACATTTGGAAGCTGACCACACACACATTGAATTTTGGCTAGTCCCCTGAAATTTTGTTCCCTGTTGTCACCAGCCAGTTTGACAAAATTAGATTTTTCACTCAACTTTTGTCAAAGGAGCCGGGCTGAAAATTCTCAGCTGAACAGTGACTGTATCCTATCAAATGTAGTGAGTGCTTCAGTATTCTGATGGCTGCAGGTGTCCGCTGTCCGAATACAATAGCCGGCATTGCAGAGTCGTCCACCTACGCTGGACCCAACTTGGCCCAATGGAAGTATGTATATACCATACCCAACCAATGGGTAGATCTCCACTTGTTTCTGGGTCCAGCACCAAGTGGCCGCACTCCTGCTTGCTGTACACAGGAGGTTGGCCACTTGGCATGGGCACCATTTACAGGATTCTTTGCATGGCATCTGTGGTTCGGCCTCTGCGCATGGGACCTGGAAGCAAATGGAGATCACCAGGGGCATGGGACAGGTATGGTATAGAGCAGCAATGGGCAAACTACGGCCCGGCGGACCTTTTAATCCGGCCCGTGGAGCGTGATACTGTCAGCATGGCTGTCAGGATGTGTGTAGGCGGGGCAGCGTGACGAACGTGAGGGGAGCTAGGCTCCTCTCACAGTCCGCCCTGAAGACCGGAACGGCGCAGGAACACGGCGAGAGGAATGCGCGGAGCAAAGGTAAGTAAATTGACACAGGGGGGGACTTGGGGACTTAATATGGGGAATGAATTACTATAGGGGGGATGAATTACTATATGGGGGGATGAATTACTATATGGGGGGATGAATTACTATATGGGGGATGAATTACTATATGGGGGATGAATTACTATATGGGGGATGAATTACTATGGGGGATGAATTACTATATGGGGGATGAATTACTATGGGGGATGAATTACTATGGGGGATGAATTACTATATGGGGGATGAATTACTATGGGGGAATATTACTATACTTACTATAGATGACACATACACATCATTCATCTACTCTTGGTCCGGCCCCCGGGTCCAATATATGAACCCATTGCGGCCCTCAAGTCAAAAAGTTTGCCCACCCCTGGTATAGAGTATACTGTACAGAGTTACTAGTTCAAGCTGGATCAATGGAACAATATGTAATAAAGCCATTTCCTCTTTAATCACTTGCCCTCCAGAGGATTTACCCCCCTTCCTGACCAGGCCATTTTTTGCGTTACAGCGCTGCGTTACTTTAACTGACAATTGCACAGTCATGCAATGCTGCACCCAAATGAAATGTACGCCTTTTTTTGCCACTAATTGAGCTTTCTTTCAGTGGTATTTGATCACCTCTATTTTTTTTTATTTGCACTATAAAAAAAAAAAGACCGACAATTTTGAGAAAAAAATTGCTATTAAACATGTCCAGTAAAAAAATTTTATATCAAATTTCAGCATACATTTTGGCCAAAATGTATTCTGCTATGTCTTTGCTGAAAAAAAAATCCCAAGCTGTCATGCAAGAGAGGTAGTTGAAGGGTTGGAGCAAACCATAGTACACTGGTGGTGGTGCTTAAGGTGATCAAAGACGGAAGGGTTGGGGCTTCACCACCTCAAGTACAGACACTTTCACCACCTTCCTGCCCAGGCCAGTTTTCAGCGCTATCACACTTTGAATGACAATTGTGCGGTCATGCAACACTGTACCCATATGAATGTTTTAGAATTTTTTTTGAGACCGATAAAGCTTTATTTTGGTGGTATTTATTCACCACTGGGATTTTTATTTTTTTTGCTCTATAAATGAAAGTCCAAAAATTTAGAAAAAAAGTTTTTCTTTATTCAGTTATCTTTTTAGTAAAAATAAAATAACCCAAATTAGTTTATAAACAAAAATTATAATTTTTTTTTAATTTTATTTAAATTTTCTATATTATTTATGGGTTTTTTTTAAACATACTGTTACCCTAGCAGTACAGTGTCACCATAGTGACACTGTACTACTTGTGGGGGGGGGGGGGTGTGATGATTTTTTTTTTTTTTTACACTGATTGCTTGCAGCCATTGAGAAATACTGTGTGAGCTGTGATTGGTCACAACTTGTCACATGGTACAAGGCTGTTGTGAATAGCCTTGTACCATGTGACCTCTGTGATCATTCACAGATTTCACACGTAGTAAGCAATAATGTCAGAAGTGACATCTTGCTTACTATTTTTCATGTGATCACTGATTGGCCAATCAGTGATCACATGATCGGGACCTCGCACAGAAGTCCTGTACAACGATCGGTGTTCCACTGTGTTCGGAGGACACAGCGGGCACCGGATCGCGGTGCTGCGCGCTCCCAGGGAGCGTGCACAAGCAGGGGGCGGGGAGGCCATTTATAAACGGCCCCTGCCCCTGCGCTGCCACCGTCCAGCCGTTTATATACAACGGCCAGACGGGAGGTGGTTAATCTTAAACTTGGGCCCCCATGTACAGCCTGGGTCCAGGATCCAGGTCCTCTCAGCCATTTCCCTGACTTCTTTGCAGTCTGTGGCAGAGTGATTTCATACTTTTCTTCACATGTTGTCTGCTTCCTGAAGCCCATGCTGCTCAAGTTACCCTTTCTGCTTCATATAAAATATTTTTTGTATATTATATTTTATACAATCTATCACTACTGGGAGCGTTGTGTTTTTCCCATATATGGAAAATTATGTGGTATGAATTAAATGGCGGAGAGCTCAAAGTTGGGACAAAGACATTGAGAGACTCATTTTTAATAAGGACGCATAGGACCTGAAATATGAGTAATGTCCTGCATCTGGTGAGCATGTAATCACACTTAGGTGATGGGTACACAGAGGCCGTTGAAGTTTTGTCACCAGCAATTTTCGGGAGTTGTCTCACATGCATGTAAGGGTGAAGATAATTCAAAAAATTAGATGAGCATATTTGACACTATTTGGTTTTTATTCATTTTTAAGTTTTTTTGTTCACAATTTAATGAAGGTATAATTCTGGTAAATTGTAATTTGCGTTATTTGTATATTGGAGTAAATGCGCAGAATATTTGGTGGCACTGCACTGCCAATATTTGATATAGGATAAAGGATTGCCGTGTCACGTTTTAGAAAATAATTACGTTTGAAAAATCGCTGCGCGAGCACTCTGTGACAGAAAAAATTGCAGCACCCACCATTTTATTCACTAGGATGTTTGCTTTAAAAAAATATATGTTTGGGGTTTCAATTAAGTTCCTAGCAAAAAATACTGATTTTTTTCATGTGAATAAAAAGTGTCAGAAAAGGCTTGGTCTTCAGGTGGTTAGAAGAGTGAATGATGTGTGGCATAAACTTCTAATGCTGGGCATAAAACGCCCCCACCCACCAAAACAACCCCTTTTTGGAAAGTAGACACCCAAACTATTTGCTGAGAGGCATGTTGAATCAATAGAAGAATTTCTTTTTTTACCACAAGTTTTTGGAAAATGACAAACAAAATTTTTTTTTTTTTTTGTACACAAAATTCACTTAAATGATTTATTGGTCACACATGCCATGGGTTACTCCCCAAAATACATTCTGCTACGTCTCCTGAGTATGGGGGTACCACATGTGAGAGACGTTTTGGCAGTCTAGCCAAGTACAGGACCCCAAAATCCAATAAGCACCATCAGGCTTTTAAAGGGCTTTATTTCCTCATTACACTTCCTAAATACCTATCACAGTTTAAGCCCTGAAATGCCAGGATAGCACCAAACCCCCCTAAATGACCCCTTTTTGGAAAGTAGACACCCCAAGGAATTTGATCAGAAGCATGGTGAGTATTTTGCAGATCTCGTTTGTTGCCACAAACAAAAACATTTTTTCTTTTCTTTTTTTATATTTCAAAACCTTGTGAGAAAAAATGAGATCTGCAAAATACTCACCATGCCTCTTTTTAAATTCCTTGGGGTAATTTGGGGTGGGGGGGGGGGGTTTGGTGCTATCCTGGCATGTCAGGGCCTTCGAAACTGTGATAGGTATTGAGGAACTGAAATGAGGAAGTTATGCACCTTCAGGCTTTCAAAGTGGTCATTGGATTTCAGGCTACTGTATATGGCTAGGCTCCAAAAAAGTCTCACACATGTGGTACCCCCATACTCGGTAGAAGTAGCAGAATGTATTTGGGGTGTAATTCCACATATACCCATGGCTTGTGCGAGAAATTTAAATGACAACTTTGTGTAAAAAAAAAACAAAACGTTTGTCATTTGCCAGAAACTTGTGGTAAAAAAAAATAAATCTTCCATGGACTCAATATGCCTCTCAGCAGATAGCTTAGGGTGTCTACTTTCCAAAAAGGGGTCATTTGGGGGTGTTTTTTCTATCCTGGTATTTTAGCACCTCAAGGAATGTGATGGGCGGTCAGAAAGTAAAAGCTGTGCAAATTCCATTATCTATACCATAGTTTGTAGATGCTACAAATTTCACACAAAGCAATCAATATACACTTATTGGGATTTTTTTTAACCAAAAACGTAGCAGAATACATTTTGTCCTAAATTTATGACAATTTGTTTTTTTTGGATATTTTTTTATCACAGAAATGAGAAAATATTGGGTTTTTTTTAAAAAAAAAAAACATTTCTGAAAACTTTTTGTTTATAGCACCAAAAATAAAAAGCGCACAGGTGATCAAATACCACCAAAAGAAAGCTCTATTTGTGTGAGAAAAGGACATAAGTTTCATTTATGTACTGTGTTGCATGACCGCGCAATTGTCAGTTAAACTAGTGCAGAGATGTATAGCAAAAAAAGATGTAAATTGCAGTATCTATACCAGTTTGTAGACGCTATAACGTTCACACAAAGCAATCAATATACACTTATTGGTATTTCTTTTACCAAAAACATGGAGCAGAATACATTTTGCCCTAAATTTATAACTAACTTTTAGTTTACTATATATATTTTTTATAGTCGAAAATAAAAAATATTGTTTTTCTTCAAAATTTTCGGTCTTTTTTTGTTTATATCGCAAAAAAATAAAAAGCGCACAGGTGATCAAATACCACCAAAAGAAAGCTCTATTTGTGTGAAAAAAAGGACGTAAATTTCGTTTGGGTGCAGCATTGCATGACCGCGCAATTATCAGTTGAATTAGTGCAGCACCGAGTAGCAAAAAGAGGCCTGGGCATTAAGGGGGGTAAATCTTCAGGAGGGCAAGTGGTTAAAAGTCGGCAGCTACAGTTTTTGTAGCTGCTGACTTTTATTTTTTTTGTTATTTTAATTGGAGCTCTGCTTTACGGAGATTGGGGTAGACTGGTAAACTAGAGCAATATCTGGATGAAAGACTGAATATCTGAGCAGGTAGGCTTGCAGCACAAAGATTTTTTTTTCTTAATAGAGCATACCTTTTTTTTATCAGCCAAATGTCAAACATCTGATTTTTTTTTTTTCTTCTATACTAGAAGTTTGTTGACATCTGACCATCACATCTATAAGGCTGTTGGGCATCCCGTTCCAGAACCATGGGAATTAATATGGAGTCGGCCCTCTCTTTTGGGGCTATAAAAGGCTTCACTGTTCTTGGAATGATTTCCACAAGATTGTGCGGTATGTTAGTGGGAATTCTCATTTTGCTGCTCCTGCTTTTCTTTACATATGCAGCCTTGGAGAGTTGCTGGCCCCTCAATTCCTCCTCTGTCCTGAGCTGCTGCAGCTAGAAGCGATCACACTATGCATGTGCAAAGGTTGAATGGGCCAGATTGACCACTAGGGGGGTGCATGCTAGTGACATCCAGGGATGTAGATAAGGGGAAGGGCAGAGTCAGGGAAACCCCCCCCTCCCTCCCCCAGAGGAGAGTTGCTAACCATCACCCGCAAGTGGAAATAAGGTGGGGGCGAGCAGCACTGGGACTAGAGGTGTGTGGGAGGGGTGGGGGTGGTGACAAGCAGGGATCTCCTGTATGGCTTTCAATGAAACAGCTGGAAGCCGCTAGAGGTATAGGAGAAGTAGCTTCTAGCTGCTTCATTGAAAGCCATACAGGAGATTGCTGCTTGTCACCACCCCCACTGCTGCACAGAACATATCTGACAGTTCAGTTTTCTTTCTGCACCCCCTGTGTTCTTCTCAGTGCCCAGCCCCTTCCTCCATCCTTCGCACCAGTAGATTAAGAGGGGAGAGAGGCTCTGCCTTCCCCTGTACCTGCCCACACTCCAGTCCATGCAGCTTCAGAGAAGGTGTGGGCGGGAAACTGAAAACTGCTAACTAAATAATGTGGTTGCATAAGTGTGCACACCCTCTTAAAACTGGGGATGTAGCTGTGTTCAGAATTAAGCAATAACATTCAAAATCATGTTAAATAGGAGTCAGTATACACCTGCCATCATTTAAAGTGCCTCAGATTAACCCCAAATAAAGTTAAGCTATTCTAGTAGGTCTGACATTTTCTTAGTCACATCCTACAGCAAAAGCCACGGTCCGCAGAGAGCTTTCAAAGCATCAGAGGGATCTCATTGTTAAAAGGTATCAGTCAAAAGAAGGGTAGGAAAGAATTTCCAAGGCATTAGATATATCATGGAACACAGTGAAGACAGTCATCATCAACTGGAGAAAATATGGCGCAACAGTGACATTACCAAGAACTGGACGTCCCTCCAAAATGGATGAAAAGACAAAAAGAAACCTGGTCTTGGAGGCTGCCAAGAGGCCTACAGCAACATTAAAGGAGCTGCAGGAATATGTGGCAAGTACTGGCTGTGTGGTACATGTGACAACAATCTCCCATAATCTTCATATGTCTGGGCTATGGGGTAGAGTGGCAAGACGGAAGCCTTTTCTTAAGAAGTAAAACATCCAAGCCCGGCTAAATTTTGCAAAAACACATCTGAAGTCTCCCAAAAGCATGTGAGAAATGTTTTATGGTCTGATGAAACCAAAGTTGAACTTTTTAGCCATATTTCCAAAAGATATGTTTGGCACAAAAACAACACTGCACATCACCAAAAGAACACCATACCCACAGTGAAGCATGGTGGTGGCAGCATCATGCTTTGGTGCTGTTTTTCTTCAGTTGGAACTGGGGCCTTAGTCAAGGTAGAGGGAATTATGAACAGTTCCAAATACCAGTCAATATTGGCACAAAACTTTCAGGCTAGAAAGCTGAACATGAAGAGGAACTTCATCTTTCAGCATGACGACTCAAAGCATATATCCAAATCAACAAAGCAATGGCTTCACCAGAAGAAGAATACAGTTTTGAAATGGCCCAGCCAGAGCCCAGACCTGAATCCAATTTAAAATCTGTGGGGTGATCTGAAGAGGGCTGTGCACAGGAGATGCCTGTGAAATCTGACAGATTGGGAGTGTTTTTGCAAGGAAGAGTGGGCAGATATTACCAAGTCAAGATGTGCCATGCTGATAGACTCATATCCAAAAAAACTGCGTGCTGGAATCAAATCAAAAGGTGCTTCAACAAAGTATTAGTTTAAGGGTGTGCACACTTATGCAACCATAGTATTTTAGTTAATTTTTACTTCCCTCCACCTAAAAGATTTCAGTTTGTTGTTCAACTGAGTTGTACAGTCTATAGGTCACGTTAACCGCCTCCCGCCCGCCATATAGTAATATGACGGACGCAAGGCGGTTCTCTTGTTCTGAGAGGACGTCATATGACGTCCTCCTATTCTCACCGCACATGCGCGGCTCCCGGAGCGTAGCGATCGGCGCTGTGCTGTGTCCCTCAGACACAGCGGATCACCGATCCATGGAAAGAGCTGAAGATGTTGGCTCGGTCATGTGATCAGCTGTGTCCAATTACAGCTGATCACATGTAAACAGGGAAATGCCGGTTATCGGCCTTTCTCTGCCCACAAGCTGTCACACTGACCGCTCTAGAGGAGTGTCGGTAATCGGCATTTCTCGGAGGGGACATGTGCACAGATCATCAGGGCACTGATGATCAGTGTGCCCTGATGATCTGTGTAGCCCCAGCAGTGCCACCTGTCAGTTCTCAGTGCTCATCCATGCCACCTGCCAGTACCCATCAGTGCCACATTTCAGTGCCCGTCTGAGCTGCCAGTCAGTGCCACCTATCAGTGCCCGTCAGTGCCATATATGAGTGCTGCCTTTCAGTGCCCATCAGTGATGCCTGTCAATGCCCATCAGTGCCTCCTCATCAGTGCAGCCTCATTAGTGCACATCAGTGAAGGAGAAAATTCACTTATTTACAAAATTTTATAACAAAAACTAAGAAAAAAAATTTTTTTTCAACATTTTCAGTGGTTTTTGGTTTGTTTAAGAAAAAACCCAGAGGTGATTAAATACCACCAAAAGAAAGCTCTATCTGTCACAAAAAAATGATAAAAATTTCATTTGGGTACAGTGTTGCATGGCCGCGCAATTGTCATTCAAAGTGCAACAGCGCTGAAAGCTGTAAATTGGCCTGGGCAGGACGGGGGTACAAGTGCCCTATAGGCTAGTGGTTAAAGGTGGAAAAAGTTCTGAAATAATTTATCTTTGTCTCATTATTTTACATCACAGAAACCTGACATTTTAACGGGCGTGTAGACTTTTTATATCCACTGTATGTGCTTGGATTTGGTGTCATTGAGTGCAGCTGTACAAATATTTTATGATAATTGTTAGCCCTAAGTGCAGTTTTTTCTTTTTATGTAACTTGACAATAGCTTTAAAAGCCAATTTATATTTCAGCAGTGCTCAATGTGTCACATTATAACACGTATTAAGGCAGTCAATTCAACTGAATGGGCTTCCGATGCACCAAAATGTCCCAAAAATATTTTTGGCACAACGTAGTATGGAGGATTACAGTGTGTTCCAATGCATGTGTTACACTTTGATGTGCATTGCCTCCCATTGCATTACCCCCAAGTCACATCAAGCCCGACTTTGAAATCGTGTGACTTACAGTGAAGTTGCACGCTTTCAAAGTTGGGTGAGATGCCGATTTCAGGTGCGATCTGACACAGATGTCTATGCAAATTGCAACAAAAGTAGTGCATTTACTACTTTAGAAATTGGTGCGACTCCAACCAAGTCGGATTTGGCCGCTCTAATTGCAGACAATAGAGCGCAACTTGGCATACGATTTGCAAGTGACATGGCATGCAAATCGCACCCGATGTGACCGGGGTGTTAAAGCTGATCTCTATGTTTAATGTCACTTTAAATAGTTTGTTTAGAGATTGTAACGTCATCTGTATGCCTCAGCCAACCATATGAAGCTTTGTATTCATTCATAGAATGGCTGGGCAGCACTCAGCCCGACTGTTTTGTTGGGAATGGGAAGACCCTATTTCACTGCCAGAATGCAGTACTGTATATACAGTGCCTTGAAAAAGTATTCATACCCCTGGGATTTTATGCGATAGGCCAACACAAAGTGGCTCATAATTATGAAGTGGAAGGACAATGATAAATGGTTATCAAAATTTTTTATCAAATGTGTGAAAAGTGTGGTGTGCATTTGTATTCAGCCCCCCGGAGTCAATACTTTGTAGAAACACCTTTCACTGCATTACAGCTGCAAGCCTTTTTGGGGATGTCTCTACCAGCTTTGCACATCTAGAGAGGACATTTCTGCCCATTCTTCTTTGCAGAATAGCTCAAGCTCTGTCAGATTGGATGGAGAGTGTCTGTGAACAGCAATTTTCAAGTCTTGCCTCAGATTCTCCTTTGGATTTAGGTCTGGACTTTGACTGGGCCATTCTAACACATGAATATGCTTTGATCTAAACCATTCCATTGTAGCTCTGGCTGGATGTCTCGGGTCGTTGTCCTGCTGGAAGGTGAACCCACGTCCCGGTCTCAAGTCTTTTGCAGACTCTAACAGGTTTTCTTCTAAGATTGCCCTGTATTTGGCACCATCCATCTTCCCATCAATTCTGACCAGCCTCCCTGTCCCTGCTGAAGAAAAGCATCTGCACAACATGATGCTGCCACCACCATGTTTCACGGTGGGGATGGTGTGTTCAGGGTGATGTGCAGTGTTAGTTTTCTGCCGCACATAGTGTTTTGCTTTTAGGGCAAAAGTTAAATTTTGGTCTCATCTGACCAGAGCACCTTCTTCCATGTTTGCTATGTCCCCCACATAGCTTCTCACAAACTGCAAACGGGATTTCTTATGCCTTTCTTTCAACAATGGCTTTCTTCTTGGCCCTCTTCCATAAAAGCCAGATTTGTGGAGTGCACGACTAATAGTTGTCCTGTGGAGAGATTCTCCCACCTGAGCTGTGGATCTCTGTAGCTCCTCCAGAGTTACCATGGGCCTCTTGGCTGCTTCTTTGATGAATGCTTTCCTTTTCTGGCCTGTCAGTTTAGGTGAACGGCCATGTCTTGGTAGGTTTGCAGTTGTGCCGTACTCTTTCCATTTTCGGATGATGGATTGAACAGTGCTCCATGAGATGGTCAAAGTTTGGGATTTTTTTTTTAACCTAACCCTGCTTTAACCATTTTCCTGCTACCCTATAGTAAAACTACTGCTACAGGGCTGCAGGGCTATGCAAAATCACGTATACATATGTGATTTGCATTTCCGGGTAGGGCGTGCACCGCCCTACCTGTGCAGCCATAGGTGGCTTCAGATGTCAATCACTGGGTCTCGGCCAGAGATTCCCTGCTGGCACCCAGTGATCACCGAGTAACACTGACAGGGGAGAGACCGGTGTGTAAACAACACCGGTCTCTCTCCTGCCAGCAAGACATGCTGCTGTGTACTTCTCTAACTAACCTCTAGTATAAAAAAATAAATAAATAAAAATTCCAGTATCTATACCGCCATTTGTAGACACTATAACTGTCACGTAAACCAATTAATTTACATGTATTGGGATTTTTTTTTTTAGCACAGACATGTCACAGAACACATTTTTGGCCTAAATTTATGATGAAATTTGATTTTTTTTAAAAAAAATTTTTAGTGGATATGTTTTATAGCAAAAAGTAAAAAATATAGTTTTTTTCCAAAAGTGTCTGTATTTTTTGTTTATAGAGCAAAAAATAAAAACTGCACAGGTGATCAGATACCACCAAAAGAAAGCTCTATTTGTGGGGCAAAAAAAGGACATAAATTTTTTATATGTACAGCGCTGCATGACCATGCAATTGTCAAAGTAGCACAGCGCGGTATCGAAAAAAAATGGCCTGGTCAGGAAGGGGGGGTAAGTCCTCTGGAGGGGAAGTGGTTAAACTTCTCCACAACTTTATCCCTGACCTGTCTGTTGTTTCCTTGGCCTTCATTATGCTGTTTGTTCACTTAAGTAAAGGATGCTGAATGCAAATGCACACCTCACTTTTCAGATATTTATTTGTAAAAAATTTTGAAAACCATTTATCATTTTACTTCCACTTTACAACTATGTTCCACTTTGTGTTGGTCTATCATATAAAATCCCAATAAAATAGATTTACATTTTTGGTTGTAACATGACAACATGTGGAAAATTTCAAGGGGTATGAATAGGAACTGTAGCTCAGTTATTACAGTGTACCCACAAAGTGCACCTGTTAGTGCAGTGAATAGTTCATTTGGGCCACCTTGGGCCAAACAAACTATTTAAAGCAGTGGTTCTCAACCTTCCTAATGCCACGCCCCTTAATACAGTTCCTCATGTTGTGGTGACCCCCCAGCCATAAAATTATTTACCCAGTAATTATAATTCATGAGTGTCGTTTTACCTCCAATACTGCTGCTTTCTACACAGCAGCTGCTTTCTACACAGTAGCTGCTTTCTACGCAGTAGCTGCTCTTTACACATTGCAAATATGTGTTTTCCCGATGGTCTTAGGCGACCCCTGTGAAAGGGTCGTTCGACCCCCAAAGGGGTCACGACCCACAGGTTGAGAACCACTGATTTAAAGGGACATTAAACGTGGTGATCTGCTTTAAAGTGATTGTTAGTAAAAAAACAAAAAAACTTTACAAACATGTCATACTTGCCTGCTCTGTGCAATGGTTTTGCACAGAGCAGCCCAGATCCTCCTCTTCTGGGGTCCTCCGCTGGCGCTCCTCTTCTCCATGTGCAACCATAGGAAGCTGCTTACTAAGCTGGCACACATTTGAGCTTGATCCCGAGTCATGATCTGTGTGTCCTTTCACACACATTGTGTGGCTCAGCCCCACCCCCTTATCACTGGATTTGAGTGACAGCAGCAAGAACCAAATGGGAGAGAGCAGTGCTGGATCGATATCAGGCTGAGAAAAGTATCTATGGGGGGAGCTGATAATGTTTTTTAATGTTAATGTAGAGAATACATTACGGTAAAAAGCATTCAGCCTTTACAACCACTTTAATGTGCACGCTGATATGTGCGGTCCCACAACACATCAATATAAATGGGTCCTTACACTAATTTTACCCAGCTAAAAAATGTTTCATTGTTTTTAACCGCTTGAGTCCCTGGTCTTTAAAGCACTGAGATACCAGTTTTGTCGCAGTACTGGGACTCAGTAGGTCCCGGGTGACTTCTGTTGCTGGAACCACCAGCTATGAGTGACAGCATGAGTTCAATGCCAGGTCTAGGAGCTTAAACAAGCAAGCTGATTGGTTCCTGATCATTAGTTGCGATTGGAGCTGTCAGTAAAATTCCAGTTGATCAGCCAGAAGCACGCTGCCTAATGTGGACAAAGGACCCCTGCCTGGGACTGTTATTCTCCAGATTATGAACCTCTAGTGGTTTGCGTTCAGCATTTTACAAGTAAACCACCAATCCTGCAGTATCAGCCTATGAACAATACAGCAAACCTAGATGGTGGATGCCAACATTTCTATTAAACAGGTTCCCTTTAAATAAAACTTCAGTATACGGGAAGTAAATGTTGGTTTTTCCCTCTTCACGGTGTTCTGTTAAACTCCACATCTGACCATATGCATAAAAGTCAATATTTATTTTTTTTCCGCAAAATCTAGGAGTTCACCAGTTACAGAATATTGGCAAGGTTTTTTGTTTTTTTTTCTGGAAACTGAGCACTAAAAGGCATACACAATACTGTCACGCTAAAAAGCTACAACACAGCTGAAAAGAAATCGTTACAAAAAGAATAATTGTTACATTCCACTTTGTCTGCCTTATAGAAAGATTTAATGCTGGACTTCTTTAGCGATACAGAAACAATTCCCTTGGAAAACAAATACATCTCATAGCAGATGGCACACCCAGCTGCTGGGGGACTATAAGTCCCAGCATGTCGTTTTGGGGGTAAATTGACTTTTAGACTTGTATTTCCCTCAACAGCTGGGGGGGCCTTAGCCTGACCAAAGCATCCAATATCATATCACAAATCCAGCAGCTCAGTGTAGTCAATGACTACTGAAAGCTGAAGTCAGTTGGTTTACATAGTGATATAATCTCCGAAAGAGAAGTCAGTCATTTTGCGATGAAACAGTCATCACTGAAACACGGACTGCTGGTATTAGACCACAGCAAAATGGCTGCCTTCGGTTTGTACACAAATCCCAACATCTCATTTCCTAGAAATGTGATATGTCCTCAGTTTTGTAAATCATTTTCATTGTTATCAGTTGTGACCCCCTAATAAATATCTAATCTAAGGCATTGTAGACACATCATAAACCATGTGCCTACAGGAATTGCCCTTCTAAATAGGTGTGTACTATCGCCCAGAGATGTCTGTAAGACTGTTGAGCTTGTTCTCATAGATACCTGGCTTCATTTATGAAAATTAAAAAATTTTCCCCCCAAGTTCAATAAATCTTGAAAGCTGATTGGTTGCTGTAGGTGGCAGCTTTATTTCGGCTCCATTTTTCAGAAAGACTGATATGTCTACAGCAACAACAAAAAAGAGTTTGTCTTTTTTGGGTATGACAGATGCTTCAAATGTCTGGGTACCCATAAGAGAACCACCTGAGTGCTAAATACAATTTACAAATCTTACTTCTCTGTGTTCCAATATCAAATTTTAAGAAATAAGATGTTGGGCTGTTAGGTGGACCTATACTCAAGTGCCAACCCCCAACTTTCCTGACAATCCTGCTCCTTTAAATGTCACAAGTAGTAGAAGAGGCTGTGAAATGACCTCCCCAGCAGAAACCAACGGTCGGGGTGGATGGTCATGTGACCACTGCCAAACCATTCATTTTGCAATTATTAGGGATGAGTGGAATTGTGAATTTTTATTTCCCAGAATTTTGGTGGGAAGCAGAAAATTTTGGCTAAATTTCTCAATTTATGCAAAATGCATTGGAGTCATTGGCCAAGCGAAACTGAAGTGTATGCAAAGCTGAGTCTATTTTTTTAAATTGTGGATAAAGTAAGCAAGGGTTAAACTGGCCTATTTGGTGATTTTGCTGTCTGTGTCCCACTAGGGAGGATTCCTTATTCTCTGGTAAATCAACAGGAAATAGGTAGAGATCTTCCCATAGTGGGAGCAATCGATATCTTAGGCTGGCTATACACCAGTAAATTTTCATATGAACATTTGTAAGAAAAAATTTTGTACATTTAACGACTGGATAAATGTCGTTCAATTGTGCTTCCAAATTTTGTTTGCTTTTAAAATTTGATTTTGCAATGAAGGTAATTTCCTGAACAAAATGCCAACACTATTAGAAATTAATTAGTTCAGGAAAAATTTTATATCCCGCTCCCTCAAATTTTCTCATCACTGTGGTCGAAATGCTGATTTTACCCCACTAATGATTAGAAAATTGAACCCTCTTAAAAAAAAAAAAGATTTTGAAGGAAATTCTACTAGAATATAGCCAGCTTTAGACAGTTGGACCTGTTGAATGATAGACCCTTACCCATTGCTGCTCTAAAATGTTGGATTTCCCATTACTGCCTCGAGGATAATGGTCTCCACATAAAACAATAGAGGAGTGAATCTCCATAACTGGGCCACAAACAGCCATACAAACCTAACCGAGAGTCGGACCCTTCCTACAAAACTAAAAAAAACCCCACAAACTTCAAGGTGGATTATGTTGGGATTGAAGGGTGTCAATAGATTTACAAGGATTCCCAAGGATTACAGAACTCCTTTCAACTATCCTGGACCTGTCCTACCACATATCTGGCCCCTTATTATTTTACATTATTTCACAGAAAAAAAAAACAAAAAAAAGGTAAAATAAAAAATGTAAAGTGACAGTAACAAACAATGATAAAATGCGCAAAATAAAAGTAAAAAAAAAAAAACTAATGACTTAAAGTGGAACTTCACTCTTTCAATCAACATTGACTATTTATAATCCTTATGCTGCTACCATTAGTAAATAGATAGGAAAGTATATTATGTTTACTTCTTTTAAACTTTTTTTTTTATCTATTTCTTCAGTTACTTCCTGGTTTCTAGGCCTAGGCAAACGATGTTATACATCCCAGGAGTCTTCAGCAGGGGAGGGGCTTTCTCAGCTAATCACACCTCCTTGCCTGCATGCTGAGCTAAGGGCAAATGGATTCCAGGAAGTAAGTTCTATATGAATCATCTGCCCTTATTTAAGATGGCCACAGCCAGAAATCCCACGGAGTGTTTCTCAAAGCGATTTCTAAGCAAACAAAGCATAGAGACATGGGTGGATGGGGAAGTTTGCGTTAAATGCTATAAATTATTTAAATCGTGTTTTTGTTTTGTGGTGTTCAGATACAGACTAATCTGCTTTAAACTCAACTAAGCTAAATATACCCTTGAAAAACACACTTTAAATAATTGAGATTTTCTGCTTTAACAAAATTTAGCAGACAGCAAAATCACTCCACTAATCCCTTGTATTGATTGCATAAGAGAGGATCATTTTACATGCAGAACTGCTGAACATAACGCCCCTGGGGCCCCATGGTGATAGACCATGTGACAGGCTACCGTAGGGAGTGCAGGAATTTTGCAGGTAGGAGAATGACCTTAACCTCTTCTCCTATTTATGTATAGATAAAAGTGAGATTGTCAGGCTAGGGGGAGTTGTAGTTTGGGTACAGGTCTGAGTTAAATAAGTCCCACAGTGCTCATCTCAGGCTTTATTAGAATCAATGCATCAGAAAGGCACAGCATAGGTTGAAGTATGGATGTCCATTACTGGATCCCCGCTTGTCAGGGTCACCCCTGGAGGACCAAAACTGGACATCCTTCATTGTATATAACGACAGATACAAAAAAATTAATCAGTGAGTCAACAATGTGTCATCCTGCATCTAATGGAAGGTATGATACTGACAGTCATTCCTGTGGTTCTCTATCCGTCTGTGTTCTACACTGATGCCAAAAACCCAGTAAAGTCTACAAAACTATTGTAATCCCATGTAAGGGCATACATTCCTGTGATACTCTGGAAAGAGATAAAATCTTGCAGAACTATACTTGCATTTTCTCTATTTAGAATTTACTGTTTTTTTTTCCTGCAAAATATATATGGCAAGAGCATTCAAGATTTGATGCCATTCTCTTCACTTACATAAGAAATCTCTATTATATCTACATTTCAAAATCTACATATTCATTCCGTGTTTTGTATATTCTCCTACAGCACAGGCAGGCAAACCTATAGATCTCTAGCTCATCTTGGGCTTATAAAAAAAAAAAAAGGCCAAGGACTGCGTGTAACCAATCAGATTTTATCTTTCATTGATCAGGCGAGGGTCAAATAAAATCTGATGGCTGCTGTTGGTTTACAGTGCTTTGTAAATCACGATTGTGCTCTGTGAGCTGCATGTGATCCTGTAGCAGTGCGGTTATGTGGTCACAACAAATGCATGTTTATGGAGTGCCATTGCAGTGTGCAGACGAAGAGCCTGCACCCCTAACTCAATGGGAGGCCATCAGACGTTCCCTAAGTGGAGAAATAATGGGTCCCATAGTGCCTAATGTGGACCAACAGCAGATGTCACATTTACTCTTGCGGGCCTGAACTACTTAAAGTGGAGCTCCACCTAAAAGGGGAACTTCCGCTTTAAGCCTTTGTCCCCCTCTCCCCATTAAGGATTAGCACCTCTGGGGTATGGGGGGGAGTGGGTATCTGAATTTGACAGGTACCAACTCCCACTTCTGCTGCGATCGCCTAGGCAATCAGAAACGGACGTTGTCCTCCCTCCCTCCCTGTAGTCTTCTGGGACACGTGACAGGTCCCAGAAGACTATGGGGCCATTCACAGAGCATTGCGCTTCTTGCGCATGCGCAGTGGGCACCCAGCTGTGAAGCCGAAAGCTGTCACAGCCGGGTGCCCACACTGAAGATGCTGGCGCCAGGGAGAGAAGACGGCCAGTGAAACCAGCAGTGGTGAAGATGACACCGCTGGACCGAGGGACAGGTAAGTGGCTGTGTTTTAAAAGTCAGCAGCTACAGTTTTTGTAGCTGCTGACTTTTATTTATTTCTTTTTTAGGTGGAACTCCGCTTTAAGCATAAAACAGTGGCATCCCAGCGCAGAAGTAGAACCTCTACCCTCCTCTCCAGTCTGGTTCTCATCCACCAGAAATTGGCACTGGTAGGTAATGTGCAACTTTCCATCAGCAGTGCAACTACAAATTTGTACAAGCTCTGGCCTGTTATGACATTAATATAGGAAAATTAAGAATATAATCTGCTATTGAAGGCAGCACACTGTCTGTTTTATTTTCATAACTACTTTTTAACTCTATAGGCCACCAAACAAGATAAAGGAGAGATCATCCCCTGCAACCACTTCCCCCCACAGTGCTCATGATTAGTCAAACTAAGGAATTCACAATTTGGAAATTTAGAGGATTAGGGAGACCCACTCTTGGGACCTGCTGCTCTAGGCACAGGCTCACAATGTCTTATTTTATATACAGTATAACTGGGTTACAGCAAATGATGCCCATTGTAGTTACATAGGTGGTAAGGTTGAATAAAGACACCAGTCCAGCCAGTTCAACCTGTGTATGAATTTATGTCACTACCATTTTCAATATCCCTGTACATTGTGTTGACTAACAAACACATCTAAAAGTTGTTTTTTTTTATCCCAACTCCCTGCTGACACCACCAACTATGGAAGGAAGTTCCACATCCTTACAGATCTAATAGTAAAGAACACTTTACGCAGTTTAGGATCAAACCACTTCTCATCCAGATTCATTGTGAGGCCGTGTGTCTTTAGAGAGCATACATTAAAAAGATTTCTCATAATGATACTGTCCACATTGAAAGATTTATATATTGTGATCCTATCCCCTCTTAAGCGCCTCTTCTCCAGAGAGAATAAGTTTAGTGTTTGTAATAATACAAACCTCATAACTGAGGTCCTCCAACTCCCTCATTAGCTTTGTTCCCCTTCACTAGACTCACCACTTTCAGCACATCCTTCCTGAGGACTGATGACCAGAACTGGGTGGCATACTCAAGATGTGGCCGGACCAAAGGCTTATAAATTGGTAGAATTGAGTAAATTGTACAGTGTACAACAAAGCACTTTATCACAGCACTATAAACCAGGATGTGAGTTGGACCTGGTTAGTGCCTGATGCCTTGATCTATTGGATTTAGGTAAATCAGTTCCCCCTAGACTTACAGGCTCCAGTACAAGAGCCCTGCTTGCATTAGTGGAAGTCTTGTGACAGACCTTGGATATATTTATTATTTTGCCCACAGGCTCTTCGTCTTTCCTGCATTTTGGAAATGGTGTTCAGTGTTTTCACACAAATCAGTAACAGTTGGATAAGGAAATGGTCATATGGCTATGTGCCGCCTGCCCTGGTCTTGGAAGGACAAAATCAGCAACCCAACGTGATTTTTGTTTGTGATCACCAAGATAAGGTGCTAGGGACTGTATGGGTATCACATAAACATGTTCAGCCAAAGCGATTGTGCCTGTTTCACATTTCTTGGTTGCATGATTATACTCTAGTATTTACATACTGCTATCTCAGGTCTGTAGGCAGACGGAGCTATCCAACTCAGCAGAAGATTCACAAAGTATACTAATATATGGTTTCCTTAGAGATGTATTACATTTTGTTTAAGAATATTGAAAGCTGCTTGCTGCACTTCATAGGGAATGCATTTGAGTGATGGCCACATAACCGCATACATTTACATGAAGTCTAGCAGGAACTAGCCACCCCAACATACAGAAACAGCTAGACCATAAGTCCCCAACATCAGTCAGCTTGTGAGCCAAATGACAAGTAACAGAGGCCACACAAATAAGTCCTAGCTTTGTAAAGGGTCATTCCATCCAAATATTATTTATACCTCTGCAAGACTCTAACTTCTCAGCTTCACCCACATACTTCAGGCACTATGAAGGAAGGCGGCTTCCCTGCTGGCTTCTTTGTCGTATACAACAAAGCATGCGGCAAGGTAAGAGGAATGCTGAAGTGGAAGTGCATCTAGCTTTAATGGTACAGTTAGCAGTTTATGTACACAGCCTTCAAATGCTAAAGCAGCTTCAAGCAGTGCACAGCAATGCAACAACAAAAACACACACCTGCTTTAGCTTTCAGCTACTTTGGCCAAGCTTTTGAGGCATGTTTAAACTAAAGCAATACAGAGGTGTAGGCAGGTTTCCTACAGTAGTCTGCTAGTATGGTTGCCCTAGCAGGAGGGAAAGGGTTAATTCTTTTGTCACCACTCCCGGAATTTCTTGGTGGGCTTTTTGGGTCCGACCCACTGGTCCTGTGGCACTGTGAAAGGGAATGGGGATCTGTATCCCAGGAGGCTGCCGCTGTTGTGTGCTCAGGGCTTGCATGTTCTCTGCTTTGGCCAAGTCGGACACTGAAGACACCAGCATCTGGATTCCTCCACTATACACTCTACCTAGGATGGGCTCCTGCTGGGGCAGCCACAGTTAGGTTCAGTTAGTTGTCTGTTAAGTTTTTACAGCAATGCTTTGAAGCATTGTTCTGTCTGGTCTGAAGTTATTTAAAGGGGTGTATAAAAGTAGCCTGCACTAGACACAAAGTCTTAAGCCAGGATCAGTAAAGCACATTGGGGTATGAAAAGAGCCCTGCAAGAGTTAACATGGTGCAGAGTACAGCAAGTAGTTGCCAAGGGTAACTGAAGCCTGGTAACCAGTACAAGCAGCATGTCGTGAATCATAATAGGTGGGGTTTCCTCCAGCAGAGAAGCGGTTGCTTATGGGGCCCCCTTTCCAAGCACTCCTGCTCCCATAGAAACGGGAGCAGATCAGTGCCGCAGAGGTCCTCGGCATGGCTGCTAGGTACAGAAGAGGAAGGGTTAACTAAAGTGCATGCTTGAGGTCTCATTGACAGGTGCAGGGCGGGACCCCATTCTGTTACTGAGAGTGAGGTGACAGAGGTACACCAGGCAGGTGGAGTGGACATAGGCACAGCATGTCCCTCCTAAATGCAACAGTTGCAGTCAAAGTGTGCATTGGACCAGAGAGTTAACTGGAATCCATTTTTTTGCACAGTGTACATGGTGTACTGCCAGCCATCTCTAAGCTGGAGGACTGCCTCAAGGTTGAATCTCCCTGAAAGGGGATGCTTTGTCCCAAGGCACTGATAAGCACAACACAGTAAAAGGAACCCATGTGCATGGTAAGTGACCCCATCCACGGTGCCTAGAATAGCCCAGAAGAACCTGCCCCAGGGTACATCTCTGGGTGTCATCCTACATTTTGGCATCCAACGGAGGTATGCCGAAAGGCCCTCTACCCTTGCTCACAAAGGGACCTCATGTCTCAGAAAAGCACTCTAGAGCTGGAGCAGTGGATGCCTCTGTGCTGTGTTGTCTTGTGTTCAGCTGCTTTAACATTTAGGGTACATTCACACCTGCAAATGCACCCTGCCTCTGATTATATGCGATCACTCCAGTGGGGGTTCTAGGGTAGGAGACAGCCCTAATGATAGCAATAGGAAGCTGCTGGCTATCACTGCTAACCGTGCCCACTTTCAGGTAATTTCTCATGCAGCAATTGCATGTGAATGATTGGCCTTGGACGCAGACGTTGGCGCAATTAGCTGTGGGAGCTAGCAGCCTCCCATTTTATTCAATGGGGCTGCCTCTCACAGGTAATTGCGGGACCCCCTGCTAGGATTCTTGCATTTAATCGAAAGCAAGGTGCATTCGCAAATATGAATTACCCCCTAAAGTCCATGTACATAAACTCAAAGCAAATTAAGTAAAGGGAAATTCCATTTTTTTGGTGAGTGTGACTTTTCTTACTACTGTACTCAGAGCAGGGGCAGACTGGCCAATTCGGGTGCTCGGGCACTGCCCAAGGGCCCAGGGTCAGTAGGGGGCCCCATGAGATGCCCCTGGTACCTTTCATAGGCTTCTTTTTGGTGTGATTTGAGTGTGGGTGAGGACACGGGCCCCATTATCCCCTATTGCCCGGGGGCCCCATGATTTGTCAGTACGCCCCTGACTGAGAGTGATCATGCTTAGTATTCAGTTTTAGAAAGTGCAGGATCTGCAATTAACATTGCTAAAATCCTTGCAAAATAGTTCTTCTGTGGGTCACTGCTTTTTTTCAATAAAACTGGAGCTTCAACTTTAAATAATATCATTTAGCCATCCTCTTCTTTCAAGCATACTGAATGCATACAATACAGCTTTGTGGTCAACACATAGGCACTGAACCCCTACCATTATAGATAACTGAGAACTACAGGTGGCTTCCAAGCAACTTGTTAGGGACCGCTGTCCTATGCTAGGTCTATAGGTTGCCTGAGCCTTCTCTACATTACTGGTGCTCTGTTTCTTTAATTGCATTATGCTTCTCTAGACCAATCAGGTGTAAAACTTACAGTGTGCTCACGTTTCATTAAGCGTTTGACAAAATAATGTACTATACTTATATTTCTTTTTACAGTTTAAAATGTACATATGTACAAAATATGTGTGTACGTCTTTAAAGGATCTAATTTAGGCAAAATAATAGATTTTGAAATTTGGCTTTTTTAGAAAATAAAATATGGTTCCATGCTTCATTACAATACAATGTATCTATTCGCAAGTGGTGATTTATGTGCATGCATCCAACACAACTGACCTCAGTGGCCTTGTGCATGGAAAACAACATGGCCGCCCGAACCTCCCACTATACAATGGCTGCTTAATGTCATAAATTTAGACTTCTGGTCTACAGAGTAAGTGATTTTATACCTGACGTTAAAAATTCAGTCATGCATAAGACTTCTCTCCTTGCAGAGTCCATTGAGGTTGATTTTTTTTTACAAACTGAAAATTTTGGGGCTTCCTTTAGTCCTCGGGAAGGGGGGGTAAATGTAAATAAGTGTCAGGAGCCTCTTTGTAAAGGCGGAGGTCTCTGTAAACAGCAATGATTCCTGGTCCTTTATTACTGGATGATGGGTGAGCACTGACTCTCAGTCCAGCAATCTGAAGCCGATGTCCCATGATGAAGATTGATGCTTTACCTAGATTGATGTTTCCCAGAGCTGTCAATATAAAAAAGTGGGGGTCACAATTTATTCAAATGCGATATAATTATGTTGTCAACAAAAAGAAATAGAATTAAAGATGAAGGCAAAGCAACAGGTTCTATTTTAAAAGCCAACCTCCCACTCACTGATACTGGCTCCACCACCCATTAAAACTCACTAACCTGCTGCTCCGTTTATCTGATGGAGACCTTGGCAATACTTAGGCCTGATCATGACATCCCCCATACCCAGAAGTACTCAGTGCCCAACCGCCAAGTTTAAACACTGTCACGTCAGGGTGGGGAGGTCG
Organism: Staurois parvus; assembly: GCF_062004578.1. NCBI lineage: Eukaryota > Metazoa > Chordata > Amphibia > Anura > Ranidae > Staurois > Staurois parvus. The sequence goes on from NW_028317847.1 coordinate 1,162,501, forward strand.
GTAACCCTGTGTGAGCTCAGACACAGACCGATAAGAAGCTTACACAGGGATTAGACCCAGGGCAATGGCTGATGAATGGAACAGCGGAGCATAGTAAGTGATAGGGGTGGGATAGTAACAGAAAGTGTCATTTGCACTGAATGAGCAGAGCCTCTTTAAGGCATCTGTTCACCTAATCATTTGTGGACAAAGTAACCAACGAGCCCTAAATAATGTTTACCTACCCCCCATTCAAAAGCACTTATTCACTGAGTAGAAATAGACAGTTAGCCTTGTCATATCATGAACACTTTCATGTTTAATAATTTGCACCTGAAATCAATCCAGTGACCCCCCCACTCACAATGGTGTCAAGTGGTATGGAAAAAGCATTCTTCATTTCTCAGTGCTGGTTAGGCAGGTAGTAAAGGAATGTTCCTGCTTGGCACCCATTAGATCTTACAAAAGACAGGAGCATGGTTAGGGTATAATGAGGCATGCCTCTGCTTCTCATTTGCCCACGTGGAGTGCTGTCTATGTGGTAGCAGAGGGGAGAGCCAGCACCCTCCTAACCCACATGTAGTCTTGGTCCCAGAAAAACTTTATGCACATGTTTGTCTGCCCCTGAACTCATTGCTAATATTTTAGGGCTGGTTAGATACTGTCTCTATAAAGTGATTGTAAAGGCTGGAGGTTTTTTTACCTTCATGCATTAAACCCTCTGTGTGCTGCTCACCCTGCGCCCCCCCCTCAATACCCACCTGAGCCCCCCCTCAATACCCACCTGAGCCCCCTCTCAATCCAGCGATGTGCACCATAGCCTTGGCTGTCCCAGGTTTCTCTCTCCTCATTGGCTGAGACATTGGCTCCCACTGCTTTCAATCACAGCCAGTGAGCCAATAAGGGAGAGATTGGGGGACAGGGCTGAGCCGTGACACATTGGGGTTTATTTACTAAAGCTGGAGAGTCCAAAATCAGACTCCCTTCTGCATAGAAACCAATCAGCTTCCAGGTTTCATTGCCAAAGCTTCATTGAACAAGCTGAGGTTAGAAGCTGATTGGTTTCTATGCAGAAGGGAGTCTGATTTTGGACTCTCCAGCTTTAGTAAATAAACCCCTATGTGTCTTATGGACACACAGTGGGGCTCGAGAGTGAGCACGCACCAGTGCCCCCATAGTAAGCAGCTTGTTATTGGGGCACTAGTCAAGGGGGAGGGTCAGGAGCACCAATGGGGGACCTGAGAATAAGAGGATCGGGGGTGCTCAGTGCAAAACCAATGCACATAGCAGGTAAGTATGACATGTTACGTATTTAAAAAAAATATGTGAACCTTTAATATCACTGTAATGACTTAAATGGGACTGCGGGGAAACACAGAACACCTATGCATCCCTGTGCAGGTAAACACAGCCCTGCACGAGAGTACACTATAGCAATCCCTATGTGAACAAGGACTAGCAATAAACTTTTTAAATTTAATTTGGTCATTTAAATATAACACTGAAAGTATGTTGTTTTATCTGTTTAATTACTTGAAGAAATATCTTCCAGAAAACCAGTAAGAACTTCCTATACTCTCTACCTCTGCTGACTGTTATCATTTAGCATTGTTAGACATTCTATACAGAGCAACTCCAACCATGTTATGGAAAAAAGGAGAGGCCTTCTGTAGTTCTACTACACTTTCTGTCCTAGGAAAGCAACATTTGCTATTCCTCAGACACAGTACAAGTGAGTACTGTCAATCTAAGACAGACAGTGTGTTACTGGCTGAATAATCAGGTTAAAATAAAGGAAAACAACCTAAAACAAAGGAAACAAATTCAGCCACCACCACATCTACGGGCTGGAAATTTGCAATATATTACATTTTGTTCTTTGATTTGGATACACTTTAAGGGCTCACTGTACAGTGGAGAGAAAGGTATTGCCTGCATATGACAGGCCTGCAAAGTACCAGGCTACTCCTACATAACACTCAATATTTTATTGTCCAACGATTCCGGAAACCTGTACTGGCAGAATTGGGAGACTGTCATTGCTGACTTTGCATGAGAATGCTATCTATCTTAGTAATCCAAAGGCTTCAAGAGTTACTGACCCAGTACAGACGTTCTGACATTGCTCAGATTCTGCAGCCAAAGACAGCTAGACAACATTTTTTATAGCACCCTCCATACCTCTACAGTCAGGTAAGGTAGGATTTGAAGTAGAACTATAGGCAAAACTTTTTTTTTTTGTTTTGGATAGAGCAAGGGAGGGTGATAACAACTGTCAGTTTATTTTTTGCCTTCTGTGTCCCATTGGGGAGATTTCCCTTCACTTCTTGTCCCATAGACACAACCGGAAGTGAGAGGAAATCCATGCAAATTAAGGGATTCCTTTGGGGACCCCCAGGTCACCAGAACTAGTGTTCTCATTGGCAGATTTCCCCTTGATTACTTTTCTGGGGACAACCCAAAATGTCTTTTACTTTCACTTTCAATAATAATGGTAAACAGAAAAAAAAGTGAGATTGTACACTCATTGAGGGTTTAGGGACTGATGTGAATGTACAATATATATGTAATATAATATATATGTATGTAAACACTGCGTAAATTGACGGCACTATATAAGTACCCGTAATAAAGAAATAAATAAAAGTGAGGACGAATCTCCCTAACTGTGGCACAGACAGCAATAAGGTCTGACGGGGTGTCTAACCCATCTTTAGTTGTATAAATACATGTCCAATACAGCCCTAAGACAAGTTCCCACAGTCCCTACCCGTGCACTCTGTCTGCTGGGCTTCTTCTCCTCGTCAGGAAGTGGTGGCATGGGATACGGATATTTCCTGCTAGAGGCAATGGAACCAGTAGATGATGATGGAGACTTGGCAGGAGACAATGTTCTGTAACAACAAACACAGAAAAAACATGACATAGGAGGTGGTAAAAAAAACTACAATCCTCCCAAGGTAGGTTCTAAACGATGGTGCACAGGAACATGGCATGGTTGTAGGAACATTAGATGGTGCCAGTTCCAACCTGGGCAGATGTCATCACTTGTCACATTACAATGGTCTTGAGGCATGGTCTATAGAGAACACTTGCTTTCCATGTTCTATGTCCAGCTGTAAATAACAGAATAGAAGCTAAAAACGTCATGACTTGTTCCAGGCCAATGACCAGCTGGGAAGATTTACCTCCCTTCCTGTTCTGGTGACAGTGGGACAGGAAATAAAAGGAATTTACTGGTTCCTCCAGGGCAACACACACATAAGCCATGAAGATATCAGAAAACAAATGATAGGAGGTAATGAAACAGTTTTAGAAGCTCCTGATAGGACTTCAGCATTAAATCCCAGCTGGAAAAAAATCCTGTATGACCCTCACTATATAAAATGATGAATTATAAACAGTGTAATCCTGAATTTTGTATCATTTCACCATGCATTTTTGTTTGCAGACAATGTGAAGCACATTCAAAGTAGTTGTGAATATTCTTAAAGCACAAGTCCTCCTTTGTGCCTGCTAAATATTGTCCTTGGTCTGAAATGACAGAGAAGACATTACTGAAGTGACTGCAGCCTGTAAAGTTCTACCTCCACCAATCAGATTCAAAGTTCATTTCCTGGGAAATACATGGATGTGATTGGTGGCTGTCAGGAAATACACACAATTAATACCACTGATCTCAGACCCAAAGTCTGGCCTTATTTATCAATGTATGTAAACAATGCGTAATGTAAACCATGGGTTTAGACACGGGTTCTACTACAGCACGTTTTATAGGGGCTGTGCTAATAGGCTTTGGGCTTGTGTGGATGACATCAGTTTTACACCAGGTTGAGAACCTTCTGAGATCATTCAGAATTCAGGCAATCAATGCGTTTCACCTCCTTATGACCTGTATTTGAACTGCTTTAATCACGTTTTGCATTCCCATAGAATACCCTTGGCATGCCACTTCCCTGCACTGCAAGGGTTTAATGCTCTAGGGCAAACTCTCTAAACTGCCGCACGGGGGCCAGATGTGGTCCTTTGCTTGATTTTATCCAGCCCTTGGGGCACTATTCCTCCCATTGATACCAACGATGGGGAATAATTCCTGCCTCTGGCACCAACAATGGAGCACTATTCCTCCCAATGACACCAAGATGGGGCACAATTCCTCCCATTGACACCAAGGATAGGGCGGTATTCCTCCCTCAGAAAACAATGATGACGCTATTCCTCAAACTGACACCAACGATGGGGCACTATTCCTCCCACTAACACCAACAATAAAGCATTATAACTTCCACTGACACCAAAGATAGGGCACTATTCCTCCCACTGACACCAACGATGGGGCACTATTCCTCCCACTAACACCAATAAAGCATTATAACTTCCACTGACACCAAAGATAGGGCACTATTCCTCCCACTGACACTAACGATGGGTCACTATTCCTTCCACTAACACCAATGATGGGGTACTATCCCCTCCAATACCAAAGATGGGGCACTATTTATTCCCACTGACGCCAGGACATTTTCTCCTCCCACTGGCCACAGTTTGGCCCCCCTAAAATTTAGAAGAAAATAAACTGGCCCATTGTTTAGAACATTTGGAGACCCCTGCTTTAGGGGTCTAGGGACAGAAGCAGGGGCGGACTGACCATTTTGCCACTCGGGCACTGCCCGAGGGCCCAGGGTCAGTAGGGGGCCCCATGACATGCCCCTGGTACCTTTAATTGGCTTTTTCATAGCCTTTTTTTGGCTGTGGGTGAGGACACAGGGGCCCCATGATCCCCTATTGCCCGGGTGCCCCATGAGTTGTCAGTCCACCCCTGAATAGAGGATTACACTGTAATAGCTGATTTCTCGCTCTGGCAGGTTTTGATGCTCCAGATTGTGTGGGGGCCCTTGTCATCCCTCATGTACAATGCAGAACTATTGGTCCTGCATTGTATGTGATGACATCACAGTACAACCTCTGGCTACAGCATGATGAATAAGGTAAGTATTACAGTTTACATCTAGATCTAATGAGACTTTAATCCTTGCAGTGCAGGATGACGCCACTTCCAGGTATTTTTTGTTCTGGTGCCCAGACGGGGCTGTAAATCCTTCCTTGATTTAAATCTGCACTGGCCATGACACAGTTGGAGTGTTTGAATCTGATTGGATGTTATGAAGCAATGCAAACTGCCTTCCTTCAGACACGTGGACAGAATTGAGTCTAAAAATTCATTGAATGTATTCAGCCGATTTATTTTGTACATTCCTGGTTTCTGATTGATATTTACTTTAAAAGGTGGACTTATCCTTGAAGAGTGTATACATTGCAAATGATCAAAGCAGAGCAATAAGCAGAATGTGATGTGATGCATTTCACCCATGCTTCTTGGCTGTCATCAGAGCAACACAGTGCGTTTCTATGTGGGAGAACATGCAGAGAATGCAAAAAAATATTCCAGTTGCCGGCATTCCACGTGTGTGTACAGTATGTGTTTATAGTGCACCTGTCGCTTCAGCACAGTTAAGCATTTTGAAGTTAAACAAATTCTTACTTCATTACAGGCTCATCAACTCGCTAATAACTACTGACATCATCCGGATTGTGTGTGACCACTACAGAAAAGGGATGTCTACAGCAACCAATCACATACTTTGGATTTAGTGGGAAACACTTCCCCCCAATGTCTGCAGCCCTGCTGGGGACACTGTCGCCAGGAAAATCTAACAGGCAGAAAAAAAAAGTTTCTTAAATATTGCACTTTAACACAGTGAGGTCATGCTAGAACCTCCACAAGGTGTTTATTGTACCATTGGAGATTTTCCCTCACTTCCTGTCCAAGCAACAACATTATCACCCAGACAAGAAATGAGAGGAAACTTCCTCGATGGAGACATGGACAGAAATAAAAACTTCTAACTGTTGACTTGGTCTACTTAAAGTGGAGCTAAACTTACCTTTCCTTCAAGGATCCACATTCCTCTCCAGTGTCTACTCTTGGGTTCCAGTCTTCCGTCATCTTTATTGGCCAGTGTGAGATGACATGATTCCTGCGTATGCACAGGAGTCAATCATCCTGGCATATACATGCAGTTTACAAGCTGGAAAAGACAGCGAGCCGGCAGGTAAGTGTATTCTATTGCAGAATAGACACTGCGGGGTTTATTTACTAAAGCTGGAGAGTCCAAAATCAGACTCCCTTCTGCATAGAAACCAATCAGCTTCTAACCTCAGCTTGTTCAATGAAGCTTTGGCAATGAAACCTGGAAGCTGATTGGTTTCTATGCAGAAGGGAGTCTGATTTTGGACTCTCCAGCTTTAGTAAATAAACCCCTGCATGTCTGTTCTGCAATACAGAGACTACCTGCTTGCAGTTTGTGATAGCAGAACTTTAGTTCTGCTTTAAAACTAAAACACATTTCTGGATGGAATGACACTTTATTTTCTTGCTCTAGACCAGTGGTCACCAAACTATGGCCAACGGGCCAGTTGCAGCCCTTTGCTTGCCTTTGGAAACTATTTCTCCCACTGATATGAGGCACTGAGATCAAAGATGAGATACTATTCCTCCCGCTGACACCAATGATGAGGCACTATTCCTCCCACTGACACCAATGATGATGAACTATTCCTCCCACTGACACCAATGATAAGGCACTAATCTTCCACTGATACCAAAGATAGGACACTATTCCTCTCATTGCTCACAGTCCTGCCCCCATAAAGTCTAAAGGCAGTAAATTGGCCCTTGGTTTAGAAAGTTTGGAGACCCCTGCTCTAGACAAACAGTCTAGTTAGTCTTGTCAATTCATCTACTATCCAGGGAGTCACCCTGGTTTTTACGTCTCTTACCTTGCAGGACATATATATGTCCCTTGAATCCTCTGATTCGCCAGATGCTGGACCCAGCTCTCTTTTCAATGATCCATATTTTGCAAGAGTCATGATATGTTCTTGTGTGTAAAAAGCAGTTTGGGTTAATGTTCCTAAGGTTTAAAACATTTTCATAAAAATCTCACTTTGCCTTGCCAAACCCAGCAAGTTTCAAAGTATGATAATAACAAATTCTGAGAATTACACCCAGGCCAGGGGGGAGATGTAAACCCAAACAAAGTGTCGCTAAGGTTGTAGACATGGTGCATGGCCACAGTGTTGGACTCTCTTCCTGCCCCCGTAATATCTGGCTCAGCCACTTCTAAAAGTCCCAAGGTATGGTTATTATGTCTGCATGCCCAGGGCATAGTACTGCTTCTCTTGTCCTAAAAGCAATTCTTGCCATCTGTTTTTATTGGCCAAGTGCACTTTACAACTTCCAATGTCTGCTCAACATATCCTTATATTGTGTACATCACGCCCCTTTAATGGTTTTTCACCTTATAAATTATATACCCAAGTTGACATCTCTGAAACAGTAGCTAGGATCTGATTGGCTGCTATGGACAACACCGACCCTTTCTTCCTGGCTCATACAGACAAGAGGAATTTGATTTGCTGCATTTTGGCAATCTCTGTGATGTCACCAGTTCTAGCAAACAAGCTAAGCTTGAATTCAGCACACAAAATGGCCACCTTAACTGTGAGTAAGCGAAGAACACACACCGAAACCTCACGGAATCCTAAATAAATAAACTGTGCAAAGTGTGTGCTGACACTGTCTGTCTTGTATCTCTAATCAAAGAAAAGAAGGCGGCATCCTCTTCAAAAACACAAACATCTTACCCTGACTGTCCATGGCAGCTTTGTTAAAAAGTAGACTTTGATGGAATATTTTGCATCCCTTTCATCAGAAACAATGATATAAAAGCAAGCCACGTTATGTTACTATTATGTTGGTGTTAAATTTAAGCAAGCTTATTCACAAGGCCGAGATATAAAAACAGGTTTGCTCTTGACAGTATTAAATGGAAGTAGTTTCATGGTCTATGTTATGAAATTTCATTTAAACGTACAATTTTAATTGATAATCAATTTTATGGTTCATTACAAAATAGTATACGGTATCTTTTATAATATGTTTTTTATTAATTTTTATTCATATGTATATAAGGACACAGGATCTTATCTTTTTTGTGTTTCATATCTATTTTTAGCTCCAATGAATATGGAGTGTTGTTGCTTTTAAAACACGTTGGGTGATTTTTTATGGTCAAATCATAATCTATTAAAATCTTGTTGGACTCTTTCACCCTATGGTTTGGTGCCCATTTTTGTATGTTTAAAATAAAGGCAAGCTAGTTATTTCCAGTCACCAAAGAACTTGGGGTAAAAAGATGGCTGACGCAGAAAATTGACCAAGGGTCTTCAGTATCAGATCACACTATGTTGTATTTTATAAACAGAAACAAGTCAAAACTATCACATTGTTTTTATACAGTAGATCTTGTGTACTTACGTAAGCTGCAGAAAGATGCAAAATTATTTACACATCAGGAACCATTAGTTATTCTTAGCTGCAGCTTGGGCAGCTGACCTGGTTAGAGTCAAGCTACTTATTGAGAACCTCTAAAGCTAAAAATGGCAGTTGCATTACAGTCCACATCCAGATTTTGCAATTAAATAAAATATAATCACCCCAGATCTGCTGAAATAAAGGAAGGCTATTCCCAGCAGACTGTCTGTCCATCTTTCAGAACCAGTCCTTTTGTAGACTGAATGATGTCCAGTGTCATACAAGCCACTTCTTGGGAGCCCAGGCACTCATGGACACATCCTCTAGGTGTACAGCATCACACCAGCCTTTGCTCACAGTCACATGACTGTGACTTAAGAGAATGGTGCTCATGCAACATCATGAGGACCATCTTCTGCAATGTTTAGGGCTATCCACCACAAAAAAGAACAAGCTGGAAGAAAGGGAGACCCATCTTGTCATATGACTGAGCAGAAGATGCCTGTAAATTAGGTTTGTGTTGGAAACATTTTAAAAATCGCAGTTTAAAGACTGTAACCTCTAAATTCTGAGTAATAGATAGCTGCTAAGCAGCAAAAAAAAAAAATGCTTTCCTTTTATAAGTATTTGATGAGAAGCCTCAGACTACTATTTACCTAAAGCCCAGCTCTAAAAGCTCTTTCCAGCCTTCTATTTATTCACGACATGACAGGATAAAGCTTTGCATGCCACAAACAGTAAGGCTACATGTACACTGAAACTCCCCTAGACGTGGCAGTAGAAAAACGAAAACGCGGCAAAAGTGCATGCGTTTAGAGCTTGAACATTTAATAATTTCATTGGCCACAGTATTTGCCATTGAAATGAATAAACACTCAAGCACTAAACGTGGCTAACGCTTTGGCGCATGTACACACATTTTTGTTGCGTTTGATGTTTTGTGGCCAAAATGTTCCTCTCCTGAACACGATTCTTCATTGCACCAGATCTTTCATTCTCCAGTTTTAGTAAATCATTTCATAAAAATCCCATTTCAGTCTTTGCAGATGACAGCAAGCTGTGCAGTGGAATAACGTCCTTACAGAATGTCTCCAACTTACAAGCCGACCTCAATGCACTGTGTAATTGGGCAACTATGTGGCAAATTATTATTATTATACAGGATTTATATAGCGCCAACAGTTTGCTCAGCACTTTACAATATAAAGGGAGACAATACAGCAACAATACAGTTCAATACAAGAGGGATAGGAGGGCCTGATCCTTGAAGCTTACAATCTAAGAGATGAGGTTTAATGTTGATAAATGTAAGGTTATGCACTTGGGGGCTAAGAATATGCATGCATCATACATACTAGGGGGGGTACAATCGGGGGAATCAATGGTGGAGAAGGATCTGGAAGTTCTGGTAGATCACAAGCTTAATAATGGCATGCAATGCCAAGCTGCGGTTTCTAAAGCAAGCAAAATCCTCTCTTGTATTAATAGAGTAATAGACTCCAGAGAGAGAGATATCATTTCCCCCGGTACAAATCATTAGTAACACCTCATCTGGAATATGCAGTTCAGTTTTGGGCACCAATTCACAAAAAGAACATTGGGGAACTGGAGAAAGTACAGAGAAGGGCAACCAAACTGATAAGAGTCATGGGGGAGCTCAGCTATGAGGAAAGATTAGAGGAACTGAATTTATTCTCTCTTGAGAAGAGGAGATAAAGGGGGGATATGATCTCCATGTATAATACATAAGGGGGGATATGATCACCATGTATAATACATAAGGGGGTATATGATCTCCATGTATAATACATAAGGGGGGATATGATCACCATGTATAATACATAAGGGGGGATATGATCTCCATGTATAATACATAAGGGGGGATATGATCTCCATGTATAATACATAAGGGAGGATATGATCTCCACGTATAATACATAAGGGGGGATATGATCACCACGTATAATACATAAGGGGGATATGATCACCATGTATAATACATAAGGGGGGATATGATCTTCATGTATAATACATAAGGGGGGATATGATCTCCATGTATAATACATAAGGAGGGATATGATCACCATGTATAATACATAAGGGGGGATATGATCTCCATGTATAATACATAAGGGGGGATATGATCTCCATGTATAATACATAAGGGGGATATGATCTCCATGTATAATACATAAGGGGGGATATGATCTCCATGTATAATACATAAGGGGGGATATGATCTCCATGTATAATACATAAGGGGGTATATGATCTCCATGTATAATACATAAGGGGGGATATGATCACCATGTATAATACATAAGGGGGGATATGATCTCCATGTATAATACATAAGGGGGGATATGATCACCATGTATAATACATAAGGGGGGATATGATCACCATGTATAATACATAAGGGGGGATATGATCTCCATGTATAATACATAAGGGAGGATATGATCTCCACGTATAATACATAAGGGGGGATATGATCACCATGTATAATACATAAGGGGGTATATGATCTCCATGTATAATACATAAGGGGGGATATGATCACCATGTATAATACATAAGGGGGGATATGATCTCCATGTATAATACATAAGGGAGGATATGATCTCCACGTATAATACATAAGGGGGGATATGATCACCACGTATAATACATAAGGGGGATATGATCACCATGTATAATACATAAGGGGGGATATGATCTTCATGTATAATACATAAGGGGGGATATGATCTCCATGTATAATACATAAGGGGGGATATGATCACCATGTATAATACATAAGGGGGGATATGATCTCCATGTATAATACATAAGGGGGATATGATCTCCATGTATAAATACATTAGTGGTTCATATAGTGAACTCGGTGTAGAGCTATTCACCCTGAGGTCATCACAGAGGACAAGGGGGCACCTCTTTGCGTCTGGAGGAAAAGAAATGTAATCTCCAAAACACGGAAAGGTTTCTTCACAGTAAAATGTGGAATAGACTCCCTCAAGAGTTGGTTCTGGCCAGCTCAGTGGATTGCTTTAAAAAAGTCCTGGATTCTTTCCTAGATACACAGAATATAACTGGATACTAACATTTATAGGTAAAGTTGATCCAGGGAATATCCGATTGCCTCTCGGGGGATCAGGAAGGAGTTTTTTTCCCTTGTAGGAGCAATTGGATCATGCTATGCTGGGTTTTTTTTTCTTCCTCTGGATGAACTGTGGGTATAGGATTCTAACTTTTTTTTTTTTTTTTAAATAGTTGAACTGGATGGACTTTTGTCTTTTTTCAGCCAGACTAACTATGTAACCCCATAGGCTTTTATTGAGTTGAGTTCAGGGGTTTTGGCAAAAAAAAACACCCAAAACCTCCGCAGTGTACATGAGGTCTAACTGTGTTTCAAGCGAAGATGGGGGTGGGGTAGTGGCATTATGAAAACCTGCATCTTGCAGGGTATTCCACCTTTATCTGTAACTACCCCAGCTCTGAACCAGCTTTACCCAATATGGACCAGAACAATGTTTATATTTCACATTAGAGCCTACTGGTTCCACAATTACCGTATTGTTACCTAAGACAGTTAAGCTGGCCATAGATGATTAATATTTTTATGTTAAAAAAAAAAAAGAAAATCTTCCATGCACACAAGCGAGATGGATGGAGGAATCTCCCCTGCTGGGACATTGTATTCTGACAGCAGGACCTATTGCTGTCATTATACACCAATCAATGGCTGCAAGAGCTGATTGAAAAAAATTTCCAGCATGTCCCTTCGACAAAAGTTGATCAAACAATAGACTACTATTGAGCAGGGACAGCCACACACTAGTAGTAATTCGACTTGTCCCTGCTGAGCCGGACAAATTATGTAGAATGTATGGCCAGTTTCAGTAAGTGATACATATAAGATCACAAGACGCTGTGGCATTGTCCTCCAAAGATTAAATTTCTATTCATTTTAACTGCTTTCCCGCCACCCTGTAGCAGAGATACTGCTACAGGGTGGCAGGGGTGCGCAAAATCATGTGTATATATGTGATTTTGCAGTTCCGGGTAGGGGGCGCGCTCGAGCTATTCACGGCCTCGGCTGTCAATCACCGGGGCCAATGATTTATCGCTGGCACCCAGTGTTCGAGGAGCATTACCAACAGAGGGAGGGAACTGTATGTAAACAATAAAGTTCTCTCCCCTGTCAGCTCCTGCACACTGCTTTGCATAGCAGAACCATGCAAAGAAGTGTGTGTTACAGTGAAGCACACTCACACAGCTTACAGTAAAACAGCACACAGTTAGCCCTTTGATTGCCCCACAATTTAACCCCTTCCTGCCCAGTGCCATTAGTGCAGTGTCTGGGCTTTTATTAGCATTAATCACTGTATAGGTGTCACTGGGGATGACAGTGACACCAAGTCAGTTCCCCCCAGTGTCAGAATGCCCGCCGCAGTCCAGCCATAAGTCACTGATCACCACCGTTACTAGTAAAAATTAAAAAAAATTCCAGTATATATACCGCCATTTGTAAATGCTATAACTTTCATGTAAACCAATTAATTTACACGTATTGGAATTTGTTTTAGCAAAGACGTCGCAGAATGCATTTTCCCTAAATTTATGACGACATTTTTAATTTTTGTTTCTGCATGTGCACTTGATGCATTCCTATGCATTTTCCCCCTCTTTTTTATTATCTCAAGTCAGGATGTGCATCCTGGTGTATTATTGATGCATTTTGCCACATTCCAGATGTGTTCCTTACAGAAAAATAGCAGCATTTTCTACTTTTGACAGCTGCACTGGAATTCACTGCACTGGTGTGAGCTAGGGCCATTGAAAAAGTGGAAAACACTGTGCATGCATTTCTGATGCTGATTAAAAACACACTGGACTTCATCCAGTGTGAACAGCCCTAAGCCCTATTTTCACCTGGTGATCTGCCAGTAAGTCTGACATTTTTACCACATTTACCACATTTACCACTGACAGAGATGTTTACATTGGTCAGCTTTTATATATATAAAACCTTAATCCCAGAAGGAAAAAAAATCTGTTGCTGTAACTGCTTAAAAAGTGTTGTGTGGAGTTCAACTTTATTTATTAGTCAAGTCCATCTAAATCTGCTAGTGCATTTAACACTACCCCCTCCCCAGACTGCCAATGCTGCTGTCCAAGGGTGTCTCCATTGCTCCTCCATCAAGAGTGGAGACACCCAAAGATAGGAAGTGTGTTACTGGTCAGATTACCAGGTAAAAATAAAGGGGAAAAAGCCTAAGAATGAAAACAAATGCAGCCACCACATTTATGGTTTGATAATCTGCAATATGTTACATTTTTGTTTTTGTATTACCGCTTTAAAGCACAAAGTAGGTCCATTCAAAGGATAATGCAAAGAGTACGAATAATGTGCCAAGTCTAGTAACTCAGCAACCAATCAGACTTTATTCCTTAAAAATAAGTGCATGATTATACTAACAATACAAATTACCTGTTCTGTTGTTTCTCATACCAAATGATTCAATGCCAGAAGACCTAATCATCATTTCTAGGCAGAACATGCTGTAAATGGAGTGTATAGAATCAAATACTAAAGGAAATGTGCTGAAGGTACAGGGAGGGAGGATAGTATCAGATGAAATTAGATATTACTAGAATCATTTTAGAGGCACCATGATCATTTCTGCCAGCCATGCATGAGAAGCATAGTGCTTGTGCACATCTATAGGGATTCCAAAAATACTGTACCTTTGACACTTCATTCATTAAATAATTAATCTTAAGCTTTGGCTTCCTCAAGCAAGGATCCTTGATGGTCCCAGCAAGGATCTCAATGGATTGCAAGAGTAGTGAAAATGTGGAAGGTTATATTTGATATGTCTACAGATGTTAAGCTACCTAAGATATTTCATACATAAACCATTTATTTAGCTGATGTGTTTACAGTAAACAAACTCCAAACACCAGATCATTTCATTGCAGTTTGGTGGCTTTTAATAACTATAATTGTATCCAAGTTTCCACTGACTAAATTAGCCTTTCTCAACAAGTGTTCCATTACATCTTCACAGTAAAAGCAATGTTTTGGAGCATGACGAAGGAGTCCTGCAAGGCTCTGAAACATTGCTTCTACTGTAATGATGTGATTACTGAATAAACTTTGGACCCACTCTGGAGATCCATGGTTTGCTGGTAGCAATCCCTTGCTCTGATTGTCTTTGGTTCCTGCCGGTGGTTGCTGCAGCACCCGTCTACATATACAACCATTTTGCAGGAACGTGTGCGTTGGGAACAGTGTGTTGAACCACTGAACCCTAGAGGTCCTCCAAAGAGCCCTACAGGTTCCTTGAGCAATAAGCAACTTCTACCTCTTAGAAGAGTAACATCTGACACCTATGATCTTTAAGCTCTCTGTATGGGTGTGATTATTCCCAATGTAAGGAGCATTCTCCCAGTGATCATCACATTAATGTAGATATAGGAATTATTGGCAGGGGTTCCCTGAGCCTGGAAAATTATTTCAAGGGTTCCACCATGTTGAAAAGGTTGAGAAAGGCTTAACAAAGATGGAATAGAAGAAGATCAAAAACGACCTGGATGCAACTCATAAATATATTTTTATTGATTTCCACTCAAACTGTTATCGATCGGTCATTTGAAACCGGGAGAATTTGAGGTTAGACGTTGATAGTAACAAATTGTACAGATTGTACAGCCAATATAGCCCGTGTAAAAGCTGCATGGTTGCCATGGGTTACAGCATTTTGTATTTCAATAAGCATTATGGTACGCAAGTGAAGTCTTCTGGTGACCTTTGCTGGTTGACATTGTGTACCACGGCGGTCACCATAAGTGATGACATGAGGAGCGGTCCACTATTAGTAATGTTACTGGTCATGCAGCAGAGTCATGCCTGACCAATCTCAGGGGAGACTGAAAATCCTTGTGCTTTATAATTTAGGAAAATCAGCTTGCATATGGTTTGTAGACCAGACGACTCATGCCCATGCATCTGCATGAGTAAAGTAAACATTGCAGATGGATGGTGAAGGTAGAAATAATGTGTGTTTAGAGAAGGCATGCAATGGATACAAAGTAAGTACAGACACTGGCAGCTATCAGTAGTGAGAGGCAGCATGCAGAGACACCCCAATTTAAAGCGGAACTCTTTAAATAAGGAAGGGTTAAAATCTCTCCCAGGTTATACTGCTGTGTGTATCTCCTTTGGGGAGATTTTCCCATACTTCTTGTGCAAAAAACAACAATCACTGAGACAAGAAGTGAAGGGTAATCTCCCCATTGACAGAGGTTTTACTCCTTCACTGTTTCCAAACTACAAGAACTTTTGGCTGGAGTTCCACTGTAACAGCATCATAACCAAGTCTACATAAGAAGCCCAACCACAAGAAGCAAGAGGTCCAAAAAGAATGCTATCTATTAAAAGAAAAATGTATCCCCAAAAGAAGGTTATAAATTTGTTCCTCACTAGGATATTGTGAGGATCCATCTATTTCACAGAAAGATTCCAGTCTAGTAGAAAAGTAGGAATTTCCATTTTATTTTCTTTGCAGCAAATGAATCCTGCATGTCTACATCCTATTGTATAACTTTGTGTAGCTGGCAACAAACTAGCCATTACAGATAATGCAGTTACATCAGCAGCCCCCACCCAATGCCCATGCTAGACACCTTCAGAGTACAGGCTTGTGACATTTAGCACAGATACTGCTATTAAAAAAAGAAATGTCAAATGTATAAAACTTCATATTAAAGTACTAAGGCCTTGTTTACGTGGGAGTACTACAGCATACACCCTTGTGAGGGCCATGTTTTGTTTGCACAAGGATGCACAGGTGTCCCATGAATCCCCATGCAAGCAGTCCCATTCATGTCAAATGGGACACCATGGCTGCATGAACACAGCTGATGCTCCCAATTTCATAGCCATACAGGTACACGGGTGCATGGATACAGCTGCTACTCCCAATTTCACGGCCATACAGGTACACGGGTGCATGGACACAGCTGCTGCTCCCAATTTCACGGCCATACAGGTACACGGGTGCATGGGCACAGCTGCTGCTCCCAATTTCACGGCCATACAGGTACATGGGTGCATGGGCACAGCTGCTGCTCCCAATTTCACGGCCATACAGGTACACGGGTGCATGGGCACAGCTGCTGCTCCCAATTTCACGGCCATACAGGTACACGGGTGCATGGGCACAGCTGCTGCTCCCAATTTCACGGCCATACAGGTACACGGGTGCATGGACACAGCTGCTGCTCCCAATTTCACGGCCATACAGGTACACGGGTGCAAGGACACAGCTGCTGCTCCCAATTTCACGGCCATACAGGTACACGGGTGCATGGACACAGCTGCTGCTCCCAATTTCACCGCCATACAGGTACAGGGGTGCATGGACACAGCTGCTGCTGCCAATTTCACCGCCATACAGGTACACGGGTGCATGGACACAGCTGCTGCTGCCAATTTCACGGCCATACAGGTACACGGGTGCATGGACACAGCTGCTGCTCCCAATTTCACGGCCATACAGGTACACGGGTGCATGGACACAGCTGCTGCTCCCAATTTCACGGCCATACAGGTACACGGGTGCATGGACACAGCTGCTGCTCCCAATTTCACGGCCATACAGGTACACGGGTGCATGGACACAGCTGCTGCTCCCAATTTCACGGCCATACAGGTACACGGGTGCATGGACACAGCTGCTGCTCCCAATTTCACGGCCATACAGGTACACGGGTGCAAGGACACAGCTGCTGCTCCCAATTTCACGGCCATACAGGTACACGGGTGCATGGACACAGCTGCTGCTCCCAATTTCACAGCCATACAGGTACACGGGTGCATGGACACAGCTGCTGCTCCCAATTTCACAGCCATACAGGTACACGGGTGCATGGACACAGCTGCTGCTCCCAATTTCACAGCCATACAGGTACACGGGTGCATGGACACAGCTGCTGCTGCTCCCAATTTCACAGCCATACAGGTACACTGCCCCTAACGCAGAGATATGTTCGGGGCAGTGCACCCACACAGCTGTCAAATTGGGAGCTCTGGATGTGTCCATGCAGCCATGGTGTCTCAATTGATATTAATAGGATTAACTACATGGGGATGTATGGGACACCTGTGATGCCCCCTGTGGGCAAATATGGCCCTCGCACGAGTGTATTCTGTAGTATGCCCACGTGAGGGAGGCACAGTAATAAACGTATTGTTACCAATTTTGGAATGTAAAAAAAAACAAAACAATTGAAAACCTTTTGTTATATATATATATATATGTGAAAAAATACTTATTGATCCTGCCACAAATAAAGGCAGTTCATAACTTCCTGGCTATCCTGTCTCTACTGCATTGAAATATCAAGCAGTGTTATCTACCCTTCATGGTTCTCCTCGGTCACATCAGACAGATGCGGATAGGGGGAAGGTGTTCTGTAACCCAATTCAGAAGTGAGCACCCTGGGGTGACATATTTGCTCTTCCATAGATACTGTCCAGTGAGTGAGAGTTGTTACCCTAAGACAGGACATTTTAAAGGCAGGGCAAAAATCCTGGAAAAAAAAGAAAACTAATACAGCCACCGTATCTAAACACTGTAAGCAGTGCTATATAATTTTATATACATTTATATAATTTTTTATTCTTGGCTTTAGAAATACTTAATGTTAGCGGAATTTCCTGACTGTAGTTTAAAGATAAAAATGTGTGTTGGATAATATTAAAAATACACGTTTTTGGGGATTGTTTTCTCCTTTAAGATAAAGTTGACACTCTCACACTAACAGATATATACAGTAACACAGAACTTAGGATATATACACATAGACGTTTTGTATATATCCACCTTGTCATGTATATATCTCAAGCTCCACCATAACACTTTATGGCGACATGTCTCAAGCGTCACATTACATAATACCTAATGTATGGTCCATCTGTGTTTTTATTCACATCTTCTACCCATATAGCTACATAATGTTCTCTTTTGTAGGAAGGGTTAAAATACCTGCAGAAAGCGACAGGAGGGACAGAAGAACAGAGAAAGCAGGGTATACAGTCTAATAATACAACACAGGCTTGGATCAGAAAGAAAGGGAAATGGAAATGGTTATAAAGAGAGAATGAACACAATAAAAAAATAAAACAAAGCAAGCAAAGCAGCATTCAGGAGAGAAAAGTGCTAGGGTAATGAACGGTGTTGATAAAGAATAGGAAACATGGTACAGGTGCTTAGAGGGGCTCTTCTGCAGCTGCATATATATCCAGTTTCCAACCAAGTTGTCTTTGGGAAGAAGTGTATGTTCTCCCTTGATACCCAATTTATGATGCAACTATGAACTGACTTTTTAGTTTTTGAAGAGAGTAGATAGTGGTTAAAACCCCTGTCAAGTTTTTAATTGTAAACACCTTGAAAGACACATTCAAGTACCAAGCAATTCCACCCATAAGGGACTTTAAAGGCTCCATACTAGAAGCAGAATTAGCACACTTAAGAAGTATAAAAATAAAAATACTAATAATTACAATAAGTTAATAAAATAACAACTAGTTGTATTTGCATGCTTCCACAATTTTCACAAGCATCATAAAACATAAAATAGAACAATAATAATACATACTGAAATATGATATTGTCCCCGGAGAAGCAGCGGTCCAAGCTAAGAAATGCATTGGACTTGGAATTTGAAGAATGCGCAAAAAAAAGAACCTATATGGACCATGTATAAGTCTTTTTAGCACAGAATGTTGCATTATTTTTTATGATGTTTGCGAAAAAATTGTGGAAGCATACCAGTACAACTATTTGTTATTTTATTAAAAGATTGCAATTATTAACATTTATATTGTTATACTATAATTGTGCTAATGCTGCCTCTAGTATGGAGCCTTTAAAGTCCCTTATGGGTGGAATTGGTTGGTTCCTGAATATACTAGGATACGGCATTGTATGATTTTCCCCAATATTTGTTTGGCTATTCCATTCTTAAAATATCTTGAAAGCTTTTGCTTCACTTTCTGTCTCTGAGACACAACAGGAAGTGAGGTAAAATCTCTCTAAAATAAAGTATAGCCCCTGAGGCTGCCTTTACACTGATCTGTTTTTGTGTTAAAAAAAGTGCAAGAAAAATGCATGACCATTAAATCCTATGGAACTCTTCACACTGGTCAGTTACGGGTCTGTCGCGGTTTTCAAAGTCCTACTTGGTGTGTTATTGGTGCTTGTTTGGTGCCGTAAAACAAAATGCAACAAAAATGCACCTCCCCATTGAAATGACTGGAAAACATAGCAAAAATGCATAAAAAATGCACCACGGTTGTATTTCTGGTATGGTTTTTGAGTCACGTGTCGTTTTTTTTTTACATGTTAAAAACCCACCAGAAAAATGTGGTAAAAACACGACAAGAACGCATATGCACGTTTTGGAAAAGGTGCAGTGTGAAAATAGATATCTAGCAGTAGAACAAATGTATGATAACTCAGTATTTAAGATTTTTCCTCACTTTCACTGACAGGGACAGTTGTCACCAGGACAAACAGAGTGACTTAATGTACCCAGCAGGGACACAGACAGCAGTAAAAACCTGACAGGGTCTCTAACCCTTTCCTAGTCTATCTATAACTAAAAAAATAATGGCTGATAGCCTTTCCCCCCTTGCAAAATACACTCACCAATCTGCACTTTGCTGCCTCCCTCCGCAGCTGTAACCCTTTCTCCACTGCTCTACAAGGGCAGAACTTCTGGGTATGCAACCTCCTCCAAGTGACAGTATTCAGAAATGGGCTGCCTATTAATAGGCCTGAACTCTGTCATGTGGGAAGGGGCAGTAATGGAATCCACCTGGTTAAGTTCTGCCATCATCTGACATCTTAACCAGGGTGTACTCCTGCAACAGGAAGGTACTGAGATATTATGGATGGGTGAGTATACCTTACTGGAGGGGGGAGCTGCCTAACAGCAGGCACCATCACTTTGCCCTTAATAAAAATGTTTCACTTTAAGCTGGCATGGACATCAAACAGTGGTCCATGATGGAACAATTCAACCATCTGAGGAAGTCTTTCAGTTCTGCTTTTGACAGAAATATAAGTGCTCAGGTCACCAGCAGGGAGCAAGAAGATGCATGCAAATGCCTCAGGTTCCAGGTTTTCATGGGATAAATAATCGGTATAAAATAAGGTGTTCTAGCCAGAACAATAGTCACCTCATGTCTATGGCTGTCTTTACCCTTTTGTGATTGTCTTTTTTAAAAGCGAAAAAACTACCCTTGCTCTGGGGCTCCCAAACACTGCAATGGGTAAGTGCTGTTTTTGCCCAGAGCACCAGTAGAAAGCACATGTATTTACCTTATCTCTAGCTCCCAGAGGCTCATGCTTCCTTGCAACTGGTCCTCCGAAGCCTCTTAACACTGATCACAGCTGACGCCATTGTACACAATGCAGGGCCATCAGTCCTACATATATGCCAAAGGCCCACCGACCTGGTGCATCTAAGAGAAGAGAAGAGTGCTGGCTACCAGAAAAGCAAGGGATAAGGTAAGTAAAAGTGTGCTTTACTGATACCCTATGCAAAAACGAACACTTAACTCTCACAGTGCGAAGGGAGCCCCCCTGCAAGAGTAGTTCTTCATATTCCTGATGTTCAGTGTTAAACCTCTTGTCTGTATCAACAAACTAAAGGAGACTGGAGAGAGGAGTTTTGTCATTTTGATGATGAAATAATTTGTACCTGTTTACAGGGAGAAATCAGCTAGAAGGAAGAGAAGCCTGCATTTGACTGAGGCTACAAAGAAAATACTAGCAATCAAATAAATTGACACCAATAAACAAGGTGTGGGTCTCCAGATTGTGTGGTATTAATGACTTCACACATTGGTTGGTCACAAAGACGACCCATAGTGTGCTTGTGAAATTACGGGAATTCTGAGTTTTATGTAAGAAAAAATAACAAAAGTTATAAAAGGATTAAATTGGACTGGGTAGGGTTATTATACTTGTTATGTGGTCAGACTATAAAAGAAGTAAACAAAATGGCATTTTTTTGTTATTAAGTCTTTTTGACTAGAACTGTCAAAGTTACCCTGTACTGGCAGCACACTGGAGAGCTGGACCAAGAGAATAATGCTTCAACATGACCTTGACCTCAACTCTACTGAACACCTTTGGGACTGGAGTGCCATTAGCAAGCCAAGTCTTCTAGTCCCAGATGTTTTTTTTGCTGAAGGACTACAAATTCCCACAGACGCACTCCAACATTTTGTGGAACAGCTTCCCAAAAAGTGGAGGCTGTTATAGCCACAAAGGAAGGAAGAACTTTCATTTTAATGCCCACGGTTTTGGAATGGGACATCCAACAAGCTCATATAGGCGTGGTGGTCAGGGGTCTACACATTTTTTGGAAATTAGGTAAATTAAAAACAAGGTTGCATGCATTGGGTGTAGATATAACAACTTAGTAATTTACTATCACTTATTAGGTTTAAAGTACAAAAAATTCCCTCAGCCCCCTCCTTAACCCCCCCAATACATACAGCAGTATATTCCCCCCACTATGGTCAATACTTACCTCCTCCGATGGCTGTTTACTCCTGTGCTGTTTATAGATAATAAAATCTAGCTTCGGGCTGCTCGCACCTGCTCGTTGATGCCTTGGAGATTTGAAAGGGCCATACCACACTGAGGAGGCTGATGATTTTTTTTTTTTTTTACAAAGGTGAATATGTACTTTGTTGGCTAAATGGAGCAGATTTTACCCTTGTATTCATTTTTTGAGAGGTTGCTTTGTTTCCCCATTGTACAGATCTTTGATTTCCTCACTACACTGCACTTTATATACTAGGTTACTTTGCTTGTGTTTGGATGTTGGGTATTTCAGCACAATCCATGCTGTTGGACTAAGGTGACTGATTTACCTATGTGGATATAAAAAATGTCCTTACAGAACAAGTCCAGCTGAATGTGAGTAACTACAACTAGCTATATTATGTCCAGGATAAATGTGAATATGCATAGACAGTAAAAAAAAATTCTATTTCAAATAAAGATGGTGTAGAAGGGTTGTCTAAATGCAGCTAACTTCCTTCCAAGTAGTCCTTTACAAAATACCAACCATCACCTTCAGCCCCCTGTAGCTTAAAATGGCACCTAACATAGAATAAGCAGCACAGCAAAACATATACATGTCAAATAGTACATATTCTGTACAGGTGTGGGGACTTTTACATAGATATGAAATGGTTATTGCTTTTTTCATTGCGCAATTCACTTTTTAAGAAAAAATATTTAACCACTGGGTTTCCCGTTTCCATCTATAAATTCCCTAGTTTCAGATTTCACTATTTGTAACTGTTTTCATATGCAACTGTAACTTAATGAATATTTGAAGTTTAACAACCGGAATTGTACAACTTAGTACACCCCTAAACATCTGAGCACATCATTCCTATATCATATACATCATATCCTATGATTCCAATCAATGTTTCTCCTTTGTTCTGTTATGTTTAGTGCTGGTTATAAGTGTGCCATTTTTGTATTGCTTTGATAGTCTTGCTCTAGCTCAGGTGTCTCCAAAGTACGGCCCGGGGGTCGGATGCGGCCCTTTACTTGTTTTTATGTGGCCCTTGGGGCATTATTCCCCCCACTATCAGTAACAGTGGGGCAAAGTTCCTGCCACTGACACCGACAATGGAGCACTATTCCTCCCACTGACACCAATGATGGGGCACTTTTCCTCCAACTGACACCAATGATGAGGCACTATTGTTCCCACGAACACCAACGATGGAGCACTATTCCTCCCATTTACACCAATGATGGGACTCTATTCCACTGACATAAACAATGATTCGCTGTTCTTCCCCTTAATACCAAATATAGCTCACTATTCCTCCCACTGACACCAATGATGGGACACTATTCCTCCCACTGACACCAAGGATGGGGCACTATTCCTCCCACTGACACCAACGATGGGGCACTATTCCTCCCACTGACACCAACGATGGGGCACTATTCCTCCCACTGACACCAATGATGGGGCACTATTCCTCCCACTGACACCAATGATGGGGCACTATTCCTCCCACTGACACCAATGATGGGACACTATTCCTCCCACTGACACCAACGATGGGGCACTATTCCTCCCACTGACACCAACGATGGGGCACTATTCCTCCCACTGACACCAATGATGGGGCACTATTCCTCCCACTGACACCCAACGATGGGACACTATTCCCCCCACTGACACCAACGATGGGACACTATTCCTCCCACTGACACCAACAATGGGAGACTAATTTCTCCAGCGAAGACCAATGATGGGTCACTATTCTTCCCCCCAATACAAAAAAGGGGACAGTATTTACTCCCACTGATACCAGGACATTTCTGCTCCCGCTGGCCACATTCCGGCCCCCCTAAAGTTTGCAGGACAGTAAACTGGCCCTTTGCTTAGAAAGTTTAGAGACCCCTGCTCTAGTTCACCAATTTTATTGTACTTCACAAAGTTCTTATTTGATAACAATGTGGCAGTTTTCCGGTGTTGTTCTTATTTATTAGTTCAGTTGTAGTTTTTCTATTTTGTTATATTGTATATTGTATTTTACTGGAATGCTAGAATTTGTTAGTTTTGCTAGCTTTGTTCTAGTTTGCTAGTTCTTGTATAGTTTGCTTGTTTTGTTCTAGTTTATTAGTTCTGGTGTAGTTTGTAGGTTTTGTCTTAGTTCAATGGTTATGTTCTAGTTTGCTTATTTTCATCTGGTTAACCAGTTATATTGTACTTTTTGGCTTTTTTCTAGTGTTCTAGTTATGGTGTGGTTTGTTGGTTTTGTTCTAGATCCCGAATTTTATGGATTGGTTTACCTGGTTTTTTTTTGGTAGTTTCTTGGTTTTATTCTAGTTTGGCAGTTATGATGTTGTATGCTAGTTTTGTTCAAGTTTTCTAGTGCTTTTGTAGTTCGTTGGTTTTGTCCTTGTTTACTGGTTATCTGCCAATTGTTTCCATCATCACCATCATATTGTAGCTTGCCTGTTTTGTTTTAATGCACCGATTATATTGTAGCTTCTTGATTTTGTTCTAGTTTTTGTGTAATTTGCTGATTTTGGTCAGTTTGGTTTTATTGTTCTGGTTTGCCAATTATACTGTAGTTTGTTTTTTCCCTATTCAACCATTGTGTTGAAATGTGCCAGGTTTGTCCTTATTCATCAGCTGTTGTAATTTATATTGTTCTAGTTTGCTGATAAAGTTTCATTTTGCTGATGTTGTTCTACGTTACTATTTATCGTATTATTTTTCAGTTATGTTGTAAGTTTCCAGTTTTGCACCATTTCTTTTTTTTTTTAACTTTTATCACATTTTTTCTTAATTTAAAAAATGTGTTTCAGGTTTTTTTTAGTTTGCTAGCCTGCAGACTGTCCAATGAAGCAGATGATCTATGAGTTAGGTCAGAAAACTGGCAAAGTTATACGATAAACTTGATCATTTTTAGCAGGGGCGGACTGACAACTCATGGGGCCCCCGGGCAATAGGGGATCATAGGGCCCCTGTGTCCTTGCTCAAACTCAAAAAAGCCTATGAAAAAGGTACCAGGGGCATCTCATGGGGCCCCCTACTGACCCCGGTCCCTCGGGCAGTGCCCGCGTTTCCAAATGGTCAGTCTGCCCCTGATTCTTAGGTATAATGGTCTATTAGCAGCTCTTTCACAAAATGTCAGTCATTGTTTTCGGTTTACTGGTCCTAACCTGTCACAAGATCACTAAGTGAAAAGACTGACCTATGCAGAACATCAACATACATAGATAAAAAGACATAAACCCTATCTTAGATTAAATCTCAATGAACAGAACTGGTTAGCGTGAACGGCATGCGCTGAAGTAGATGACAGATGGAACATATTGTGACCATTTGTCTTAAGCTGTGTGTGCATAAAGCAAGCTTCAATTCAAATGACAATTAGGCATCCTGCAGCACTAGATGATGCACAGCTACAAGTTCTAGCAAGCTTGCCGGGCTTGCTGGGATTTGCAGTTCTACAACAGTTAGCAAGCCACGAATTGCCTAAATTTGAAACAAAGGCTGGCCTGCTGGGTTTTATATAGCATGAATTATTCAAGATGTAGGTTCTTACTCAGTGGAATTGGAGCGGGGTCTGAATCGCTTTCCTCGAAGCTTTTTCCTGCTGCTGCTTATGTTTCCTGGAAAACATGACAAAATGAACAAACAAGCTGTGTGACTTGCCATAAACAGCTGAAAATACTATGATTCCAATTTCACAAAGTATCTAAGAACTACTGTCCTCCTTCATAGTACCCTTTTACTACTACAGGTACAGTACTGCTCAGTACTGGTGTGCTTTTAGAGTAAGAAGATTTAAGGGAATTTGTCATAAGAGAATATTGTAGGTTGGCATTGTTGACCACTCCTTTAAAGAATGCTGATTGCCTGGCTGTCATTCTGAAGTTTTGGCTTCATGTCCAAATAGCTGACCTGGAACAAGTGCAGACATGCAGAGCAGAGTTGCATCGATACCAGTATTGGTGCCAATACTAAGCATTTGCATGAGTACTCACACTTGTGTAAATGCTCCAATATCTGAAACCAATACCTTTTCGGTGCAATTTGAGCCCATACAAAATGAATAGGCTTCAATGGCAGTGCAAAGTATTGCATGTGATTTGAACAGGCATGTGGTGCAATTCCTGTCTGAATACCATGCAGTTTCCCTGCAGGTACGGTTTGATTTGCAATGCGATTTGAGACATTCATTTTGTATGGCCTCAAATTGCAGCACATAGATATCGGTAAATGATATCAGTGAGTACTTGAGCACAAGTATCTGTACTCGTACTCTTGCAACCCTAATGCAAACTTTTGGTTTTCTTCTGACTTTCTCTTGTTGTATATACCAAGCACCATGTTGTCCCAGATCTTTGACTCAAAAGTTAGACACAACCAGGCCTCTAGCATTAGTAGTAGAGGCCAGCAATGGGAGCTCCAGCACTTCTCTCATAACAGGTTGAATTTACGATTGCAGCATTTAGCTACAATCAACCTCCACTAAAGGTGAAGTGTTGGGTTACACCTCTGTGAAGAGAGTCTCTCGTGTTCTGTATAGTTCATGTCGACAAGTGCTCCAGTCAAATTCTACATTTTCCATTTGACCATATGCATTTGTGTTAAAAAAAAAACATGTATTTGACCTGCTTTGCACATCAAATGCAGGGCAACATCCATCAACATGAGCCGTATCTATGTACCATATCTCTTCTCTTTTTGCCTTCCCCCATCCCTTGACCATGGCTAGTCTCTAGGTAGACAGACCCACCATCTGCCTGCTGTTTAGGCTATAGTACTTGAGGGCAAACTTCTGAAATACTTTCTGCCCAACAGTAGAGACGGAACAGCATACAAGGAAAGCTGTGAATTATTTTTTCGTTTAAACATTTAGGCCCCTCTAGAAAAAAGCAGTTATCAGTTTTACCTGTGTGAGAGGTTGTAGCAGTAGGAATGAGCCCATAGGGGACTTTGTTGGAGACCTGGAACTAGTGTTTCAGATGCCTTAGCTTAGCAATGCCCCTGGTCAATGTTTACTTACAAAGTTGCTTCAACATCGGGCATTGCAGCAATGTGTCATGGGCAGGGAGACAGTACATGTCAACACCACATACTGGTGATCAGAAATAAACTGGCTTTAGTACTCTGTTCAAAAAGTGCAAGGCAAAATAAAAGTGCCTCTACACGTATGATATAATCTAAAAAATGACAACCAAGTCCCTCAATACGTGTTGGCTGCCTGAATTCCTTGGGTGCATACTCAGTTGTTATTACAGGATGAACCCATCCTCTGCATATTTTTAAAGCTGATACATCTACAACATTGCATATGACTGTATCCCAAAAAAAACACTTTACCATAAGGAGGTGAGGACCCTTGCAACTAATATAGAGAGGTAACATCTGGATGTATGGCGTGTTTGCAAATGATAAAGTTCAGGTACATGGAACTTATCTTTGCGTGTATATGTGAACTTGCCTCCACAGTTTGATGTAGAAATGTAGACTGTTAAAAGATTATTACTTTATATCTACTAAATGAGAACACTGGGGCTAAATCCTTTTTAGTGAAAGAATATCCAGAAAGAATCTCATTATCAGTAATACACTTTTACTGAGAAGGCTGCCAGGCACCGAATTATATTTTTATTAATGTGGAATTACCATTTATTTTTTGAAGTGAGCTGTAGAACCAGTGCATTTCTTTTTGTTTTATTACAAAAAGGGAATAAGCTGTTTGGATTCATTTAACTGCTGCCAATTTGCTACAGATATGTTTGATTTACTATTAGCTCCAAAATGAATTCACATCAAGGCTAGTATTATACTCTTACGAATGTCAGAGACTCACAATTTACTGTCTGATTACAAGCATCAAAGCTTGCTATTATATTCTTACCAAAACAAAGCCTGGGCATAATTAATTTCACTGAACCTGGTAACATACGGTGTAACAAAGATTGCAGATGCTCCCATGTTTTACATCTGCTTTAGAATTGAGATCTATATATGTGTTCTTATTTTGTATACTCTGCCAACTATTGTAATTGATCTCTTCATAGGCTGATTCAATGTATAGGGTTAGTTATATTATCCACAAAGTAATGAGGGGTACACACAGGCTGAATATCGGCCGAAATCAGCAGGTACAATACAAACCGAATGACTTTCAGCCCATGTGTACAGCTCTCTGACCAATAAAAGCCGAACTTATAACCTGCTGCTGTTGAACGAGCATACTGGAAAACCAGCAGCTGACCGACATCCAATTAGCGCTGGCAGCCAATGGCTGCGAGTGCTGGCCAGTGTGTTCTAGGGGAGGAGGGACGATCCAGCACTAACATTGGATAGTTAGCATGGCGACCTCTCAGTTTTTTTTTTTTGTCCAACGCTCTGAGTTGAGCAGAAAAAAAACTTAATATGTGTACCAGGCTTACGGCCTGGTTCACACTAGGAATCGCAGAGGAACACGATACACATTCCTGTGTAATTCACATGCAATTCAGTGCAGTGCAATTTGAGTCCTTTCATTTTGTATGGGTTCAAAATCGCACTACACTGCACTAGTGCATGCACTACTTTTGGAAACACACTGCAACCGGATTACATGGTACTTCTGGACTACAGAGACAAAAGGGACTCCTAGACAGACCATGGATGAATGTGCATGTATTACAGAGGTGAATTTCATATGATTTTTATTTAGTAAAGGCCTACACATTAATTTTACCTAATTGCTCATATATTGGTAATTATAGTCATGAGATCTCAAAAAATGGTGTCAACCTATTCATAGGCCGAGTAGGGGCATGTAGGTGAATGGCTCAGTTTTGGTCAGTTTGACTTGTTTTTTGTTCCCCTTTTTAAAAAAATCTATAAAATGCAATTTCTATCCCAATTCGAAGGATAAGAACTCACCTTGCCAGGAATTGCTCCTCGGTCGTCCATTTTCACAGACATCAGAGACATGTTTGGTGTCGGGTATCCTCTCGCTCCATGAGTGAGACAGACCATTTGATCTGAAAACAGAACAGACACCACTGAATCCTCCCACATGTGGTGATTACAGCCATGCCCGTGATTAATACACTAAACATCACAAAAACCACACATGGTAACAAAAAACATATTAAATAATATTGACAAACTAGACAAAATAGACACCTATGATCTGTTATCTATTATCTAACATTTGTTCTGTTAATGACCAGGCAACAGCTATATAAACAGGAATGGTAGCTATTCTGTGGCCTTTCTGCAATAGTAGCAAAATATGGACATCATTCTCAGTGATGTCAGCCTCCTTAATCTCCCTTATCAAGCATACTAATGTATCACTGGGATTAATGACATACATCTTGATGGTAGAAATGTCACAATATTAAGCTAAAACTCATATATGGCTTGATGTCGGCCAATAAGGGTGCACTCAATCTGGGCACAGTTGAACTGAGCCATGCCCGAGATCAATTGTCTCTGCTTTCCCCTCCCTTACTGGTCTCTACTCACACTGGGTCATAAACAAGAATTCACAGGCACCCTTACATCATCACTACTGCAAAGTGAAACAAAAAGAAAAGTGAAACAAAAAGAAGCGCACCAACCTTGCGCATTACCTCAGTAACAGAATTTATTAATAGAAGATAGGTACTCACAAACAGCGAATAAAATCAGGCATGTAGTCCTCAAAGGGACTTCAAAGATAAGAAGCCAGCGCGAATCCCATCATGGGGGTAGACACTCAGTATAGCTGACGTGTTTCGAAGGAAGAAGCTCTGAGAAAGAAGGCATAGCCTTCGAAACGTGTCAGCTATACTGATTGTCTACCCCCATGATGGGATTCGCGCTGGCTTCTTATCTTTGAAGTCCCTTTGAGGACTACATGCCTGTACTGTTTGTGAGTACCTATCTTCTATTAATAAATTCTGTTACTGAGGTAATGCGCAAGTTTGGTGCGCTTCTTGTTTTTTGTTTCACTTTGCTTCCCCAGCCATGTTTTGGAGCTGCACAACCTTGAAATATACTGGTGGTCGCTTGCTCTGGTGTTGGTTCCATCTATTTGCCACTGGTCTGGGCCCTAGAGCGCAGGAGAAATCGCAGCTGGTCTACCCTTACATCATCACCTCTGCCAACCAGACTACAGTATTCCCCTCTTCTGTACTCGGTCATCTATGGAGTGTTCTGTGCTCAGGCATGGTTTGCACTCACACTGAAGCAAACTGTGCTGGTTACTGCCACACTCCACTTAGTTTTTGTAGTGTGAGTGCTCTGATCCGTGCCTAGGAATGGTTAGGTCTACCGTGCCTGAGACCACTTGGAAGAGATGGTCCCAGGCATGATTCACTTGTGGTCTGTTATGATTTGCCTCAGTGTGAGTGCAAATTGTGCCTGAGCACAGAACTCTCCATAGAAGACTGAGCACAGAACTCTCCACAGATGACTGAGCACAGAACTCTCCATAAATGACTGAGCACAGAACTCTCCATAGAAGACTGAGCACAGAACTCTCCACGGATGACTGAGCACAGAACTCTCCATAAATGACTGAGCACAGAACTCTCCATAAATGACTGAGCACAGAACTCTCCATAAATGACTGAGCACAGAACTCTCCATAAATGACTGAGCACAGAACTCTCCATAGAAGACTGAGCACAGAACTCTCCATAGAAGACTGAGCACAGAACTCTCCATAGAAGACTGAGCACAGAACTCTCCATAGAAGACTGAGCACAGAACTCTCCACAGATGACTGAGCACAGAACTCTCCATAAATGACTGAGCACAGAACTCTCCATAGAAGACTGAGCACAGAACTCTCCACGGATGACTGAGCACAGAACTCTCCATAAATGACTGAGCACAGAACTCTCCATAAATGACTGAGCACAGAACTCTCCATAAATGACTGAGCACAGAACTCTCCATAGAAGACTGAGCACAGAACTTTCCATAGAAGACTGAGCACAGAACTCTCCATAGAAGACTGAGCACAGAACTCTCCATAGAAGACTGAGCACAGAACTCTCCATAGAAGACTGAGCACAGAACTCTCCACAGATGACTGAGCACAGAACTCTCCTTAAATGACTGAGCACAGAAGCGGGGAACACTGTGGTCTGTTTGGTAGAGGAGATGTAAGTGTGCCCAGGAATACTTGCTTATAGTCCAGTGTGAGTGCAGACCAGTTGGGGAGTGTCCAGAGGGACAGAGAAACTTGGACATAGTTCAATTCAACTGTGCCCAGTGTGAATCCACTCCAAAAGGTTTCCTATATTTTCAGGAACTCTTTTTTTTTAGATTTATTTTCCGAAATTCACAGTTCTAACAACTTGCTGCTTCCAGTATGAGGACATCTTTCTCTCCTTGTTGGGTTTTAATTTATTGCATGTTATAGGAATGCAGCAGGAGGTGTCTGTATTTGTGTGTAGGTAGGGTGGGGAGGGTAGGAAATACACAGCTGGGTAAATCCTGGGGGGATCTCACTATTTGAGTCTCTGAGAAGTCTTAAAAGAAAACAACTCACTAAAATAATTCACTTTTGGGTGGGTTCAAGTGACATCTTTAACTTCAGCAAACTGGCTTAAAGCTAAATTTTCCTCTCCCCAAACACTATAAAGAAGTTCTAATATACAAATCTCATTTTTGTTCCCGCAAATCCCTATTTGCTGTTCAATGTGATGGGCAGCCTCATTGTCCAATAAGGAGTTAATGAGGCAGTGTGGGATATTCTCAACTTTCCCAGGAAAGGTTGAGATTTGCATATTGAATCACCCTGGGATAAGGGGCTCCCAGAAAGTCCAAAGGTAAAGGCAGGAACCTGAGACACTGATGTACTGCATTAAGGCAGCAGCTTTATACAGACTATACAGACTTTCATAATGTGCAGTGCATACTGCCACATTATGAAAGACTTACCTGCAAAAGGAGCCCTCCAGCGCAGTGCTGTCATGGTTTCCCCGAGCACTTCCATCTTCAGCCAGTCTTCCTTCTGGGTTTGTAGGATCCAGCTGTTTGAATGGCCAGGGCCTACGATGACGTCACTCTGCATTCTACGGCATACTGTGTGCCCTGAATGTAGAGTGTCACTGTGCATGCGTGGGTGATTTCATCAGCTTTTGCCGATTTGAATTTTTCCTAAACAGTGCATGTTTAGGAGATATTCATTGTACCTACAAGTAAACCTGATTATAAGCTAACCTGTAGGTACAAGTTAAGATATTGACTTTAGTACCACTTTAATGTTAACAGCACCCCAAGCACAGTTAGCAAACGTGCTATAAACTTGCCGATGCTCAATGTCCGAAGAGGTTCAGGAGCTTCTTTGGCGCATTTGTCGCTCATAGGTCAGCACTGGTGATAAAGATTTACCCCACCCCATATCTTGCTGTGAAAGCAAGGTTTCACATGTATATTTAACTACTTGCCCAGAGTTCAACTTTAATGAATGTTCTTTTCCCTATGTAGGGGTACTTTTGAAATTAATTAATTTCACTGTTTGTCACTACTTCCATGTTAAACTCTCATTCTATATCATGAGTGCTTGAACAGTGTGCATATAGTGAATGCACTTACTGTATATGCTGATCTGCAATACTTAATAAGTCCCCCTTTGTAAAATGCAGCACCTGTTCATTTACAAAGAATCTGCCTCGATAATTTAGTGAAGGATAACAAGACCAGCTTTGATTTTCTAAGTGTACATATAACACAGAGACAAAGCACAGTTACAAGTGGCATCATTCATAACCTCAAAGACACAATAGATTCTCGTATTCTATAGAATGACTCTCCTGGTCTGGACCAAAGATTTTACGATAAAGCCTTATTAGTTAAATGAACAGTAATTGATAGCTTAGAGAACCTAAAAGCATGCTTGTCTGATGTGGAACATAATGGTGCCCAGCATGCAAAAACTGTGCGGTTGTCTATGCCCCTTTTGGGGAGATTCACCCTGTCTGTTTGTCCTGATGACCATTGTTACAGGACTAAAAATGGTGGAAAATAAAAATACTTTAGTTGTCACTGGAACAAGAATACATAGCAAATATTCCAAAGGGACACTTGTTTGAAGAGACAACTGCCTGAGAGGAGATTTCCCTCACTTGTGAGTGATTTCCTCTGACTTCCTGTTCTTTTCACTGGACAGGAACTGAATGGAAATCTCCCCAATGGAACAAAAACAGGAAAAAAGCAGGGGTTTTAATCATTCCCTTCCCTATGAAAAAAAATACTTTTAATTTAGTGGTCTGAAATAACATATTACTGTTCTAGATCTTGGTACTGCACTGAAACTTTTTGCTAAATCATTATTTTCTCATGCAACAGCCACTATAAACACTATCAAGTCATATCATACTTTTACATCAATTGTCTCTTTGACTATAAAGTAGCAGGTTGATAATTAATGACAGAAGCTTCATAACCGGCTTCTGAGATTCAACAGTGGTGTGCCTTGTCTGTCCAAGACAGGTAATAAAAAGAAAATAATTTACAACAGATTTATAATTGCAATTAATCCAATGGACAACTTCATGTTTTGGAAAATTAATAGATACTTTAAATGGCCATTTCAAAATTCTTTAAACACTAACTGTCACATTTACACAGCAGTGGCACACCTTTGGCCAGCTAGTTTAATGCTTCAGACAATACATTGCATCAATCCAGGAGAAGCTAGTGACACGTCTCAAGCTTCTAGTAATTGTGGTTGAAAATCAGTTTAAAAAGAAGCTGCCAATGCTATGTGCAAGCAATATAAGCACATCAAGTCGTTTTGTAGCCATCATAACACTGAAGGAACAACGTAGTGGAGGTGGATACTGTGCTCAGTTCTTCCAATGATTGGAAATGTGGAGGGAATGCACTTAGCATCATGTGTAAGTCCAAGGCTAATCCATTTGGTAAGCCTTTTATGCCAGCTCTAGCATAGTAGGCTGCATAAACTGTACACAATAGGGAAAAAAGGCTTTTTTTTTGTTCTGTTGATTGCTATGCTTCCATGTGCATCTTTCTTTATGATAGTTATAATGTATCTCATGTCCTGACATTTTTGTTCTGTTGGATTCAGTACAGACTCACAATGGAAGTCTTTCGCTGCCTTGCATATGTCTAGACATCTGGTTCAAGACATACCTGCTCTTAAAGTGGAGTTCCACCCAAAAGGGGAAGTTCCGCTTTAAAGGTTGGTCCCCCGCTCCCCATTAAGGATTGGCACCTTTGGGGAGTGGGTACCCGAAATTGACAGATACCCGCTCCCGCTTCCACTGTGATCACCTAAGCGGTCGGAAGCGGAATTTATCCTCCTACCCTCCCTCGCCGTAGTCTTGTGGGACACGTGACAGGTCCCAGAAGAGGACAGGGCCATTCAGGAAGCGCAGCGCTACTCATGCATGCGCAGTGGGTACCCGGCTGTGAAGCCGCAAGCTGTCACAGCCGGGTGCCCACACTGAAGATGCAACGGCAGGGGCACCGCGGGATCATGGGACAGGTAAGAGGCTGTTTTTTAAAAGTCAGCAGCTACAGTTTTTGTAGCTGTTGACTTTTATTTTTTTACAGAGTGTGGAACTCCGCTTTAATGTGTTCATTGCTTTATACAGTAAATGTCCCAGGCTGGGAGCTCATATTGTCTAGAGCAGTGTTTCTCAACTTTTTTTTAGACAAGGCACCCTTTAAAATCCTGCACAATCTCAAGGCATCCCATTCTAAAATGTAAAAAACCAAAGTACTAGTTTTATAGAATGCTGCAACATCCACACATGTAGGACACCCAATGTTAAAGGTGATTTATTCTTACACCTTTGCACTCTGGTACTGGCTAGTATTATAATGTTTCTCTTCTCCCTCAGTTTCCTTCCCTCACTCAGCTAATGTGACCCCAGTGCTGATGGAGAGGGGCAAGCAAGGATGCTGTGCAGGTGCTTGATGTCCTTCTTATCAACCAAAAGACATCATTGGCCATTATGACACTAGAAAGTTGTGATGGTGCACAATGCAAACCTGTGGCTTTGTGTAACTAAAATGCAGGCTTGGTCCACTTGTGTACACTTTTTGGTTAATTTTTAGTAATTTTGTCAAGGCACTCCTGAAGATACCTGAAGGCACCCTGGTTGAAAAAGGCTGGTCCAGAGCAGTGGTCTCCAAACTGCAGCCAGCGGGCTGGATGCAGCCCTTTGCGTCTCATATCTGGCCCTTGGGAACTGATTTGAGGCACAATTCCTTGTTCTGACATGAATGATGGGGTACCCTTCCTCACACTGACAACAGCAATGGTGTAATCTTCCTCTCGTGGATACCAACCATGAGGCACTCTTCCTCCCACTGACACTAAGGATGGAGCATTATTTCTCGTACGGATAGCAACAATGGGGCACTATTCCTCCCACTGATACTAATGATGGGACATTAATTCCAGTGGTGTCAGGATGTTTTTTTCTCTCACTAGCAACAGTCCGGCCTCCCTAAAGTCTTAAGGACAGTAAACCTCCCCTTTGTTTAGAAAGACTGGAGACCCCTGATCTAGAGTTAAGCCAGCCCTACAAAGTCAGTAATCTCATTCAGTCCATGGAGTCCCCCATCCACAGTAAACAGCGTGGACTTAGGAATCTGCACTGACAACTACTGTACTCAGATACTGCAGCTACTTGAAAACCCAAACAGCTTTGGCTCAACATCATTGCTTCATAATGGTAACAATGGTGATCCAGGTCCTTGAGAAACTGTCAATGCAGAAGCACAAATAGGATTCAGTTGACAACCCATAATACAAAGTAACTGAACAAGGTGGCAGGATCACCAGAATTTCTGTTGAAAAAAAGGCTGTAAATTTAAAAACAATTTTGGAAATTCTATTAATCTCTTGCTGCCCGCATATGTGCAGCAGCAAAGAAGGTAGGCTTTAATGCCCACATGCTGCATACACAGTATGTGTTCTTTGCCAAGGTATCTGTGCTGAAAGCACACTCACTGCTCACTCCCAGCTCAGTGACTGAGCTGTCAAAGCTGTCTCTCACTATGATTGGGAGCTGGCGTACAGATTCCTGATCAGTTAAGCACTGTGACATCCAATCACAATGGTCATATAATCAGGAAGTCTGCCCTGCTCCCCCCCTGGCATATAGAGCCAATTATAGGGACACCAGAGCTAGGTAGGAAGGTGCTAATATATTAAGGCGTATATGAGATTTCGATTAGGTATACTATAATAACGTAGGGTTAGTATAGAACAAAATATACTAAAGCCTTCATACCTGAAATATGTGTTGATGCATAGTTCCCCCACCACCTGACTGTTTAAAGTAATGTTGGCTACAAAGCAACAATGGAGTTTTTAATGCACATAAGGTACCCTGGCTACTGCCACTTTCTAGTCAAAGATTTAGGGAAAATCCCGTATTCAATATTCCACAAAATAGAAAATAAATAAAGTGATCAAACCTTCGGCAAAACAATGAAATGTTCTGACTAATGGAATAATGTGGGATGGAACAGGCAGATATCTGAAAATGCGACAGAATAGCAGACCTCTTCTTAGAACTAGATGCTGAGTTGGAGCTGACTCCAGGAGGCAAGTCGCTATAAAAAGAGTCGACATCTCCAGCCTTTTTAACATAATCTCCCTGGGGTATTTGTCTAAAGCACAATAGATATCGTAAAGTCAGAAAACAAGACAAACACACACAGAAAACGACACAGACATAAAGGCAATATTAGTTCAGAGGGAAAAGACAGAGAGGGAAGATGGAACATGTAGCGTTCACTTTTTAGAACACGAGTTGGCAATTTGTGGATTCCCACCAGCATTCTGTATAAACGTCCTAGTCAATGTTTCAGTTGTAATGAATAGGGGGACATTAATAAAGCTCAAGAAAAACCTCTGATATTAAAGAAACCCTGTCGTCAGACCATTAATTTCTATATATATATATATATATATATATATATATATATATATATATATGTTATTTACCTGTAACAGCCTCCAATGTAAAGACACCCAAAAGCCCTGAGACTGTTGCTGGGTGCCACCATGTTGGTTGTAATGATGGCAGCTCCAGTAGACTCAAGTGACAAGTGTCAATCAAGTGACACTCAATAGTATTCCCCTTGACAGCTAAATAAAGGTTATGTAGGGAGGTGAGGAAAGGGGCTGTGGAGTTCAGTAAGCACAGAGAGTAATTAGCCACTCAGAGGAGGAAAGAGCTATAATATGAAAGGATCCCCTGGCTGCTACATGAAAGGTAATGTAGAAAGGTGAAGGGAGGGGAGGAAGAGGAAAAAGAGGAGAGGGCTATAACATCATGGGATGGAGGAGTCACTTGACCAATCCAGAGACACTGATCACATGTTCTCTGTTGGCAAAATGGTTCCATGCTTAGGCAGCTTGCATTAGTAAACTAATCCGGGGAGGGGGTAGAGTTACGCATTTGTTGGATTTATATATAGACTACCAGCAAATGTTTCATAGAGTAGAGTGAATGCAAACACAGAAATCTTCAGGGATTGTACAGGTGAATGTGTGACCATTGTATAGTTAATGCAGACTGAGACAAACAAGCAGTGGGTGTCCTTGTAGGCAGTCCTTGGCATATGCTTAGATTTGCCCCAATTTAGAGGGGGGATGTTGAATGTAAAATGCAATGCTTTATAATTATGGTATAAGCATTTCTGTTTAAAATTCCATTGGTGAATCTTGAGTGAATCATAAGCTTGTAAACTGTAGAAGTCTACTTTAACACTTTTTACCCTGCCTATACCCTTACTGATGAAGCCTTATGCTGGTTCTCCTTGGGCAGATATACCGTAACTGAGTATATTGTGACTATAAAAAAATCATTAGCTTTTTATGGAATGCTGTTTGTTAGTTACTAAAGGAGGTTTTTTGTTTTAGTGCTTAAATTGTCCTTGGATTATCACTACAATCAGTGATGGATTTGCACTACTTTCCTCTGAGCCCCAGGCAGCAGCCTTGGCTATCTTTGCCAATATACACCACATACCAGTGACAACACAGGGGTTTTTCCTGGGCATTACAAATGTCCCTTATGTTACCTATCATTTAAATCTGAAATTGTAGTTTATAAAAGCAGACCTATTGAAAATATATGACTATGACAGAGTTCAAGATTATCAATCCATCAATGAAAGAAAAAACTGGGAATATCAAAAATGTACCCAATGTAGAGAAATTGCCAATCTTATTTGTTCAATGGCAGTGCTTTTGGTTGGTTCGCTCTATCTGATTATATGCATCATCAGAAATCACTTGACAAATGCCTTCACACCTGCCATCCCAGGAAGAGGGAGAAGCACCAAGTTCTTCACACAAGGTAAGTTTTCAAAGATCAGTAATTTTTTTGGAGCTGAGACTCAGAACCAGTAGAAATGTGGATGATGACTTACTGGCATATGGGTATGTGTGTAGAATTTATGCTGAAGCGCAGGATGGATTGATCTCTAGGTGGGACCATTAAATTCAGCGTCATAACATCAGTTAAGTATGCTCCTGTAGAGGTTAATTTAATATTAGGCATTGGGCTAAGGGTTAAAATAATGTTATGGTCAAGGGTAGGATATAGGATTAAAGTTCAAGACAAGTGGTATTATGTTTCAGCTTAAATGGTTAAACTGACATTTAATCTGCAGATTATGGCTGGTGGAAGGGGCTGATAGGGTGCTATACATAACTTCCTGAAAATATTAATAAAGATGCGGGTTGGCCCTTGGGGGTAGCTATGAAAAAAGAGCCTCCATGGGTGGGTGTCATTCTTGAGGAGCATACACTATTAGGCAGACTGTATTTGCATGCAGACTACCCTTGAAGATGTGGATATGTTATGCTGAACCTCCATGATTATAGGAACCAAAATGAACTTAATGAGCCAGGCCAGGGTCAATGTGGCAGGGGATTGAAAGAGCTAGATGAAGCTGAAGATCCTACAGCTGGGAAATGAGGAGGGCTCTATCTGGCTTGCTGCAGCTTCTAATGCACACTTTAAAAAACTCACAGTGTGCACTAAAATAAGGCTAAACAATTTCAGTACAGGAGAGGAACTTGTACAACTGTGAAAGACGTAAGGTAAGATTGGAGTTAGGGATAAAATGCCAGGATTAAGTAAGCATCAGCATGAGAGATAAGTGCTAAAACTGTTAGGCTCGTGCACAGTGACCGATTAGGAATTGCAAGCAGAATCGTCACGATTCTGTCTGCAATTCCAATTGCGGCAAAAACACAGGACATTTTGACTGTTGCTCATGTAAAATCGCGCCTGGCTCGGACAAAATTTGGTCCTCAAGTTTGTTTGGAGTGACAAACGAACACAGGGCAGCCCATTCAAGTGAATGGGCTGCCCTGTGCAAGACAGGCAGAAATGTGTGTGAATCGCGCTTTTTAAATAGTAAGTGGGAAACCGCATTCCCACTGTGTAATATGTGAATAGGGCTTTAATTGTTAAAGATTACTTTTAGGGGTTAGGTTATTAGGGTTCGGGTATTAAGGTTAGGCTAACAAGGAGAGGTTCAGATCAGGGACATTTAAGAGCACTGAGTAATTTTATACATATAATCTGCACCCAGACCTCCACAAGAATTATTGGGTGTAAAACACTTCCATTGCTTAGTTTCTTGTTGGATTGACAATCTTGTTTAAATGCAACAAAATATAACAATTTAATAGGCCTGTTTAAAAAATCTTTTTATTTTGTATTTGTTTTTTTTTATAAATGGGTCAAAAGCACATGAGCCTTGTAATACACTTATAGCTGTTATGCAGGTAAATGCTTTCATGGCAGGTTAAAGAGATCAGCAACACACATTGAGTGCAAGTGCTAGGTATAAAATATTTCATTTCAGTTGCACAAAAGATGGTCTTTCCACAGCAAAAGGAAATTGGAGAAAAGTCAAATGTGTTTATGTTTCTAAAAGCATAGCTTTGTTTAAGGAAAATTGTCATCAGTGCACAGTTTATAAGGCTTCTGTAAGACTGTCCATACAATTATCAAATCCAGTTACAATTTGATGCACAATACTCATAAAGTAAACAGAAAAATAAAAATGTTAACTTACCCATAAATGCTTTCTCTTGGAGTATAGTACAGGACACGAGTCTGTTACAGACCATACAGTTGTACTCAAAAGTTTGTATACCCTGGCAGAAATCGTGAAAATATGACTTATCATGCCAAAAAAAAGTATTTTATTTAAAAATTGTGATCATATGAAATAATTTATTATCATATACTAGTTTGGCTTCTTTTTAAACCATAATGATAACAGAAATCCCCCAAATGGCCCTTATCAAAAGTTTACATACCTTTGAATGCTTGGCCTTGGTATAGGCGCACAAGGTGACACACACAGGTTAAGATGACAATTAAAGGTAAATTTCCCACATCTGTAGTTTTTTAAATTGCTATTAATGTCTGTGTATAGTCAATGCCCGGATACAGTATGCCCGACAACACCATGACATGTCTCACTGGGCTTTTTTGTGGCATTGGTGCAGTAAAAGCTTCTTTCTGGCAACTTGACCATGCAGTTCATTATTGTTCAAGTATTGTAGTATTGTGCTACTTGAAACAATCACGCCATTTGTTTCCAGAACAGCCTGTATTTCTCCTGAGGTTACCTGTGGGTTTTTCTTTGCATCCTGAACAATTCTTCTGGCAGTTGTGGCTGCAATCTTTCTTGGTCTACCTGACCTTGGCTTGGTATCAAGAGATCCCTAAACTTTTCGACTTCTTAAAAAGTGATTAAACAGTACTGCCTGGCATATGTAAAGCTTTAGATATCATTTTATATCCTTTTCCATCTTTAGAAAGTTCCATTACCTTGTTACGCAGGTCTTTTGACAGTTCTGATCTAGCCTGATCAGTGCATCCATGTGAGAGCTAACAAACTCATTGACTATTTATACACAGACACTCATTGCAATTTAAAAAGCTACAGATGTGGGAAATGAACCTTTAATTGCAATTTTAACCTGTGCGTGTCATCTTGTGTGTCTGTACCAAGGTCAAACATTCCAGGGTTTGTAAACTTTTTTTTCAGGGCCATTTGGGTGATTTATGTTATCATTATAATTTATAAAGGAGCCAAAGAATGAATGAAAGAAAGAATAAATGGCTTCATATAATCACTATCCTTAAAACAAAGAGTTTTTCCCATGATCAGTCATTTT
The DNA here is from genome assembly GCF_062004578.1 of Staurois parvus. Classification (NCBI taxonomy): domain Eukaryota; kingdom Metazoa; phylum Chordata; class Amphibia; order Anura; family Ranidae; genus Staurois; species Staurois parvus. Next base: position 1,203,642 of record NW_028317847.1, read on the forward strand.
TTTCAATATCAATGCTAAAGTTTCAAGATTTCTGCCAGAGTATGCAAACCTTTGAGCACAACTGTAGGTTATATGCTGCTACCTCCAGGTAACACTGGTAAAAGCCTTTGCTAGGGCTGCTTCTACTGTAGAGGCTGTCAACTTATAAGCTAACAGCAGAGGCTTCAAATGCGGCCCCTGACACCACCAAAGGTCCACACGTAATGTTCAATATATGTAATACTTTAGAAGACTGTCAAACTGCAGACCTAATAAAGCAATAAGGGTCAGTGTGGACATGCTACATTTGTGGATGGAAATATGCTGCAGAAGACAATACAAAACTGGAAACATACATGATGTTAGTAAAGATCAAAGCTATTACTCTAACCAATGTTACCACTATAGACTGCTGAAATCTGAGGGTCACACATCATATACCAACATGCCACATGCGGCTCATGGGAATCAGGTTGGGCACCAGGTTTCTAATGTGTACCACACCCATTCTGTGAGGCTTCAGTTTTTAGCAAGCAATAAGGAGTGATCTAGACACAGAGGGGAGGGACATGTGTCCCGTACTGTATTCTAAGATAGGAAATTTGCTGGGTAAATCAAAATTTCTATTACCTCAATTGCACAGTACAGGACTAGTATTCATAGACCATAGGACATTCCCAAGCAATAGAACTGAGGGGTGGGCAACAACATAGCAACTTAGAACTGCCAACAGCCTCACAAGAAACACAAAGGTTTAAGGAACCTGAAAAGAATACTCATATAACAGCTTGAAGAATCTTGCAGACAAAGCTCACATCAGATGAGACTTGAACGTCCACCTGGTAGAACTTGGAGAACATGTAAACAAAGACCAGGTGATGGCCTTTCAAATCTGAGATACAGATGGGTTATACTAAACAGTCCAGGAGACACCAACTGTTGTGGTGGCATTGACTCTGATGGGAAAGGGAGTATGGGTCCTAGAAGTTAGCAATGGTGGAAAAAGAAACTCTGTGTGCTTTACAAGGGTCCATGGGCAGGAAACAGAGGGATTTGTCCTTGTGAATGGAGGCTGTAGCTTTCAAGTAGACCCTGACAGCCCTGACCACTTTCAGCATTTTCCTTGTCATGTTTTGGGTTGGGACAAAGGGAAGGGAATGTGGACAGCAAAGAGAGCTAGAATGTAAGTGTCTGCCCATTAGAGTATTATATTTGTTTCTTTCAGAGTTGCTAGGTGTCAGGGATCGCGGCGTCCTGTCGGCCGGCGCATGCGCACTGGCGACGGCTCACGCCGGGACAGAGGCACTAGGTCCCGGCGAGCCGTGGATGACAGGATGCCGCGCATGCGCAGTGGGACCCGCGGGCGCGCCTCGGGCGGCCAATGACAGCCCGGGGGCGCGTCCCGAGCGGCCAATGACAGTGCAGGGCGCAATATTTAAAGATGCCCTGCACTGTCAGTAATCGCCGCAAGGTCTATCTGAGTTCCTGAGTCCTGTACCTGTGTTTTTGACCCTGATTGACCCTGACTACGCTGCCTACTCCTGTGTTGACCCGGATTGTCCTGACTACTCTGCCTTCTCCCATCCTGACCCTCGGCTTGTTTTGACCTCTCTACGGACTGACTTATCCTGCTGACCCTGCGTGTGACCTGACTACTCTCCGCCTGCCGATTCCGTACCTCGCCTACCCCACGGGACCCCCGCTCGTGATCCATCCTGCTAGGTCCTGCCGTCCTCCTCACATCTGGCTCTCCCGGTACCAATACATCCCCGGAGGTTGCCCCTGCCACTGGTGGGCCTGCTCGGAGGTCGTGACCTGGTCCCGGTCTGTTTCAAGTCCATCCCCACCATCAGGGGCCCTGGTGAAAGCACAGACCGGGACTTAGACTCCACGCTTTGGGTAGGTCTGTCAAGTGGGCAGCCAGGGGCACCACCTGGCGGGATCTAACAGTACCTTGCGGCCATGACAGAGCCAGGAAGAGGACCGGCGTCCCTAGAGGATATATGCCAGCACCTGGCGACTCTGACCCAGGCCTTCCAGAATTTTCACAGCCGCTGCACCCGGCTTGAGGACCGCATGGAGTCGTTTGCCACCCAGACTCCCCCTGCTCCAAGTTCCGCAACAGCGGAATCACCCGCTGCTCCAGCATCCGGAGCAGTTGCGGCACCCCTAGCTCCCGAACCCCGCGTTCCCCTGCCGGAACGATTCCGTGGAGACCGAAGCCGTTTTCGGGCCTTCCGGAACGCGTGCACTTTATTTTTTGACCTGCAGCCCCGCACGTTTTCCGTCGAGACCGTCAAGGTGGGGTTTATAATCTCTCTCCTTCAGGATGAGCCCCAGGATTGGGCTCACCGCCTGATGGAGAAGCGTGACCCCCATCTCGATTCCGTGACTGAGTTCTTTCAGGCCATGGCCGTCCTATATGACGACCCCCAGCGGGCTGCCTCTGCAGAGGCTACTCTATACTCTCTGCGGCAAGGCCGCCGGGCGGCCGAAGAGTATGCGTCTGATTTCAGGCGTTGGATGGGAGATACCAGATGGAACGATGCGGCATTATGTCACCAGTTCCGCATTGGGCTGTCTGAGTCTCTAAAAGACGAATTAGCACGAGTAGGACTACCGGACTCTCTTGAGAAACTGATAGAGTTGGCCATCCAAATTGACCGCAGACTGAGAGAGCGTCGCCTGGAAAGGAGTAGCCAGGGTCAAGGGGTGGCATGGATCCCACCGAGAGAAGCAGCTCCAACCCCAGGGAGCCATGCTCGGAGCACGGAAGCAGGGGACACCTCAGAATCCATGCAACTGGGACTGGCCCGTTCCACTTTATCGGCCGAGGAACGTCAGAGGAGACGATCGCAGAACCTATGTCTGTACTGTGGGGAAGCTGGTCACCAGGTGCGCTCCTGTCCTGCAAAAATGAGTAAGTCTGCTTCCTGTTTTCCTTTATCTACAGAAAGGGGTGACCTATCTAGTTACCTGGCAATACCTGTGTCGTTACAGCTTCCCGGAGGAACCCTGTCGGTGACCGCAATCATTGATTCGGGAGCATGTAGTTGTTTCATTGATCTTACTTTTGCTCACCGGCAAAAGATTCCCCTCCAGACCAAAGAAAGGGGGTTTAACATCTTCCTGGCAGACGGGTCTAGCATAAAGTCGGGAGTGGTGGATGAGGAGACTCCCCCTATTTTTACCACGATGGCTGACCATCATCAGGAGTTCCTCCGTCTGGATGCCATCGCATCCCCCCTTTTCCCAATCATTCTGGGGCTTCCTTGGCTGCGGGCCCATAACCCCCAGGTTGATTGGGAGAAGGGAACGGTTCAGTTTCGGTCACCATACTGCCGGGATCACTGCCACGTCCCAGGGCCCGTGCCTCCCCGGTTTCTCCTATGCATGGATGGTGATACGGATCTGTCTCAGTTTATCCCTCCGGCCTACCACGATTTCTTAGATGTGTTCAGTAAGCGAGGAGCAGACATTCTTCCCCCACACCGTTCCTACGATTGCCCCATAGACCTCCTACCCGGATCTGAGATTTCATTCGGTCGCATTTTTCCTTTATCGGAACTAGAATCAGGGGTTTTGAGGGAGTATATTGATGACAATCTGCGGAAGGGATTTATTCGCCCGTCCACGTCCCCGGCCGGGGCTGGGTTGTTTTTTGTAGAAAAAAAAGACAAATCGTTACGGCCCTGTATTGACTACCGAGACCTGAATAAAATCACAGTAAAAAAATCGCTATCCGTTACCCCTAGTCCCTGAGCTCCTCCAGAGGTTAGGGTCAGCAGCGATTTTTACTAAATTAGACTTGCGGGGGGCATATAACCTTGTACGTATCAGGGAGGGGGATGAATGGAAGACAGCCTTTCGTACGAGATTCGGTCATTTCGAATATTTGGTGATGCCGTTCGGGCTCTGTAACGCACCAGCCACCTTCCAACACTTTATTAACGATGTCTTTCGTGATTTCCTCGATGTCTTCGTGGTTGTCTACCTAGATGACATCCTGATATTTTCACCCTCACTGGAGGTTCATAGGGAGCATGTGGCAAGGGTCCTAACACGTTTACGCCAACACGGGCTTTACGCCAAGGCAGAAAAATGCTGTTTTGAACAGTGTGAAATAACGTTCTTGGGACTGGTCCTCTCTCCCGCGGGGGTCGCGATGGATCCCCAGAAAGTCACGGCGATCTTAGATTGGCCAACACCCACCGATAAGAGGGGGGTACAGCGTTTCATTGGATTCGCAAACTTTTATAGAAAGTTTGTCAGGAACTTCTCAGGGCTGGTCTCCCCAATCACGCAACTGACTAAACAAGGGACTCGTTTTAAATGGACCCCTGAAGCCCAGACCGCGTTCGACACGCTCAAGAAATTGTTTACTTCTGCTCCCATTCTCTGCCATCCAGATTCTTCTCTTCCATATGTTTTGGAAGTGGACGCCTCCGAAAACGCGGTAGGAGCGATTCTTTCCCAAAGGAGTGGTACCAAGGAGTTACTGCATCCCGTGGCGTTTTTCTCCAGGAAGTTGACTCCGGCGGAGCGCAATTACGATATTGGAGAACGGGAACTCCTGGCCATCAAGTCCGCTCTTGAAGAATGGAGGTATCTCCTGGAAGGAGCCACACACCCAATCCTAATATTCACGGATCACAAGAACCTCGAGTATTTAAGGACGGCGAAACGACTGAGACCACGCCAGGCGAGATGGGCTCTTTTCTTCTCTCGGTTTACCTTTCATATAACGTACCGACCTGGGTCTAAAAATACAAAACCAGACGCTCTGTCCCGCATGTTTGAGGACCCCGACGATACAGTGTTACCTGACACAATTTTGCCATCCGGAAGCTTCCTCGTCCTGCAAACGGAACTTCGCTCCAGACTGATTGATGCTTCCGTTGGACTGCCAGTCCCACCTGGGTCGCCTCTCCAGAACCGCGATGGTCTGCTTTGGAAGGAAAATCGGATCGTGGTGCCAGAAGGAGTTCAAACTTTCGTCCTGGGGCACTGCCACGACCATCCAATGGCAGGGCACTTTGGGGTGGCGAAGACTCTGGAGCTACTACGGCGCTCATTCTGGTGGCCAAACATGGTCAAAGACTGCGAGCACTACGTCCAGACCTGTCCCACCTGCCAAAGGAACAAGCCCTCCAGAAGCAAGGCCTGGGGATTGTTGCGTCCATTGCCGATACCCAAACGGGCCTGGCAAATGATTGCCATGGATTTTGTAGTCGAACTCCCACCGTCTCAAGGCTACACTGCTATAATGGTGATCGTGGATCGCTTTTCAAAGATGGCTCATTTCGTGCCCTTGGAAAGAACCCCGTTGGCACCGGAGACTGCACGGATATTCATCAAGGAAGTAGTAAGGCTACATGGGATACCCGAAGACATAGTATCGGATCGGGGAGTCCAGTTCACATCTAGATTCTGGAAAGCCTTATGTGAAGCATTAGGAATCAAACTGTCACTGTCATCTGCTTACCATCCACAGACCAACGGGCAAACGGAAAGGACCAATCAAACATTGGAACAGTACCTCAGATGCTACACCTCCTATCTCCAGGACGACTGGCTAACACTGTTGCCTTCTGCAGAGTTCGCCTATAATAACTCGAGCCACTCAGCGACGGGACAATCACCGTTTTTTACCAATTTCGGATATCATCCTACGTTTCTCCCCGACCTAACGCCCGAAAGTCCGGTACCCGCATCTCAAGATGTCTTGCATTTCTTTTCTGTCAATAACAAAACGATTCAGGAGGCCATCACTAAAGCCCAAGAAGATAGTAAAAAGGCGTTCGACAGGAAGAGAAGAGGAGAGCTGTTGCTCCAGCCGGGGGATCAGGTTTGGTTGGCTACGACAAACTTGAAAATGCTGTGTCCTTCCAGGAAGTTAGGACCGAAGTACCTTGGACCGTTTCCAATTAAACGGGTGATCAATGAAGTGGCCTACGAACTTGAGCTCCCGGAGTCTTTCAAAATACACCCGGTGTTCCATGTCTCTCTCCTGAAACCATCCAGACCAGATTCCTTCCCGGATCGCCAATCCAGACCTCCTGAGGCAGTCGCCATAGGTGACCAGGAGGAATATGAGGTAGAAACTATGCTCAGTTGCCGAAAGAGGGGGGCCAGACACAGTTCCTGATAAAATGGAAGGGTTATGGCCCTGAGGAGAATTCTTGGGTACCCATCCAGAATGTTCACGCCCCCAGGCTCATCCGGGAATTTTTTCGTGGCCACCACCGCGGTGGAGAGATCAGTGGGGCTCCCGGAGGGTGCCCATAGGGGGGGGGCAATGTCAGGGATCGCGGCGTCCTGTCGGCCGGCGCATGCGCACTGGCGACGGCTCACGCCGGGACAGAGGCACTAGGTCCCGGCGAGCCGTGGATGACAGGATGCCGCGCATGCGCAGTGGGACCCGCGGGCGCGCCTCGGGCGGCCAATGACAGCCCGGGGGCGCGTCCCGAGCGGCCAATGACAGTGCAGGGCGCAATATTTAAAGATGCCCTGCACTGTCAGTAATCGCCGCAAGGTCTATCTGAGTTCCTGAGTCCTGTACCTGTGTTTTTGACCCTGATTGACCCTGACTACGCTGCCTACTCCTGTGTTGACCCGGATTGTCCTGACTACTCTGCCTTCTCCCATCCTGACCCTCGGCTTGTTTTGACCTCTCTACGAACTGACTTATCCTGCTGACCCTGCGTGTGACCTGACTACTCTCCGCCTGCCGATTCCGTACCTCGCCTACCCCACGGGACCCCCGCTCGTGATCCATCCTGCTAGGTCCTGCCGTCCTCCTCACATCTGGCTCTCCCGGTACCAATACATCCCCGGAGGTTGCCCCTGCCACTGGTGGGCCTGCTCGGAGGTCGTGACCTGGTCCCGGTCTGTTTCAAGTCCATCCCCACCATCAGGGGCCCTGGTGAAAGCACAGACCGGGACTTAGACTCCACGCTTTGGGTAGGTCTGTCAAGTGGGCAGCCAGGGGCACCACCTGGCGGGATCTAACACTAGGTTTATGGTGCCCCTTGATGATTTATATAGGCTACTGCTGTGGCACTGTCCCACTGTATTCTGCCTGGGTGACCCTGTAGAAGGAAGATCCAATATTGCAGAGACAGTCTGATGGCTCTCAGTTCCAGAATGTTGATGGGTATATTGACTGTACTAGACTTATAGTCTGTAAGACTCACATCTGTCATTACCATGTTCCATGTCCTGTGAAGGAACGGCTTTCCTAGTTCAAAGGCAGGATTGGAGATCCACCATGTCAGATCTTTGCTTGACTTGACAGGTGCATTAGGTGATCCAAGGATTGGGTCTGTTTGTTCCACGTCATGAGAATGTTGGATATGAAGGGTCAGGAGTGAAAGTGGGCAAAGAGAATGTCTTGAAGGAGGCTACTATGAGGTCCAGAACCCTCGTGCAAAAATTAATTGAGGGGTTATATAGTGAGCTAAGGGTATGAGAGCTGGACTTTACAGAGGCAATCTTCTTCTGTGGAAAGACGTTTCTTGCTTGAGCTGTGTCCAAGATTAAACCCAGGTACTTCAGATGATGTGAGGGCAGGAGGGCAGACTTTGGAAAGATGATCATCCAGCCAAATTTTTGGAGCACATGGATATTCCTTTGGACATTGGCAGACAAGATCTTGGCTGAGGAGTCTTGGAAGTAGGAGGTCAAGAATATGAATGCCCTGGGTTCACAGAAAAGCCAAAAGTGGAGCAAGCACTTTTGTGAACACTAAGGGTGCAGAAGAGAGTCCGAGTAGCAGTGTCACAACCTGTAAGCACTGGTCCCCCACAGCAAAATGCAAGAAGCATTGGTGTGATGGAAGAATGGAACATATAGAGATAGACCTCTACTGATGCAAGAAATTCCCCTTTTCTGAGTGAAGCAATGACAAATCTTGCAGATTACATCAAGCATTTTTGTATACAAAGAAATCTGTTTAGAGATTTGACGTTCAGCATTGGGCAGATGTCCCCATTATGTTTTGGAGCTATGAAAATGTTTTAGCAGAGCCTTAAAATGGTTCCTCTGAAGGAACTGGTACAAATACTACTTGTACCTGAAGATGATGCAAGGAAGTTATCAAATCTGCCTTTCCTTGGTCAGAAACTGGCAGAATGTAAGGCAAAAAGTGAGGCCGTATGCTGTCTGCAGAATACATGCTATTAGGCCCTTTCTTCCCATCATGGTGGGTATACACCTGAAGGGGTCTCCAGGGTCTGGGAACTACAGGAATGGAACATGGCCCTGGACATGTATAGAACTCTGCAGCTAATGTTACATATTGAACTTTTTGCAAAGGCGAGCGCCTGATGCAGGATCCAGTGATTGAAGCAAAAATATTACAGGCTGGCCCAAAGCAGCAGGGTCCAGGTATGGTCCCCGAGATACACACTGAGAGTAACCGATGTGGAAACTGTGAGGTAGCATAAGCAGTCAGAAGTTCATAGATAATTCAGATGAAATCACTTCAGTAGTTTAAAAAGAAAAAATACTTCTTTAGAGAACAAGTCCATCATCTAAGGCAGGGTTGTCAAACTCCATTTCATCGCTGGCCATATCAGCATTATAGTTGCACTCAAAGGGCCGGTTGTATCTGTAAGACTAGATGCTCAGAGCACCCGACCCCCCATTATATCAGATGTCAAGAATCCCACACCCTCCCTAACATCACCGTGCACCCCCTTTGGGGGCAGAGCTAGATAGCAGAAAGTGCACGGTCTGGAGTAGGACCAGAGGAAGGGTGGAGTCAGTTACCAGAGCCTGCTGAATGTTGAGACCAGGGGAGGCAGAGGTGAGGGGGAGCTGCAGCTGCACTGAGAGGTACAGGATTTGGTAGAGGAGTTCTATTCTCCTCTCTGCTGCGACAAGATGGGGGCGGAGACAAGGGGGTACCTGCAGGAGAGGTGCCAGGGCGACATGAAATGGCCTGGAGGGCTGGATTCAGCCCATGGGCCTTGTGTTTGACACCTGTGATCTAAGGGCACGTGCGAAAAAAAACAAAAACTGGAGCCTCATGAAGTGGGCAGAGTATAATAGCTATTGCTAGTGTCTAGTCACCTGCAGTTAGCAGCATATAACTCATGGACTATGAATACCAGCCCTGTGTTCTGTACTATATGATTAGGATACTTCCTTTGCCATTCCTGACTGAGCCAAATCCTCTTTTATATGTGTCTCATGCTAGCCCTCCAAGACACTGAAGCTCACAGTGGGGGGTTTCAGCAACAAAGACAGTAATGTCAATCCAGAGAGCAGTGGGAAGGACTAGGTGTGGCCAGGTGCTGATTCACAAGCAGCAATGCAAAGCCTTTAGCCACACGCCTTGCAACATATGCTCATTCCACTGTAGAAGAGGACTCAGCCTACACAAGAGTGGTAACTCTGCTTTGAATTTAGGAGCCATGTAGCATCATTCCCACACCATCACAGGAAGCTGAATTCAGTGAAATTCACTGGCAGGATCAACAGGTGTTTGTGGGACTTTGCAGGGGGACTAAGAGAAAACTGTAAGTGTAGATACACTTATAAGTGCTGCAGCACATATTTTTTTTTCAATGGGAGGCCAAACACGTTGGAAAACATCAGTCAGGCAGGCAAGAAAACATCAGCATAAGAGGGACCTAGTGCACTCCATACAATGCAAGTCCTTAAAAATGGGGTGTTGTAATGACTACCCATTGAATGATGCCGTTGTCAACATATCCAAAAATCAGCAAGCACACCAAACTGTTCAAGAAGAGCTTTAATTATTCACAGAAAGGCATGCATGTCTTTCTGTAAAAATAAAAGATCTTATTGAGCAGTTTGGTGTGCTTGCTGGTTTTTGGATATGTTGACAACGGCATCATTCAATGGGTAGTCATTACAACACCCCATTTGTAAGGGCTTGTGCACTGTATGGAGTGCACTAGGTCCCTCTTATGCTGATGTTTTCTTGCCTGTCTGATTGATGTTTTCCAACGTGTTTGGCTAGTAGGTTGGATACCTTCCCCCCCATATAGACAAGAGATCAAAAACAGCAGCTTGGCTAGTTGTCATTGCATTTCTATGGTCAGTTTCATTTATATCTTTTAGAAGAGTTGAGTGTTCTACCCTGTGACTTGGCCTACGTGTTTAAAAGGATGCTTGAAACAGTCACAATTTTGCTTTTTTTCAAGCCACGTATAACCACCTCTACTATCCACAAGGAACAATGGTCTTCCAATAACAATCCAGGACACGCATGACTTGTCCACATTTTTAACTGTTAATTAAGGTTATGTAATAGCTGAAGAACTATATGTGTAAAAACAGCTTTTTAAAGGTGACTTTTTTTACTTTTGAATCAGAGCAATTAAAAGTTAGGATGTTTGTTACAGAACTACAGCTCTATATACTGTTATAATGACAGCTTGACATTAAACCTGAATGTACCAGTGTGCATATGTAAAGCAGTAATGGAAATATGGTAGAGCAAGCATACAAAACCATGTCAAAAATGGAATGCACATTACAAGATAGATGTTACAATAACAAAAACATGCAAATCCAGTATAGCATGTACTGTATATTTTCTATTATAGTAACATACTAAATAGTAACATGCTCCATTCATACTAGCGTTCTTTTTAAGCTAAAAAGAGCTGGGAAAGATGCTAGATAAAAAATGCTGATAATAGCATTTTTAGTAGCATTCTATTAGGAGCGTTTGCTTTTTATTAGCGTTTTTACAGTACATGTAGAGGAAGAAAAACACTAGAAAAAAAGCTGTTAGGAGCGTTTTAGTAGTGTTTAGCAGCATTTAGCAGCGTTTTTTTCTGCTGGAAAAAAGCAGCAAAAAACTCTACAAAACAATTTTTTTTCTGCTCCTAGATGCTGAAGCTCATAAAATGATAATAGCCTAAAGTAGTGTGCATGGACACATAGGATAACACTATTTAGCTTCTAGGAGTCGAAAAAAATACGCTGATCATAGCTTCTAGAAGCTTAAAAAAACGCTAATGTGCATGGAGCCTTATGAATAGTAAATAAATGGAAATACATAAAATGCATAACATTTGTACATTGTTGACAATTTTCCTTCAGTTTGACCAAAGTAAAATTATACTATAGTTATGTTTATCTTTCATTTTTTTACTCATGTTAGGACACAAAGCACAGAGACAACTTCTAACATTTTCTATGACAATATATTTTAAATTCTGTAGACAAACACTGAAACAAATAAAATTAGACTGCATTTTAATCCTGCTCAGTTGTTATTGTGAGTCCAAACCACCAACAATGAACCTGAACATGATGACATGATGGAAAATGTGGCCTTGTATTGTTATCTGACAAGGATATAAGTGTGAGGATGGCATGCTGCTTGGGCGACATAAAGCCCGAATAGGTATTGTAAAATAGAACCCTACAATTTAATATTTCTACTGCATATCTGTCTTTGCTTATTCTGTACAACACAGCATAATATAAATTGAAATGACTTGAAATATCAAATAAATGTATTATTAGACTGCAGATTTTTATCATGTTTTTATTTTCTCAAAAGCAGAGCTGACGTCAGGACTACCCAGCAGTGAAAACAGCATGGAACATACAAATGTAAACTGTGAAAGACAGGTAGCTACACATGAAAGTGATGAAATGCAGCTAAATGAAAAGATAACCTACTTACCTTTCTCTCCGATAGTTTCTTTTCATGTTAAAGAAGAGAACAAAGAATTAGTGAAATATAATTTCTTGTTTTTTATCATTTATTGTGAATTTTTTTGATGAGTATCATTTATTGGGAATATTAGTAGAATGAAATTATACAAAAAAATTGAAAGAAAAAAATAATGTACTCTATATGGCCAAACATTTCAGGACACTTGACCATCGCACCTATATGAGCTTGTTTGAAATCACATTCCAAAACCATGAACATTTATACCACACTGTCAAGGCTTTCCCCCAAGACTCTGAAGTGTTTCCGTTGGAATGTGTGCCCATTTAGCAAAAAGAATGTGTGGTTAGATAATGATGTTGGGTGAGAAGACCTGGCTTGCAAATGCCATTCTAAATCATCCCAAATGTTTTCAGTAGGGCTGAGTTAGGGCTCTCTGAAAGCCACTTGAGTTCTCCTACACCAATCTTGTAAAACTATGTCTTTATGGAGACTTTGTGCACAGGGGCATAGTCATGAAAACAAAATGAAAAGTGCATGCTTCTCCAAAATGTATTTGGGTGTTATACCATTAACAGTACTTTTAACAATAAACTGTCATGGAAATTTTGTATTACAGGTTGAACTTTAAATGTGTCATATATTAGTGTTATTCATATGTCTCTTGTGTGGTTTAATTAAAGCTCTGAAGACTGCAATTAGGCCATGCGCATTTACAATGTATATATTACAGTACTCAGCTCGGTAATGGATGAGATGGCAGATCTGCTCTTATAGACCAGCGTGTATACCACCACGGCATTTGATGCGAATGCTGCCGGCGGTAGGCCGCGGGCCTGTATCCACATATCAGCAGCATAGTACCACATGGACTTCGTATAGCCAGGTGCCGGGCAGTGCGAACTCCGCGTGTAGGCTCATGTATATCTTACAAACCACTACTGACCTGAACTGTATCTGGATGGATGTGTTTTAATAAAGATCGTATCGGGCCCATTCAGATACAGACTGACACTGTTTAATCTAAGGGATGCTTGTACAGTGAATGGACATACTAATAGGAGATGATAGCATATAAAGGATGGGGAGCTTGCTCTCCAGAGAGAGCTTATGGAGGAGGGGAGGACTGGTGTACTGGTTTCCAGTATAGATAAGAGGGAATGCTACACTCCAAACAGGATGTACATTCTGTGTAGAGACACTCCCTATACATTATTCTGTGGGAGGGGATTGACCTGGGGGGGCGTGTGTGTGCTTGTAATAAAACAGGAGGCTGGGGTTGGAGCCAGTCTAAGAGTGAATTCCAACTGCAACCTGAGAGTGTCGTGTGATCATTCCTGGGTAACAGGAGCTCTATTTTCCCCACATATCAACAGAGCTAAACCAGTTGGAGGCGCAGGAATCGTGGAGTTTAGCTGCAGTCACGGTAAGCGAAGTTCGCACAGCTTTATGGGGGATTGCTGCGCATCCAACTGCGGACACTCATGGTAAGGAGAAATTCGTTGAAAGCGAATTTCCAAGACAAAACACATGAACTTCACATACTTTTGGCCATATAGTGTGGGTGAGACGGTTAAGTGTCCAGAAACTTTTAGTCAATAGCATAAATGAATCTAGTTTCATTACAACATGGTAATTTTGATTTGTTTGTCTCTGGACCTGCACTGGGATGCAGTAGCCCATGTGGTAACCTTTGTTTTTTGCTGTGATGAAGGTAGAACAGCAAAAAGTTACTGATGACCCTCAAAGTCAGAACAAGAGGACAGGCTGAAAAATCTTAGACATTAAAGTCTATGCATGTGCACCCCAATACAATTCTTATAAAGAAAAGGGAGAAAATTCCAATCAAATAATCATATTTTAGACCGCTAAAATAAAAATCACCATAAAAACCACAAAGTGCAAATATCCCTTTAAAGATTTATATGCAGATATTGAAAAATATTGTTTTAGAGTTTTAAACTGAATGTGGAATGTCTCCGATAGATGTGCATATTTGTTATTTCAAAAATCTATCTAAAGTTGCCTGAAATTTCAGTGTAAGCTGCAGCTTATTAACGCTGCAAAGTGAACATTTTCTACTCATTTATTAAATCACCCCTTTTGAATTAACAAGATATATTTTTAGGATAATTTGGTGATAAAAGCCATTCTGTTCTTCTAAAAGAAATAATTGTTTGAATGTATTATTTTCACAGTAATTGCACTGGCTTCTTTTAAGCCCATGAAGCCTATTTTTTAGAATACATTAGTGCAGGTAATATTTTCGTTAATCTCATTGCAATTAACTTGGGATAAATTGTTATTTAAAATTGACATAGGTGAGGAACTGGATGTTAAAGTGGAACTTTATTCAAAATATTTTGGAACTTCATTTTATTTTGGGGGGGGGGGAGTGAGCAGGAAACTGATTTGACAGGTACCTGCTCCCATTTCTGGTTGAATCAACAGCTATCCAAGCTTAATTTTGCCCCCCCCTCTCCTTCTCCCACACCCTTCTTGGAGACTTCACAGGTCTTAGAAAGCTGCAGGACCATTCACAAAGCCGGATGTGAAATCGCAAGCAGTCACAGTAAACATGCCAACATCTGGACCCAAAAAGGGCTGAAGAGCACTGGATCCTTGGACAGTTAAGTGCCCAATTATTAAAAGTCAGCTGCTACAGTATATGTATCGGCTGACTTTTACTTTTGTGTTTCTAGGGTGAAGAACCACCTTAGTATAGGATCAATAAATAAATGTTACTTTTAGAAATTGCTTGGGGGGTGTAATTTTGTCTCTTCAAATATTAATGTAAAAATCAGGGAACCGATTAACAATAAAAACTCTCACTTAAATAAAATAATTGTGATAGTACCATACAATTTTATCCATTCTTTTCCTGAATTTCCCTTCAGTGCAAAAGTTTTTGAAAGTTTAGTACAACATTTAAAGGTGAAAAGGTAAATGCAAAGAGCAGTAAACCAAAGCAAACAAACAGAACTTATCACTTAACGTGCGCAGTAAAGTTCTGGCGATGTGCACAAGATCTCCCTCCTGACAGGACTCAGATGCACCAGCAGGGGCCATTGGCTCCTGCTGCTGTCAAATAAATCCTGTGAAAAGGGAGCAGGTGACAGGGCCAAGCTGCACTGTGTGTGTGTCAAAAGTATGGGCAGCACAGTGGCTAAATGGTTAGCACTTCTGCCTGGCAGTACTAGGGTCATTGGTTTGAATCCCAGCCACGGCACCACCTGCCTGGAGTTTACATGTTCTCCCTGTGCCTGCGTGGGTTTCCTCCGGGTACTAAGGTTTTTTCCCACACTCCAAAGACATGCTGGTAGGTTAATTGGCTCCAGTCTAAATTGGCCCTAGTATGTGTATGTACGAATGTAGGTTACGGACCTTAGATTGTACGCCCCTTGAGGGTTAGGGACTGATGTGAATGTACAATATATGTATGTAAAGCGCTGCGTAAATTGACAGCGCTATATAAGTACCTGAAACAAATAATAAATAAGCACAAAGTCCAGCTCGGGATCAAGCCAGCACGTGGACCCCTATATTAAGTGGCTTGCAATGGGAGCACTCAAAAGGTAAGAGGAAGTTTGGGGCTGCTCTGTGCAAAACCACTGCACAGAGCAGGTAAATGTGACATGTTTATTATGTAAAAAATACTTATTATTTTTTATTTGATTTTTTCATATGAAAGTTATATTATGTTGATGCATGAAATTTGCATCTTTACTTATGTATGTATTTTGGACATTTGATTCTTATCATGAGAGATTTTTGCACAGCATTAGGCACTTTAACCGGAATATATGCATAATTTTTTTTATATTTGCATATGAATTGTGCACATAATATTTGACTTTTTGATGTATGAACTTTATATAGTATTCTGTTGCAGTGCACTAAGCACTTGATACGTTACACATAGGTACTCCTATAAGCTCATGGGGCTGTTTGTCTTCACATGTGTACATGAACTCCATTGACTACATGGATCTAATGGAAGCGTTTAAATCAGAATATATGCTGTGTTGTCACTTACTTGTAACCCCAAGCTGTAATTCCTAATACCAACACCAACACTAGCATGGTACCAGCAATTGCTCCTATGATAATGTTTGTGCTAACCACACCTGAAAGAAGCATACAAGTCAGTTAGTGATTATCAGTGTTATCTTACATGCATACAGGGTTAGTTAATAAAACAATACAGTACAAGAGGATTAAAAGATGTTTTCACACTTTGGGGCAGGTAAAACTGTCTATCACCCCCCACCACCATATTGCTGCTCAGTAGGGGTCTTACCACATTAAACTGTCACTGACCAGCTGTTCCAACAATGCTAGCAACAAACAGTTACTTTTTTTTTTAGCATTTTTAGCATAATTATTTTGCATCTCAACAGACTAAAGACAGTTCACTTAGGAATTGATTGCAATTCATTGTTTTCTTTGTAAAGATTCTTCAGTTGAGTTTACGATGAAAAATACTCTTAAAACCAAACAGAAAGTGATTTCTTTTTAGTTCATGGTAAAGTAGTAAAGGGTTAAAAGCCCTGTTGGTTTATTTTTGCTGTCTGTATCCTCTTGGAGAGATTTCCCTTTATTTTCTGTCCTGAAGATGCAAGTGAAACGGTAAAGAAATAACTCCAAAGTAATATAAATTCCCAATTGTCACTGGTCGTCACTGAAAGATTTACCTTCTGGAGACAATGTTAATGTTTTAGATTTCCCATAACTGTCAATCTCAGTGATAATAGTCTTCAGGACAAACAGAGGAGGTGGATCTACTCAGAAGGGACACAGACACAAAAATAAAAACTTGACAGGGGTTCTCACAGTACCCAACTCTATCTGAAACAAAAAGTGTTTTGGCTATAAATGAGCTTAATTTTTTTTGGTTAGTTTCCATGCTTCTCTGAAACCAATTTCCTGTTGGGTGAAAAAAAGTGCTCGTTTCCAGTCTGGGAATTTTCTCAGCACAGAACTGCCAGAACTGTCCAACCTCACCTGTGTTAGGCCCCTTTCAGATGGTGCGGACCCGCCAACAAGTCTGTTTGCTCAGCGGAGAATCTCTCCACTTATCCCAGCTGAGCAAGTGGATGACAGGACTGCTGCAGAGCGGACACAGACACAGCCTGCTTTTTCCTATGGGGCGGTCGGATGGAAAGGATTGCCTGTCTGTTTTGACCCGACTGTCATCTGCTCCGATCTGATCTGCCAGATAGATGGATCCCCATCCCTCTGTTTTTGGTGTACAAGATCAGATCGGATGCCAGCGGGTGTCAGCGGACACTTGTCTGCTGACACCTGCCAGTCCATAGAGGTCTATAGATGGTCCGATCGGGTCCGCCTGAAAAACGAACAGGCAGACCGATCGAACCGTCAGTGTGAAAGGTGCCTTAGAGAGACAAGTCAACAATAAGGGATACACATAGGTAGGGTTTTTGCTACACTGACCAACAAACTCTGCACAGTGTGCTATGACAGCAAGCAGAAATAAAATTAAAGGCAGACCACATACAGTACGTTGCCTTTCATTTACAATATTTTCATTTACATTAAACACACTTTTTAGGTATTATAGAATGAATAGGTCCATCTATATATGGAGCACACCTATTTTATCTGCAACAGTTGACCCCCTCCTCTAAAAGGAAAAAGGCAATAATTCACCTAAATTCCAACTTTCCAGCTAGTTTCACTCACCTTTCCGCTTGCACCCCAACAAATTTGCTTGCCTGGTTATTTTGGTCAAAGCACAGACACAACAAAAGAATCTCTCCTCGACCCACTTGAAATCACTGTGGCCTGCTGATTGGCTGCTCAAACCATCTGGGGTTGATTTACTAAAACTGGAGAGTGCAAAATCTGGTGCAGCTCTGCATAGAAACCAATCAGCTTTCAGGTTTTATTGTCAAAGCTTGAAACTTGAATTGAACAAGCTGAAGTTATAAGCCGATTGGCTACCATGTACACCTACAGCAGATTCTGATCTTTTTGGTTTTAGTAGATCACCCCCTCAGTATTGCACCTTTGGAGGTAAGGGAAAGAGTCACATGTGTCTCATACCCACCTGGAAGAACTGAGCATTTCAGGTATACACCGGGCAGCTGAACAAAGTAGCGGGGAAACTTACAGGAAGTGCATGGGCATAAACAAACCACAGGTTCACTTTACGGGAACCAAAGGTTGAAAGGACATATGGTGTTATTATCCAGTATAGGACTACTACTGGATTGATGACCGCATCCTTTACACAGAATATTTCCCTTTTCAGGCTAAGGTTTTAAAATATTCAGTAAACTATAGTATAGTATATTATCAATAAACAAAATTAGAGGGTAACAATTACAAAAGGAAAACAAAGAAATAATGAAACCGGTTGACATGAAATTAAAGCGGAGTTCCAGTCTTTTTTTTTCCCTACAAAACACCCCCACGTGGTCGCAGCTTATATAATACATTCCGACATATATATTAAATGTAGTAACACTACCATCGTGTGGGCATCTGAAGTCTGCTCGTAACTCCTTCTGGGATATGGTGCTGCTGGCTACTCAGCATGCAGCTCCTGATCCTATGCATGCGCAGTGTGTGCAAAGCGTAGTGCAGTCATCTCCACTTATTTCCACCTGGCATCATGTCATTTCAGGTTCCAAAATAACACAATGCTAGAATCGGAGGCTTCCATTGACTTAACATGTGATAAGAGTCATCAATCCCAGGAGCCAACGGGCCGCTGGATATGACCTACCTTGCAGCAGTGAGGTACAGCGGAAGTGGACCAGTTTAATAGACAAAAAAGGTAATATGCTTTGAAATGAAAAAAAAAAGCCCCAACATTACTGGCACTGCGATCAGCAACTCGGAGGGCACAACATCAAAAATTGCTGGAACTCTGCTTTAAATGCGTACAAGGGTAGACTCGGAAACATAAATGTACCCTGCAGTAGGGCATTAGAACAGACATACTAACCATCATCAATTACATCAGGCTTGGAAGTGCTTTTATATGGGAAAAATGTGCTGCAGTCCTCCCCGATATAGTACTTGTCGCAGATACACTTCACTTCATTGCTACAGATCTGCAAATTACAACAGAAGTGTTTTTAATATCAACGTTTGACAATTCGAATAATGTGAAAATTCAGCTAAAACTTTACGCCCTGGGAGGTAACTACAATTACTTCCTCAGGCCACAATGCAGTCAGGTCTATATATATTATATCATATTATATTGTCATAAATATAGCGTATGTCTAGTCCGGGTGTCGGCAACCCGCGGCTCCAGAGCCGCATGCGGCTCTTTTTCATCTTTGCTGCGGCTCCGGAGCACACTGCCCACCAGGTGACAGGCAATAGGGTTTCAGTGGTCGGCAAGCCGCGGATCGCAAGCCACATGCGGCTCTTCTGTGTGCCGGGCGCCCGCTCCCCTCCCTCCTCTCGGGCGGCCGCCTCAAAAGTCAGGACTCTTTTAATCCGGCCCGCAGAGTGTGGAACATTGGCTGTCAGGATGTAGGCGGGGCAGCCAGGATGTAGGCGGGGCAGCGTGACGAACTCCTCTCCTCTCACAGTCCGCCCTGAAGACCGGGACACAGCGCGGGAACACAGCGAGAGGAACGCGCGGAGCAAAGGTAAGTGAATTGAGACAATATGGGGAATGAATTACTATAGGGGGGATGATTTACTATATGGGGAATGAATTACTATAGGGGGGATGAATTACTATATGGGGGATGAATTACTATATGGGGGATGAATTACTATATGAGGGATGAATTACTATAGGGGGGATGTATTACTATATGGGGGATGAATTACTATATGAGGGATGAATTACTATATGGGGGATGTATTACTATATGGGGGATGAATTACTATAGGGGGGATGAATTACTATGGGGGATGAATTACTATATGGGGGATGAATTACTATATGGGGGATGAATTACTATGGGGGATGAATTACTATATGGGGGATGAATTACTATATGGGGGATGAATTACTATATGAGGGATGAATTACTATATGGGGGATGTATTACTATGGGGGATGAATTACTATGGGGGATGAATTACTATGGGGGATGAATTACTATAGGGGGGATGAATTACTATATGGGGGATGAATTACTATAGGGGGGATGAATTACTATATGGGGGATGAATTACTATGGGGGATGAATTACTATAGGGGGGATGAATTACTATAGAGGGGATGAATTACTATAGGGGGGATGAATTACTATATGGGGGATGAATTACTATAGGGGGGATGAATTACTATAGGGGGGATGAATTACTATAGGGGGGATGAATTACTATATGAGGGATGAATTACTATATGGGGGATGAATTACTATATGAGGGATGAATTACTATATGGGGGATGTATTACTATGGGGGATGAATTACTATGGGGGATGAATTACTATAGGGGGGATGAATTACTATATGGGGGATGAATTACTATAGGGGGGATGAATTACTATATGGGGGATGAATTACTATGGGGGATGAATTACTATAGGGGGGATGAATTACTATAGAGGGGATGAATTACTATAGGGGGGATGAATTACTATATGGGGGATGAATTACTATAGGGGGGATGAATTACTATAGGGGGGATGAATTACTATATGAGGGATGAATTACTATATGAGGGATGAATTACTATATGGGGGATGAATTACTATATGGGGGATGAATTACTATGGGGGATGAATTACTATAGGGGGGATGAATTACTATAGAGGGGATGAATTACTATAGGGGGGATGAATTACTATAGGGGGGATGAATTACTATATGGGGGATGAATTACTATAGGGGGGATGAATTACTATATGAGGGATGAATTACTATATGGGGGATGAATTACTATATGGGGGATGAATTACTATGGGGGATGAATTACTATATGGGGGATGAATTACTATATGGGGGATGAATTACTATATGGGGGATGAATTACTATGGGGGATGAATTACTATGGGGGATGAATTACTATATGGGGGATGAATTACTATGGGGGATGAATTACTATATGGGGGATGAATTACTATATGGGGGATGAATTACTATGGGGGATGAATTACTATATGGGGGATGAATTACTATATGGGGGATGAAGCTAACTGCACGATCCTGTATATAGCATTAAGGTAAGAAACAATATATGCAGTGTCGGATTTGTTTTAAATGTTGCAATGGTTTTGCGGCTCCCAGTCTTTTTTTTCCCTTCGGAAACGGGTCCAAGTGGCTCTTTATGTCTTAAAAGTTGCAGACCCCTGGTCTAGTCGAAACCTTTCCTTTTTTTGGATGAAGTACCTAATGGTTAAAACCCCAAATAGTTTTCTGTTTTGCTGTCTCCTTTGGGAGCTTTCCCTTCACTTCCTGCTATACAGACACAATAGGAAGCAATATTTTTCAAAGTCAGAGCTGTTAGTAGATATTTCCTGTGTTCCTATTGAACGGACAAATGTAACATTTTGGGTTTCCCATCACTTTCTCTTCCGGTTTTGGTTAGTGGTACACATTAACAACACCTATCACTGCACTTTAAACACACAAAACAACAAACAGACCATGAAAGGCCCATCATTGCTCTGTTATTCATCTCTACACTTTATCTCTACACATTTTCTTCCAGACTAAAGAGTTTAGAATCACCCCTTGTAAGGACTGGGCTTTGTACAGCTAACTGATGACTTACTTTGACGTATCCACTTACCCCATTTCCAGAACAAATCTTGTTTGTGCTGCCCATGCATGAGCTGAAATTGAAAGGATCAATAGGAAGACATCTGTGATCCAGACACATCATTCCTTCTCCACATGGAGTGCCATCTTCCACGTATCCCAGATCACTTTCCTCATCCAGTTTCACATAGCCACCGCTGAAAAGGTAATGCACAATAAACCAGTATTTACCATTAGTAAGTGGCCTTTATTACTGTTCTTGTTTAATTATGTTAAGGCTTCCTAAAGTGAATTCAACACTTCGTCCAAACACAGCAAATCAACAGGTTCTTCTGCTAGCCCTCTTCCCCTATCAACTGATACCAACTTTCTCTGTGACACCCCACCACTGCCTTGTTTGCCTCCTGGAGCCCTGAGACAAAAGCCTAGTACACACCATCAGAAAATCATACAAAAAAATACCGCTTTCGAAGCAATCGTATGGTAATCTGATCGTAAGTACACTGCTTTCATCTGAAATTATTCTAAGGGACAAGCACGAACATTTTTCTCATACGATACCAGATCGTACGATTTTAGTTTCATCAGTACAATTTTCATCTGAAAATACACTACAAATACAATGCAATAGAATACATCACTTTTAAATGTTTATTCTGTCGAATTTTCATAACTTTAGTAACCTCTTCATTTTCGATATTAGGCTAGCATGCAAAAAAAAAATGAACGATAATTTGTCCGATATTCTCATCGTGTGTACAGGGCTTAAATCCCAAGTAAACTCCATGTTGGCCAGTGTCAGAGCTTGCAAAAAGATTCATAACAATGTCCTCTCCCTAAGTAACAGGGTTCGGGAGAAAGTACCGGTTATGTAAGAGGGCTCCAACAGATGAACACAGCCGTGGGGCAGCACGGTGAAGGTATATAACATTAGGTGGTAGTGGTGTGGGGGGGTTAGCGTGTACTATTAGGAGTATGTGTTACTTTGCCCTCAAAGGGCATAGAGACAGATTTGTTTTAAGTTTAAAACAATCACGTTACTTGCCAATACTGGGCTGAGTACAGTGGCCCCAAAAAGGGCATATATAATAAAAAATGTTGTTTTCAATTCCAAAGTAACAAAAAACATATGGAGTCATATATTACAGCATATCAAAATATTTCCATGAGGACATCATCCCAATCACATTAAATAAGAAACAATAAAAGTAAATAATGAGACTTCAAATATGCACATCAGGAATTATTAACTGACCAGAAAAAAAAATTTTGTCAGCTAGAATATGTGCTTTTATCGAACACAAAACCAATATAATTACAAGAATAAAAAGGATCTTCTCTAAAATACAGCAACACAAAAAATGAAAGTGAAAGCGTCACATTCAGCTGACGCGTTTCACAGTTTATGTGCTTTTTCAGTAATGAAGGCACACATTCAGACAAACCATAATAGTAAATTCAGATCCATCTACAGAGAAAAACAATCATATTACAATAACTATATACAAGTTATACAATATCTAACTGTCCACCACACTCAATTAAAAGAGGAAAAAAAAGCCACATTCAGGATCTGTATGTCTGCACATTCTTACCTAAAAACAACATAACCAGAGGTGCATATTTCCAGTCCTGTACTCTTATTGTTTCTAATTTTGTTATCAATTCCCTCAAAGTTTAACATACAGATTAGTTGAATTTACTCCATGCATACTATATTTTTGTGTATTTTGTGTGTAAAAGAGAAAATTATCCTTAGGTAAATAATGATCACTGTTGAAATAACTCACATAACTTAGAGAAATTACCCCAAAGTTAGTAAAACCAGCATTTCTGGAAGGGTTCGCCTTATTGGCTAGACCTAGGCCCCCCCACCACATATACTCTCACAAAAGCAAAACACAGAGTTCGCTTATCTGTCACCCAGAAGCTCCCCTGTGTGAAGTCCAGGAACCTGTGGCAGTGGACAGTGGCAGTTAGTTTCTCAACACAGAAGGAGGTTCCTAGACTGGTGCTAACCCCTGCCACTGGCCACAACCAGAGGCTCCTGGACTTTGCATGGAGGAGTTTCTGGGCCACAGAGAAGCGATCTCTACATTTTGCATTTGTAAGAGACTTTTATTAAATGCTTTAACCTTTTCAGCAAAGTAATTTGATAAAAAGATTGGTGCACTTTATCTGTAGACAAGTGCTTTAAAAACAGAATAAAGCTGGCCATGCACTATACAATTTCCCCATCCACACTATACAGCATGGATGGTTGATTTTTTTCCTGCCGGCTTCTGTATTCTGACACTCATCACCCATGGCTGGCAGAACACCCAAACAGTGACTGCATATGATTGGATGCAGCTACTTTTTGGCCAACAATTGTCTGCCCAGCTCCTTCGATCAAAGGTTGTTGGGTGAAAGGATGCCAACAGGGCCACCCATGGCATGAATTTCAGTTGGCTCATCAGGAATTGGCTGAAATTCGCTCTGTGTATGGCCAGCTTAGAGTGAGGGGTGATACCAAACTATATCGATCATTCACCTGCAGTTTAAAAGCTTTCCTTGATGCGAGAGAGAGGCTGATGTTAGAGATTCCAGCTCACCCAGCCTTGGCACACTTGAAGTGTCGGTACACAACAGATAACCACACAGGACATCCCTGTAAAGACATTTTAGAGAGATTATAGTATTCTCTTTATTATAAACCCAACCTCCATAATGTAGAAAATTGTAAAATCATATAACTTTTTGCAAAGTTCATAAACAGACACTTGCATAATGAAGACTGATTGCTTGCACTTGCTCACAAGTCAGTGTAATTTCCAGGCTGCCTCTGTGTATGTAGCTATGAAATACAAAGGTAGGGTAAGAGTAGTCTGCATTATTAGGCGGGTATGTGTAATAGACTAACAACAGTAATTAAACTTCTTACTTACAAGAGTAGTGGCATTTCAGCTTTTGCCACAGTAGTTCACAGGTGCCACATCACTTAAAGGATTTTACAGGGATTTTACAGAGATTTTTACAGAGATTTTACTAGAAATCTATTCTAGTATTGGATAGCGTAGGGCAAGGGTAGGCAACCTGAGCACTGCAGCTGTTGTGGAAGTACAAGTCCAATGAGGCATTCAAGACTGACAGCCACAGGGCCTGACTCCCAGAGATGGAGGTATGATGTTACACAGTTATATGGTAAATTTGAATAAAGACAATAGTCCATTCCGTTCAACCTGTCTGGATGTGTGTGTACTCAGTTGTCAAAAACACAGATTCTGAGTGTATATTGTATTCACTAAGATACCCATCTAAACGTTTTTTTGAAATTATCAATACTTCCCACTAACACCACTGATTGTGGAAGTGAGTTCCACATCCTTACCACCCTAGCAGTGAAAAACCCTCTGTCGCAAACGCGCGCCCCAGAGACTGACGCAGTCTGCCATTTTGTTAAGAGTAGCCATGTTATTCCCTCATTCTCCTTACCCATCCCTTCCTGAGAGGCACAGTGACAGATGTGTGTGTGTACTGGTTATGGGTCACTGATCGGCCAAGGGATCTCTAGCTAGGTGCCGAGCTGTCTGTGAAAGCTGTATCCTTTCTCACCTAGGAAGAGATAGGACCAGCTTTCCCAAGAGAGCTGGAGTCTCACTGGCCAAAGTACCTCTGTAATTTCACGCTTCGTGAAAAGATAGTGGAGCCTTCCCCATGATTTGAAAGGGATTCTGAGCTAATAAACCTAGCTCAGCGTAGGTGAGAGAATGAGATGACCACTTCTCAAATCCATTTTTCCCCTATGTCTCATATCTTGGAATATGAGAGACCTACATAAAAACTGGACATCTCATCGGATGGACGATGCGCAGGCGAACAGTTTGATCTGTCACTCGCCTTATCTCGGGTGCACGGGAAGGCAGAAAAATAGATTTCGCGAACCGTGTAGCATACAATTTCATAATTCATATCTAAATAATCACCAGGCTTGTCTGCATAATAATATACCCGTGGGTGGACTGTCGCTTGTGCAGATGGGAAGTTATGGACCAGAATATGAATTATGAAAGATGTTGGCTCCAGTCTAGGGTTCCGCCTGACGATCCCTCCCTAAACAGGGGATTGGTCTTTAACTTCAGAACCACCCTCTGCTGGGAAACTTTAAAGCAGGTTGCCAAGCCTAAGAGTAGCGAGTTGAAGCATTCTCCCAATTTTCCATCGTAACACAGGGAGATCAAAGCACCCATCTACTCTAAAACTTGGATCTGCTATCCCAAGGCTTAATGGCAAGTAACTTAACCCTTTAACTTCTCCCTGTTATCTCTTTGCTGTGCTGTGTTGTTTTCTATACATGTGTATATATATATATACACAGTTGTGTTCAAAATAATAGCAGTCAGACATCACTAACCTGATCAATCACTGTTTTTGGTAGAAATTATATTTCTACATGGCAAATAATACATGTTCAAAATAATAGCAGTGTGGAGTTCTATTAGTGAGGTCATTCATTCTTTGAAAAACAGGTGGCAATTATTGCCCTTATTTAAGGAAGGAAGGCAGCAAATGTTGTACATGCTGGTTACAGTGCATTTCTCTCTGAAATTCTGAGGAAAATGGGTCCAGACATTGTTCAGAAGAACAGCGTACCTTGATTACAAAGTTGATTGGAGAGGGGAAAACATATAAAGAAGTGCAGAAAATGATAGGCTGCTCAGCTAAAATGATCGCAAATGCTTTAAAATGGCAACCAAAACCTGAAAGACGTGGAAGAAAGCGAAAAACTACCATTCGAATGGATAGAAGAATAGCCAAAATGGCAAGGACTCCGCCAACAATCAGCTCCAGGAAGATCAAAGAAGGTGTAAAGTTCCCTGTGAGGACTGTTACAATTAGAAGACGCCTATGTGAGGCCAAGCTATCTGCAAGAAGCCCCCGCAAAGTCCCACTGTTGAAAAAAAGACATGCTGAAGAGGTTACAATTTGCCAAAGAGCACGTTGACTGGCCTAAAAAGAAATGGCGCAACATTTTGTGGACTGATGAAAGTAAGATTGTTCTTTTTGGGTCTAGTGGCCGGAGACAGTTTTTCAGACGACCCCCAAACACTGAATTCAAGCCACAGTACACTGTGAAGACAGTGAAGCATGGCGGTGCAAGCATCATGATATGGGGATGTTTCTCATACTATGGTGTTGGGCCTATTTATCGCATACCAGGGATCATGGATCAGTTTGAATACATCAGAATACTTGAAGAGGTCATGCTTCCTTATGCCGAAGAGGAAATGCCCTTGAAATGGGTGTTCCAACAAGACAACGACCCCAAACACACCAGTAAACGTGCAACATCTTGGTTCCAGACCAACAAGATTAACGTTATGGAGTGGCCAGCCCAATCCCCGGATCTTAATCCAATAGAAAACTTGTGGGGTGACATCAAAAATGCAGTTTCTGAGGCAAAACCAAGAAATAGAGAAGAACTGTGGAATGTAGTCCAATCATCCTGGGCTGAAATACCTGTTCACAGGTGCCAGAAGTTGGGTGACTCCATGCAACACAGATGTACAGCAGTTCTCAGAAACAGTGCTTATACAACAAAATATTCATTAAGTGATTCAAAGGAAAGCAAAATCTTCAAACATTTTTCAGTTTATATAGTGAATGTTTGAGTTTGTAAAGAAGAATACAAACACTGCTATTTTTTTGAACAGCCTAATATTCACTTTTCTTCAATTTTTTTTAGAGGAACAACACAAATTTGATGTATTTTTCTTCATGTTTTGATTTGGCATAGAATGTGTCGTGTTCCCAATGCATTTTGTGTATGGAAATAAAAGCTATTAGAAGGATTTTGAGCTTTATTCAATTTTTTCAACACACTGCTATTATTTTGAACACAGCTGTATATATATCTTAGTTATATCTTCTCTGTAAATATTTTTATTGCACCTGTTTGACCCTTTTAGTAATAAATGTTTCTTTCTGAAAGTGTTGAACTGTTTCTATAGCTCTTAATTGCAATTTACGAATTCCTGCCTTTAAAGAGACGCTACTGTTTGTGTTAACCCTCTGTATAACAGGCCTGTATTATGACCGGGTTATGCAGTCGATTATATCAACCATTATAGTGTTATAGCGGAACGCCGAGTTTCCTCTTTCTCTGATTAAAAAGGAGGTGGTGGCAGTGTGAAGGGGTTAATTGCGTAATTAACCTGACCCAGTAACAATCGATTCAGGCTGCTGGCACATTGATCGGTATCCATTAGCTGGAAAATCGTTGTGCAGGGTGCAGCTGGGTGTGGCATTGTTACGCACGTCACATCGTGGTTTTAGGTAGGCTAGCCCTTCGGTCACGAGTTTTGGTGAGAAGGTCTGGGGTCTGACGCTGCCATCATGACACCCTCTACGCAGTTTGAGGCGAAACCACTTCTCCTTCAATTCTATTGAGTAGCCCCGTGTCTTCTTATACTCTCTGGGACAGAATAGTTTATTCCTTATGGCCCCTATTAACTTGTTGCCCTTCTCTGTACTCTTTCCAGCACATCCTTCCTGAGGACTGGACAACCAGAACTGTTATTTGAAGTTTCATCATAGCTGGAGTGCCGAGATTGCCTACCCCTGGAGTAGGGGGTGGTTAAAATCCCTCAGTTTTTTTTTTCTTTTGGGGCTAGCTGTCCCAATTGCAAGATTTCTCCTTACCACCTGTGTTAGTGACAACTGTACAAATTCTGGATGGTTTTTTTTCTGTCACTTTTTGTCTTGGTAATAGTGATCACCAGTACATACAAAGAGCGTCAATTTCCTCAGTGGAAATACAGAGCAATAAAATCCTGAGAGGGGTTTTATCCCTTTCCTACGCTATCCAATACTTAAAAATGTTTTGGTTAAGTTAAACTTGGCACAATGGTCCTCCTTAAAGCTCCTTATCTAAATACAAGAGCCATGTGCATTCCAACCTAAACCTTGGTGCCCTTTGCGTATTTATTCCAGATCTTTGCAACTATAACTCAGCATGAAAACTCCTGTACTTTACCTCTGTACAAAAATATCCTGTAATAAAGACTACTCTCTTTCCTTATTCAAGGTGACTGGTCTTGTCTCCGCCCCCTCCTTCAGTTTTCCGCAGGGAGCCAGTAGTTGATAGGCTTGTTGGGTCCCTCCCACACCTCCACTCTCTGAACATACTATGTACAGCACAGTGATGCTGTCACTGCTGATTTACAAGTTAATAATGGGGTTTGCAAAGTCAATTGGTGTACATAAAGTGGATTTATATTCTTTAGGTCTGTTGATGAATATACAGTATTTCAATGTAGGTTTTTGTGCAATGAGTTCACCTTTAAAATGTAACAGACCAAAATTTTCCTATTTACGTTTTTAAAATAATATTTTTAGCACTCTGTGTTTCTGTGTGATTTCCCCTCACTTTTTGAGCAGTCAGGGAAACAGGAAAGGAGACAGAATCTCCCCAACAGACAGCAATAAAAACCTGATGGAGGATCTAACTCATACTGTATCTAAAACTAAACAAAAATCATAGCTGGAGTTACATTTGAAGTTAACTGTTAGAGTATAGACTCACTGTAGGCATAAGCACACTGTTACATGGGATTCAGTAAAATTGAGCAAAATCACAAGAAACACTTCTTACTGTTTGCTGCACTGTATGTAGGTGTCTTTATTCTTCCCACAATTGCCTTTTTCAGTTCCTTCAATGTTCAGCTTCTCATAGCAATATCTGTCTGCAGCTGTCACTTCTGGAAGACATAGTAAATTTAAATGGCTGATAACAGCTTCTGGATACAGTAAAGTGATGTACAGTAACTGATAAAAGAACAGTTTTTAAAAACTGGTGCAAACAATAGTGCTGATACCTATGGGAACAAAACAGTATTCATCTTTTATCTTTATCAGCAGTCAAGAATATTTTAATACAAAGAAGATAAAGACAAAAAAACTAAGTGATAAGTAAGGGAAACTTGCAAATTATATTTAAAGGTATTTTTCACTTTTTTTTTGTACAGAGGACAACGGTATAAATTAAGGAAAATAAAGATGCTCCTTAAGGAGTAACTCCACTTTTGTTGAGAAGAAAAAACATTCCTCTCTGGGTGATCTACTGTATATACATTGCAGGGATTTTAACAAACTTTGTTACAGGTCCTACCTTTTGTTATTCTATAGAAATAGCTGTTGGTTTGTCTGTGTCCGTGAGTAAATCTGTATGGGAGCGGTTTTATAATTA
This sequence comes from Staurois parvus, assembly GCF_062004578.1. NCBI lineage: Eukaryota > Metazoa > Chordata > Amphibia > Anura > Ranidae > Staurois > Staurois parvus. The sequence goes on from NW_028317847.1 coordinate 1,233,216, forward strand.
TGAGCTGCTGCACCTGCAGGGCTCTAATGAGGAAATTGGCAGGAGCTGCATCCCTTTAGACGTGATTTCTCTTTGGGAATATCTTACCAAATATTATATTATTGCTGCAACGGATGCCCAAAATCTGACTTTTATCTTAGTGCAGACTTCTGGGAAAATCAGTCAGCCAATCACTAAAGTAGGAAATTTTGTCTTTTTTTTGGGGGGTGGAGTCTGTACACTGTACAGCATTTGTGTACAGAACACCTCCAGGTAGCCATATTGCATTGCATTTTACAGAAGATTACAGTGGCTGCAGATTGAAAAGGAAAGGTAATTTTTAATAACATTCATTTACAATATGGGCAGCACAGTGGCTAAGTGGTTAGCACTTCCGCCTGGCAGCACTAGGGTCGCCGGTTTGAATCCCAACCACGACACCACCTGCCTGGAGTTTGCATGTTCTCCATGTGCCTGTGTGGGTTTCCTCCGGGTACTCCGGTTTCCACCGACACTCCAAAGACATGCTGGTAAGTTAATTGGTTCCTGTCTAAATTGGCCCTAGTATGTGTATGTATGAATGTGAGTTAGGGACCTTAGATTGTACGCCCCTTGAGGGTTAGGGACTGATGTGAATGTACAATATATATGTAAAAGCGCTGTGTAAATTGACGGCGCTGAAATAAATAAATAAATATGGTTTGAGTTGCAAAGGTATAAGCTATATTATTTTTTCATTTGATAATTTTTTTTTCTCACAAAAGTGGAGTTACCCTTTAAACTAAATCTATAATAACAATAGTAGTCGTTCTCAAAAAATGCATTTTATCTGGAAAATTTCTAGATATTTCATTATTACTGTTATGTTGTCAAGATTAATATAACCATTTAATGACTAGTAATAATATTCCATATACTTACTGTCACCCCAGATATACTTGCACTGTCTGTCTCTAGTTTTACACCTTCCTCCAAAGCAAAGGCCCTAAAATGGTAAGAGATGAGAGCAGGATGCAGAGAGTAAATTAGTAACACAGGGTAAGGGACAGGGAAACCAAGAAAAGAGAAAGAAAAAGCAGGCAGAGGCAAAGGGAAGGAAACAGAATGGGAGCGGGGAAAGACAAGGCAAAAAAAAGAAGAAACAGGGGAATGGGTAGGAGAGAGGAGGTAAGGAAGGAGAGGGGAAGGCAGAGGAAAGGATGAGAGAAGAGTAAGAAAGGAGTGCAGAGGGAAGAGGCAGTAAGAGGATAAAAGAAAGGGAGGGCAGAAGAAAAGAAGGGTTGGAGAGGAAAGGATAGGGCAGACAAAGAGTGTAGAAGCAAAGAGAGAGTATAAGAGAAGGGAAGGATGGGAAATGAAGAGGAGAGATAAGAGAGGGGATGACAGAGGAAAGTATGAGGGAAAGGGAGATGAAGAAGACATGGGGGGGAAGAGATGAGGAAGAGGGAAAAGGAGGGGAAGAGCAGAAACATACATTTTTTAACCTCTTTGCGCCGGCGCCTCCTGACCCTTTAAGAGTTTCAGAAGCTGGGAGGCGGGCGGGGTTTTAGGGTTATGTGACTGCCATGATTTGCCGTCGTGGCGCTCACATGATCGGAAAAGGTCCCAATCAAAAGGGGAGATCTGGACCTTTCCAGGAGTCGCGGACATATATGCTGGGAGCACGCAGGGTGCGTGCTCTCAGCACATATGTATTTTCAAATATGCGGCCGCTCGGCGTCAAGGCCCAGACGCCAAGAGGCCGCATATTTGCGTACAATCGGCATCAAGGGGTTAAACATCAGGCTAAGAGTTGTTGTAAAGTGTTTTTTTATGGAAAGTTATATATACATTACCTCCTTTTCTTCACATGGATACCCATCCAATTTATGTATATTTGAAGGACACTAAAAGAAAAGTAAAACAAGCCTTTATGAATAACACATTGGAATTCATATTCAAACATGTTCTAAGGAAGAATGGCCTGTATTGTCTGTATTGCCCATAAGATTTGTTTTCCAGCTTTGGTCTAGAAATACAAAAAAGGAAGCCATTACTTGCTGTGAGCAATACATATTGTTCTTTCAGCAATGCGTAATTATGAGTCTCACAGTGGGGCTTATTCAGTGTATAGTGCCAGAAGCAAAGTTCATTCCCCATATTAGGAAATTTGAAAATTCTAGGCTCCTGTCGAAATCTTTTACTAAGTGGAAGGCTCTGCTGTAATCACATGATCGGTCCCAGAGGTGTATTAGGAAACATTGCACAGTGTTGCTTAGTAGCGACTCAAAGTACCGAAGCCACTAAATCAGCATGTCAGCCGAAACCAGTGACATTTTAGAATGAAAGGGTAAGCACAATATATGGGAAAAAGATTTTATACACTTGAACATCACACTTATATAAGTTCGGTGGACATCCAATTCCAAAAAGATGGGCATAATTTGGTTTTGTCCCCATTACGGTGATATCTGCCTCTACCCTTCCAAAAAGGCTTTATGCAACACTTTGGAGTGTGTTTGTAAGAATTTTTGCCCATTTAGCCAAAATACCATTTGTGATGTCAGGTAGTTGAAGTATTAGGCGAGAAGAACTGTCCCGCATTCAGCATTTCAATTTATCTCAAAGGTATTCAGTAGGTTTGAGGCCAGGACTTTGTACAGGCCATTCAAGTTGATCCAAACCATAATCATCAAACTATGTCTTTATGAAGCTGGCTTTCCCAAAACTGTGACCACAAAGTTGGAAGCACAAAATTGTCTAAAATAGCTTTGTATATTGTAACACTAACAATATAGAAACAATTGAGTATAATCATTTGGAGGGTTATCCACATACTCTTAGCCATATAGCGGTAGATTTACTAAAACTAGAGCACACAGAATCTGGTGCAGCTGTGCATGGCAGCCAATCAGCTTCTAACTTCAGCTTGTTTAATTAAGCTTTAACAATAAATTATGGAAGCTGATTGGTTTCTCTGCAGAGCTGCCCCATCCGCACCATGCAGTTTTAGTAAATAACATTAATAGTGTAGATGTGATGGACAGGTGCCACAAGTATTTGACCATACAGTGTATTTATCCAAGTGCAGGAATTTAAAGTAGAAGAAATGATTTACTGGCCTAAGTGTGCTGGAAATAAACCAAAACCAATTTATTTAAAAGAAAGCAAAAATGTTCCTATTACCTGGCTGGAATTTCCAGTACACATTTCTGGGATATCGCAGTCATTCACTGCTTCCCTGCATAACATTCCTTTAGGATTGAGCTTCAAAGAGAAATTGGGTTACATATTGAAAAAGGTACAAGAAAAGCATGGCTCATTAATTTGTACCAGGCACTAATACAAATGAAAGTTGCCACTGCACAGATGAAATCAATATTTGGCCCGATAATTTATTAGCAAATACTGACAAATAGAACAGGATTAAATATAGTCCTAGCAATTAAATTAGCAGTGATTCCTAAAATATAATTCTAGACATAAAACTAGGCACAAGGACCGATATTCTCTAATAAGAAATAAAATACAATGGTATTGGTAAGTTGAGCCCGGTCCCACAATCCTCTTCTTTCTAGACTTCTAATGACGAAGCAGATCTATATTGCCAACACAATATTGAAATGCTAAACAGCAACTCTAGGAAACAAGTAAAAATGCTGACGATATGAAGATACAGTTGAGGAAGTCATAACATCAATATAAAGTTTGAACTGGCTAGAACTAGTGAGATTTTTGCTGTTGTTTTGGGGCTTTTAAAACATGGAATGGAGGTCCAGTTATAATCATGTTACTCACATGTCAACTGACATATCAAGTCGACTTTTGCACTTTGATCTCAGGTTTACAGAATCCTATTTTATTTTCTTATTTTTAAAGTTACATTTCAATCACAAAGGCTAAACCTACACCCAGGCTCATTCTAAGCCTATTCTATCTAACCCTGTAAAGAAAAGATTATTATTATTATACAGGATTTATATAGTGCCAATAGTTTACGCAGTGCTTTACAACATAAGGCCAGACTGTACAGTTACAATACAATTTAATACAGGAGGGATCAGAGGGCCCTGCTCATTACAGCTTACAATCTAAGGGAGGGTCAAGAGACACAAAAGGTATTAACTGTGGGGGATCTGTGTACTTACCTATTCTGAAGCTGCTCTGCTCCAGTTCCAGGATCAGCTGTCAGCAGTGGCTTTTGTGTAGATCACCGGTGTCAAACTGGCAGCCCTCTAGCTGTTGCCAAACTACAAGTTCCATGAGGCATTGCAAGATTGACAATTACAAGCATAACTCCCAAAGGCAGAGGCATGATGGGACTTGTAGTTTCGCAACAGTTGGAGGACCGCCGATTTGACACCCCTGGACTGTAGATGAAGAGCAGCTGACAACAGATACAAAAATTAGCACTCACTTCCTCTACCAGAACCCCAATAAGTTACTTAACATTCCTTCCCCTGAAGTACAAAAATAATAATAGTAAGCAAACTTAAATTAATAAACAAAAATATAAATGTAAAGTCCCATACACCTAAAGTCCAAAATAAAGTCCAAAAATAAAGTCCAAAAATAGCCAAAAAAAAAAAAAAAAACCCCAAAAAAATTCTTGCAAGTGATTTCCCAATAGATCTTTCTCCCCGAATCAGATAGGTGGTATACTCCAGAGAATCTTCAAATACCTCAAAGAAAAAGATCTCAACATAGTATATTACACCAAACATTTATTATTTTAATATTTGGGGTAATATACTATGTTGAGATATTTTTCTTTGAGGTTTTTGAAGATTCTCTGGAGTATACCACCTGATTCGGGGAGAAAGATCTATTGGGAAATCACTTGCAAGAATTTTTTTTTTGTTTTTTTTTTTTGGGTTATTTTTGGACTTTATTTTTGGACTTTATTTTGGACTTTAGGTGTATGGGACTTTATATTTATATTTTTGTTTATTTATTTATTTAAGTTTGCTTACTATTATTATTAGCTGACAACAGATGCCCCATAATAAGTCTAGTGACGTCCTTTCCCAGGCATTTCCAGCCACTCTCAGCAATCTGTCCTCTGCACAGAAACCGCCACTGGAGACCAGACTAGAGTGGCTTAAGAATAGGTAAGTATACGGATATAAGGATTTAGTTACACGGTTAGATAGAATAGGGTTAGAATAGAGATGGGAGTAGGATTAGCCTTAGTTAGATTGTGACTGGAATTCTACTTTATTTTTTATCACTTTCCATAGCCAAATCATTTAGTTCCCATACCCCAAAGGGATGTGGATATCCCTGGTTAAGAACCCGTTTACTGTGCAATGCCTTTCAAAAAAAGCTAAATTTACCAAGTAATGCAAATAAGCAACCCATAAGCAATCCAGACACATCTCAAAATTCAAACTATTGTTCCCTTGAAAGCATGTTATCCTTGACCTGCTTCTAAATAAGCCATACATTATGCAATTTTCTTTCCTTCAACCACTGGTTGAAAGAATGAAAATTGCCTGATTCCCACATTAACACCAAGAGTTCCTCCCGCAGTGCTATTATGATCTGCTGGTGGGGAGAGCGGGGAGCCTTCCCCTCTGGTAGAATTCAATTTATTATTATTATTATTCAGGGTTTATATAGCATCAACAGTTTGCTCAGCACTTTACAATATAATGGGAGACATTACAGCAACAATACAGTTCAATACAAGAGACTTAGGAGGGCCCTGCTCCTTGGAGCTTACACTCTAAGAGTTCAATGATCACTGCTGTACTTCTATTTTCTCCATCAGCTCATTCCTCACAGTTATTGGTTTTTGCTTCACTTACCTTTCGTATAAAGGATAAATTCACCTTTCATAACATGTTACAACCATATGCAGGGTTCTCATCATTCATTCACAGCACTCTGTGAACAGGAAAACTACAAATCCTGGCAGCCTTTGCGGCTGTCAGCTTGTAGTTTTCAATGAGTTCATTGAGCCTTTCTGTCAGTAGTATCTGATCGCTCGTACGGGATGTACAAGCAAGCAGATATAGTGACAGGTCAGGGGGAGACCTGCATGGCACCAGCAATCTGATTGCTGGTGCAATGCTTTAGAGCAGGGGTCTCCAAACTTCCTAGACAAAGGGACAGTTTACTGTCCTTCAGACTTTAGGGGGGCCGGACTGTGACCTTTGAGAGGAGAAAAGGTCCCAATGTCAGTGGAGCAAAAACAATGCCCCATCTTTGGTGTCAGTGGGAGAAATTGTGCCACATCATTGGTGTCAGTGAGAGGAATTGTGCCCCATCAGCGGTGTCATTGGGAGAAATTGTGACCTATCGTTTGGTGTTATTGGGAGGAATTGTGCCAAATAATTGGTGTCATATGGAGGAATAGTGTCTCATCATTTGTGTCAGTAGGTGGAATTATGCCCCATCATTGGTGTCAGTGGGCCCCATTGTTGGTGTCATTGGGAGAAATTGTGCCCAATCGTGGTGTCATTGGGAGAAATTGTGCCCCATCATTGGTGTCTGTGTGGGAAATTATGTGTCTATATATACAAAATGTGCATGATGAACTGCTTATAGCAATTCATTAGATTAGATGTGTGAGAAATTATGCTCCATTGTTGGTATCAGTGGATGAAATAGTGCCCCAAGGGCCAGATAACAGCAAGCAGAGGGCCGCATCTTGCCCTTGGAGTTTGGAGACCACTGCTTTGGAGGCTCCACAAACAAAAAATAATAAATGCACATTTTGTTACTTGCAAAAAAAATGTACATTTATTATTTTTTGTTAAAAGATGAACTTATCCTTTAAGATTACGAACTCTTTTGAGAAGGGTTCCTAACCCTCTTGTGTTGATTTTTTTTGTAACTGGATAGTCTCCCTTTACTTTGTAAGGCACTGTGCAAACTGTTGGTGCCATACAAATCCTGAATAATAATAATAATAACAGGAGCACAGAAGGCCCATCACTGACCACCATATACAGAAATGATCTTTTTAAAGAATAAATACGCCTTTTTTATAAAAATAAAACTTTCTTTTGGTTATTTTTTAATCCATGTGACTTTGGCCAGGCAATTGTTAGTGGGTAAGTTTTTAGAATCATGCACACCTAAAGAGATTCTGTACTATCTCATTTTAAATAATTCTGTACAGATATCCTGCTTATTTCAAGAATAGGATATTGTTTATCCTGAGACTGGCTGTTCTGATGGCAACATTCACGAGAGGAAAATTAACAGAAAATATCAAATTTGCAAACCTTATCGAGGAATAAAAGAGGAGCCATTAAGCAATATTAAACCCCAAAACAAAAATGTACTAAATTGCAGCTTACCAATTCTTGGATGTGGTGGCTGCATTAGTTTTCATGTTTAGGCCTTTTTCCCTGTATTTTCACCTGGTGGTCCTACCAGCAAAAGTGTCAGTTAAAGGGTTGAGAAAAAACATTTAACATTGACAGGGGTGCTTGCAATGGTCATCTTTTGTTCATTTATGTAAAATCTTTATCCCAAAAGGAAGAAATTGTTGCTTTAACTGCTTAAAAAGTGTTAGCTGGAGTTCACCTTTCATTTTTTAGTCGAGGATATCTAAATATGCTAGTCCACTTAACACTACTCTCGTCCCAAACTGACAATGCTTCTGTCCATGGGTGCCTTCATTGCTCCTCCATCCAGAGTGAAAAAACCCTAAGACAGGAAGTGTGTTACTCACTGGATCACCAGGTGAAAATAAAGGAAAAAGCTTAAAAAAAATATTTAAGGATTGGTGAGATGCAACAGCTTGGTTTTGGGTTTAATACTGCTTTAAATGCATTTTAAAAATGCACTTATCCTTTAACTTGTGGATTGGTGATGGGTTTATATTGAAGTTTTATGCCATCCTGCCTTGCATGCTTTATATATTAAAGAAAGTTTGTCTTACCTTGCACATGGCACAACACAGCCCATCGCTGCACTGTGATTCTTCTGTTAACTTACAGTGCTTGCAGCACTCTTCTCCCTCTTTTGCACATTCCTACCAAACATTAGAATGAACAAGTAAGAATAAATCATAATATTACAATCCGCTTAATATGTTAAATCAAGGCTTAAAATTTCAAGTCTAGACCTGCTAGCCAGGCACAAACCTTACTCTCCACCAGTTGCCCCACCCAACCTTGCCCAGGTCCGCCTCCAACCCCACCCCTGGCCCATCCCCCAACCCTGCCCCCAGCCCTGCCGCCAACCAATCCCCCTTAAAGCTTATGAAATTACATTTTTCTTTAGAATAAAGAGTCCAAAATATAAAAAACTGCAATTATAACATAGGTTTATTATGTGAATGTAAATATAACAGCAATAGATTAATAGCAATAGGGTGCAATCAAAATATCAAGTTTTACAGCTTTAAACCTGTAGTGAACATTTTGTATTTTTTTTGTTTATTTCCTGCATCTTTAAAAAGAGACTTTAGTAACTAAAGTCTCTTTTAATAGATGTAAGTTTAGTTTACAGAAGTATAGCATAAGAAAAAGTGCTTATTTTGATGCCTAAAAACATGGAATAATAGTTACTGTAAACATGTTGTATTTTTTATCTCCAGCAGAGACCTTAGAGAAGTGTGGCATTAAGAAAAAAGTGCCTTGATGGCCAAAAAACTTTGAATAAAATAAATAACAATAGTAAACATTTTGCATATTTTATCTCCATCATCTTATTAAAAGAGAGCTTAGAGAAGTAGTGCATTAAGAAAAAACAAAAAAGTGCTTATTTAGATGCCAAAAAACATGGCATAACATTAGTAAACATTTTACCAAAGATGTGCTAATAGAGCAGCCATGGTTTGTGTTGTACAGCAGGACCAAGACTTGTGTAATACCCTTTTTCTGATGCAAAATACCACTCCAATGGCTGTGTGTGGATTGCAATCTATTCCATGAAGAAAAAACACACCAAAAAATTATTTTTTGGGATGACAAAAAGCAGTAGGAAGCCAGTTTCACATCAAGATTTGCTATGGTTTTCATTGTACAGCAGGAACAAGACTTGTGGTGGAGAGGGTGTCTCCTCTCAGTGGAGGAGAGCGGAACTCTCCTGCACCTGTCCACTCAGCTGCGCTGCCAGTGTAATGGCGGTGCTGAAGAAGCCGGAAACTGGAAGTTGGAAGCCAGAACTCAGCTTCACAATGAGGCTTGGAGCGCAGGTACAGCCGCTCCATCATCTGTGCTTGCCGCTCGCCACAGAAGGATTTCTCCATTTCTCATTTGGCGAGCGGGCGAGTGGCTTTTTCAAGTCCTGTGTTAAACCATGCCAGCCACTAAGGCAGGATCTATTCCAGGACACAGAACACTTGCGGATCATTCATATACCTCAACAGTTCCACAGTCACATTCTTCACCAGCTTCCACAACGCCGTTACCACACTCCGGAGGATCCAAAAGCTGCAGTAAAACACAATTATAATAAATTAACAGGAAACATGGCATCAGCCATAAACCTTTTAAACAGCAGCACAAAGCTCTCCTGTTTGGTTGGGGTCTGCCTTCCTGTCGTACTTTCACCTTCTAGCCAGTGGATAAGCACCCTGTATTTGGGACCTTGTGGTTAGAGGTAATTTAGTAGATGAAAATATTTTTATAATAATTTTCATCAGCGGCAAGTTTTCACTGATAACAGCTAGATTAAAATCAATTCAATGTTTATCAAAGAATGAAAACTAAACGAAAATGAATCGCACATGTCATCAGTTTTGAACAAAATTTCAGCACGGTTTGCTCTAAAGTCCTGAACCTGATCTAATCCTGTCCTGAGCCACATCTAAATCTGTCCTGAACCTGATCTAATCCTGTCCTGAGCCACATCTAAATCTGTCCTGAACCTGATCTAATCCTGTCCTGAACCTGATCTAAACCTGTCCTGAACCTGATCTAAACCTGTCCTGAACCTGATCTAAACCTGTCCTGAACCTGTTCTCTAAACTTGTATTGAACCTGATCGAATCCTGTCCTGAACCTGATCTAAACCTGTTCTCTAAACTTGTCCTGAACCTGATATAATCCTGTTCTGAACCTGATATAATCCTGTCCTGCACCTGATCAATTCCTGTCCTGCACCTGATCGATTCCTGTCCTGAACCTGATCGAATCATGCCCTGAACTTGATCAAATCCTGTCCTGAACCTGTTCAACTTCTGTCCTGAAGCTGATCAACTCCTGTCCCGGACCTGATCTAATCCTGTCCTGTGCCTGACCTAATCCTGTGCTGAACCTGACCTAAACCTGTCCTGGAACCTGATCTAAACCTGTCCTGAACCTGATCTAAACCTGTCCTGAACCCAAACAACTACTTTACCCACCTGTTTATGACTTGGTTTTATTCACATAAACACCTTTTATATCACAACCATTAATCTGTGTCTGTAGTGCATGTTCAAAAACCTTACAGCTCCAGTTTCAATGTGAATTGAAAAGCAGTCAGGTCAGGATTTGAAGAGAGAAAACCGTCCTGAAATCGTGTTCACAAACTCATGACGTGCAATTTGGAAGCGGTTCCCATAGAAGTCAATGAGCCTGTAATCCGCACCTGAACCGGACTGCACCAATCAGAATTCAGACAGGACTCTTTTTCAATTGGCACTGAATCCGCAGCACAGGAAGCAATGTTATTTCACATGTCAATGCAGATTGGATGCGGTTCAAATCTGCATATATGTGAACCGGCACTATTACCATAAATAATAACACGTTATTAGATTTTTTTTAGTAAATATAAACTACTAAATACCATTTCTCAACAGCAGTTAGAGCAGTCTTGTGACTTCTATCAGTATCCAGCAGAGCACTGGTTACAGCTTGTAAGAGGAGTTTTCATTCTCTTCTATGAGGCTGCATAACCTCTGACCCTCTGTCTGGACAGTGCTGATTGGCCCTGTGCTGATCACATGCACTCTCCCAAGAAAAATAAAAAACTAAGCAAATGGATTGGGGACAGTAGAAGAAGGGGAGGATCAGAGGAGAGGATCAAATATCCTTTTTCACAACATTGCAAGATTAACCCCTTAGATTCCACAGTGAGTATAACAAGCATGCTTTACTACATATACAGACTGATTTTATTGTTGTGGGTTTAGTAGCACTTTAAATAATGCATTGCAATTTAACTAAACCCATTAGATTTTAGTCAACTAATATGATTTTAGTCGACTAAAATGTACTGGAGATTTTAGCCGACTAAAATGTAGGATACTTTAGTTGACTTAAATGTCTGGAGATTTTAGTTGACTAAAACACGACTTAAACTAAAAAAATTCAGATGACTAAAATATAACTAAAACTAAAATAGCATTTTAGTAAAAAGACTATGACTAAAACTAAATTAAAATTTGCCATCATATTAACACTGCTTGTGGTTGACATTGGCCCTTGTTCTATAGGAGGGGTGGGGGGTGTGCATGTGAACTGCGTGTTACTAGTCATGTTGGTTCTATTACGTGACTCCCTTCTCTCATGCAATCTCCACCTTTATTATGTTATTACAGCACAGACCCCCTGGAAGGTACACTGGGATGGTACATGAGAGATGCATGACTACTAGTTTTTGTAATATTTGTGTTTGTTTTTTACTATCTACATTATACTCATAATTTATAATTTGTCAAAATGTGAGAAATGCTGATATCGGTGATTGATTTGAAATAGTCTGAACATTGATGATCTTTGTAAATAGTTTAAAGAGTAACTCCTCTTTTTGTGGAGAAGAAAAACAATCCCCTCTGGGTGATCTGTGAACATTGCTGGGATTTTAACAAAAGTTGTTGTAGATTCCTTCCTATTTCTGCTCTGAAGAAAAAAGCTCTTTGTTCCATTTTGTGCCTTTGGATATTGATTCTGAATCAAAGTGGCTAATTCATTTTAAATCAGCTGGTACACATTCATGGTTCTGATGAGAAAAGTTGCAGTGTTTGCATCCTTTTAGGCCAGGTCCAAATCTGTGCGGCAATGCAGGCCGTGTTTTGCGCAGACACGAGAGCCCATTTATTTGAATGGACTCCCGTGCTCCGGGACACGCAGGGAAGAAGTCCCTGCACTTCTTCGGAAATCACAGCCCGCACGGGAACCGAGGATCCCAGTACGGTTGCGATTTCCAGTGTGGGCGGTGTGCCATTAAAATTAATGGCACACACCCGCGGGTATCGCATTCCTCTGTGTGGGTGGTGCGGTTGCAAGTATTTGTGCGGGTCCCGCAGCGGCACCACCCGTGGAGATGTGAGCCAAGCCTTAGAACCCTTGGGGAGCATCTCATAAAAAAAGATGTTGCAGAGGATGCCTAAAACCTGCCTTGTATTTTAGTGCAGACTCCTGGTAAAATTCGTGAGCCAATCAGACAAGCACGTAATAACATTTCTGGGGGGGCGATCTTTGCACCCACAGTGTACAAAAAAAACTTTCAGGTTGCCATATTGCAGTGAATTTTACAGAAAATGAAAGCAGCTGAAGACTGAAAAGGAAATGTAATTTTCAATAACATCAAGTTACAATATGGCGTGTGTAATGACTGTATATGTTATATTAAAGTAGACCTACAGGCAAAACTTTTTTTCTCATTTTGGATAGAGCAAGCGAGGGTTATAACCCCTATCAGATTTCCCATTGGGGAGATTTCCCTTCACTTCCAGTCCCATAGCCATACAGGAATTGAGAGGAAATTCTAGGGACCCCCAGGGCACCAGAACTAGTGTCCCCTTTGGAAGATTTCCCCTCTATATTTGGACAACCCAAAATTTCTGATTTTCTTTCACTTTCAATGATAACAGTAAACAGAACAAATAGAGAGGGGGGATCTCCCTAATGGGGGCACAGACAGCAATACAAACTTGATAAGGGGTCTAATCCCTTTCCACACAATCCAAAAAAAAAAAGAAAAAGTAAAAACGTAATTTAATTTTGCATTTCTACAAAAAGTATCTTCACTATAACAGCCAGAGTGGTCTATTAATAGGAGATGAAAAGTACATGAAGGGAGGGAATACACACCTTTGAGGGCTTATTAAACAAACAGGCTCCTCCACCGGTATTCAGAAACTCACTGTATTCCTCTATGTCACAGTTGGAAAACTTGCTGGGAAGATAGTATCTGTGAAAAGAGATCATACTGTATGATATGAATGGCTTTATTTAGGAATATATACTTTCTTTATCCTATATGTTAACAAAATTGCCTCCTGTATGGAGCTCGGGCCTCATCAGTTCAGCAGGGGGGTGATCAGAGCGGTGAACACAGTCAGTGATCAGTGCTAATCGCTCCTGTGTTCATTCAAAACTAAAGCATAGTAAACTGTGCTATGCTTCAGGTTGTGAATGAACAGAAAGCCTCTATACAAAGTGCTTTCTGTTCATTCATCTGCAGTGCAGTTGAGATAAACAGATTGAGGACTCAATTGTCCTCAATCACTCTCTGTCTCAAAAGGACGTCGATGACGAAAGGCGCAGGGCGGGAGTCAGGGATCGCGGTGGCTCCTCTTCCAGCGCACGCGCACTAGCGGCGGCTCACGCCGGGACACAAGCACCAGGTCCCGGCGGGCCGCAGCTGACAGGACGCCGCACATACGCAGTAGGAGCCGCGGGCGCGCCTCGGGTGGCCAATGACAGTGCAGGGTGCAATATTTAAAGATGCCCTGCACTGTCACAAATTGCCGCAAGGTCTATCTGTGATCCTGATTTCCTGTACCTGCATATTGACCCTGATTGCCCTGACTACGCTGCCTTCTCCTGTGCTTTGACCCGGATTGTCCTGACTACGCTGCTTTCTCCTGTGTTTGACCCGGATTGCCCTGACTACTCTGCCTTCTCCTCTCCTGATCCCCGGCTTGTTTGACCTATCTGCGGACTGACTTATCCTGCTGACCCTGCGTGTGACCTGACTACTCTTTGCCTGCCAATTCTGTACCTCGCTTACCCCACGGGACCGCTGCTCGTGACCCATCCTGCTAGGTCCCGCCGTCCTCCTCACATCTGGCTCTCCCGGTACCTATACATCCCTGGAGGTTCCCTCTGCCACTGGTGGGCCTGCTCAGAGGTCGTGACCTGGCCCTGGTCTGTTACAAGTCCATCCCCACCATCAGGGGCCCTGGTGAAAGCACAGACCGGGACTTAGACTCCACGCTTTGGGTAGGTCTGTCCAGTGGGCTGCCGGAGGCACCACCTGGCGGATCATAACAGCGGGGCTTGATTGCTGTGACGTTATTACGTTCCCAGTGGTCGGTACGGCGCATGTGCAAGGCGGCTGGGTTTGTTTTATTTTATCTGGATATGCTGTTTATGCTGGTGTTGGCTAAGACACCGTTTTTTGTAAGTGCAATGTGTTTGTATTAAAAGAGATGATTTTAAAAGGTACTGCACCATGAGCATTTGTTCTTTTCCAAGTGGTTGTTCTAACATCCTATGGATATGGTGGTGTCTATAAGAAGTGGATCTATTTAGTGGCACATCCTACTGCAGAGTATTGCTCCCTGGATATCGATCCTCAAGCCAGGTATTGGCTATTGCAGACTATTGCTCCCTGGATATCGAGCTTAAAGCCAAGTATTGTCTCATCAGTCTGCTGATCATCGCTCCCAGAGCAAAAAGCGCTTTATGCTGATTTATAATATTATCAGCATATAGCTCTGGTGAGTTTATTTAGTTTATTTGGTGGTGGATTGACACAGCTTTTTGGTGGATTTTGTTTGAAATTATTTTCATCAACTATACCAATTTAGAGTTATTTAATGTGACTTTATATGATTTATTTTTATGGGACATTTTTTTCACATTTTTTCAAATTTTTTTCTTTTCTTACAGAAACAATTGAGTACTGTCCGTGATACTTTTTTTATTTGCACTAACATACAATTTGGAGGACAAGCTTTCGGGGTATGTCCCCTTCTTTTTTTTTCTTAATAATTTTGGTGATTTAATTTACTAGCACAAATTGTTTGTTTTATTATTTGTACACCTTATGGTTATATGGCGGATTTTGCAGCTGGTAGAATATATTTTCTTTTTGTGTTTGGTTTAGTGAGAGTAATATATTTTTTTTTTCTGTGGCGCCATCTATATTTAATTACAACACAGGTACTTTGGCCATGTGAATGAGTGGTATGGTCATGCAGCTGGAGCCACTTGTTACTCTTTGGGAATGCAGCAGCTGTACAAACACAACCACAAGTACTCATTTGACAGGTGCGCAGGTGTGGGTGAGTGGAACCTGTGGCTGTGTTCACATACAGCTGCTGCATCCCCATACCGTATCTGCACACATCTCCAGTCTTCAACTTCCAGGACTCTGCAAGTACAGAGAAATACCTGTCGATCTCACAGACATGCATTCAACTCCTAAGTCTTGCTGTAGGCTGACAACACAGCTATTTTGTGGACTGAGTGGTGTCAGCCCTTCTTAGTTGTCTTTTGATAAACTTCTCAAACACTCCTATTTTCTAATGCAGGCCACAGACAGGTCGTTTATCGTCCGAATTTTCGTCCGCAAGAAAAATCGGACGATATTCACGCCGTTAGTGGGGCAATACCGTCGGCCGTTTTTCACGGATCTTCTCGTTTACTTTTATTGGTCATGCTGGAAAATCCATAAAAAAACGGCTGTTTTTCATGGACATTGGTGCCAGCAACGACCGATTTTTTGTTTATTGGCCAAACACCCCGTCTATGGCCTGCCTAAAACATTTATTGTTTTGTAGTCTAAGATAAGAACTAGGACGGCTGATTTTACTCCTTGAGATAACACGGGAAGTGAGCAGAGGATACAAGACTGTTCTGAATTTCTGAAATGATTAACATGTTTTTTTTTGTACGTATCGAACACATAAACAAAATACTTTCAATTATATGTTTTCCAAAGCAAAAATGAGCAAATAAGACAATTTAATTGGTAGGGTTTACACAAACTGTGACATCTTGCTGCCGCCTCTGCCTGCCAGCCCTTTATGAGGTTCTGAACCACGGAAGGCAGAGGCGGACTGCCTAAACGGTGACCGAGAGATGCTGGGGACAGCTTAGTCAGTGTGTTGGGAGTGTGCTCTCAGCACAGAACAGCTCTGCACCATGGACAAATACAGTATGCGCAAAATACAAATCCCTGCCCTGCAGTTGCACATACTGTATTCATTAGGCGAGAGGTAAATTACTTTTTTGGCTGGAGTTCAGCTTTAAGATCCTATTTGCTATTCAAAGCCAGGCCAGGCCACTAACTCCTTATTAATTGTACCAGAAAATGAAATTTAAATTTCTATGACAACAATGAACGATCATGAATCAGGGACTTGGTAATGAAAGAGAGGGACACACAACTAGGTAATAAACTGTACAATTACTGCCTACATTATCTAAGTGTGCAACACTAAAAAGTTTCCCTGAACATGTCTAACATTTAATGAACAAAGAAAATGATTGGAAATGGCAACAAACTAATATTTCCCCATTTGCTAAAGACATTATTAGCTGATGATGAATCAGGTTATTCTTCTTCAGGTCTTTTATCATTTTGTTCAATTTATGTCTGCTCTGTTAGTGCTGAATAAACATTCGTTTACAGAATTAATGTGATCAATAGAAGTGGCAGCTCAGTAGAAGGATGCAATGCTAAAAGCAAAAAAAAACAACTGCTTTGATAAGTAATGTGGAACAGGGCACTCCATTAGACATCAAGGAGAGGGATCCAAATGATGGAGGACACTGGGGTTAGGACAGAGGAATGAGTCAGCCTTTAAAAAAATTAATTGCTTCGGGGGAAAAAAGCCAGTAATTTGCTATCATAAAAGATACAGCACTTCGTTGTTTATTCATTGTTAGGTCAACAATGAAGAAGATACATAGTAGGTCTAAAAGTTTGTGGACACCTGACCATCACACATGTATCAACTTATTAGACATCTCATTCCAAAACCATGGGAATTCATATGACTTTTCTCCCCACCCCCCTTTGCATCTCCATTTAGCTCCAAAAGAGCATTTGTGAGATCATGAGATCAGGTACTGATGTTGAACGAGAAGACCTGGAATCCAATTCATCCCAAAAGTTGTTCAGCAGAGTTGATGTTAGACTCTGCAGATCACTCAAGGTTCCTCCACACCAAACTCTTCAAACCATGTCTTTATGGACCATAGGGGCACAATCATGCTGGGATAGAAAAGGACCTTCCCAAAGCTACTGTCACTGTCACAACAAGTGCCAGTAGGGTTGATTTACTAAAGCTGGAGAGTGCAAAATCTGGTGCAGCTTTGCATAGAAACCAATCAGTTTCCCGGTTCCAGGTATTGACAAAGCTTAATTCAACCAGTTCCCAATAACAAAATGACAGCCAAGAGGGACTTTCATCAATCTGGGTGGGCCGAGCTGTGGTGATATCTGTGACCCGCTGTGTCCATTGGACACAGCCGATGACTGATCTGTGTACCGGCCCATTGCTGGTACCATGTGACTGCTGTGACCAATCGCAGCAGGACACATGACAGTTGTAAACAATAGATGGCTTCCTTTCATGCCATCCATTGTATACAATTGTGTTGCTAGCTGTGATTGGTCACAGTAATCACATGGTATAGACTGGGCCATACACAGCACATCTGTGTCATGTGATTAGCTGCCGCCAATCACAAAACAAAAAACACTGAATGAATTGATTACATTCAGTTAAATGCTTGCCTATAGCAGTGAAATTCACTACTATAGGCAATCATACTGTGTGAAAAAAAAAATTATAACATTATATTACTCTGGTCACAGTGTTTTATAAAAACAACAATCGTAAAAGAAAAAAAGTAATGAAAAATAAAAAAAATAAAAATTAAAAAAAATACATTATTTCATTTTTTCCACACGGTCACCAATCAGTGTCCCTGATCACCACCACTCCAGTTATATGATGATGCTGCACTGCACTGGTAACAGTATGTAAAAAAAAAATTGTAACTTTTTTTTTTAAATTTCTTCATTTTCCAAAAAAAAAAGTGGCAAAAAATTACAGTGTCAAAAAACTCTCCATGCCTCTTACTAAATATCGCAGACTGTCTACTTTCCATAAAGGGGTCATTTGGGAGATATCTGTTCTGTCCTGACATTTTTGGGCTTCAAGAAATGAGATAGACCATCAGGATTGATCGATTTTCAGATATATCCCATAGTTTGTGGACTCTTTTCTACAGACTAAATAAAATACACTAATTTGGGTTATTTTCACCAAAGAGATGTAGCAACATACATTGTGCCCTAAATTTATGAAGAACAATTATTTATTTACATTTTACAACAGAAACAAAGAAAAACTTTCATTTTTTTTCAAACATTTCGGTCTCTTTTCGGTTAACAAAAGATTAAAAAAAACAGTGGTAATTAATTACCACCAAAAGAAAGCTCTAGTTGTGTAAACAAAATGATAAAAACGTAGTTTGGATACAGTGTTGCATGACCACGCAATTGTCATTCAAACTGTGAGAGTGCTGAAAGCTGAAAATTGGCCTGGGCAGGAAAAGGGTAAAAGTGCCCAGTATTGAAGTGGTTAAAAAAATGAAGTTAGAAGCAGGGGCAGACTGACAACTCATGGGGCCCCCAGGCAGTGGGGGATCATGGGGCCCCTGTGTCCTTGCCCAAACTCAAAAAAGCCTATGAAAAAGGTACCAGGGGCATCTCATGGGGCCCCCTACTGACCCCGGGCCCTCGGGCAGTGCCCGAGTTTCCAAATGGTCAGTCCGCCCCTGGTTAGAAGCTACCATGCACAGTATAAACAGCACCCTTCACTGGAAACACCTAAACTCAATTATTTGGGGAGTAGTTCACATGCTTTTGGCCTCATAGCAGACATGAGAGTCAGTTGCCTACAAATTTTGGCCAGATAATGAATCATCATACTTCAACGTGACTTGTGATTGTAAAGGTTCATTGTTTTTGTTTTTTTTTTACCAAACATGTTATACTTACCCGCTCGGTGCAATCATTTTGAACAGAGCAGCACCAATCCTCTTCTCGGGTCCCCCGCCTCCTCTCCTGGCTCCTCCCCCCTGCTGAGTGCCCCCAGAGGAATCAGCTGGCTATGGGAGCACTTGTGCGTGCTCGCTCCCGATCAGCCTCTGTGTTTATGAGACACATAGCGTGGATCAGCCCCGGTCCCTCTTCACTGGCTGTGAATGTGTCTGATCCAATGAGCAGGGAGAGACCTGGGACAGCTGCTACACTTGTGCACATCGCTGGATCGAGTAAGTATTAGGTGGGGTTGAGGGGGAGCTTTCACCTTTAATGCATGAAGGTCAAAAAAACCTTCAGCCTTTAGAACCAGTTTAGTGATAATAAACCAGTTTAGTGATAATAAACCCTCAGTTTCAGCAGCTGATTAAATTACATACAGAGTGTGCAGAGTCTTTACCTTCTAACCCCTACCATTGTTCCTGTTTAAGCTGGTGCCATGACTGCTGCCTCAGGTTTCCTGTTTCAGGGTGACTGCTTTCTTTTGCAACATCCTATAGAGCCACCCTTGCATGTAGGTACTAAAATTGTGTCTGCTTTACTGCGTACATCATTACACACAGCCCTGTAGCCTAGGATAGCAAGGCACTCCCCTGCTCCTCCCTCCCAAGTTAACAGATTGACTTGAGGCTGCACTGTCCACCAACAACTCTTTCCTGTAAAGACCGGAAATTCAGCAAAGCAGCACTGAAAGAGAAGGTACCAGCAGCACTGAAAGCTGTAGAATGCAAGTGCTAGGGTAAGAATTTTAACAGATAGTTTACTGAGAAATGTTAATTTATTGTGCTCAATGTGTTAAGCCAAAAAAGGGTTTAAAGTAGTTGTAAAGATTTTTTTTTTTCTCCCAAAATAATAAACATGTTATACTTACCTTCTCTCTGCAATGGTTTTGCACAGTGCAGCCAGAACCTCTTCTTCTGGGGTCCCCTGCCAGCGATCTTGGCTCCTCCTCTTCTCCGAGTGCCAACATAGCAAGCTGCTTTCTATGGGGGCACTCTTGTATACTCATTCTTGTGCTGGGCTGTGTGCATCTATAGTCACACACAGCGTGGCTCAGCCCTGCCCCCTCCTCATAGGGTTTGACCAACAGCAGAAGGAGCCAATGGCCAAGTCTCCTGTGAGGAAAGACAGAAGGCAGAAGACACAGATGGGCAAGCGCTAAATGGAGATACGGCTCAGGTAAGTGTTTAAGGGGAGCTGTGGGGAGCAGTTTTTGAAAGATTTTTGAAAGTAGTTATAAAGGCAAAAAGTTTTTTTTTTACCCTAATGCATTCTCTACATTATGGTTAAAAAAAACCTTTTTGCCTTTATAACCACTTTAATACTATTTGGAACCACAACATAGGGTGTTGCAAAGGTCATTACATTGTAAATACATTTGTTGTCCTTCAAAGTGCTATTCTGCTCTGGATTGGAACCCCTGTCTGTATAGAGGCAGAACACTAATACTCAGCCCTAAAATAGTACAGCAGGAAAGGGGTGAAGAAACCAAACAGAATGAAGACAGAAATTTCAAAAGTGAGAAAAAAAAGATGATATGGAGAAAGAGAGACGGACGCTGTATCATGGTCTACTACAAGCCCTACAGCCTTTCATTGTAGGTGCCCAGGAGTGCCTTGTATCTCT
Organism: Staurois parvus; assembly: GCF_062004578.1. Lineage (NCBI taxonomy): Eukaryota > Metazoa > Chordata > Amphibia > Anura > Ranidae > Staurois > Staurois parvus. The sequence continues at coordinate 1,253,763 of NW_028317847.1, forward strand.
TACAACTCAAACAACATTGCTGCTCCACACAGGTCAGGATGGATGTTATGGTACCATGGGGAACCTGATCAGTCACCTAATATCTCAGACGTTTGGACATAAAACTGTAGATTAAACATAAAGATGATAGAAATGCTCCCTGACTGCCTAAACTCTGCAAAAACATATCACCATCTTCTGGACATGACCAGAAACTGCAAGACGACTTAATTATTATTATTATTATACAGTATTTATAAAGTGCCAATAGTTCGCTCAGCGCTGTACATTACAAAGCGGGACAGAACATGTGACAGAACAATACCAATACAATGCAAAACATGAGGGGATCGAGGGCCCTGCTCTTTCGAGTTTACAATCTAGGAGGGAGGGGATGGTGGCACAGAAGGAGATAGCTGTGGGGGGTGGAGTGGTAGGAAGAGTGGAGGAGGTCAGCAAGTTAGCAGGGGGTGGTGTAGGCTTCCCTGAAGAGATGGGTTTTCAGGGTGCGCCTAAAGGAGAGGAGAGTAGGTGATAATCTGATGGGTTGGGGCAGGGAGTTCCAGAGGATGGGTGACACCCTGGAGAAGTCCTGGAGGCGGGCATGGGAGGAGGAGACCAGGGAACTAGAGAGAAGGAGGTCTTGTGAGGAGTGGAGTGTGCGTGCTGGGCGGTACTTGGATATTAGGTCAGTGATGTAGTTCGGGGCAGTGTGGTGGACAGCTTTGTATGTCAGTGTTAGGATTTTGAATTTGATCCATTGCGCAATCGGAAGCCAGTGGAGGGATTGGCAGAGGGGGGTGGCGGAGACAGAGCGGTTGGAAAGGTGAATGAGTCTGGCAGCCGTATTCAGGATCGACTGAAGTGGGGATAGCCAGCGGCGAGGCAGGCCAGTGAGGAGGGAGTTGCAGTAGTCGAGACGTGATATGATGAGGGAGTGGATGAGCTGATAATAACTGATAATGTAAAAACTCAGCCTGGGACATCACATAAACCTCTTTCCTGCTTGGAACATCCTCACCATCCCCAATCATGATACACGGCGCTTCTCTGAAAATGTCATCAATGAGCACTCCGGTGCAGAGCAGGCGAACAATCATTACTATTCATTTTGTAAAGTGCTGAGCAAACTGTTGGCGCTATATAAATCCTGAATAATAATAATAATAATAATAATATAATGAGTGTGTTGAGCAAACTGGAAGATCCCTTAGTATTTCAAGACAGTTGGTAATCATGAGTAGAATTATCATGGATTTTTTTCAGCAGGAATGTGGGGGAACACAGTTCCTGCACTGAATGTATAATATGGCAAGGGGTGCTGGGGTGCTAGCTCTACAGTCTGGTTCACATTCAAAAGCTTTAAGTCTCGGTTCACACTACTGCGACCTGAAAGTCGTGTGACTTGCAGTGTGACTTTGCCAGGCAACTTGAGTACTACTCTGAAGAAACTTTCAGGGAATGCCTGGGTAATCTTCCTGTAATGTCGGATCCAAATCACATCAATATCAAGGAAGATCCAACTTGGAGGCCACTTCTATTAAAGTCTATGGGCACAAGTTGGATAGAAGTCGCTTTGAAGTAGTACAGGAATCTTTTCTAAAGTCAGAACGACTTCAGTAGTACTAATGAAGACAGCTCTCATTGACTAACATGGGATTTCACATGTCATGTGACTTGGGGTCTCACAAGTTAGATTCCAAGTTGCAGCAGTGTGAACTGAGCCTAAGACTGAAACCTGGATCCCTGAATCCTGAGATTCTACTGTTTATCTTTTTGCCATGGTTAAGAAACATGAAACGGAGACGCCTGTTGGTTCTTGTAAGTAACAGAATGAGCTTACTTCAGAGCAGGGGCGGACTGACAACTCATGGGGCCCCCGGGCAATAGGGGATCATGGGGCCCCTGTGTCCTTGCCAAAACTCAAAAAAGCCTATGAAAAAGGTACCAGAGGCATCTCATGGGGCCCCCTACTCACCCGAGTTTCCAAATGGTCAGTCCGCTCCTGCTTCAGAGATAAGTAACAGAATGAGCTTACTTCAAAGATAAGGCTCAACATTTCCTCCTCACTCTGTGTCTGTTTAACACCCAGCAAGGAGAAGATTGGTTTAAAACAAGAAAAGAGAGGATTGTTTTGGGCCTTACCCAATGTCTTCCATGATACATCCATGCCATCTGTCTTCACAGGTACATTCCCCTAAAAATACAATCCAGACACATTACAGAAAGACCACACTGTAATGCTGACATTAAACATTTACAGTGTATGACTCAAGGTGACCACACATGATACATTCTTATTGTATAATATTTCTAAAATCTACAAACAATTTAAGGGCAAGGCTCACCTTTTTTTTTATACAAAAAAGGCTTTTTACAAAATCTAAGCCTACTAAAATAAGACAGTTTTGGCGATTCTAAAGGAGATTGTACAATCAGATTGTAACATGTATTGTTGGCTTTAAAGTGACCATACACGAGCAGATATATAACCGACAGAAAAAGTAGAAGAGAAACATGCCTATTGTTGGAGACGTGGGACTTGCTGCTTTAGGCATTTAAAGTAGGGGGTCTCCAAACGTTCTAAACAAGGGGCCAGTTTACTGTCCTTCAGACTTTAGGAGGGCTGGATTGTGATCACTGGGAGTAGAAACTGCCCCAGCATCAGTGGGGTTTGACAAGGTTTCAGTCTTGATGGTCAGTGGAAGTAAATAAATTACATAGCACCTGTGGTCAGTAGGAGGAAGAATAGTGCCCCATCGTTGGTGTCAGAGGAAGGAATAGTGTCCCATTGTTGGTGTTAATGGAAGGAATGGTGTCCCATCATTGGTGTCAGGGGAAAGAACGGTGTCCCATCATTGGTGTCAGGGGAAGGAACGGTGTCCCATCATTGGTGTCAGGGGAAGGAACGGTGTCCCATCATTGGTGTCAGGGGAAGGAACGGTGTCCCATCATTGGTGTCAGGGGAAGGAACGGTGTCCCATCAATGGTGCTACTGGGAGAAATAGTACCCCATTGTTGGTGTCAGTGGGAAGAATAGTGTCCCATCGTTGGTGTCAGAGAAAGGAATAGTGTCCCACTGTTGGTGTTAATGGAAGGAATGGTGTCCCATCATTGGTGTCAGGGGAAGGAATGGTGTCACATCATTGGTGACAGGGGAAGGAATGGTGTCCTATCAATGGTGTTAGTGGGAGAAATAGTACCCCATCTTTGGAGTCAGTGGGAGGAATAGTGTCCCACTGTTGGGGTCATTGGAAGGAATGGTGTTTCACCAATGGTGTCAGGGGAAGAAATGGTGTCCTATCAATGGTGTCAGTGGGGGGAATAGTGCTCCATAATTAGTGTCAGTGGGAGGAATAGCACCCCATCAATAGTGCCAGTGGGAGGCATAGTGCCCCATTGTTGAGGTCAGTGGAAGGAAATGTGTCTCATCATTGGTGTCAGTGGGAGGAATACTGCCTTGTATCAGTGGGAGAATTAGTGCCCCAAAGGCCAGATAAAAGCATGTAATGGGCCTCATCTGGTGTACGGGCCACAGTATGGAGACCACTGATCTAAAGTTACAACAACCCTTTAGTGAAGCCTTATTCCCTTTACTATATAGAAATGCCCACCATTATCAGAGGTCAGTACTCCTTGAGGACTGTGCCTCTTTCTATAGATGAGTTTGGTAACATATAGAAGAAACTCTACAAATGCCAGGAATGATGTCAGTGTTCTCTTCAAAATATTGCCACAAAAATATATCAATATATAAAATATTAAAACCAAAAACTACTACTATATTTTTTTCCCAATCAGAAGATAGAGTGCTGTACATCAGGAAACATATCAGTTACCAACCTCTCTTCATCTTCTCCTTATCAGAAAAAATGCCCAAATTATGTGCCAGAGATTGTACCATTGTGATTGCCAGGACATCCACCCTTCCAAACTGAAACATGAAAAAAATACAGATGAATATCACTGATACCAAAAACACATTTTAGGTATGCAGCATAAAACAGGAAGGCTATTGCCATCTTATTCTTGCTCAAGTTATGTTAACCCTTTATGTTCAGAATTCACTGAAGCCTAGATATACCCAGACCAAATATAGCACATTCAGTATGCATCGTTTAAAATACCTCTATGACTAATTTGTCTACCTAAAAATTACACATTGTTCTTGAGGACTTTTGTTTAGTGCACTGTTTCAATAAATACCCTACATTTTTTTTAGGCTGATAAATTGACAAAAAAATGTGAAAAATGCTTTTAACAACTTCAGCTCTCATACCTGTACACTCCCTATGCATCAGAGCAATTTGTAAATTTATGCTATGTGCCTGATTATTTGGCAATAACCGTGTCATTAGTTACAGCTAAATTCCAGGTGGAAAAAAATTGACTCAGTATTAATGTTGTGGTCCTAAAATTAATAAATTTTTTATATAACTATAGTTTTCAAAATGTGGTTTATTAGAAGCAAATACATAAAATCGACCCACAGCCCCTTTAGAACTCCAAAGAATTGAATAAATATATAAATGTGTTAAAGCAGAACTTTACCCATAACAACTGGCAAAAAATAATGTTCTTTAGCAAGAAACATACCGTATTTGCCGGCGTATAAGACGACTTTTTTGCCCTGAAAAACATGCCTCCAAGTGGGGGGGTCGTCTTATACGCCGGGTGCACTTCAGTTGGGATAGATATAGCTGCCATAGTGGCCTCCCGATGCCCGCCCGCCCACCTCATTCTACATACCATCCAGTGCGGCCGCAGCGGGTCATCAACGTGGCTGCGGCGAGCATCAGCAGCGATACAGGGGTGCCAGCCTTTTCTGCTCGGCGGGAAGCAGCAGCGCTCCGGCCCCCCCCTTGTCTATGCAGAGCTCGCACATGCGCACTAGTGCCAATTACAGGGAGATGCAGGGACTGGCCGGAGGCGCTGCGGTCGCGTACAATGGTGACAATGACAGGTACTGTAGTGGCACTAATACTAATGGCACTCATGTGAAACCGGTAACAATAAATGCACACAGGGGTATACTGCGAATATAAATTAAGATGTTGAAATCAAATCTGATGTTCTTTTACGTTTAATTTGGTGTGTGGAAGGTGTGCGGAAGAGGGGGTAGTCTTATACGGCGAGTATATAACAAACTCTATATTTTGAGTGGAAATGTTGGGGGTCGTCTTATACGCCCAGTCGTCTTATATGCCGGCAAATACGGTACATTTCACATTAATAATTATGCTGAGTCTGTGCTGTAAATTTCCACCAGCATTGTTCCTGTTTCTTTTTGCTGGAGGCTGCCATTTTACTGAAGCCCACAGACCCTGAGCAACAGTAAATCTTTAGGCTGTCAGCAGATCGGCCTCTACATTTTCAGCACAGTGCTGAAAAATAGAGAGCAACTGAACATGTGCAAATCAGGATGAGACAGTGTATTACTGGACTTTAAACATTATACACCAGCCTTTCTAACCTTTTCAACAAAGAGGAACCTTTGAAATAACTTTTGGGCTCAGGGAACCCCTGCTAAAAATGACTATATCTACAACTCATGATAGATTAGTGTGATGGTCATTGGGAAGATTTACCCCAATCATGTCAGTACAGAAGACAGAAATCGCTCATTGGTCAAGGAACCCCTAGCAACCTCTAGAGGAACTCTAGGATTCCATGGAACCCTGGTTTAGAAACCCTGGTATAGGCACTTATTTTAATGTTTTACAAAAGGGGCCAGCATGAAGTGATCTAGCAGGACTTAATTTTCTGACTAAAGTTGCACTTAAGCAAAGATGTCCTTTAAATCTAAAATGACCTGACATGCTGCAGTAGTCAACACAATAAGGCTTCCAAGAACCTTTCCATGACTCAACATCTAGATCATGGGACCTCTAGCTTCAAATGAGTGCTTTAAGTTTTTCATGTCATTGGAGGCTGCAAAAAGTCTACTGTCTTCATATGGACAAGACCCCGTGCTGCTAGATTTGCAAAAAGGGGATTAGCACAGCACGATAGGGAAGCAGAGCATACAAAAGTAATAATTAAATATACCTGCTTCTGTATACAAATATATTAACATAAGATATACAAAAACAAATTTTTTAAACATTAACACTAAGCTATTAATATTTTCACATTAAGATTTGTTTTTACATACACTGTATATCTAAATAACTAAAAAAGAAGTAGTAAAGGCATTAATTTTAAAACAAAATAATAAATATGTTAAGCTTACTTGCTCTGTGCAATGGAAGTTCCTCTTCTGGAGTCCCCCACCGGCGCTCCTGGCTTCTTTTCTTCTTTGTGCACCATCATAGGAAGGCACTTCCTATGGTGGCACACATGCAAGGTCATTCCTGAACCAAGCTGTGTGAGTCTATAGACACACACAGCACGACTCAGCTCACCCTACCCCCTCCTCACAGGATATGACTGACAGCAGCAGGAACCAGTGGGTCCTGCTGCTTTCGGCCAAGCCTGAGAGACCAGGAATAGAGGGAGAGAAGGAGAAGACCTGCAGATGGGCACAGCACTGAATTGATACAGGACTCGGGTAAGTATTTAGGGAAGGGAGGGGGGAAAACAGCAACTGAAAGATTTTTTACTTCAAAGCATAGAATGGATGACTTTAAAACCACTTTAATATTTGTCAGTACAGTAGAGAGTCATGGAAATTACACCAAGGAAGTAATGTTTGCCATTGTACCTTTGTACCTCTTACCTCGTTCACACCGCCTCCTTTTAGAAGTGAACATACTCCACCAATATATGCTGCTCCACTTCTGCTGCTTTCAAACTGACTCCCCCTGAAGAAAAGTGAATGTGAATTAATAAAAAAAAAATGAATATCTTGCAGTTTATCCACTGTTGTTAATCTTAAGCAATTTGCATTCTCTCTGCAGGCTTTTATGAAATAACAGAATTTGGTCTGTTGATCCAGCCACCCCCTGTCCTAGGGTGACAACACTGACAGAGTCCCTTCTTCTGCAGATGCAGCGTTGTCACCCTAGGAAGTGGAGACTGCTGGCTGGCTATGTGCTGGCATGTGTGGGTGTCAAACTTACTGCACAGCCTCCAACTCCACCGCTATGATGTGCACACTCATAACAAAAGGTGGAGCACGCAGGTAGGTAGCCATGCACGGCACACAACTTTCTTTGGTAAATAAAATTAGTTTAAAAAAGAGAAAAAAACAATGCACATTACCAATGCATGGAGAATGCAAGGCAAGTCCTCCTGCCACTGACATGTATGGTGGTCAGTGTGGTTTGGCATGTAATGACGAAACACGCTAGCCTTACGGCTCCGCATGTTCACATGTAATCTAACATGTGATCATTCCACATGTTAGATTACACTTATAAAACACACCAGCTTATACTTGGTATCAGCTAAGAGGTTTACTTTTAAGAAGTGGAAAGTCAGATTCACCCAAACTTTATCATACATTCCCAAAAGCATCGGTCACAAATTTAAGGCATTTCATTATCTTCTGACACTTTCACCAAGAAGAATACCAACATAGATTTTCTTATGATGATAAATGTCTGTTTATGAACCAAAACTTTTGCTCACTTTAATGGAGGGGAAAACTTCCAGAGATCGCAACTATGAAGGCCCAAAACAGGTTCTATCCATTGTGACTCCTTTCCCAAAACGTAAAGCTCATGTGAAGGCAAAATAAAGAAAAATACACGCAGCACATCTCTACAATACGTGCACATTTGCCTGTGTTTTATCAACATAAAGACCATACAAGTACAGAGAAATACCTGTTGATCTGTCAGAAATGCACTCAGCTCCCTGTGGGCTGACAACACACATTTATGTGGACTGAGTGGTGTCAGCCCTGCTCAGTTTTGTTTCTGGTAAACTACTGAATCACATCCCTTATTCTCATTTCCGCACCACAGACACTAATTGATCTGCAGTCCCAACATAAGAACTAGGAATGTTAGGCCTCTTTCACACGGGCACTCTGGTCGGGCCCACCTGTCTGTTTTTTTAGGGGGACCCGACTGGACCGTTAATTCTCTTTTATGGGCAGCTGGATACAAACAGACTTGTGTCCATTTACACCCAGCTACCTCCAATCCAATCCAAACTGGAAGGGGGATCTGTTCACCTATGTCTGGTGGGATGGAAGGGCAGTTGGGTGTAAATGGATAGCAGGTCCATTTACATCTGACTGCCTATGGAACAGAGCAGGTTGTGTCCACTCTGCATAAGCGGAGCTGACACGGACCTGTCATCCGGCAGCTCTGCTCAGCATAGTGGGGGAAAAGCAGATGGATTCCCTGCTGAGAAAAAACAGATCTAGTCCATGTGAAAGGGGCCTCAATCAGGCTCCTAGAGATAACACAGGAACAGATTTATCAAAATGTTTTCTACGCTACATTTAACAGACCAAAAGAGAACAAAGAAGCAAAGTTCATTGTTGGGTATTACATACACTTTACAACAATTAAGATTTACTAAACTAAGTTTGAGCTGGAGTTCAAATTTAAAGTGCATGTCCAGGCCTTACCCAAATGTTCTCCCAAACTTCTTATTGATATAGGCCTGCTCCCCAGAACTACATCTCCCAAGAGCCCTTTCACTACACACAGTGTACGGGCAGGCTTCTGGGAGTCAAAGCAGCAGCATTGTTTTGCTGGGAAAGAAATCAAGGCCTTACCAAATTTACCCCCACACTCTTTTTCCACTATACAGCATTTCCCAGAATTTTCTTTTAACTTTGTTCCTGTAATAAGAAACAACTTTTATGTGACTGAAGTTTAAAGAAACCCTAACCAAAAGCTAATGGGGCTTTAAAGGTACCACACCATATCAATATACGTGAAATAGAAACGTGAGAACAATAGATAAAATTGAACACCTTTTATTAGGTTAGAAAACCACCTAAGGGTAGAAAAAATAGATCAGGCATAGACATAGAAAAACATAAAAATACAAGCAATGAAAAACAGCCACCATAAATTGTGGCTGACGTCCTAGACGCAGATGGCGTCACTAGTATCCGCCACAACGAACAGCAGCCATTATCTTAGAGCAAAAGAGGCTAAACTGTGCAAGTTGTATATGAAAATACATGGCTAACAGTGGAGACAGAAAATTGTGTGAAAAAAGAATACCTAACCAGATAGCGTCATAGGTGTTGATAAACAAATGATTATGTAGTGTCCACTTGAAACCATGAAAGGTGCTTTGCTTATGGATTCCAACACGTTTCGTGGGACGCAGCCCACTTCATCAGGGACAAAACAAACTTTTATGTGACATCATTATCCAGCCCGTAAAGATTGACCATAGTAACTACTGGGAAGTCATTTCTTATTGATATTGGCCTGCTCCTCAGAACTACATCTCCCAAGAGCCCTTTCAGTACACATGGTGTATGGGCAGTGGTGTATTTAGGTTTTGTGCTGCCCTAGGCAACACAAAAATCGTCCGCGCCCCCCCCCCCCACTGAGAGAGCCTGACACCGAAAAACACCCCCTCCCCCCTGACAAAGAGAAAGCCTTCCACTACAACCACCCTCCATACACTGGCTACCCCTCAGTGAGATAGAGAAAAATACTCACCTTCACAGCTCCAGACATGCCCTGAAATGAGAGCCAGGCTCTGCATACACCATCAAGCAGCCCTCAGCCTCTCTTGCATCCCACCTGGTCCCTATGCTCCATGTGTCCCTTCTTCTGTCCCTTCTTCCAGGGATCGGTGCTGCCCCCCTGAAAAATGCCGCCCTAGGCAGGTGCCTTGTTTGCCTTGTGGTAAATACACCCCTGTGTATGGGCAGGCTTTTGGGAGTTAAAACAGCAGTATTGTTTTGCTGGGAAAGAAATCAAGGCCTTACCAAATTTACCCCCACACTCCTTTTTCCCCTATACAGCATTTCCCAACATTTTTTTTAACTTTGTTCCTGTAATAAGAAACAACTTTTATGTGACATCATTATCCGTCCTGTAATGTTTTTGCAAAGAAAGCTACCGGGAAGTAATTTCTTATTCATATAGGCCTGCTCCCCAGAACTACATCTCCCAAGAGCCCTTTCACTACACATGGTGTACGGGCAGGCTTTTGGGAGTTAAAGCAGCAACATTGTTTTGCTGGGAAAGAAACCAAGGCCTTACCAAATTTACCCCCACACTCCTTTTTCCCCTGTACAGCATTTCCCAGCATTTTTTTTTTACTTTGTTCCTGTATTAAGAAACAACTTTTATGTGACATCATTATCCAGCCTGTAAAGTTTTTGCAACGAAAGCTACTAGGAAGTCATTTCTTATTGATATATCCTGCTCCCCAGAACTACATCTCCCAAGAGCCCATTAGTTCCTGCTCCCAAGGATGCAGCAGTGTCTTGCAGGGAAAGAAATCAATGTATACATGTGGAGAAGGACAGAGAAGGTGGGTATATGTGGGCATTGGCATTGTGTTGTCAGCTCAAACAAGAAGTTAGAGGCACACCTGCTGTTTCTTAAAGGGATAAAACATGGGGGAAATGTGTGTGTTCATTGTAGAAGTGTGTGGAAACAGTTTTTCATTTATATATTTATTCATTCATTTTGCCCAGGCATACACTTTAATTGTTCTGGAACTTAAATAAATTCTGAAAAAAAAAAAAAAATTAGATGCGGGGCCCCTGCTGATGGTCCCATTTCAGATGCTGTCCTCACTTTCCCCATAACCTATATATGAGGGAAATATAAGCGCACAAGGCCCAGAATAAACATTACGTACGAGAAGAGATGTATAGCATCACTTTTGTCTTTGATAAAATCCCTCCTGTATTTCATAAACTCTTTCAGCGTCTTGAGAGGATTTCCATCAATGCTAATTCTACTGTTATCAGCCCAGGTTTCCATGGCGACCAGCACGATCCGCGTGTTTAGCTGCTCCTTATATAGCTAGTACATAAACGGGAGAGAGAGAAAGAAAGAGCGCTTTGTCAGGGCTGCTGGAAAGACGTCACGTCAGTACAAATCCACATTACTGCGCAGAGAACACGGGACCGCTCTCTGGCTTAAAATGAACCTGTGAGGAAAGAAGCATGGGGGGGGGGATTATTGGCTTGTTTATGGCAGGCTTCATGGCTGGCATCATGGCCTTGGCTGCTTGGAACAAGCGAGCAGCACAACAGTTCAGACTTATAGACTTTACTGGGTGCATGCTTGTTTCAGATCAATGACTCACTAGTTAAGTCAAGAAGACAGTCACCAGAGCCTGAGGCTTTAAATTGCTGCTCCCGTTCACTTCACTTCATCAACTGTGACAGATCACTATTTGCATATAATCATAGATATTTGAAAGAAATTTGAAGTGGATAACTTAAAGCCCAATTTTGGTCACAACAATAGACATGTACGATTTGTTTCGTTTCATATCGAAATTCAGACATTTTCATTATTCAGAGATTCGGATGTATCCGAATTTCCGAATAGCAATAGCAACTAATTTAAACAAATCTGAAATAAATTGTAATGAAACAAATCTTCCGAATTCAAATTCAAAAAGGAAACATATAGCAATAAATACAGTAAGGTATAAAAGTGACATAAGATGATGATTCCTTCTTAGCATGCTTTATACAGTAGAATAGACTAGACTAGAATAGAATAGTATAAAATAAAACAGAATGAAATAGAAAAGAAAGGAATAGAATAAAAAAGAACAGAATAGAAAAGATCAGAAAATAAGAGAATTAAAAATAATCTTCCAAATTAAAAAATGAATTTGAATTCAAAATGGAAACATATTGCAAAAAATACAGTAAGGTATAAAAGTGAAATAAGATGATTATTCCTAGAATAGGATAGAATAAAATAGAAAGAATAGAAAAGAAAAGAGTAGAGAGAAAATAGAATAGAATAGAAAAAAATATAACGACTATAGCTATCTTCCGAAATTTGAATCGATTTGAAAATAAATAATATACCAAACGAATTCTGAAAATGAATCATTCTAACATAATGAATATGATGAAATTAAATTATTACCTTACCAAACAAACCTGAAACGGAACAAATTTTTTTGTTGTGCACATCTCTGAAAAAAAATACATTGGAAGTGTGCTCCTCCAAAACTGCAAGGGTTAAATGTTTGTTAAGTCCAAAAAGTTACAGATGAGGCTGTATTACTTACCTTTTTACTCACTCCAGCAATGTGACTGATCAGGGGCTGACTGACAACTCATGGGGCCCCCGGGCAATAGGGGATCATGGGGCCCCTGTGTCCTTGCCCAAACTCAAAAAAGCCTATGAAAAAGGTACCAGGGGCATCTCATGGGGCCCCCTACTGACCCCGGGCCCTCGGGCAGTGCCCGAGTTTCCAAATGGTCAGTCCGCCTCTGTGACTGATCCCCCCAGCCTCCTCTCTAAGCCTGGCCATACATTATACAGTTTTCTTGTACAATGTTCCTTTAGATTTACTAAAACCATATAATATAAGGTCGAAGCTAAACACTTTCAATTTGCATGCAATCAGGAAGGCCCTTCTGCTTCATAGTTGAAGGTGAATCTCTAGGAAATTGAACAAGAAAATGGTACAACGTATGACCAGCTTTAGTGGCTCTCGGCTGCAGTCACACCCCCCACCCACATACAATACAGGGTTTCAGGGCATTGTACATGATGACCACCCACAGACCGGAGCTTCAGGGAGCGGTGGCCCCATTGAAAGCAATGGGAGGTTGACAGCTTCTGCACCTAATTTCGATTACTCGCAAGTAATCACTCATGGAGGGATTACCTGTGTATCACCGGCTCTGGAGGCAGACTGTCTGCATCCAGGGATGACCATTTGCAGGTAATCATTCCATGAACAATTATATGAAAGCAGCCACAATTAGCTGTGGAAGCTGACAGCCTCCCATTGCTTTCAACGGGGCTACCGCTCCCTGAAGCTCCGGTCTGTGGGTGGTCATCATGCCCTGAAACCCTGTATTGTATGTGGGTGGGGGGTGTGCCGAGAGCCACTAAAGCTGGTCATACATTATACCATTTTCTTGTTCAATTTGCTATAGATTCATCTTCAACTATGTAGTACAAGGGCCTGGTCCCTCTGTATCATCATGTACACTGCGCGGCTAATAACCCTGGACCTGTACAGCTAATTGCCTGGAACCTTCTTACATAGAATCGCTAACAGCCCCATTTACAACTTTTTTTTTTAAAATCAGAAATATTATTTATTAATGTTTAAGGCACACAAAGAACAGAATATAGTACCATATATAAAACAGTACGAAAGAATCATCCATTAACAAAAGTACTAAAAGATAATTTCCAGTGTTATCAGTTGTCCAATGAACAAATACGTACAACAAAACTGTGGTATTATTATGCAGTAAAGTCATATGTGGAACCCCCCACACACAGAGCAGCGGAGGTTCCTCTCTAGCAATGGACCAGTGGAAAATAGAGCATATAGATCTCTCTACTTGATAATCCAGGCGAACCTGGGCAGGTTGTAAAAAAAAAAAAACAGCAGGCAGAGTACATCATGAAAGGATAATTACAACAGCCTATGCATTATCAAATCAAATGGAGCTAGACCCGGAGTGGCCAACCATGCTTCCAAAAGTTTCTCAAATTTACCTGGGCACCCACGATGTTGGTAAATTAAATGATCATATCGTAAGATGGTTCCCATATTCTGCCTCCCCCATTTACAACTTAAATGGGTCCTAATTGAACCCTACTCCTTGATGTAATGTTAACCAACTCTTAAAATGTAACCCTTAATCTGAAAGCGCACATGACGCTAGCCATCACGCTAATCTGATAACCCCCAAATTTACCCATACCAACTAAACTTCACTGAAACAGAACTAGGGACAAAACTTTTTTTTTGTTTTTGACACAACAGGAAACACATTTTTTTGTTGCAAAGCAGGGAAGAGTTCTTCCAGGTTTTAAGGGCAGAACTGACAAAACTCAATGGGGAAACTTATTCTCTGTTCCTGCCCTGATAGCCACTCATCACGAGGAAAAGAAATGAATTGCCAAATGGGACACAGACAGGGGCAGACTGACAACTCATGGGGCCCCCGGGCAATAGGGGATCATGGGGCCCCTGTGTCCTTGCCCAAACTCAAAAAAGCCTATGAAAAAGGTACCAGGGGCATCTCATGGGGCCCCCTAGTGACTCCTGGCCCTTGGGCAGTGCCCAAGTTTCCAAATGGTCAGTCCGCCCCTGGACACAGATATCTATAAACTTCCTGACAGACACTAACCCATCCCTACCTTACTACAAAAATGTCTTTACTACTCTCCATGTCCTCATTCTTGAGTATTCACCTCACTTTTTTGCTCTGGTGACCACTAGTGGCCAGGAGAGTAAGTAAGTTGAGATCTCAATGGGGACACAGATGGTAATTAAAAACTAGACAGACGTTCTAACCCTTCCCCCATTCTATCCACAAATTAAAAAAAAATATTTAGCCTCCCAGATGACATATTAGGTGGATATGTGCATATGGATATGTGGCCTTATTAGGGCAATGTTGTCTTGAGCATTCCCACCCCTTTGATGTACTGCACCATGAGTGATCCTCTTCCTTTTCACATTTGGTTCTGCTGAATAATCCACCTCTAAGTTATGGTTGTTGCCAGGCGGCTGTGTTACAATTGAGGTCCATATTTTACCAAACGGCTGGCTGCCACTGAATTTAAAAGAGTTACTAAACCCAGGACCCTGCATTCACTATATCAGGTCTCCCCGGACCCTGCATTCACTATATCAGGTCTCCCCGGACCCTGCATTCACTATATCTGGTCTCCCACAGTACACAGAACATGGAAATGCAATTATTTTAGTAAATACAAAACTGCTAAATACCTTTTCTCATCAGCAGTTAGAGCAGTCTTGTGACTTCTATCAGTGTTCAGCAGAGCACTGGTTAAAGCTTGTAGAAGGAGTTTTGCTAGGAGGATGCAGAACCCCTAACCTCTGTCTGGACAGTGCTCATTGGCCCTGTGCTGATCACATGCACTCACCCAAGAAAAAAACCTCTCTAGCAATACACACTAAACTGAGAACGTGCAAAGTGTCTCCACACCATATGTTTTATCAGGAGATAAGAGGGGGACACTGGAAGAAGGGGAGGATCAGAGAAGTCAGGATCAAACAGTGTTTTTACACAATGCAGAGTGAGAACCCCTTAGGTTCCACAGTGAGTATAACAAGCATGTTTTACTGCATATACAGACTGATTTTACTGTTGTGGGTTTAGTTAACAGTTTAAGTGCTGATCCATCTATTCTTTATTGGGATTTGTCCCTAAAGCGCTACTAGACCTTGATTCAGAAGTCTCAGCTTCTGGTAAGAGGCTTTTACTCTCTTGGTGGTGCACATGGCAGTGAGGATTGGAAGCACAAGTCCATTTTTGCTATTGTTTGATGCACAGATTGAGCATTGAGCATTTTTTTTACACAAACCAGGTCTATGGACTTATTATATTTTACTTATTTATGACACAATTATGTTAATATGCATTTATTTGTTAGTGCAATGAATTATTGGTATATATATATATATATATATATATATATGCACTTTATTGAATTGTATAATTTTTAACTGTGCAAAACGTGTTTGTGTACTGTGGTGGGAAGACACAGTGAGTGCAGCTGTTTGTTTTGATTAATTAATTGAATTATATGATTTTTGTATACTAGAAACACTTAGCGCAGGATATTAGTTCTATTCATTCCCTTTAATCAGAAGATAATCATCCTCACATCTATAGGTGGCCCAGCAGACGCAAAAACAGTAGATTGACAGGTATGTGTTAAGAATAAGAAATATTCTGCAAACAAGATTAAATAAATTCAATGCATTTTTGATGGCACTTACCATATCTGCAAAATTCACAACAGACTTTGCATAATTGTTTGTCTGGCCAACAGATAAACGGTGCTTTTTGTACTGCAAGAAGAGTAAATGATAGCTGAAATATGTCGATAGATAGATAGACAGACAGATAATAAATAGGTATGGAGGATTTTCAAACATGTATATAGGATGATTGATGGATAGATAGATAGATAGATAGATAGATAGATAGATAGATAGATAGATAGATAGATAGATAGATAGATAGATAGAGATGTTCCCTCCAGCACCACTCTGTCTTGCAGCCTTTTTCCAGCCTCCCTGCTTGAGGAAGGCAGGCGCAGGCGGCTCTGGGGTCTACTGGACACCTCACAGTGCAATCCTCAGAATTGCTGCAGTCTCCCCCTGATACCCAGAAGAGATTTCCGGGTATCAGTGTGCTGGCTCCATATAGTGCTCTGTAACTACGTGGAGCAGGCACCGGCATGCGTTGTCACTATGTGAAGAGAGAGCTGCAGAAAGGTAGGGGGAGGATTTTTTTTTTTTTTTTTACAGACAGTCCCACTAGACCTGAAGGCTATAAAAGATACACCTTCCCTACTAGGCCACAAGTGAATTTTCCTAGGGGGCCCCAATAATTCTTATGGTGGCCCCAGTTACAGCTATTGATTACCAATGCTGGGGAGAGTCATGCCTATAACACACAATGAGAAAATCGAGCAAAAAGTACTGCTTTCAGTACGATCGCACAATTATCTGATCGTTCGTACACAGCTTTAAAGAGCCAATCACGACAGTTCATGCAAAATTATCTGAAGGGACAAGCACAAAACTTTTTCTCGGAAGATATCAAAATTTTAATTTAATTAGTACAGTATTTTTCCGTACAAAATCAAGTCAATCTCTTAGATTGTAAGCTCCAAGGAGCAGCACCCTCATAACCCTCTTGTATTGACCTGTATTGTTGCTGTATTGTCTCCCTTTATATTGTAAAGCACTGAGCAAACTGTTGGTACTATATAAATCCTGTATAATAATAATAAGTGACCAAGACCACGCATGGAAACAAAAGAATACATTATATCATCGTGGGAAGCTGTATTTTGTCTTATGAGAATTTTTGTGACTCTAGTAACCTATTTGTTTTTGATATGAGACTAGCATGCAAAAAAAACCCAAAACTGGTGATCATTTGTTCGATATTCTCATCAAGGCTTGATTGTTTCAGCTTGGCACTGTCCACCAATGATGGGGAGGGGGTTACAGCAAGCCTTCTTATGACATTCTTCTATAAGGTAGGCTGAATGTAGCATATGTAATAGAAAAGTTTCTTTTTTTTGTGAGTGTTGTATGTGTCTGTTAGATTCTTGCTTGTGCCACAGCAATGAAAGCATATTGTGTGGGTACAAAGCCTGTGGCATATGAGTGCCATGTAAAAAGTGAGTAGCCCTCCCAGCTTCAGAGCAATTTGGCCATACACACCATTCAAAACTTCATAGCTTTACTACTCCCCTTCATTGCCCAGGGATGTAATGGTGAGTACCTGCACCTATTCTCTGATAAAAAAAAGCCTTGGATCGATATATAGTAAATAGATATATAGGTATAAAGGACAATAAATAGATATATACATGAATAGATCAAGAGATGTACTATACCACCAATGGAAAACAAGATAGACACACAATAAATAGATAGATAGATAGATAGATAGATAGATAGATAGATAGATAGATAGATAGATTTATTTGAATTTAATTATTGTCCATATATTCTTTATTAATAACTAAATACATCATACCATCAGGTGATCATTAACAATCATCAGCTCGACATATTTTGTCTCATCCATGACACTGCCAGATAACTGCTGAGTCTGAAAGTAAACATGATTGGTGACAATGGAGTCAAAAATATATGTAGTTCTCCAGTAAAGGTTCCACAATGAAGCATGCAAAGGGCTGTTTGCCATAACAGAAATATATATCTGTTTTTATGAGGATCAGAGAGTGCAAAAGTAAACACTGGTAAAGCCTGGCCACATGTATATCATGACTGTAGGTCTTAAAAAAGCAATCAGACCACCTCAAGACCTAGTAGCAGATGGTGATTACCTAAACCCAGCTGGCCATACATTATACAATGTTCTTGTACAACTTTCCTTTAGGTTTACCAAAACCATATAATTTGAGGTGGAACCTAAACACTTTCAATTTCAATATGCAATCAGGCAGGCCCTTGCAGTATATAGTTGAAGGTAAATCTAAAGAAAATTGAACAAGAAAATTGTTTATCCAATGAGAAGAGGAGATAGAAAATGGTAGACAGTGCCCAAGATTGGTTATCTATATTGTGCAAACCTGTCCATTCAATCTTTCCATCAAGAGTGGCCACTTAGTGGGTATATGCTAATGGACTAGACAAGACCCCAATGTCATCTGAAAACAGCCAGATTGGGTGAAGTCATCTCATGTCTTTGGACATATTACTACAGAAAGAGGCTCTAAACATACTCTGACCAGTGGCGGAACTACCAGGGTCACAAAGGTTGCACTTGCGACTGGGCCCTGCTGTTCCGTCACTGTGGGAGGGGGCCTCAAGACAGCCAAATGGTGCCTGGGTTCTGGTAGACTTGCTGGCTGGGGTGGGCGCAGTGACATCTGTACAAAGGAGGTGGGTAAGTCAGCAGGAGCCATACTCCGAACACCAGCTTGAACAGGACATCTCTCCCTCAGCTCTCCATCACCAAGAGCTTGCCCCCCTGCCAAGCTGATGTCTCCATTGCCAGGTCCATTTTGTTGAAGTCTGCCCATATACACATATTTATTTGTACTAGAGATGAAAAACTACACTGAATGGGTGATATGAAGAGGGGGAGTGGGAACACCAAGAGGAGAAGAAAAGAGGATGATGACTGAGCCTGCCCTGCACCCGAGCAATGGAGAAGGTGACGTCAGTGTGAAAGCTCCAACCAGGCCAATAGAGTCTAAGAGCCACTGTGGTCACCAGAGTCTCCCCTCCACATCATCCTCACATTATTACATCAAAGTCTACAGGATTCCCCCTTACAGTCTAAAGGAGAACTCTGCGGACCCTGATGTAAATGGGAACTCTGATGTAAAGGGGAACAGTGTGGACTCTGATATAAGGGGGGGGGGGGCTATGGTGACCATAGTCCACCTTATATCAGAGTTTCTATTTACATCAGGGTCCGCAGAGTTTTCCTTTAAACTCTAAAAGAGGATTTAAAGAGGAACTCTGTAGACTCTGTGATGTAAGGGGGAATGCTGCAGACCCTGGTGTAAAAGGAAACACTGACGTAAGGTGGACTCTGGTCACCAAAGCCCCCCCTTACATCAGAATCTACAGTGTTCCGCTATACATCATGGTTCACAGCATTCCCTTTTATATCAGAGTTCCCCTTTACACCAGGGTCTACAGCATTCCTGCTTACATCAGAGTTCCCCTTTACATTAGGATCCGCAGAGTTCTCCCTTACACTGTAAGGAGGAACTCTGTGGTCTCCGATTAAAAGGGGAACTCTGTGGACTCTGATGTAAGGGGAAATGCTGCAGACTAGTGTAAAGGGGAACGATGATGTAAGGTGGACTCTGGTCACCAGAGTGCCCCCCTTACATCAGATATAGTCAAGCTCTCTCAATAAGAACTTTTAACAGCCCGTTAGTTGGATTAACCTCTGCTACGCTGGAAGATTGCGGTGGTAGGGGGCAGGACAGTGGAAGATTTTCACTAATAGAAGAGGAATAAGCACAAGGGACACATCTTACTGACTGTAAATTATGGCCCTTGTACTGACTTTTGTCTGTGATTTTGGCTGCACTTAGGATTAAATGTATGTCTTAATGCAGCTAATGTAAGCACTTAAATTTGACTTGGCATTAGCCTCTAGTAATACACTACTGCCGGCTGAGACGGGAAGAGGGGGGGGGGGGGCACACTGAGAGCCAAATGGTTGAGCTGCATTGGAATGTACTGATAAGGAGAAAGCTGACAGTAGGTGAGAGTTGAGTGAGCAGAAAGACAATCTCATCAGTCTACTGCAGATCCTTCACTGCCCACTCATAATGTTGGGGGTGCAGAAAGGACACCGCTGTTTAACTGTAAGGGCCCGTTCACACCAGAAGGCGGTGTGGAAGCCTGCATTTCGGTGCGGTGTTCCGCACTGCATTCCAGTCACACTACACCCCAAACGCAGGTTGTAAACGCAGTGCGTCTGTCCACAGACATACCATGCAATCCAGTTGCAGTGCATTTCAAAAAGTAGTACATGCACTACTTTTGGTGCGATGCGACTCTAGCCCATTCAAAATAAAACTGCACTGCACAGAACTGCATGTGAATCGCACAAGAACTGTGCAGCATTCCTGTGTGATTCACATGCAGTTCCTAGTATGCCTGGGCCCCTAACAGTGAATGCCGTGTCATTCACTTGGCTAGTCTTTGTGATGGGACTGTGTAAATCCCAGGGACGGGATGGACAGAAATAAAAAATCCTTCAGCAGGTCAACCTGTTCCCATGTATGTATTCAATCTGTCCATTTAGATGTTTTTTGGCGTCCAGCTTTCACTATATATCCCCTCATAGAAGATATGGCAATATTTTATATTTAAATGGAAATTTAACACTAATTCCGCTCTGTAAGCCCCGCAGAAAATGCTGTACTCACATGTCTCTTCTTCCTGCGAGATCTTCTTGTCTGTGGAAGCTTTACAATTGTCTCATTCAAAGACCAGAATTCTAAAAAGGAAAAAAAGCTTTTCATAGTCGTGATAGAAAACCTCACTGCATCCTCTGCCAGAACTATGCACCGCTCAGCATTCTATACTTTATTGCAAGTTTTTGGAAGTTCTGTTACATGGTCAGAAGCAGGGGTGGACTGACAACTCATGGGGCCCCTGGGCAATAGGGGATCATGGGGCCCCTGTGTCCTTGCCCAAACTCAAAAAAGCCCATGAAAAAGGTACCAGGGGCATCTCATGGGGCCCCCTACTGATCCCAGCCCTCGGGCAGTGCCCGAGTTTCCAAATGGTCAGTCCGCCCCTGGTCAGAAGACACATGATGACATAAGATGATGCTTCTACTTAACTACTGTCGCACTGCAAGGGTTAAATGCTTGTTTATATCTAGGGGACTGGGAAAAGCAGTGTTACTTTTCAGATCCTCAACTCCTGCAGGCTCCTCTGCACTGCAAGGCTGGTCCCCGCAGCTTCTTCTGCCCTGCACTCTGGTGGTCAAATGTCCCGTGACAACATAAAGACTGATGCCGGGCCAATAGCCTTGCATTGGAATTGAGGATGCTGAGGAACAGTCCACTGGCGGAGAGTAGGGAGCACCATCTGCCAGAGGAGCAGAGGATCAGGTAAGTAAACCTGCTTTTCCCACCCGCTATGCATAAACAAGGGTTTTAAAGCCAACAAAATAATTTATCGTGTCTCTACACAATACAATCTCCTCAGATTTGTGAAGGAATTACATTAACAATCTATTGGATCTGTATCCAGCCAGGCAGGCCATTGCTCTGCATGATTGTTGGTAAACGCAAGGAAGATTGTTCATTCACACTGTTCGGTCATCTTTATGATGTGCGCATATGGACATTTTTTTTTCTTTTCAAGCACAATGAAAATGCAAGATAAAGCAAAACTAAACCCATCTATTTAAAATGATATTAAAGCAAAAAAATGTTTTTTATTCTTAATGCATTCCATGCATTATGGCAACAAACATTTTGTATTTCTGTGTCCTCCTCCTTCCCTGTGTAAAGGAGATGAGAGGGGAGAATAGATCCAGCACTGTGCATCTATTTATTTCAGGTACTTATATAGCGCCGTCAGTTTACGCAGCACTTTACATATATATTGTACATTCACATCAGTCCCTAACCCTCAAGGGGCGTACAATCTAAGGTCCCTAACTCACATTCATACATACACATACTAGGGCCAGATTAGACAGGAGCTAATACACCTACCAGCATGTCTTTGGAGTGTGGGAGGAAACCCACGCAGGCACAGGGAGAACATGCAAACTCCAGGCAGAAGGTGCCGTGGCTGGGATTTGAACCAACAGTCCTAGTACTGCCAGGTGAAAGTGCTAACCATTTAGCCATGCCTGCATCTCTTCTCCTCTCTCTTCCTCTTCACACAGGACTCGAGCAGCCATTGGCTCCTGCTACTGTCAATCAAATTCAGTGTGGAGGAAGTAGGAGGTGGGGCTAAGTCCCGCTGTGTGTGCCTATGTAGCACAGCTCCAGAGACACACAGCTTGAGTATGCCCCCATAGCAGTCATTTGCTATGGGGACACACAAAGAAGAGGAGGAGCCAAGATCGCCGGTAAGAACCAGAGAAGAAGAGGATCTGGGCTGCTCTGTGCAACACCACTGCACAGAGCAGGTGAGTATAACATGTTATTACAATTAAAAAAAAAAAATTTGACTCTTGCAAGACTTTAACGGATTCCCAAAACAGTTACATTCAAGGCATGCCGTGAATGCTGACTGTAACAGTTGCTTGTGCTCTCAACCAAACTATCAAGTCATCGCATGGCTGGTGTCATAACTGAATAATATGCAAGACAACGAAGATCAAACAGAGGATAAGATGGCAGCTTCCTTGCCTGTAAAGAATTTATCATAAGTAATTTTCAATATTTTTAAAAACACAAGTAAAAGTGATAGTGTTTCTGCACAGAGAATTCCCTGACCCCCTTATACTCGCCCTACCTGTGATCCCTTGCAGCTCCCTCAGGTGAGTATAAGAGGTCAGAGAATGGTCTTTGCAGAGTCCCTGTCACAACAATGTCTCTTTAAATCTGAATCTTTAACTACAATTATGCCTGATAGCAGACATGTGCAAAATGAAAAAATGTGTTCCGTTTCGTTTCGTTATTTGACTAATTTCATGTCATTCGATTAGTTAAATTTGTTTAATTAATTTTTCGGAAATTTGTTTCGATTATTCGAATTCGACCGAATAGGAAAACAATTCGAAAGCATTCTAAAACAATTCGAACGGATTCAATAATAATTCTAATGTTACAATCCACAATCCGTATGTGTTTTTGATGGTATATGGGCTATATGAAGAATTGCATGACCAGATTGGAAATTTCAAAATTTTCAGTGTATTTGTTGATTACTACGCACGTCACCATAGTGCAGCTCACAATTTTTTAATGAAGTATTTTAGTCTTTTCTAATCTATTCTATTCTTTTATATTCTATTCTAATATATGCTGTTCAAATTCATTCTGTTCAAAATTCGAATTTCGGAAGGCAGTTATATTCTTTCTGTTTTATTCTATTCTATTGTTTTTCTATACTATTCTATTCTATTCTTGGGATCTCTATTCTAATCTTTTCTATTCTATTCCTTTATTTTCTGTTCTATTTTGCTCTGTTTTACTCTATTAATTTTTATTCTATTCTTTGATTTTCTATTCTAATCTTTTCTATTCTATTCTAATTGAATCTATTATTTTCTATTTTATTCTTTGATTTTCTAATCTTTTCTATTCTATTCTAATGGATTCTATTCTTTTCTATTCCTTTATTTTCTATTCTATTTTGTTCTGTTTTACTCTATTATTTTCCACAGTATTCTGTTCTTTTCTTTTATTTTCTATTCTGTTCTTTTTTTCCTCTATTCTTTTCTATTCTATTCATTTATTTTCCAACCTGTTCTATTCTTTTCTATTTCTTTATTTTCTGTTCTATTTTATTCTTTTTTTGTTTTCAAATTCAAATTGGTTTTCGAATTTGTTTTCAAATTCAAATTGGTTTTTTGAATTTGAATTGGTTTTAGAATGTGTTTTCGAATTCGAATCTATTAAAATTTCGGCTGAATTTCGTTTCTTTATTTCAGATTTGTTTAAATTTACTATTGTAATTGGAATTCGGATACATCTAAATCTCCAAATAATGGAAAATATGTCCCAATTTCGATTCGGAACAAAATGAACTGCACATGTCTACCTGATAGGCCTGCAATAAAAGGCCTTGATCAGGCACTTCCTGTTATTGGGTGGGGTGACGATGCTTTGTCCTTGTCTCTCAGTTGCACTCCTGCACTGTTACCCTGTCAAATGGGCTTCCAGTAGAGACTACAAGTGGTGATTTCAACACATTACATTACATAGGCATACTCCATTGTTGTCACCTTCATGAAACCTGCCCTGGAAAATGCCAGGCAGCTATTGCAGGAATCAGGGGTGGACTGACAACTCATGGGGCCCCCCGGGCAATAGGGGATCATGGGGCCCCTCTGTCCTTGCCCAAACTCAAAAAAGCCTATGAAAAAGGTACCAGGGGCATCTCATGGGGCCCCCTACTGACCCCGGGCCCTTGGGCAGTGCCCGAGTTTCCAAATGGTCAGTCCGCCCCTGGCAGGAATACATGTAGACAGAAAGCAGCTGCAAAAAGACTGCAAGAAATCAGAAGCACTGAAAAGGAATAATGAATGAAAAAAGAGACACTTATTTTATTAATAAAAAACAGGACAACAGTTTATGATACATAGGGGTTGAATTACTAAAGGCAAAAATACTGTGCACTGCAAGTGCAGTGACTCTAGAGCTTAGTAAATGAGATGAAGCTTCACTTTGCAAAATATACCCAATTACATGCAAGAAAATAAAAAAATAGCATGTTTTCTTGCATATTATTATTATTATACAGTATTTATATAGCGCCAAAGGGTATGCTCAGCGCTGTACAGTAGCAGGGGGACAGAACATGAGACAAGACAGTAACAATACAATACACGAGGGGTTTGAGGGCCCTGCTCTTTCAAGCTTACAATCTAGGAGGGAGGGGGAGGTGGTACAGGAGGAGATGGCTGTGGGGGATGGAGTGGTGGGAGGAGTGGAGGAGGTTAGTTGTTGGGTGAGGTCGGGTGTTAGGTGAAGTTGGGGTAGGCTTCCCTGAAGAGGAGGGTTTTCAGGGTGCGCCTGAAGGTGAGGAGGGTAGGTGACAGTCTGATGGATTGGGATAGGGAGTTCCAGAGGATGGGGGAAGTCCTGCAATCGGGCGTGGGAGGAGGAGACCAGGGAGCTAGAGAGTAGGAGGTCCTGTGAGGAGCGGAGGGCACGGGTAGGGTAGTATTTGGGTATCAGGTCAGTTATGTAGTTCGGGGCGGCATTGTGAATGGCTTTGTAGGTCAGGGTTAGCAGTTTGAATTTGATGCGTTGGGCAATCAGGAGCCAATGAAGGGATTGGCAGAGGGGGGAGGCAGATGTGGAGCGCTTGGTGAGGTGGATGAGTCTGGCCGCTGAGTGTAGGATCGACTGGAGTGGGGAAAGCATTCATTTGGGTAGGCCAGTGAGAAGGGAGTTGCAGCAGTCCAGGCGTGAGATGATGAGGGATGTACGAGTTGTTTGGTGGTGTCTGGGGTGAGGAATGTGCGTACCTTGGAGATGTTGCGGAGGTGGAGCCTGCAAGATCTAGATAGCAGTTGGATGTGGGGTAGGAAGGAGAGGTGGGAGTCCAGGGTGACACCCAGGACTTTGGCGTGTGGGGTGGGAGAGATGGTGGCGTTGTTAGTAGTGATGGAGAGGATGGGGGGGGGCACAGGGTGGGGGGAAGACCAGGAGCTCGGTTTTGGATAGGTTAAGTTTGAGGAAATGGAGCGACATCCAGTCTGATATGTCGTTTAGGAGGTGGGCGATGCGGGCAGAGAGTGAGGGGGTGAGGTTGGGGGTGGAGAGGTAAATTTGGGTGTCGTCGGCATAGAGGTGGTAATTGAAGCTGTGGGAGTGAATAAGTTTGCCAAGGGAGGAGGTATAGATGGACAAGAGGAGGGGCCCGAGGACAGAGCCTTGGGGGACCCCGACAGAGAGGGGGAGGGAGGGGGAGGTGGCAGTGTTGTAGGTGACGCTGAAGGAGCGTTGGGAAAGGTAGGAGGAGAACCAGGACAGAGCAGCGTCCTTGATGCCAAGGGAGTACATATGATTGAATACAGAAAACAGCAGAGCTTTCCCTCATTTCAGAGCTTCCCCCCAGATCTAGAGCAACTGCACCTATAGTACATTTGCAGTGCACAGACTTTTTGCCTTTAGTAACTCTCGGTTCACATTACTGTGACCTGTAAGTCGCGTGACTTTTCCAGACAATTTCCTGGCAACTTGAGTACTATTTTGATGTGACTTTGAAGCAACTTTCAAGGAATGCCTGGGTAATCTTCCTGTAATGTCGTATCCAAAGCACATCAATATAGATGAGGATTTGACTTGGAGGCAACCTGTAATAAAGTCTATGGGCAGATAGAAGTCACCTTGAAGTAGTACAGGAACCTTTTCTAAAGTTGGAGCAACTTCTAAGTAAGACAGCTCTCATTGACTAACATGGGATTTCACACGTCATGCGACTTGGGGTCTCACAAGTCGGATCCCAAGTCGTGTCAGTCTGAACCGTGCCTATATATACCCCATAATGCCTTAGC
The DNA here is from genome assembly GCF_062004578.1 of Staurois parvus. Lineage (NCBI taxonomy): Eukaryota > Metazoa > Chordata > Amphibia > Anura > Ranidae > Staurois > Staurois parvus. Next base: position 1,280,032 of record NW_028317847.1, read on the forward strand.
AAACTAAAGATCATTCAGTTCAAGGAGAAGTATGACCAATATTTTTTTGGCCATGCTGCTCCTGTAGGTCACAGGTGTGCACTCAACTCTGCACTCCTGTGACCCAGAATCAGCCGAAAGCAGGCTAAAGTCTACTGTTACCTGGCATGACACAGTCTGTCCAGGCTCTGCAGAGATCCCTACAATAATGTCGGGATACACCCAGATGCCTGACTGGCAGCTGACCCATCCTCGCAGCATGCCGCTAAAAGGCTGAGCCAGCCGTTCCCATCCCCTCCACAGTGCAGTGCTCCAGGGGCAGTCACCACTTTGTTCAAGCGGTCCAGACAACAGAGCGATCAGCAGCCTTTGGTTGCTCAGTTCTCGGTGTATAGCAGACGGGGGGGGGGGGGGCAGATGCAGCATTGAATTTTTTTCAAATCCCACACTTCTCTTTTAAGGTTTGTATCTACTTTTAAACACATATGGGTGCTTATAGATTCTCTTGACTTGTATCTATTTTGTTGCAGCGTTCATGAACACGGTGTGCATAGACAGAATCATATGCATGCACACTGCTATCGTCTAAGAACAAATATTTATATACTGGGCGAAGCCAGACGTGACCGGACTTATTCCTGGGGAAATGGCTGCTGTCATCCCAGAAAATATAACAATCAAATGATTTTCCCTTTGAGTTGGATCAACTTTCTCATGACATGCAAAACCTAATGATGTCTGATCTAACCAAAATCTGATCAAGAATGATTGTCTTGTGTGGACAGGAATCTTTACAGTGAAGTTAGACAGACAGCTCACAACTTATTCCAGGGTATAATAGAAAGAGATCTGAGAATACAGAAAATAAATAAAATATAACTTATCCTCTCTGTTTCTATCTCTCATTCTATTTTCAGTAGTTTCCCTCCAGAGAACACACAGAAATGAATTTTTAGGTCAGACGGTATCTGTCTGGACTGTTTATCCAAACAAAGCTTACCTGAAGGCAGTTCATCCAGAGGAAATTCAAGTATTTTTGATTTGTAAACAGAGTGTAAGTGGTATTCCTCCTGAAATAAACAAAAACAATTTTTTTTTCTTCCATTAAATTTTTATCATACATCAATCAGTACATATGTATGTAGTGCCATTATTTATTTAGCATACAAAAGGAAAAATTGCCCAAGGGACTTTAGGAGGCACACTGGGTTATAGTTAAAAAGTCACATTCTTTATTGTTATTGTTAGGAAAACAGACATATTAAAATGTTCCAAGGAGTTATTAAACATCAAACAACACATTTGTATAAAGTGTAAATGGGCAGCACAGTGGCTAAATGGTTAGCACTTCCGCCTGGCAGCAACAGGGTCACTGGTTTGAATCCCAACCACGGCACCACCTGCCTGGAGCTTGCATGTTCTCCCTGTGCCTGCGTGGGTTTCCTCTGGGTACTCCGGTTTCCTCCCAAACTCCAAAGACATGCTGGTAGGTTAATTGACTCCTGTCTAAATTGGCCCTAGTATGTGTATGTATAAATGTGAGTTAGGGACTTTAGATTGTAAGCTCCTTGAGGGTTAGGGACTGATGTGAATGTACAATATATGTATGTAAAGCACTGATGGCGCCTATAGAAGTACCATAAATAAACAAGTAATAATGCTCAATCTGCATGATCCATGAGTTACATAGCGCAAGCTCTGAGCACATCATCTCAATGTGTTTCGTGAAGCAAGGTTTGCTTCTTCAGGAGATCACAAAGCTTGAAGATATGGCATCTGGCAAGTTATTTGAGGAGAGGCCAGGGTGTTATAAAAAACAAATAAATTGAAAAAAATAATAAAATGAGGGAGGAAAAAACTCACCACTGATTTAATCCATATCACATAATTTAGAAAACATATGTAAGGGCTGGCAAGCCACCCCATCAAGGCAGAAAATGACTGGATCCACCACCAGCATACAACCATCTTGGCCAGGAGCTGTGACAAGAAGCAGACTGGCCCACTGGGGGAATACAGCAGGGGGCACTGATAAAGCCCAAAAAAGAAAGAAGAGAAAAGAAATACAAGACTCAATCACATAGATAAAGAAAACAATATATGCCAGGGACCCCAGTATTGGTTGAAATAAAAGTGAAACCCATAGAACATTGCATCAATGAAAACCAGTAGTTTAAACACAGGGTAACATGTATATAATGACAGAGTAATCCTGGTAATGCTACATTATACACTCTGTCATTATATACATGCTACCCTGTGTTTAAACTACTGGTTTTCATTGACGCAATGTTCTATGGGTTTCACTTTTATTTCAACCAATATTGGGGTATATATATATATATTTTTTTTTTTTTTTTCTTTATCTGTATGACCATTTGGGTCTTGTATTTCTTTTTTCTTGTTTCTTTTTTGGTTTTCCCCATATATTTTCTTTTCTATTTGTAGTACCATCCCACTGATGGTCTGCCCCCTGCTGTATTCCCCCAGTGGGGGAATTCCCATCACAGCTCCTGGCCAAGACGGTTGTTTGCCGGTGGTGGACCCTCCATATGTTTTCTAAATGATGTGATATGGATTAAACCGGTGGTGATTTTTTTTCATTCTTTTTTTTTTTTTTTTAACAATAACGATGAAGAATGTGACTTTTTAACTTTAACCCAGTGTGCCTTGTAAAGTCCCTTGGGCAATTTTCCCTTTGGTATACTATTGTATTGGGGGCTGAGCCACACTCATCCTCACTCATCACGACTTTTCATCTTGCATTATTTATTTATTTTTATTTAGCTTTGAAAGGAGCAGGGATGGGTTAGAACCCTTGCCATGTTTTCATTGCTGTCTGCGCCCCTTCTCAGAAAATTCTCCCTCTTTATTTGTCCAGGTGGCTATTTTCACTAAGAAAGAGAGAAATGGGAAATCCTATGTTTAGAGTTGTCACCAGAGGTGTAGGTACTTTTTCCAATTAGGACATCTGTTCTGCTGAGAACTTTGATGGGCTGTATTTATGGGCTTTTGTGTGCTTTAAGGGAGTTTAGCCTTCATATACAAGTCTAAAGGAATACAAAATTCGCTTGAAGCAGGTCAGAAGGAGGCCAACTGCAGGTCAAATGCATGTGTCAATGAATTCTAATTGATCTCAGAAGTTTCCCAAACTGATGTCATCTCATGCCATTGAGAGAAACCCAAAGCCAGTCAATACAGACCCTAAGAGGGTAATTTCCTTCATACTATCACAATTTCCTCTCACTTTCTCTTGTGTCTCTGGGGCAGGAAATGAACAGGAGCCTCCAATGGGACACAGACAGCCTCTATTGTTTCTCAGTATGTTTCTTTAAAGTGGAGTTCCAATCAAAAGCGGAACCTCTGCTTATTTCGCCATATTTGGCACCTTTTGGGGGGGAGGGGGGAACAGATACCTGTTTTAGACAGGTACTCGCTCCCATTTTCATCTCAGTTCGCTGCGGTGAAGTGAGCTGGAAGCTCGGCCCCCTCCTCCCTACCGCAGTCTCCTGGGAACTTTCACAGGTCCCAGAAGACTGCCGGACCAATTAGGGAGCGCGGCATGACTCGTGCATAGACAGTGGGCACCATGCTGTGAAGCCGCAAGCTGTCCCACAGTAGAGATGTCTGCGCCGTGGAGGAGAGAAAGGGAGAAGGAACGGCGTGAGTGAGTACATTGCTGGACAGGTAAGACAGTTTTTGTAGCTGCTGACTCTTAATAAACACTAAAAATGGCTGGAACTCCGCTTTAACTTGGGTGAACTTATTTGACTGGTGAAACCTGTCTTTGTTCTTTATCCAATGATGGACGGTGAAACTATGTGCTTTTTCTTCCATTCATTTTTATTCTCTTTGGGTACACATGAAAGTAGCTTTGTGCTGACTGGAACTGAGCCCATAATTGCAAATATACTTTGCATCAAAAGGAGAATACATTAAAGCACAACATCAACAGCTTACAGGCCCATCTGCGTAAATCATGACATACACACTAAATAAAAGCATTAACATATGACAATCCTGACAACACAGAATAAAAGATACATACATACTGGAAATATATACAGTATATTTGAAAATTGATCAATCCTGATTTGCTGACAGTTTATCTCATTTCTTGAGTCCCCAAAATGCCAGGACAGTGCAAATACCTCTCAAATGACCCCTTTTTGGAAAGTAGACAGTCCAAGAGGCATGGTGCGGTTTTTGAAGTTGTAATCTCTCTTTTTTGGAAAATAAAAAAATTAAATGTTTTTTTTTCACATTTTTCTTTTACATACTTTCACCAGTCCAGTACACCATCACGATATGACTTGTGTGGCAGTGAGAAAGGATACTGACTAGAGACAGTATGTAAAAAAAAAATGTAAATTATTTTGATTTAATTTTTTAAACATTTTTTTTATTTTTTTTTTAAATGCTGTCATCAGAGTAGCTCAGTGTCCACCACAGGGGGAGGAGCGATCCAATCAAGGATTTCTTTCTTTTTAACACTTATACAGTGGTGATCACTGTACAAGCAATAGTTTGCGCTGTCATGACTGGGTTTCCCATTCATGAACGGCTTGCTTATGGTTGTGATCTGTAATTGGCTACAGCTAATTGCATGGCACAGGTAGCCAGGTACCATGTGATTGCTGTGGGTCAATCGCAGATCACAACAGTAAGCAAGCTGTTCATGAATAGAAAGCCATTCATGACAGGTTGTTTATATTGTTATCATGTGATTGCTATGACCAATCATAATGATCACATGATACCTGGTTACTGGTAACAGTAATGTGCTGTGTCTGGTGCAGGGGCGGACTGACAACTCATGGGGCCCCCAGGCAATAAGGGATCATGGGGCCCCTGTGTCCTTGCCCAAACTCAAAAAAGCCTATGAAAAAGGTACCAGGGGCATCTCATGGGGCCCCCTACTGACCCCGGGCCCTCAGGCAGTGCCGAGTTTCCAAATGGTCAGTCCGCCCTTGGTCTGGTGGATAGAGCAGTTACAAGAGGGACGCACTACGTGCTCCAAATCTGTAACAGGTGGAATCATGTATAACTATGTGGCTATGTCTGTGGCTGCTGTCCTGCCGCAGTAAATGTACTGTCACAGATCAGCACGTGGTTAATATCCAGTAATAGTAATACACTGTTTCAATCACACTCAGTTGCTATTTTTTTACACTACTGAAAATGTAGAAGCCAATCTGCTTAGAGCCTAAAGATTTACTGCTGCTCAGGGGCTCTGGGCTTCAGCAAAATGTCAGCCTCCTGAAGATCGCTGGTTAAATACATTTTGTTAGTACAAGTCCAATCAGAAAACACCTTCTATTCATTGAAAAAAAAATGTAATGCGTTCCGTGATTGGCACCCGTGCTGAGCGAGCAATTCCTTCACATGCCTGATGAAGGGGTCCTGCGAGACTCCGAAACGTTGCCTTGCTGTAACTAAGTGGTCGTTCATTAAAACATTTTGATCTATATTGGTGATCCTCGGTGTGCTGGTGACATTCTCCCTTGATGTTTGGTATCTATTTATTCAGCGTAACATACTTTATATTTTACAAAAAATTGGGTTATGTATTGTTTTTTCTTTGTATTAAAAGCTTTTAAAAAGTGTACTTTTTCCTCAAGAAATTGCCTTTGAAAAACCACTAAGCAAATATGACCTAAGAAATTAAATTGCAAAACCCACCATTTTATTCTCTAGGGCCTCTGCTTTAAAAAAAAATGTTTGGGGGTTCTGTGTAATTTTCTAGCAAAAAATACTGATGGTTACAAAAAGAGCCAGAAATGGCCCGGACTGGAGGTGGTTAAACAATTGCACATATATCATGAAACAACAAATGGCACCGCCCCCCACCACCACCACCCATTTTATTATCTCTGCTTTCAGAAAATATATTTTTAGAGGTTTAAAATAATTTTCTAGTAAACAAAAATGTTGATTTTATTATCTGTGAAAACTGTAAAAATTGCCCAGTAGACAAGCGATTAATATTTTAACAATTCTACATGCTGACTTTGCACTCTCCTCTGTTAATGAATAGTATAATAATGAATAGTATATAAATAGCATAATAATGAATAGCATAATAATGAATAGTATAATAATGAATAGTATATAAATAGCATAATAATAAATAATAGAAAAATGAATAGTATAATAATGAATGGTATATGAATAGTATAATAATGAATGGTATATGAATAGTATAATAATGAACAGTATATGAATAGTATAATAATGAATGATAGAATAATGAATAGTATATGAATAGTATAATAATGAATAGTATATTATGAATAGTATAATAATGAATAGTATATGAATAGTATAATAATGAATAATAGAATAATGAATAGTATATGACTAGTATAATATTGAATAGTATATAAATAGTATAATAATGAATAGTATAATAATGACTAGTATATAAATAGTATAATAATGAATAGTATATAAATAGTATAATAATGAATAGTATATAAACAGTATAATAATGAATAATATAATAATGAATAGTATATAAATAGTATAATAATGAATAGTATATAAATAGTATAATAATGAATAGTATAATAATGAATAGTATAATAATGAACAGTATAATAATGAACAATAATAATGAATAATATATAAATAGTATAATAATGAATAGTATATGAATAGTATAATAATGAATAGTATATGAATAGTATAATAATGAATAGTATAATAATGAACAATAATAATGAATAATATATAAATAGTATAATAATGAATAGTATATGAATAGTATAATAATGAATAGTATATAAATAGTATAATAATGAATAGTATATGAATAGTATAATAATGAATAGTATATAAATAGTATAATAATGAATAGTATATGAATAGTATAATAATGAATAGTATAATAATGAACAATAATAATGAATAGTATATAAATAGTATAATAATGAATAGTATATGAATAGTATAATAATGAATAGTATATAAATAGTATAATAATGAATAGTATATGAATAGTATAATAATGAATAGTATATAAATAGTATAATAATGAATAGTATATGAATAGTATAATAATGAATAGTATATAAATAGTATAATAATTAATAGTATATGAATAGTATAATAATGAATAGTATATAAATAGTATAATAATGAATAGTATATGAATAGTATAATAATGAATAGTATATAAATAGTATAATAATGAATAGTATATAAATAGTATAATAATGAATAGTATATGAATAGTATAATAATGAATAGTATATAAATAGTATAATAATGAATAGTATATGAATAGTATAATAATGAATAGTATAATAATGAACAATAATAATGAATAGTATATAAATAGTATAATAATGAATAGTATATGAATAGTATAATAATGAATAGTATATAAATAGTATAATAATGAATAGTATATGAATAGTATAATAATGAATAGTATATAAATAGTATAATAATGAATAGTATATGAATAGTATAATAATGAATAGTATATAAATAGTATAATAATGAATAGTATATGAATAGTATAATAATGAATAGTATAATAATAAACAATAATAATGAATAGTATATAAATAGTATAATAATGAATAGTATATAAATAGTATAATAATGAATAGTATATAAATAGTATAATAATGAATAGTATATGAATAGTATAATAATGAATAGTATAATAATAAACAATAATAATGAATAGTATATAAATAGTATAATAATGAATAGTATATGAATAGTATAATAATGAATAGTATATAATGAATAGTATAATAATGAACAGTATAATAATGAATATTATATACATAGTATAATAATGAATAGTATAATAATGAATAATATATGAATAGTATATAAATAGTATAATAATGAATAGTATATGAATAGTATAATAATGAATAGTATAATAATGAATAGTATAATAATGAATAGTATAACAAAATAATAATAATGACAGAAAAGCTTCTTCCACGCCCCCTGTTGTTGTCTGCAGTCACCCAGGCCAGCCCAGTACTCCGTTCTTCTCTTCCTCTATGAAGAAGGTGTTACTATCCCACGGAGGAGGAAACGCCCTCCCTGTCCCCTCCACCTGCACTCGCACCGACAACAAAAACTTCTACCTCGCCTCCAGCGCTCCCCCTGGAGGATTGTGGGAAATGTAGTCTTGCTATACATAGACCTCAAGCCGAATAGAGGCGCATGAGGACTACAATTTCCGACCTCCCCCCCTCGCCTGCAGCCCCGCGCATGCTCAGTGCGGTGTGTGGGAGTCCAGCTCCTAGCGCTGCTGTGATCCGGAGCTCGTGCTGCTGGAAGGTCTGTATGGAATGTTTCTCCTCCGATCATTGATACATTGTATCTTCACGTTCCACGGGCGCCGAGTGACCTGGACACGGGAACTTCCCGCGTGTGCTGAGCTCTGTGCCGGGAGAGGGTCGGTGATTGGTTGGAGGAGCTACAGGTTGTGAGATCGGGCTGTGTGTGTTGTGTGTGCGATGTCTTCATCCAGCGGAGGTGACTCATGATCGCTATAGGGGGATGGATGACTGCTGACTGCACTTCACCCGGGGGGCCGATCCGCACTGACTGTATATATATAGATCGATCGATGTATACATACACCCTATATTATATCATAGTCACATCAGACTGACCATCATACTGTCAGAGGGAGGAATGTCCTAGTGTACTGACTGATTATTGATCACCTATATAGATCATAGGGAGGAATGTCCTATTGTACTGATTATTATTGATCTATATGAGTGATCAATAGGCAAAGGACATTCCTCCCCATAATCTATATGGGTAATCAATTTGTACAATAGGACATTCCTCACTATGATCTGTATTGCTGATCAATAATCAGTACTATAGGACATCCCTCCCTATGATCACCCATATAGATCATGGAGAGAAATGTCCTTTAGTACTGAATGATTATTAATCTATAAGGGTGATCAATAATTAATCATTAACAATAGGACATCCCTCCCTATGATCACCCATCTAGATCTTAGGAATGTCCTATAGTACTGATAATTATTGATCACATACTGTATGTGTGTATGTATGTGTGTGTGTATGTATATATATCACACTCAGTGAGGAATGTCCTATAATATTGATAAATATATAGATAAATTCCTATAGTACTGGTTATTGATTACCATTTCTGTGTATGTGTGTATATATATCTCATAGGGAGGAATGTCCTATAGTATTATTGATGATCTACATAGATCATATGGAAGCATGACCTATAGTACTGATCACCTATATAGATCATAGTGAGGAATGTCCTATAGTATTGATTATCTATATAGATAATAGGGAGGAATGTCCTATAATACTGATTGATTACCTACTGTGTTTATATCATAGGTAGGAATGCCCTATAGTATTAATTATTGATTATCTACATAGATCATAAGGAGGCATGACCTATAGTACTGATCGCCTATAGAGATCATAGGGGGGAATGTCCTATAGTACTGATTGATTACCTGTATAGATCACAGGGAGGCATGTTCTATAGTATTGATCATTGGATGATTATTGATCACCCATATAGATGTGTATAGAGAACACTGGTTTACTAATGCTTGCTGACACTTGTAGTTCTTAGAATACATATGGACTGTAATCATCTGAGACCCAGACCATGATCTTCCCAACCAATGATGGACCATTGAGTGAAGGGGGTTGACAGTCTCTGATCATCTCCTCTAGTGTGTCTACAGACCCTGATAGTCTTCTGTTATATACTGAATATAAATGTGTGGCCCTTTGGAAATGTCAGCAGCCACAATTGAGGGCCCTTATAACTTGACAGTTGACAGCCACTGTTCATGGTATCTTTTAGCCATAATATCTATTCTGTCTCTTTTGGTACCTTTAGTGGATCTGAAGGTTCTGCATGTCTACATGTTGGTCTGTTTGCTGTTCTCCTTACTAATAAGTTATAGCACCAACATCTGCCATAATGCTGTACAATAATAGCTAAATATATGCTAATCGAACAATGGAAGCCATTAATATGATGATGAATTGGATAGATCGGGAACTTTTGAGCAATCCCTACTCAATTCCAGTTGTTTTATGCGTCCTAAATAGTATATAGACTCCCGAGAGAGATTTCTTGCTCAGTGAAAACAAAATGTTAATATTTAACATCTTCACTATCTCATGTTGGTATCTCCCCCCCCCCCCCTTCAATTTATTGTCAGCTTTTTTTAACACTTTTTTGCCATTTTGTTCCCATCTAGAACTCTGAAGAAATGTGCAGGGTTTTGATGGGTCAAAGCAGGATAATGAATGGTCTATACATTGAAATGTATTTACTTTGTAAACAAAAATATTGGGGAAATTCACTAAGACTGGAGCTGCAGTGCATGGCAACCAATCATCTTCTAGCTTTCATTTTCAAAGCTTAACTGAACAAGCTGCAGCTAGGAGCCCATTGGTTGCCGTGCACATCTGTTCCAGATTTAAAAACTTTGCCCTAATACTATGAGATTTATATTATTTCATTATTATATGTTTACAATAACTCTACAAAATTATTCAGTAGAGAATTATATAAAAAGAGAAAACAGCATTCTTTGCAGTAAATGACAAAATGCACATCACTTTCCCTATTCCAATAAGCCTTTGTGTCCCTTTGTGTCGTCCTGTAGCTCCATCTGTTTGGTTATTCATTTGTTTTAATAAAATAGAGGCGGATGTGGAGCTGCAATATTCCAGATGTAAACAGGTGCACAGGGAATAGAATGCACAGAGAGAAAATGCTGTGTTATTTATTGAAAAATATTCTGTCGGGTTTTTATAGCAATCTTTTCTCATAGAAAAAAATATATTTATTTATAGAATTCAAATGAAAACTTGGATTTGAGGCTATGCATATTGTGAGTCTGTGCTGTATTCATGCAGAGCAAAGCAACAGGTCTGCCCTGCTGTCACCTTCCCCGCATTGTGGCCCCTGCTTTCCTGCCCCCGCATCCGCTGTGGCCCCTGCTTTCCTGCCCCCGCATCCGCTGTGGCCCCTCCTTTCCTGCCCCCGCATTCCGCTGTGGCCCCTCCTTTCCTGCCCCCGCATTCCGCTGTGGCCCCTCCTTTCCTGCCCCCGCATTCCGCTGTGGCCCCTCCTTTCCTGCCCCCGCATTCCGCTGTGGCCCCTCCTTTCCTGCCCCCGCATTCCGCTGTGGCCCCTCCTTTCCTGCCCCCGCATTCCGCTGTGGCCCCTCCTTTCCTGCCCCCGCATTCCGCTGTGGCCCCTCCTTTCCTGCCCCCGCATTCCGCTGTGGCCCCTCCTTTCCTGCCCCCGCATTCCGCTGTGACCCCCCCCCCCTCCTTTCCTGCCCCCGCATTCCGCTGTGACCCCCCCCCCTCCTTTCCTGCCCCCGCATTCCGCTGTGACCCCCCCCCCCTCCTTTCCTGCCCCCGCATTCCGCTGTGACCCCCCCCCCCTCCTTTCCTGCCCCCGCTGTGGCCTCGCCTCTCCTTTCCTTCCCCCCGAATCCACGCTTATCCACTAGTGACAGATCCTTGTTTTTGGGTAGCGTAGGAAAGGTTCTTGTCTTTGAAGAACGTCGCATTCCCGGCCCGACCAGAGTATGTGTATTAACGTGGAATGGCCTTAGACAGCGCTCCTCCACAAACCACGCCCCACTATTGCACTACACCACGCCCACCAAGGCTTAGTCATAGAGGTCAGTGGGCCTCTCTCTCCTTTCCTTCCCCCCCCGCATCAGCTGTGGCCCCTTCTTTCTCCTATTCTGTCACTTCCTGCCTTGGTGGCACCAGTCAGGAGGGTGAGGCCCCTTTCACATGGGGCAGACCTCGATTGATCAGCAGGGGATCTGTCTGCTGATCGGAGCAGAGTGGGTGGATAACAAGTCTGTGTCCAGTCAGAATGGACACAGAACCCGCTCTGCTCTCTGGGCATCTGGGAGTAAACCGACTCCATTGTCTGTTTACACCTCCAATCTGATCTGCCTAGATGGAGAAGGATGGATCCCATTCCATTTTTTTTTTTTTTTTTTTTTTTTTTTGGGATCAGAGATTGGAGGTAGGCGGCTGTAAATAGACACAGGTCCGCTTACACCCACCAGTCCATAGGGGTGAATGGACTGTCAGATCAGGTCAGGCAGTCAGGTCGGACCCTTTGTGTGAAAGGGACCTAAGACAAGCTCTTAGATAAGGGTAGTAGAGAAGATGTGACTGAGATTTGAACCCTTTTCTACTCTGTGACTATGGATTGAGCTCTGCTCTAAGGGGAGAACCAGTCCCTCTAGCCCTCAAAGATGGGGGGTCGGTATATGGGCTTATCCACTAGTGACAGATCCTTGTTTTTTTGTAGAGTAGGAAAGATCCTTGTCTTTGAAGAACGTCACATTCCCGGCCCGACCGGAGTATGTGTATTAATGTGGAATGGCCTTAGACAGCGCTCCTCCACAAACCACGCCCCACTGATGCACTACACCCCGCCCACCAAGGCTTAGTCATAGAGGTCAGTGGGCGGGGTGTAGTTCAGTGGGGCGTGGTTTGTGGAGGAGCGCTGTCTAAGGCCATTCCACATTAATACACATACTTTGGTTGGGCCGGGAGTGCGACGTTCTTCAAACACTACGACCTTTCCTACTCACCTTCACCTTCAAAGATCCTGTCGCCAGACTCTTCATTTCAACAGCAATATTCCATAAAATTATGTGCACGTTTATTGTACATTTACCCGTAAAAGCCTTCCTTGTGTAAACTAGGGTGCCCTTTGCGCTCCCCTGGGGTGCTGCGAGCACGAGACCCAGTTTGCCCTGGATCAGAGATGGTTGAGGGGAGTCTGTGATGGGAAGGCTTTGACTATGTGATTGGGGGGCCTCCTTCATGAAGGGAGGACTCTGATGAAATTAACTTCACATTAGAATCCCCCCTTTACCTCAAATTGGTTGTATGCATTATCCCCAGGCTTAAGTTTCCTATTGTTAAAGTGTTACTTAACCCATGAACCTGCATTCATTATATCTGGTCTTCTATCAGTGTCCAGCAGAGCACTGGTTAAAGCTCGTAGGAGGAGATTTCATTCTCCCCTGATTGTCCTATGAGGCTGCAGGACCCCTGACCTTCTGTCTGGACAGTGCTGATTGGCCCTGTGCACTCCCAAAAAACTCTAGCAGTGCACACTAAACTGAACATGTGCAACTTTCCCCCAAGGCTCTGTTCTATCAGCAGATGGATTGGGGACAGTAGGAGGAGAGGATCAGAGAAGATTTAGGTTCCACAGTGAGTATAATAAGCATGCTTTACTGCATATACAGACTGATATGACTTTTGTGGGTTTACAAACACTTTAAGTAACATGTATGTTTTTAGACTGGGATGCCTTGAATTTGTGCATATTTTAAAGGTTGCGATGTCTGAAAAAAGAAACACTGGTGTAGACATCCATAATCCCTGAGACTGCAGTTGGATGCCACCATCTTTGATATGATGTCAGCAGCATCAGAGCTGTCACACTCAATAGTATTCTCTTTTGCTCCTTCCCTAGTAGCTACATAAAGTTATGTGGGCAGGTGAAGGAAGAAGTGGAAGAGCTGGGCCATCACAGACAGTAATCAGGGACTCCAAGAAGAGGGGAGCGCTATGATGTGAAAGGAGAGAGGCGGTTGCGCTAGTTAATTTGACACCTCCTGATGTAATCACATTTTCTAGCAAGTTCACAGATATATTGCAAGTGAATGCGAAAATAATTCAAAGAAAGAAAATAATTCAAAGAAAAAACACTGAAATAACAATGTAAATTTTTCATTTTTCTATGCTTTTACTAGCAATTTTTTGAAGGATGGTGACAGGGTCTCTTCAACCTGATCCTAATATTGGCTGGAAATCTCAGGTGAAATGTATACTATCGCAGTAATATACTGTATATGTTCTCAGGATTACTATCACTGATAATACTGTCACAGTAAAAATATGACACTGATATTTTTGGCCCCTCGTTAAAAACTTCAGGCACCATGTGCACTAGGTTGTGTTTTTTTTTTTTTTTTTGATCTCAAAAAAATGCTGGTAACTGTGTTTTAGGAGCAATCGGCATTTTAATAGCAATTTTATAGCACATGCAGGAGAAAAAAAGCTGTTAGGAGGGTTTAGTGTTTATCTTTCTGCTGTAAAAAAATGCTCAAAAAAACTCTACAAAAACACTTCTTTTTTTTTTTTTCTGCTCCTAGATGCTGAAGCTCAAAAAATGCTACTAGGATAAAATAGTGTGCATGGACACATAGGAGAACACCATTTAGCTTCTAGGACAGCCTTTCTCAATCAGGGAGCCTTGAGGTTTCTTCAGGGGTTCCTTGGCAAAATGTCTAAAAATTGCCCAAAACTTGTATACAAGCCAACAGGTGGAACAAGCCTGCCTTTTAGTTACACAACGCCACAGGTTTTCAGCCAATGACACCGTCAGTTGATAAGGAGGATGTCAGCTGCCTGCACAGCATCCTAATTTGACCCTCCCCCGCCCCTCTCCATCAGTGCTGGGGTCATATTAGCTCAGTGATGGAGAAAAACTGAGGGAGAGGAGAAACACTGGAATACTAATCAGTACCAGTGTGCAAAAAGTGTATTCGCACTGGAAGAATAAATCACCTCTAATATTGGGTGTCCTACATGTGTGATGTTGCTGCATTATAGAAAACTATTAGAATAGCTTTTCACATTTTAGAATGGGGTGCCCTTTTAATATTACGGACAGTCATGAGGCACCCCATTTTAGAATGGGGTGCCTCAAAACTGTCCATAATTTTAATGGGTGCCTCGGGACTGCCCATAACTATAAAGGGTGCCTTGACTGAAATAATGGTTGAGAAACACGGTTCTAGGAGAAAAAATGCTAATAACCGCGTTTAGGGGCTTAAAAAATGCTAGTGTGCATGAAGCCTTAAAATGAAAGGACGCTGTCCAATCACCATCAGTTCAGATAGATATTTCCATTGGATTGTGGCCTGCATGGGAGAATCACATTAGGTTACCTCCAAGCCGGGATACTGACAGGCCAGTCTATGGTCAGAGCTGGTGGTTTGTGCTAACCATCAGCTGCTGGGAGATGAAAGGTTCTTCAGTGCATAGGCTGCAGAGCTGACAATCTTAAAGGAGACCCTAAGAGGGATGTTTGGGGCTGGTTTATGTTTCATTTCAGTTCCACTTTAAGGCCTCATTCGCACCACAAGTGCAGAAACTGACGCAGAGACATCAGTTGTCATGCGCACTTCAATGAGTTTTATACACGTTGCAGATTCCTGCTCAGGAAAAATCTGCAGGTGATGGTAGTATTGTGGTGTGAACAGGGCACATAGAGAACAATTGATTTCATTGTGCCCTTGCAGAACACTTTCAGAAAAACTGACGTCTCTGCACCATGCTGTGAACAGGCCCTAAATCATCAGTGCAATTCAAAACTGGCATTTCAGTTAGTCAAAAGGCAAGTCTTTTTTTCATTTTAAAGATAGTATGGAATTGTTAAAACCCGTCATCCCTCCCATCTTTAGGGAGATTTCTCTTCACTTCCTGCAGTGCTGAGGAAATCTCTCCAAAGTGAGGAGATGAATGGTGACAAATGTCCCCACAACAGGTGACCCCATCACCGCCATTCCTATTCCGGAGACATTTTGGATTTCTTTTTTTTTTTTCTCGCTTTCTATGATCACACGGACAAATTGAATGACCACCCCCAACAGTTACACAGATAATAAAAACCCAACAGAGTTCTAACCCCTCATGTTCTACCCAAGAGGTATAGTCTGTCACTGTCTGACTACTTCTAGTTTTTGTTAGAGAAATTGGGAGAGTTTTACTAAAACTGGTGCAGATCTGTATACTATGCAGATCTGTATACTAACCAATCAGCTTCCAGGTTTTATTGTCAAAGATTACTTGAACAAACTGAAGTTAGAAGCTGATTGGTCACTTTGCACATCTGTCCCAGATTCTGTGTGCACCATTTTAGTAAATCTCCACCAATATCTCCTCTCTGGATTTGCTAGTTCTGTCTCAGTGCTGATACTGCATGACGTTCTTCACCTATAACTGAAATATCACTTTTGGTTGAGCTGGCCCTTTATAGACGCTGTAAATGCCATAGGACAAACAAACAATTAGAATGGAAATTTACAACCCGTTCAGACAGTTGTCACTGTTCAAAAAAAAAATGTAAAGGGTCTAATTCCTAACTCAGGGAAGAACACAACTCCTCTCTTTGATCAGACAGATGAGAATCTAGACTTAGAAATGGCAGTTGGACAATGGCAGTTTAATTCTATTCATGAATGGTCAGTCTACAGTGCAGTTCCTGTAATTAAACTTTTTTTAAATAACTTTTTTTTTTTTTGCATCTAAGGCCCCGTTCACTTATTACGTAGCGAGAACAAGCATTCCAACGACACAATTGTCACAGCGCATTTCTCATGTGAGTCTGCGTGTTGCATGGGACCAGCCCATTCACTTGAATGAGCTGCCCTAGGCGTGTTTATTTTCTGAAGAGAAGCTCCTGCGTCTTTTCGGGCAATAAGCTTCATGTCATTTTTTTTTTTTTTTTTTTAAAGGCGTGGTTTGCCGCACAACAATAGGGGCAGATTTGCATCATGTTTGGGGTGCCATTAAAGGATAATGACACCCAAATACATGTCACACATTGTACAGCAACTACCACGCATTTCCAAATTAAGCCGTCATGCACATGGGACGTTTTTATAACGCTGGTAATGTTAGCTGTGTAAAGTCATGTTAAAAATGTGAGTTTTTCAGCTTTTTTTTTTTAGCGTTTTTGCATTACTGCTTGCGGCGTTTTTCAGCAATTAGCTGCGTTTTTTTTGTGTTTTTTAGTTTTTTGGTTTTTTTTTTTTTTGTGGTCAAAAAATGTCCAAAAACACCAGCTTGCAGCGTTTTGCCTCGGAGCGTTTTTACAGCTAAAACACTCCTCTAGAAACCCACCAGTTCTGTGTTTTTTTTGTTTTTTTGTTTTTTTTTCCAGCCAAAAAAATTGATTACAGTCTATATGTGCATGGATACATAGGATAACATGCTGGGGGGTTTACTGACTGTAGAAAAAAATTTCAAAATCCCAAAACAGCCGCTGTAAAAACGTCCTGTGTGAAAGGGTCGGTTCATACCGCATGGCAATGCATAGCACATCACGTCTTTCGGCAATGTCTTCTGACACCTTGTAGTGCACCACAGTGAATGAATGTCTGTATCATTTTATTGCAGTGCACACCATCATAACTGCTATTGGGCAAATCAGCCACTGGAAACTGATGTGAATGAGCGCTTAGTGTTGCTGATCGATTTCAGACACTTCGGGGTTTATTTACTAAAGCTGGAGAGTCCAAAATCAGACTCCCTTCTGCATAGAAACCAATCAGCTTCTAACCTCAGCTTGTTCAATGAAGCTTTGGCAATGAAACCTGGAAGCTGATTAGTTTCTATGCAGAAGGGAGTCTGATTTTGGACTCTCCAGCTTTAGTAAATAAACCCCTTCCTGTCTATATGAACTCCCTCCAGTGTTATGCTGGCCTTCCATGGGTTGGAATTTTGGACCTAAGAATAATCAGACGACTTTTCCTCTGTTAGTGGGTCAATGGCACCGGCCAATTTTCGTGGTTCCTCCCCTTTTTTGGTGATCGAACATGTTGTAAAATTTGTGAAAAACGACCGTACGATCGTTTTTCTGAAAAGAATATGCGCATGAGCCGTGACCTGGGGAGAAAAAAAAATTTTTTTTGCCTGTTATATGGGGTGAACTTTATGACTTGGTTGGCAAATTTTCAAAATCCTTGATGGCACCATTGGATTACCAAGCGCATGACATTTTCGGACAAAAAAAGCGTTCGGAATTCGAACCATGCATTAGCTGCACATTTTGCTCTGGACCGACTTCCTGATACGAACAATATTGGACAGTGCCCAGAAAATGTGTGTCAGCGGGGCTGCTTATATTCCCCATTAAAGGTGTGTGAGAGGGTGACAACACAGCGCAATTCAGAGGTCACTGTCACCCAACTACAGGAAGTACTTGGGAGGAAAAGAACCTTTTATGGCATAATTGTAATGAAAGCTGCAAATTTAAATAGGTTTGAAATTAAAACAATGTGCCAAAATTTGTGTGAAATTTTGCTGATTGGATTTAGATGTACTTTTAATGATAGCATGTGGTATTTACAATAATACACAGATTTCTGCAGTGTTAACCCTGGAGGGAGTAAACAATAGACTAGAAGTTCAGTGACATTCCTGCACTTGGGACCACAGGACGATCAAATTCCTCTACTGTAGTGGCGGATGGGTCTTGTAGTCTTCCTATTTACAGGATCTGTAAAAGGATTACGGCTGGGCAAGTGGAACCGTGCACAACTGCAACAAATGAAAAAAAAAAATGGTTGCAGGTAGAAGCACCCTTTGATTTTTAGTGGGGGGGCTGACTATGGGAGGTTTGGGGAATACAACCCTGTTTCATGTTGCACACTAGTGGGTTGTGGTGTGTTTTTTTTTTTTTTTTTTTTTTTTTTTAAGCTCCGACAAGCTGTTATCAGCATTTTTTTTCCTGCTCATAGAAGTGTTTTCCTATGTGTCCATGCACACTACTTTAGGCTATTTGCATTTTCTGAGCTTCAGCATCTACAAAATCACTTTTTTTTTTCTGATCCTAGAGTTTTTTGGGAGTGGGTTTTCAGCAGAAAAAAATGTTACTACACCGCTCCTAACATAGCTTTTTTTTTTTTTTTTTTTTTTTTTTCTCCTAGCTTTTTTTTTCTACGTGTACTGTAAAATCGCTAATAAAATGTCTCTAAACGCTACTAAAAACAGCTATTACCAGCGTTTTTTATCCAGCATTTTTTGAGCTTAAAAAAAAAAAATGCTAGTGTGTTTGGAGCCTTAAAATGGTTGAAACGTGGCTCAAAAGGTGGAGTATGCCTTTAATTAATAAATAAGGTGCTGTCGGTCTGAAATCTAAAAACTGAAACCTGAAAAGAGTGGCACGCTTGCTAGCAATAAACTAAAGGCAAAACTTTTTTTTTTTTTTTTTAAGAGTGGAGAGGGATTAGAACACGGTCAGGTTTTCATTGCTGTCTGTGCCCCCGTTAGGGAGCTACACCCTCCTCTATTTTCACTTTCTATGATAATGGTAAACAGGACAAATTTTGGGTTGTCACCAGAACAGGAATAGAGCAGCAGTCTTTCAACGTTGGCATCAGTTCTGATAACAGCCAGGGATTCATTTACTTTGGAGGGATTTCCTCTCACTTCATGTTGTGGCTATGGGACAGGAAGTGAAGGGAAGTCTCCCCAATGAGGCCCAGATGGCTTAATATGTTACTAAACCCCGGACCCTGCATTCACTATATTCACTATATCTGGTCTCCCACGATACACGTGAAAATGCAATTATTTTAGTAAATATAAACTGCTAAATACCTTTTCTCATCAGCAGTTAGAGCAGTCATGTGACTTCTATCAGTGTCCAGCAGAGCACTGGTTAAAGCTTGTAGGAGGAGTTTTCTTTCTGCTTTAGGGGGATGCAGAATCCTTGACCTCTGTCTCTCCTGTGCTGATTGGCCCTGTGCTGATCACATGCACTCTCCCAACTCTCGCAAAATACCAAACTGAGCATGTGCAGCTTACCCCCAAGGCTTTGTCCTATCAGCAGATGGATTGGGGACAGTAGAAGAAGGGGAGGATCAGAGAAGTCAGGATCAAACTGCATTTTTACACAATGCAGAGGTTTAAGACCTTAGGTTCCACAGTGAATAAAACAAGCATACTTTGCTACATATACAGATTGTTGTGGGTTTAGTAACACATTAAAATAAATTGGTAGGGTTTATATCCCTCTCATACTCTATCCTAAGTGGGGGGGGGGGAGCCTTTTTAGTTCTACTTTAAGTAGGTCTTAAGTTGAATAGAAGAGGTTGGGTGACCATCGGGTGGCTGGAGGTCACAACCGAGGAAATGTCATAGTGCCTTGTCCCGATTGAAAGATCAATTACATATTAACAATTTTAAATATGCAAAATATATTTTAGACATGGTATGTTAATAAAGTAACAATTTCTTTTACTTCTTCTGTACCTCGTTTGCGCCTAAAAGGTCCGTAAGTAATTTTTGATACAATCAATTAGGTCTTAGATGTCACCTTGGCCCTAACTGCTAGGAACAAGAGGGGAATTCCCATGCTTGCTGTATATTGCAGTTGAGCAGGCTGCAGAAGACCATGCACAGTAAATGGAGCTTTTCTAACATTAGATGTCAGTACGGTGAAAGGGGCTAGTGCATACATGTAGTTTTTGAGGGTGTCCTGCACATTGGTCTGTACACAGCTCGGTAGCCTTCTACACCAGGACCAGCGCCACTCCTGGGGGTCGGGTGTTGGCAGCCTCCAAAGCTTTAGCCAAGTCTCCTATATGGCTCTAGGTTCTGACAGGTCCCCTTTATTTAGACGTGATTTTTTTTTTTTTAATAAAATGGGTACACAGGCCTCTTCTGCTCCAGTAAATAAGTGGCGGGTTGTCAGTGTGCACAGATGAAGATCTGTCACATACTGTGCCAGGACTGAGAGCACTGAGCTGCCACTTCCAGATTTCCGTTCTGACAGCTTCTTAGGCAAGAAAGAAAGAGGCCGCTGCCAGAGAATGAGCCGCTCGCTTGTCTACCAGCATGACATGTACCGATATAACTCTATACAGTGCAGGGATCTGTCTTCCCTAAATCCGCAGAAGGAAATTTCAGAACATTTAGCTGCCTTCACACCTAGGCACAGCAGAAATACTTGATCAGCGGTGCTTTGCTGCACCAAACATTTCAGCTGGAACTCTATTCCAGTGCATTTCAACACATGTGGGGTTCCGCAGCCCACAAAGCATGGATGTGGACCATTTCAGCCTTCTGGTGAGGTGCACTAAAAGAAATGGTGCATCTCCAGCTTCATGGGCTCTGCGCTACGTAATGCAACACTCGTTAAGGTTGTCACCAGAATAGATTTCCCTTTTGCCTTCTGGTAATGTGACAACTGTAACATTTTAGATTTTGTCATTCATTTTAGTAACGGTGGTCCCCAGTTGGGACTTGTATGGCTTACAAACCTGACCAGGGTTTTAACCCTTCCCCCCACTTTATCCAAAACTTTACAAATATGTTTATCACAATAGATCCACTTTCAGATATGTACAGGGAGCACATCATCCCTGCTGAAGTGTTCAGTTCAGATATTATTGCTCTGTGCAGGGCCACTGCTCATCTCTTTTGTCTGTAATCTGGTGATCCTGGAAAATATCTGCTGGTGATGCTGGAATACACTGTGTGCAGAGGTTACATAAGGCAGGGTTCAGGTGCACTCCTTCTCACCCTGTGGAGCTGTAGCCTATTCTTCTGTAGGGGATTACACGGAGCTCAGATGAAGGCAAACTGAGTGAACTTTCTAATGTTTCCATTACACCCCTCCTAGAATGTAAGCTCGAAAGAGTAGGGCCCTCTAACCCCTCGTGTGCTGTTTGTTGTTGCTGTACTGTTTCATGGTTTGTCCCCCCCTCTATTGTACAGCGCTGAGCAAACCCCTTGGCGCTATATAAACTCGATGTAATAATAATAATCATTTCCAAAGGTGCCCTTCGCCATTAGCTCCTGCTGCTGTCAGTCACAGCCAATGAGGAGAGAAAGGGGGTGGGGCTGAGCCACAGCTCTGTGTGTGGATGGACATGGGAGCGAGCCTGCTTGGGTGCCCCCATAGCAAGCTGCTTGCTCTGGGGGCACTCTGCAGGTGGGAAGGGCCAGGATCACCAGTGGGGGATCCTAAGAAGAGGAGGATTTGGGCTGCTCTATGCAAAACCACTGCACACAGCAGGTAAGTATGACATGTTTTTGTTTTTTTAAATTGCCTTTAATATCACTTTTTCACTTATTAACTGTTTTTAATTTTTATGCTGCTGGCATTACTAAATAAATAGGAAGGTAAATTATATTTGTTTAAATGCTGTTTGTGGTTTTTGTCGTACATCCCAAGAGTCTTCATGGGCATTTTTTTCTTTTCATTGAGAGGAAAGGCTTTCTTACCTACAGTTGTGACCAAAATTATTCAACCCCCACTGAAATTGAGTGTTTTGGCCAGTTTGACATTGCTTTTGATCATTCAGTCATCTTGCTTACATTTACATTAAAGAGGCACTTGTAGGTCAGACAAATATAACATAACAGTTATAATGAAATAACCACAAATGTCTTTTCTGTGCTCACAGCATTATCAGTTTTATTCAACCCCCAAGTGACATTCAATCTTAGTACTTAGTACAGCATCCTTTTACAGTTATAACAGCTTTTAAACGTGAAGCATAGCTTGACACAAGTGTCTTGCAGCGATCTACGGGTATCTTCGCCCATTCTTCATGGGCAAAGGCCTCCAGTTCAGTCACATTCTTAGGCTTGCGCACTGCAACTGCTTTCTTTAAGTCCCACCAGAGGTTCTCAATCGGATTTAAGTCTGGTGACTGCGATGGCCACTCCAAAATGTTCCAGCCTTTCCTCTGCAACCATGCTCTAGTGGACTTGGAGGTATGCTTGGGATCATTGTCCTGTTGAAAGGTCCAACGTCTCCCAAGCCTCAGGTGTGTGACGGACTGCATCACGTTTCCATCCAATATCTCCTGGTACTGAAGAGAATTCATGGTACCTTGCACACGCTGAAGCTTCCCTGTACCTGCAGAAGCAAAACAGCCCCAAAGCATGATTGACCCTCCACCATGCTTCACAGTAGGCAAGGTGTTCTTTTCATCATAGGCCTTGTTCTTCCTCCTCCAAACATAGCGTTGATCCATGGGCCCAAACAGTTCTAATTTTGTTTCATCAGTCCACAGAACACTATCCCACAACTTTTGTGGTTTGTCCACATGGCTTTTGGCATACTGCAGTCGACTCTTCTTATTCTTTGGAGACAGCAAGGGGGTACGCCTGGGAGTTCTGGCACGGAGGCCTTCATTACGCAGTGTGCGTCTTATTGTCTGGGCTGAAACTTCTGTACCCACATCTGACAAATCTTTTCTCAGTTCCTCAGCAGTCACACGGGGACTTCTCTCCACTCTACGCTTCAGGTAGCGCACAGCAGTCGAAGTCAGCATCTTCTTTCTGCCACGACCAGGTAGCGTTTCAACAGTGCCCTTTGCCTTGAATTTGCGAATGATGCTTCCTAAGGTGTCTCTTGGTATGTTTAACATCTTTGCAATCTTCTTATAGCCATTGCCCTTCCTGTGAAGAGAAATCACCTCTTCTCTTGTCTTCCTGGACCATTCTCTTGCCTTCACCATGTTTGTAACCACACCAGTAAATGTCTAGAAGGAGCTGAGTATCACAGTCATTTTAAAGCTGCCTAATTGGTGCTTATTATGCTTGATTGCTGCTCGGTGACATCCACAGGTGTTTTCAATACCTGATGGAAAGCACCTGTATGAACCTCTGTTCTTCAGAGTGGTAGTCTTTAAGGGGTTGAATAATTGTGGCAATGAAGAAACCACATAAGAACCATTTACTACTGTATTACATAAACAATTGATGTCATTTTAGTTGCATTTGGGTAGTTACAACGTCCTTGTAGGATTTGATTCTGAATACAATTCCAAATGTACACTATAGTCCCTAAACCCCTTTACAGCATTGGGGGTTGAATAATTTTGGTCACAACTGTAGGTGCACCCTCCTGTCTGCATGCCAGAGCTAAGGGCAGATGGGTTCTAGAAAGTTAAAGCTACATCAATCATCTGCCCTTACTCAAAATGGCTATGGCTAGAAATGCTAAGGGGTGTTTTTCAAAGTGATTTCTCAACAAAACCGAGAACGGAGACATGGATGGATGAGCTTGCTATGAATTAAATTTTACAAAATTGAAATAGTTTATAATATGCATTGCCATTCAGTTTGGGTTTACATTTATGATAATTTTTTTTATTTTTTTAACATGGCCTTCCAATAATTATGGCCTTTTAGAGATTGCTGGGAAAAATGTCACCATGCCTTTAACACTCCATAATAATTATTTCAGTGCAAGATGGAGCATGTGGCAGTAATACTGACGTGATGTATTCATCTTTGACTCACAGTCCTATTAGCGCCAACGTATGATGCTGATTGACCGGCTGCCAGATAGAGCAGAGCTCTCATTACACCACGCCATGTAAAATTCTAATTAACACGCCATGATTAGCGTGAGAAACTGCCTTTGAAGTGCATACTCGCCCTCTCTCTGTACACAGCAAACGGGAAGTACAGTATTTGTGGTGGTACTTCACATTCGCTCAGAAGCTAAATCGGGTATTTAAAGCCCAGCTCCAGCCAAAAAGTATTGCCGTCTCTAGGTCCCCTTGACAGCCAGGCAACTTGCATTTTCAGAAGGCATCAAGAACAGCGGCTGTGACGTGCATAGCATGTTAGTGTGCGATGTGTTAGTGATTGTACACCCTCACATATACCCAGTGAAGTGACTGGCCTCACAGAGATGAAACACAGCCTCCTACATAAGTTGTACCTGCAGTACCTGCATCTGTTCAAAGTCCAGAAATTAACCACTTGCCCTCCTGAGGACCCCCCCCCCCCCCTTCCTGACCAGGCCACTTTTTTCTGTTATGGTGGTGCGTTACTTTAACAGACAATTGCGCAGTCATGCACCACTGCAACCAGATGAAATTTACATCCTTTTTTTTTTTTTCCCCCGACAAATTGAGCTTTCTTTCTGTGGTACTTGATCGCCTGTGCGCTTTTTAAGAAAAAAAAAAAGACTGACAATTTTGAGAGAAAAAACAATATTTTTTTTAGTTTTTGCTATTAAAAAATATTTAAAACTAATTTCGTCATAAATTTAGGCCAAAATGTATTCTGCTCCATGTCTTCGTTAAAACAAATCCCAATACTTGTAAATTAAATTGTTTACGTGAAAGTTATAGTGTCTACAAATGGCGGTGTATATATACTGGGCTTTTTTTTATTTTTGCAAGTAATGGCGGCTATCAGCGACTTATTGCGGGACTGCGGCGGATATTCTGACACTGGTGGGATATGACTTGGTGTCGCTGACATCCCCAGTGACACCAATACAGTGATCAGTGCTAATAAAAAGCACTAACACTGTATTGATGGCACTGGGCAGGAAGGGGTTAACATGAGGTGCGATCAAAGGGTTAACTGGGTGCTGTTTTACCAAGTGTGCTGTGTTAGTAATTCACTGTAAATACACTGCTTTGCATGGCTGTGCTATGGAAAGCCATGCAAAACAGTGTGCAGGAGCTGACAGGGAGAGAACTGTTCTGTTTACAAACAGTTCTCTCTTCAACCGTGGGAGATGCTCGGCAATAAAAAAAAATAAAAAAACCCGGAAATGCAAAATCACGTGTATATATATATATTTTGCGCACAGCTGCTGCCATGTAGCAGTATATCTCCTATGGGGCGGCGCTAAAGCGGTTAAAAAGCCTGTCTGAGCGGTCAGAAAAAAAGGGGAGCTGAAAATACACACTGCAGAGCTCAATGAGGAAAGCGGATTGGAGGGAAGAGACGGACCCCCTCCACACAGCTTACAGGAACAGAGCTGAGGCTATCCACTTGCTGGAGGTCCCTCTCCTGTCACCATTTTTCTCTTGGTGTCAGGAAAACTTGTCAAGAGTGATTCATGCTGATAGCAGAGGAACGAGGCAGCAGACAGAAATGACACTTCGTGCTTTGGATTGAGACAAGTGGACACTATGGAAGGATACGCTTTGTTCATATTTCATGTCTTTTCAGGCAGCTCATTCATTATGATCACACCACAACAGATGAAAAAATGCTAATGACTTTCTTTTAACAATGCAGCCACAATGCATGACATGGTTGTGGTGTATTGGGCTCTACAGCGAATGGCACCACATATAGTTCAGGTGCATTGCCATGTGTTGTGCCAATATGCATGTTAGCCTGCCTTGGCACAAGTGTATACGAGCCCTGGATCCAAGGACGTTTTTACTTTAAAGGGAATAGTTGTAAATTGCTGGAGCGGTCGAGAATCTAAATCAGTTTAAAAATAATACATTTGAAAAGGTCTGCTTGCCTTCAATGTTTCCGGCAGAAAAGCAAATTGTGGAGGACTGTATTGTCTGTCAAGGCTCGAAAATAGCACAATAGCGGCACAAGCCACCCACACAGTGTTCTTGCTGGATGTAAGTGCCGTGTAATTGGTGAATGCTTTCACCTTGCAGAATGCCAGGTCCCCCCGCTGATCTGTAGGGTACACTGTACTGATCACAGCTCTATTCACTCATCACAATGATGAGGGGGGAAGGAGCAAACCAGCCAGACACGACCCCGCAGGCTGTGCTGAACACCGATGTTAAAGTCCCACTCCAGACGGAATTTTATTATTATGGATAGAATGCATGAGAGATAGCAGTCTGGTGGTGCCCAACCTGTGGCATGAGGACTACAGGGGGAAGTCTGGGGGTTGTAGTGCGACCCGAGGGCCCCACCAGCCAGTAGTGGAATTTGGTTTGTAAGGTCGGTCTGTAGGTGATCTCGAGCAGTCTCCTGTAACCTGTCCCTTACAGCATGTCATCAGTCCCTATCCACTCCTGCAGAACAGTCAGTCTCATGTAACCTGTCCCTTACAGCACGTCTTCAGTCTCTATCCACTCCTGCAGAACAGTCAGTCTCCTGTAACCTGTCCCTTACAGCACGTCTTCAGTCTCTATCCACTCCTGCAGAACAGTCAGTCTCGTGTAACCTGTCCCTTACAGCACGTCTTCAGTCTCTATCCACTCCTGCAGAACAGTCAGTCTCGTGTAACCTGTCCCTTACAGCACGTCTTCAGTCTCTATCCACTCCTGCAGAACAGTCAGTCTCATGTAACCTGTCCCTTACAGCACGTCTTCAGTCTCTATCCACTCCTGCAGAACAGTCAGT
The DNA here is from genome assembly GCF_062004578.1 of Staurois parvus. NCBI lineage: Eukaryota > Metazoa > Chordata > Amphibia > Anura > Ranidae > Staurois > Staurois parvus. Next base: position 1,306,960 of record NW_028317847.1, read on the forward strand.
CTTCTGTAACCTGTCCCTTACAGCACGTCTTCAGTCTCTATCCACTCCTGCAGAACAGTCAGTCTCCTGTAACCTGTCCCTTACAGCACGTCATAAGTCCCTATCCACTCCTGCAGAACAGTCAGTCTCGTGTGACCTGTCCCTTACAGCACGTCTTCAGTCTCTATCCGCTCCTGCAGAACAGTCAGTGTCCTGTAACCTGTCCCTTACAGCACGTCTTCAGTCTCTAACCATTCCTGCAGAACAGTCTGTAACCATTTCCTCTAGTAAGTCATGCTGTCTACAACAGTTTCCTGTAGCATTACATATGGTACATATTATATGTGGCCCTTTGGGGACCTCAGAGGCTGCATTTAAAGCAGTATTAAACATAAAACAAAAAATGTAATATATTGCAGCTTACCAATCATTCGATGTGGTGGCTGCATTAGTTTATTTTTCCCCTCTGTTTTCACCTGGTGATCTGTCCAGTAACACACCTCCTGTATTAGGCTCGGTTCACTCTGCTGCAACTTGGGATCCGACTTGTGAGACACCAAGTCGCATGACGTGAAATCCCATGTTAGTCAATGAGAGCTGTCTTAATTGGCACTACTGAAATAGCTCAGACTTTAGAAAAGGTTCCTGTACTACTTCAAGGTGACTTCTATCTTGAAGTGTGAAAACTCAGCGATCACATGACATGACCACTGATCGCCAAGTTCTCACAGCCGCTCTGAGCAGAGAGCGGTGACTGTCAGTCACCACTCTCTGCTTTGCCCTCCACATTCACTGGAGCGCTGGACTTTGGAGGGGGAGGGAGCAGCTGGCTCAGGCTCTCAGTGGATCGCTGAGAGGCTTAGCCAGGTGCCGCTCAAGACTTTGAAGTCGGGATCTTTCCCCAGCCTGGACCAGCTGAGCGGGCTTCAGCCACAGGAGAAGGACAGAGCTCGGCTATACTTCTCCTTTTTTAATAGAAGTCTCCTCCAAGTCGTATCCTCATCTATATTGATGTGATTTGGATCCGACATTACAGGAAGATTACCCAGACAAAGTCACATGGCATCAAGTTGCATCAGTCATACTCCAGTCACCAGGAAGTCGCCTGGCAAAGTTGCATGACTTTCAGGTCGCAGTAGTGTGAACCGAGCCCAAGAATGCCCCCACTCTGGATGAAGGAGCACAGGGGGCACCTTTTGGAAAGCAGCATTGTCAGTCTGGTGGGAGAGAAGTGTTAAGTGGAATAGCAGATTTAGGCAAATTGAAGCCAAACTCCAGCTTACATTTTATAATCAATTACAGCAAACAGTTTTTTTCCTTCTGGGATAAAGGTTTTACATGAATAAATTGATCTAAGCACCCCTGCCAGAGGTTAAACAGTTCATCTCCTCCCTGTAAATAATACATCTAGAAGAGAGCTTCATTTGAAAAACAGACTTACTGGCTGAATCCCCAGGTGAAGATAGAAAACGAATGCAGACATCTCATCTAAAGAATTGGTAAGCTGCAATATAATGTTTGAGTTTAATACCACCCAAGGCTTTTTATATCTCGAAAGTTGACAACTGCTGGTATAAAAGATCTTTGTGGGTTTTTTTGTTTTTTTTTTTATAGCTGTCTGTTTCTCAACTGGCGAAATTCACTCTCTGTTTGTCTTAGTGACATGGCTATAGATTTAATTTTGCTAAACCACAGCTAATGCTTAGATATGATGTCTGCATTCGTTTTCTTTTTAAGGCTTTCTTCTATTTTCATCTGGTGATCCAGACCGTTTTTCAAAAGGACAAGCTATAGTTTTCGTGCAGGTTAGCTGCACTTTCTGAAAGTGCACCAAAACGGTGGAACATAATAGAAGTCTATGGGAAACCGCAGCTAACTCGTGCCAAAACAGTGGGTTAGCCGCCCTTTGCCCAAAGTGCAGCGGGGCAGTGTGAAGCCAGCCTTCTAGTTATTTATATATGGCCAATCATCCTTCTGGTGTTCTTTTCTGCTTGTAACTTTGATGAAAGCTCAGGAAAAAAAATTGTGCTAAAATCTTCTACTGAGATTAGGTTTTTCTTGTTATAGTTTAAAAAAACTCCATATCCTAATAAATATGTTTCTTTTTACTTTTTTTGTAGTACACTTATTTTTTGGCCCTTTTCACTACCTAACCTAGCCCTGCATGGTTGCGGTTTTTAAAAATTTGACTGCTAGTTGGGGGAGAGAAGATCCTCCATTATCTGTCAAAGTGGGGGCTGGTGTATTCATAGCATGTTACACCCTCAATATGAGTGTAACATGTTATGAAAGGTGAGCTTATCCTTTTATGTCTGCCTATTTGGGCAGATATGGGAAAAAAAATCTGATTGTGTGTTTTTTTTTTTTTTTTTTTTTCTTTTTTTTTGTTTTGTTTGTTTGGTAATTCCTTTATCCAAAAGTTGCATAGTACGATATATGCAAGAATATAACATAGAAAGGTGATAGCCAAACATCAACAGCAGTGGCTAGACAATAAAATCTACTTATCATAACCTGATGTATTTTAAAGCGATTCTAAAGGATTATTATTATTTAAAAATAACAAACACGTCTATACTTACCTGCTGTGTGTAGTGGTTTTGCACAGAGCAGCCCAGATCCTCCTCTTCTCGGGTCTCCTGCAGGCTCTCCTGGCCCCTCCCGCCTGTTGGTTGCCCCCACAGCAAGCAGCTTGCTGTGGGGGCACCCGCTGCTCCATGTTTCCATTCACACACGGCTCTGGAGCTTGGCCTCGCCCCCTCACTCTTCTCATGTGCTCACTGGCTGTGATTGACAGCAGAGGGAGCCAATGGCTCCCGCTTCTGTCTCAGACAATGAGAAGAGGGAGTCCTGGGATAGCCGAGACTCCAGTGCACATCGCTGGATTGAGAGGGGGCTTAAGTGAGTATTAGGGGGGCTGGGGGGAGATGCTGCACAGAGAACGTTTTTTACCTTCATGCACAGAATGAATGAAGGTAAGAAACATTGATCCTTTAAGGAACCTTCATACCTCGGACATTCTGGACCTGTCATTAGAGAGAGCATGGAGATGTCTGTGGAGCCATCCCTGTACGCTCTCCATAGAAGCCTACACCAACATACCCAATGAAATGGTGTTTGTATATGACACAATGTCTCCATAGTAGCAGTCTGTATAATCTGACAACTCAATTGTGTCTATAGGCAGCTTTCCTTATTTACATGAAATGTCAAACTGAATGGGCTCTGATCTGGTATTCTCATCGCTGTAAAAACATTTTACTATACTTTTAATTTTTCAAAATGCTATGACTAATGTTTCCTACCTATAACTAGAATGTTTGTTATGTTGACCTTCTTGTCACTTTAGCACACCATAAGATCCAATATAAAACCTTACATGAGAATCAATGTGTGGGTGAGAAGGTGTGACTACACGATCACACCCGCAACTCAGGCTTTCCCAATACTCCGACAGCTGCAGAGCGTCAGTCTGGCACGGAATGTAGTGCTAGACTATCTGCTAGTGATATAAAAATCTCTGGCCTGACAACAACATGCACAATTGGGATAATTATAAAGTAATGTTTCACCTACTAAGGGATTTGTCATTCTGTTAGTGTGTATGTGTAGCCAAAACTGAGGTGTTTTTTTTTTCTAGAGCCAGGAAGGAGTAGAATTTCTGTCAGGTTGTATTGCTTTCTGTATGCTCTCTCTATGAATTGAATCATTTTTTGTCCGGTGAGCAAAGAGAATGGAAATTCAAATTTCAAAGTAGAACTTCAGGCCCGGCACACACTGCTTCCACCACAACGTTGCGTGTCTTCAATGTGACTTTGGCTGAAACCCTCTGAAGTTGCAGCCAGAGTCGCAAAGATGAGACAAAGGTTTGACTACCTTGCGACTTTTGTGATTTTAACTTTGCAGTTGCTGTGGCTCTTTTCTGCGTCTTTGGTGCAAGGTGAGACGGAACCAGGGTGGATAAAAATAAATGATTTTTAAAAAAAAAATAAAAAGAAAAAAATCGGATTTTTTTTTATTTAAATCTGATTTTTTTTTTATTTAAATCTGATTTTTTTTTTATTTAAATCGGATTTTTTTTTATTTAAATCGGATTTTTTTTTATTTAAATCGGATTTTTTTTAATTTAAAATCTGATTTTTTTGAGTAAAATGCTTTTTGAGGAAAATATATTGCCATCCAAAGGTTATTCCATCATGAAATAAAGATTAGTTTTTTAATTATGTAGAATAAGGCTGTATATGTTTAATTTTTTTGGTAAATAAATTCCATGAATCCATTCACAATGTCATGCTCTTCCAGAGGTTTTTGTAAGATTATTGGGCAGTTTCTCTGCCTACAAGATATTATCACAGATGATTGGTTTACTTTTGCAGTTCTCAAAACTGAATTTGACTCAGCGGAGATCACATGCCTCTTCTTCACAGCAAAAATGTTATAACATGAACAGAGTTAAGAAAAAGACCTGAATCCTAACTTCTACAAACCTATGAATACAGAATCAACCCCTTCAGTGCTAAGTTTCAAGAAGTTCAGTGAATAGAATAGAAACAATATTTTTCTGATTGTTTGGAGTGGAATAGATCTGCACAAGAAGAAAGTGAAGCTAAGTGTGAGGAGGAAGGGGCTGACAGTCTAAGGTTCTTAATATATATATATTTTGTTTAGCCAAATTAGTTAACAAACATGGATGTTTAAGCAAATCACATATGCTGGAATGTTATTGTTTCAGTTGAATAAATCTATTTGAATTGTTATTATTAAGGTAATGATTATTTTTCTCCTTCCTAAGTACAACAGAAAAGTTGTCCAAATATGAATGATTAACCTATTAAACTGGGGATAAAAAAACTAATATGAAAAGTTGTTATTCTAAAAATCTTCATCTACTTGCATATTAAAGTTATACCAGCAAGAATTAGTCTTTATGTAGAAAACTAGGATTTAAATCAAGCCTTACTGACTAGTGATTTAAATTGTGATTTAAATCGGTTTGATTTAAATCAAATCCACCCTGGACGGAACCCATTGAAATGAATGTTTGTTTACTTGTCTTGCAACTTTCTGTGCTGCAGGTCGCAGCAAATCACACCAGAAGTCACAGCAGTGTGAACCAGGGCTTACTGAATAGTGAAAGCACCTCTCCTCCTCCTACCCCCTGTAGCCCCTAAGGCTCCATTTACACTTGTACGACTTTGGAGTGCAACTTTGGATGAGTACAACCTGTCCCTCTGCAAAGACAGACCCACTGTCGCATGTAAAACATTCAGGTATGCCTTTCATGCAACTTTTGAGGGTTAACATTGAAGTCCATGGTCCTCAAGTTGAATGAAAGTTGGACCAAAGTAGTGCATGAACTACTTTGAAGTCGCTGCAACTTTAAACCACACATTTATGAATGGTTATTATTGGAAAACATGGGGTACGACTTGTCATGCAACTTTGATGTCTAAAGTTGCTTGAGAAGTTGCATAAGTGTGAACTGGATCTTATGCATTTGAGGGGTGTTTTTTGGGGGGTTTCTCTTTTTTCTTTTTTTGTGCTGTTACCAGCTTCCCCTTAGGAAAGAATGACATCACTCATCCCAACTGCAGCCTCCTGGGAGATGTCGCACATCCCCAGGAGGTTACAGGGCCAGTCTCCCTGCACGATCTCACACGTATGAGAGTTGGGAGGCGACTGTGATTTCTCTGGAAGTCACCTGCTGGCTCCCAAATCCAAGATGGTGGTGCCAGGCACCTACAGCAGTGAGAATCTGCTGCAGGAAGACAGCGTTGGACTCCATGGACTGATACCTGAAGTCTAAAAGTCAGCAGTTACAGTATTTGCAGCAGCTGAACTGAATTTTATATAAATGGATAAAGTTCCTTTTTAATAATTTTCACCAGAACATTCTTGTAATATACACAATATGTCAAGAAGGGAGGTGAAGCAGGAGGCTGAGGCAAAAATAATTTGAGGTTTTACCTACCTGGCAGTGCAGTGTTTTTGGGATTGGTGTAATACTGGCTGGACTGGATTACAAATATTTTTGGCAGGGCAAATGACTGACATATATTTGGTGGTAGATAGATGAAAATTGAATAATCTATTGGCTGATTAAGACTTTATACACCTTTTTATCTTGATGTCTTGTCTCCCCTGCAGCGCTATTGTGTTCTGCGGATGGGGAGCCATCCTTGCTGGCAGAATACAATGGCCACTAGCCAGCAGTGATCACATGAAAAAAAATCTGACAGGCTGGTTGTACTGAAGTCTATCGATTGGCTTGATTTCAGCACAACGAGCCTTCTCAAAGATGGATCAAATCTCGGCTGCTGAACTGGCCAGGTTTTAGATCCATCTGTGGCCAACTTTACAGTTTTTATTTTCTTTAGAAGACACAATATCCTGAGTAGAAAGGTCTGTTCACTGCCAGGATGCTGCAGAGAAGGACCCTTGCTCTCTGTAAGGAAGCGGTGGTCTCTATGAAGTTTAACATGGGCATCAGGGAGCATGGGCTTTGCTGGTTGCAAGTCCTAGCTTTGACTTTGCAGGGGGCATGTTGGACCTCTACAAAAAAGAGCACTGCTTCCACACAAAGAGCAAGGTTCCTTCTCTATAGCTTGCTGACAATTGGGCTTTAAGTGTATGCAAATCCTAATAATCATGTTTATTTGCTCTTTTTGGTCTGTTTATAAATGTATGTTAAGCCAAAACTTTTTTTTTTTTTGTATGTTCTGAATGGAGTTGGAAATGGTTGAGACAAAATTGTACCTATCGGAAGCTTCCCCTTATCTGTTTTTGTACCACCTCAAACTTTTTGGAAGTCCCATCACTTTCTTTATCTGAAACCTTGGTTACCAGGACAGATGGGAGGATTGAATCTTCCCAGTGGAGACATTAACATTAAAAAACATATTTCCAGGGGTTCTAACCCAATGGTCTCCAAACTGTGGCCTGGGGGCCGGATGTGGCTCTTAGCTTGCCCTTGGGGCACTATTGGGGGCATTATTACACCAAATGACACCAATAATGGGACACCATCTCTCCCACCGACATCGATGGCACTATTCTTCCTATTGATACCAACAATTGGTCCTTCTTCCTCCCATTAAAACCAATGATGGGGCTTTTTCTACTCCCGATGGCCACAATCTGCCCCCACTCCCCCCAAAAGGCTGAAGGACTGTAAACTGGCCCTTTGCTTAGAAAGTTTGGAAACCCATGTTCTAACCATTCTGCATGCTGAAACTAAAACAAAAAAATTTTGGCTACACATACACTTTGCTCTGATTTTAAACTTATACTGTATTCTATTGTCTGCCAGGTTCCACGATAGAACATAATGGGCTGCCAGGAAGTGCACGCCGTGACCCTGCTGGCCTTTGTCTGCGGCACGGCCTCCATCTCGGGGCTGTTCGCTGCCACCCTGCTACCCCAGTGGCGGCAGATGAGACTATACACCTATAATCGCAATGAGAAGAACTTGACAGTCAGCATTGGACTCTGGGTGAAGTGCACACGGCAGGAGTGGAGCAGAGAATGCATGATGTATGACACCGAGTGGTACGCCAGCGTGGACCAGCTGGACATCCGTGTTCTACAGTTTGCTCTTCCCTTTAGCATCCTGACCGCTGGCTCCGCCCTCATCTTGTGCCTAACCGGAATATGCAACACCACCTTCACCTCCAACGTGCCGAACCTAAAAATTGCCAAGTGTCTCATCAACAGCGCTGGTTGCCATCTTGTGGCAGGCTTGCTGTATATCCTAGCTGGTGTCATTAGCCTGACTCCTTCTATCTGGTCAATATTTTACACCAATGTGTTAAACAGAAAATACGGGTCTCTGTTCACCTATGACATTGCAGTGTTTGTTGCCATAGGCAGCTCTGGCGGGATGTTCCTCACTGCCCTGTTACTGTTTTTGTGGTACTGTGCCTGCAAGTCCTTGCCATCGCCATTTTGGCAGCCATTGTATTCCCATGTACCCAGCATGCACAGCTACGTTGCGCCCTCGTACTCGGCAAGGTCCCGTATGTCGGCCATAGAGATAGACATTCCTGTGGTTACTCACACTACATAGATTGGATGTGCTATTTTAAGTCTGAACTTTTATCTCCCATCTAAGTAGCTGTACAGTGGTGATTGAAAGGTTGTCCAACCTGAAACAATATTTCTGGTTCATTAATGTTGTTGAATTGTCCACAAACTCCTCATCTCTTGGGATCTCCTATAGTGAGATATGAGCCCTCAGGTACCCTGGTCTGTTACAATGCCATGCTGGGGAGGTCGTAGGTTCTTTGCTGTGTGTTTTTGGGTTCTTTTTTTTTTTAAGTTCCATTAAATCAAGGAGAGTAGAGGGCCTGTCCCACCCCTGGAGCTCCTAAGAGAGAAAAGAACACTGAGGATGGGTCATCCTGGTACCAAACTAAAGCTGAAAAAACTGACACATTTGTTCTTTTCAACTAATATCTAGAATAGTGATTAGTACTTATATTTTTGGCATTGTGCTTTCCGTATTGATTATTGGTTTGTGTTGCTTTTTAAATGTTTTCTAAACCAATCACTTTCATTGTTTTTATTTATGTATTAATCTAAAGCCCACACTTTTTTATGGTTTTGGATAGAGCAAAGTTGGAAAGTCAGGTTTTTATTGCCATGTAACTGCTGGGTTAGGTTCACCATCATTAGTTATCCAGGTCAGTGGTTTCTAAACTGTGGCCCTTTGCGTGACTTTATCTGGCCCTTTAGGGTGCTATTTTTTTTACACCAACAATGAGGCAGCATTCCATCTACTGACACCAACAGTGGGGTTAATTCCCCCCACTGATACCAATGATGGGGCACTATCCTTCCCACTAATACCAATGTTTAGAATGCCAACATTTTATGGTCATCATTAGAACAGCTGTATAAAAAAGGAATTCCTCTCACTTCCTGTTGTGTCTCCAAGACAGGAAGGGAAATCTCCCCAGTGGGACACTGTACCAGGGGATTTAACCATTCCCTACTCTGTTCCCAACTTTAAAAAAGAAATGAAAGGAGAGGAAAAAAAAGCTTTGGCTATAGATGCACTTTTAAAATCTCATTAAAGGGGTTTTGCACCCTTAAAGGGGTTTTGCACCCTTTTGTCTGATTGGTGGGAATCAGAAATGTCCAGAGCTGACCATTCATAAATGGCCAAGTTCTGGGCTGATGTAGCCTTGGAGCTGCACTTTTCCACGCTTAGTGCTGGCCATATATGTAATGAATTGATTGTTTGCTGTAATAATCGTTTTGACAAAACTGCAGCAATTTAGGCCATTCTAAAATCCAGTTACAGATTTTCCTGTAATCATTGATGGTTGATGAAATCTTGTTACTATAGTTTATAGAACTCTGCTCATTGCTCTGTGCCTTGTTGAATAGAATCTAGAGAAGTGGTAGGCAAACTTCAGTCCCTCGGCTGTTGCGGAACTACAAGTCCCAAAAGACATTGCAAGAATCTGACGGCTACTAGCATGACTCCCAGAGCAGAGGGGCATGATGGGACTTGTAGTTGCACAACAGCTGGAGGAACAAAGTTTGCCTACCCCTAATCTAGAGCATATCAGCCAGGACTTGACCTGAGGTGCTGAAGAAACTGAAGTCCAGGCTTGTCCTGCTGATCATACCTGTGTCTCTTTAACCCTAGGTTCACACCTAAGCATTTTGCAGAAATGCACTACAGTCCATTTAACATGATTTCCTATGGGACACATTTACATCTCTGCGTTTTCACCCAGTGCATTTTTTTGGAAAGGGTCAGGGACGTTTTTGAATGCAAAAAGTTGCATTTTTGGTTCTATAGACTTCAATGGAAACGCTGCAGAAAAGCGTGTAGTTCATTTTTGATGCGTTTTGCATTTTAAATCTGCCTAGAATTCAAGAAAAAAAAAAAAAAAAGAAGCAACAAAAACGCAACGTAAAACTCACTGCAGAAATGGTTCAAACGCAAACTGCATAGGTGTGAACCTAGTCTAACTGCTGGTGACTTGGGGACACATAGAGAGATAGAAGGCATTGCAGTAGCATGTATTAAGAAATGTTGCAGAGCACATACAAAATAAATGTTGCTGTACATGTATCTGTTTCCACTAATGTGAAGAAAACATTAAAAGACACTATGTGGCATCTGCGTTTGTTTGAAATTTAGATATTCCTAAACCGTAAGAATGACTGTTCATTGTGACCTCATATTAATCTATAACAAGCCATTTAGAATGCAGCACAAAATCGGCGACTGTCTGTCTACATGTCTGTGAAAACCAGGATGAATGTTTATTTTGTTATCAGGATACAGGATTGCTTGATGCCTTGTGATCTAAAGAGCAAATCCAGGCATGGATATCTTATACAAAGTTACCTTGGTCCAGCTTGCATCAATGTATCTATGTACACACCATACCTGGCTGATGCCCTTTGAAGCTGGAAATCACTGAAGTAGGCACCACTTCTCCACTTGCTCCTGGGTCCCGTGCTATTTGATTCCACTTCTGCCTACTGACCCCCAGGAGGGCAGCCGTTCAGCACTGGCACCAATTTTCTGAGCGAATACAAAGTGTTCTCTGATTGGATGAGGTGGGTAGTGATGTCATGCTCTCTACCTTCTCCAATCAGAGAATGCTTTGCATTAATTCAGAAGATGCAAATCCTTCTCTGAATGGCGCCTGTGCTGAACGGCCGACCTCCTCCTGTGTTTAGAATACAGCAGGACAGCCACTCAACACAGGACTGGAAAGCAAATGGAGATGACTGCAGTAGGAGTGTCTACCTCGGTGATTTTCAGCTTCCAGGAATATCGGCCAGGTATGGTATAAGAAAAACCATCATCTCAGGATATCACTTCTATCCCCCACTAAAAAATGCTAATATCTTCCCTGTACAGAGTATAAAACCCTTTAGCCCTCCCTTCCTAAATTATTATATTATTGATATTCACCCTTCTATTGAGTTAGCATGGTCAAAAAATGCATCTGCTTCTTTCTGCTTGCCAACTGGACACTGTAGATACAGAAGCTGATTTAAAAAGTCAGGGCTCATTCTCACCATCCCTGTTATTCTACACAGGCTCAATTCTAGGGCACATAGAAATCAATTGTTTTCTATGCGCCCCATTCACACCACAGTGCTGCAGGTCAACTCAATGGATCATGTCGTTGTTTTAGAATTTATTAAAGTGTAAAAAAAAAATAAACAATGCTTTGCGTTTTAACAACTCATCACCCAGCCCTTCATAATGGACACAAGCCCATGATGCTTTAGCATGGGGGCTGGTGTGAACAAGCATCCCTTCCTCTGCTCTCCCCTCCTGTAAGTATGCTTTCAGAGAGTACGGTAGAGTGATTGAGTGGTGGTGGTGATGATGATGTGTACACTGATCAGAGGGCCTCTTCTAAATTTATCATAAGGCCTCCTTCACGGGGCAGATTCAATTCCAAGCAGCAGGGGATCAGCTCACCGATCCCCTAGTGATTGGAGGAGAGTGAGCGGATGAAACATCCATGTCTGCTCAGTTTATGCAGAGCGGATACAGACAAAGCCAGCACTGCTCTATGGTTGGCTGGAAGTAAACGGACTCCGCTGTCTGCTTACACCCAACTACCCAAGCAGATCTTCTGACAGGTCTGCAGGAGACCTTCATGGCATCACCAATCTACTGATCCCTGGTGCAATGCTTTAGAGGCTCCTTTGGACCAAAATAATAAATGCACATTTTTTTTTTTACCTGCAAAAAAATGTGAATTTCTTATTTTTGTCCAAAAGGTGAACTTCACCTTTAAGCCAATTGGAGAGATTATCTAAAACTGGTGCACACAGAATCTAGTGCAACTGTGCATAGTAACCAATTAGTAGGTTTTATTGTCAAACTAAAGTTAGAAGCTGATTGGTTACTATGAACAGCTGCACCAGATTCTGTGTGCTCCAGTTTTAGTAAATCCCCCCCCCAATGTGTCCATGTACATTTTTGGCGTTTTTGGGGTCATATTCCAGGTGTGCGTGCTATTCCAGTGGCCAGAATAAATGCATTTTTCTAGCCAATACAGTGGGTTTGTGTCAGGGGTGATCACTCTTTTGTACAGCGAGGGCCACTTAAGGGATTTGGTAACCGGTTGCAGGTCACAATGAACTATGGTGTTTTATGCCCCCCCAGACCGCAAATGTAAACAAGCCCACACTGTCCTGAGCCCCCTATATGGCTGCATTCACACTGATGCTTTTTACCCGCACCTTGGGTGCAGCGCAGTGCACCTGCGACTTATCTGCACTGAGCCATAGGTTTCTATTATCTTGTGGGTGTGGTGCACTTTCAGTGCAATAAACCTGCAGGATATAATAGATCTCAGGGCACAGCACATCTAAAGCAGTGTGCTTACAGTGAAGCACACAGACACCGCCCCCTAGTAAAACACTCCCTGCACACAGTTAACCCTTTGATCGCTCCTCATGTTAACCCCTTCCTGGCCAGTGCCATTAGTACAGTGTCAGTGCTTTTTTTTTTTTTTTTTCTAGCACTGATCACTGTATTATAGTGTCACTGGGGATGTCAGTGACACCAAGTCAGTTCCCCCCAGTGTCAGAATGTCCGCCGCAGTCCCGCTGATAGCCACCATTACTAGTAAAAATAAAAGAAAAATCTCAGAGTATATATACTGCCATTTGTAAACGTTATAACGTTCACGTAATCCAATTAATTTACACTAATTGGGATTTTTTTTTTTAGCAAAGACCTGTAGCAGAATCCATTTTGGCCTAAATTTATGACCAAATTTGATTTTTACATTTGTTTTTTTTTTACTGGACATATTTAATAGCAAAAAATCAAAAATACTGTGTTTGGGTTTTTTTTTTGGTTTTTTTTCCCCCTCAAAATCATGTTTTTTTTTTTTTTTTGGTTTTTTTTTTTTCCTTTTCCTATAGCACAAAAAATAAACGCACAGGCGATCAAATACCACCAAAAGAAAGCTCAATTCATGAGAAAAAAGGAAGTAAATTTCATTTGCATGACTGTGCAATTGTCAGTTAAAGTAACGCAGCATCGTAATGCAAAAAATGGCCTGGAAGGGGAGGGGTAAATCCTCTGGAGGGCAAGTGGTTAATACACTGGCCTTGTTCCTCTTCTAGCTTCTGCCGACATCACTCTCCAGGGTGCTGGATAGGTCCCAGGGGAAGTGCACTTGGTATCACTGCCTGGGGCAGGAGCCATGATTAAGGTCTGTTTTTAGACTGAAATGTGTCAGCCTAAGGTTACCATGGAATATTTTACTCCTTTACGCAATAAAGGAAGATTTTTGTGTTCACCTGTTGCTGACCTTTTTGGAATTGGACTTGTACTTACTAGCAGATGGAGACTGCTAGTCGAACACAGTGAGATTATATGCTTTAGGCCTAGTACATTTGACAGGTAGTAGGAACCCACTTTGGTTTGGATTTGCCTGGGACAGGAGCCAGAGCTATAGAGGAAGCATTGCCTTACGGAGCTCTTGCTCCCACCACAGCTGCCTGCTTCCTCCGCTACCAGCGCCGGCTCCATGCCCACTGATGCTCTGGGATGGCGGGTCGGTAGTCTATTGATTTGTGATCTTGGCTTGCGGACCGCCATTCCGGATCATCCGCTTCTGCGGTTTGAGGTCACAGGCCACCTCAGAGGGCTCCGCAGGCCATGGTATGAGCACCCCTGGTTTACATGCGTACGCTTCAAAACCCCCATACTCCTGTATACAGGTGTGATTATGCACCAAACCAAGCATTTTTACACTGAATTTCTCTTCCAGCTCCTGGTAGAAAGATCCAGATCACAGGATTCATTTATATTATATTTATTAATTTATAAATACGTCCATAATGGAGCTGTTGACGCACTGATTTAAAAGGAGAGCGCCAAGCGTCAATAAAATGTACTACTACAAATGAATTGATTTGAAAGGTTTCCCTTTTCTGCTCAGTGAAATAAGTACTTTAGGGCTTGCATATTCTCTGCCTTTATGGGATTTTGTTTTAGTACCTCCACCAAATTTCAGGGATTTGGGTTAAGGGCCAGTTAACACCTATGCATTATAGCAGACAAGAACATTAAGCAAAGTACATGTACTGTATGTAAAGCCCCTTCGCTGGGTGCAGAGGGTCCAGTGAAATCAGGGGCAGTGCAATAAAAGCATTTGATGATGCACACACGTCCAAAAGGTTAGAAGTAAGTAGCAAGAAATCTATGTAGTCTGCAATTTTTCTCCGTCTCCTGGCTGTCTCTGCCTTTTGGGCCCTGAAAGTGCAGTAATTCCAGCCCATCTACAGTATATTGCACCTAAAAAATTTTCTGAGAGCTCTTTCTGAGATTGTGATCTTTTGGCGCTTTAGGCCTTCAGTTTCAGGGCCGCCAGGGAGGAGGCACCAAGCAGTCGGCCAATTTGACCGTAAGGCTTGGTACACATCTGTGTGGGTGGTGCCGCTGCGGATACGCATGAAAATCCATGCAGCCGCACCACCCGCACAGAGGAATGCGGACCCACGGGCGGGTGCCATTAGTTCTAATGGCACGCCGCCCCCACTGGAAATCACAACCGTACTGGGAACCGAGGTTCCCGTGCAGGCTGCGTTTTCAGAAGGAGTGGAGGGACTTCCTCCCTGCGGGGCACGGGAGTCCATTAAAATAAATGGGCTCTCGTGTCCGTGAAAAATGCGGCCCGCATATATATGAACCAGGTGTAAGGGAGTTGGACTGCATTATCCGTTAGTAGAATGGGAGATTGGTTCTTCCCCTTCGAATCTACACATCTTTTTATGTTAGGGGGAGGATCCATTGCGCAGACAAAGCCAGAACTGTCTCCAATAACATGCTGAGCCCTGGTTCATACTGATGTGGTGTGGAATTTGCAGCGTTTTCCTTGTGAATTCCGCACCACATCAGAATCACACCCCATGCATTGGAACCGCTGCAGGTGTGTATGTTAAGGTGTGAATACCCATGCGATCCGATTCTAGTGCGGACAAAAAAAAAAAAAAGTCCTGCGCATTTTTGGCACGGTTGCGGTGCGATTGGAGCCATACAAATAGTATGGCTCCAATCGCACCACACACAAATCACATATGATTTGCACAGGAATTCAGTGCGGTTCCTGTGCGAATCACATGCGATAGCCTGGGTTCACATATGTGCAGTGCGGTATTACTGTTACCAGCATTAGATGGCATGCAGATAAAAGGAGTTTTAAATCCTGAGCACTTACTATTATTAAAATAATGGGGAGCTTGCTATGATGTGTTAGAAAGTAGTGTAGTCTGCTGGAGTTTCTTTTTAACATGCTCCTTAACAGGGACCATGAAACAATACCTCTCCCAACTGCATTGACAAAGGTGTACTGACATCTGTAGGTTGGTACCAAACTCTTTAAAGGCATAGTTCACCTTTTGGGACCATTTTTTCATGCTACACCTATATATAGGGTGTACATAAAACAGGGTCACATTTCCCAACCCGCACCCTCAAACCAACCCCTCTGAATTGTAGGGTGCTTCTCCCTGCACTGATGTGGTGTATATTGTTTTTGTTTATCATCCAAACAAATCTGTGAATGGAGAGTCTACAAGTCGCATCTTCCAAAGTGGCAGTTGGACTTCTTGTAGATCTCAATGGAGCACAAGTGCAAGGATGTCCATTATTTACTTCCTTCAGCCCTGTATGGAACTGGGGCTGGGATGTAAACCATGCAGGAGCCTGTGCATGACACCCAAAATGCATTGATAGTGGGTGCAATGCACTGCATGCGTGAATGTTAAATGATAAATACACCTTTTTTTTTTTTTTTTTTTTTTTTTTATTAATATAGATGCATTTACTATTTTTTTTTTCGAATTTGGACTATTCCTTTTTAATATGTACTGTAAACATAACAAGGCTCAATTTAGAAAGCTTTGTCACAAGAATAAGGATCTTTATTTTACCAATGTGTCATTTTAAAAATCCCATGGTTTTTTAATTATCTTTATCCAGGTGGGTTCACTTTGAGAATCGGGCCTATAAGGTATATAATACTGCAGACACTACATTATAGCACATCATATTTTCCTAAATGTACTTTGAAAAATAAAACATTCCCTTATAACTTTTCTATGCCTTCTATAGATCTATTTACTGAATATTATTTTCTAAGTGATGTTTTGGTAATTTCACTATTAGTGCGCTTCATTTTGGTACTTTGTCGATGTTTACATGCCGGTCATGTGGAGTTTTGATGTATTTTTATGAATAGGTGAAATAAAATTTTTTTGAACGACTGACCTGAGTCACCCTTTATTATAAATGACTGAACATTGTTGTGAACAGCTTTCAGTGTTGTGCATGTTTTTATGTGTTTGTTACCTGCAATCGTGTATTTTTATGTACTACCGTTGTCATTAACAGGCCCTATAATGCGCATTGAATGATTATTATTATTATACAGTATTTATATGGCACCAAAGGGTTTGCTCAGCGCTGTACAGTAGCAAGGGGGACAGAACATGAGACAAGACAGTACAATACACGAGGGGTCCAAGGGCCCTGCTCTTTCCAGTTTACAATCTAGCACATGCATTGAAACACGGACTATGCACATCAACACATTGCACAGAGATTAACTGGCATCACTTAGTGTTACTAAACCCAGGACCCTGCATTCACTATATCTAGTCTCCCACAGTACACAGAACATGGAAATGCAATTATTTTAGTAAATATAAACTGCTAAATACCTTTTCTCATCAGCAGTTAGAGCAGTCTAGTTATTTCTATCAGTGTTCAGCAGAGCACTGATTAAAGCTGTATGATGAGTTTTCTTTCTCCCCTGATTGTCCTATGAGGCTTCATACCCCCTGACCCTCTGTCTGGACAGCGCTGATTGGCCCTGTGCTGATCACATGCACTCTCCCAAGGGAAAAAAAAAAACAAACTCTAGCAATACACACCAAACTGAGCATAAGCAGCTTGCCCCCAAGGCTCTGTTCTATTCGCAGATGGATTGGGGACAGTAGAAGAAGGGGAGGATCAGAGAAGACAGGATCAAACAACCTTTTTACACAATGCGGAGGATTAACCCCTTAGGTTCCGCAGGATCACAAGCATCCTTTACTGCATATGCAGACTGATTTTACTGTTGTGGGTTTAGTAACACTTTGAACAATGGGTAACCCTTGTTCATGCATAGAAGTGCATTAAAATGCATAAAGGAGAATATAGTCTGATACTTTCACACAACAACATTTTGTTTTTGCCACTCTTATAATAAAACCTAGGTATATGCTTATTTAAAGCCTAGCTTGAACTGAATGTTTTGGGGTTTTTTGGTTTGGATACAATATGGAGGAACCCTTTAAATAATTTTTAGCTCTCAATGGAAATCTAGTAAATGATTACTGTATATACAACTCACAAATCATTAGCATTGGAAAGGAAGCTGATAAATAAGCATTATTAAACCAATCCGGAATCATGCGTGTTTAGCGTATTTGACAACCACCCGTTATGACTTATTTTCAGTAGTAAAAATAAAATAAGCAGTAATTTGGCCAGAAATTTTAATTCAGAAAATGTATGGTTTTCATGGCGGCCAGACGGGAAGGGCCCCTTACATTGGCTGCCAGTGGGGAAGGGCCCCTTACATTGGCTGCCAGTGGGGAAGGGCCCCTTACATTGGCTACCAGTGGGGAAGGGCCCCTTACATTGGCTACCAGTGGGGAAGGGCCCCTTACATTGGCTACCAGTGGGGAAGGGCCCCTTACATTGGCTACCAGTGGGGAAGGGCCCCTTATGTTGGAGATCACTGAAGTATCACCTTGGTGTTCAGTGAAGTGCCCCCTTACCTTGGGGTTCAGAGAAGTAGAGCCCTGTAGATTGATGATCATTGGGAGAATGTACCCATCACACAGATATTCAGTGCTCCTCAATTGGTGGTCAGTAAACTGTTGTCTTACATTGGGGGTCAGTGAAGAACAACCCCTGTATATTGGTGGTCATTGGTAGAAGGGCCCCCCAAACTGATGATCAGTGGTAAGAATGCCCCTTACATTGGGGATAACCTTTATGTCACTACATAACACCCACATATATACAGTTATGTTCAAAATAATAGCAGTCAGACATCACTAACCTGATCAATCACTGTTTTTGGTAGAAATGATATTTCTACATGGCAAATAATTTACTAGCAGGTGTAGTAGTGTAATAGAAATCCAACAGACCCAACAGTCATGACATGCATGCTGCTGATTCTGTGTAATTGAATCACTAATTGAAAGGGGCATGTTCAAAATAATAGTGTGGAGTTCTATTAGTGAGGTCATTCATTCTTTGAAAAACAGGTGGCAGTTATTGCCCTTATTTAAGGAAGGAAGGCAGCAAATGTTGTACATGCCGATTACAGTGCATTTCTCTCTGAAATTCTGAGGAAAATGGGTCGTTACAGACATTGTTCAGAAGAACAGCGTACCTTGATTAAAAAGTTGATTGGAGAGGGGAAAACCTATAAAGAAGTGCAGAAAATGATAGGCTACTCAGCTAAAATGATCGCAAATGCTTTAAAATGGCAACCAAAACCTGAAAGACGTGGAAGAAAGCAAAAAACTACCATTTGAATGGATAGAAGAATAGCCAAAATGGCAAGGACTCAGCCAACAATCAGCTCCAGGAAGATGAAAGAAGGTGTAAAGTTCCCTGTGAGTACTGTTACAATTAGCTTGGCTTCACATAGGCATCTTCTATCTGCAAGAAGCCCCCGCAAAGTCCCACTGTTGAAAAAAAGACGTGCTGAAGAGGTTACAATTTGCCAAAGAGCACGTTGACTGGCCTAAAAAGAAATGACGCAACATTTTATGGACTGATGAAAGTAAGATTGTTCTTTTTGGGTCTAGGGGCTGGAGACAGTTTGTCAGACGACCCCCAAACACTGAATTCAAGCCACAGTACACTGTGAAGACAGTGAAGCATGGTGGTGCAAGCGTCATGATATGGGGATGTTTCTCATACTACGGTGTTGGGCCTATTTATCGCATACCAGGGATCATGGATCAGTTTGAATACATCAGAATACTTGAAGAGGTTATGCTGCCTTATGCTGAAGAGGAAATGCCCTTGAAATGGGTGTTCCAACAAGACAACGACCCCAAACACACCAGTAAACGTGCAACATCTTGGTTCCAGACCAACAAGATTGACGTTATGGAGTGGCCAGCCCAATCCCCGGATCTTAATCCAATAGAAAACTTGTGGGGTGACATCAAAAATGTAGTTTCTGAGGCAAAACCAAGAAATAGAGAAGAACTCTGTAATGTAGTCCAATCATCCTGGGCTGGAATACCTGTTCACAGGTGCCAGAAGTTGGGTGACTCCATGCAACACAGATGTACAGCAGTTCTCAGAAACAGTGCGACTACAACCAAATATTCATTAAGTGATTCAAAGCAAAGCAAAATCTTCAAACGTTTTTCAGTTTATATAGTGAATGTTTGAGTTTGTAAAGAAGAATACAAACACTGCTATTTTTTTGAACCGTCTAATAGTCACTTTTCTTCAATTTCTTTAGAGGAACAACACAAATATTTTTTTCTTCATGTTTTGATTTGGAATAG
Source organism: Staurois parvus (assembly GCF_062004578.1). Taxonomy (NCBI): domain Eukaryota; kingdom Metazoa; phylum Chordata; class Amphibia; order Anura; family Ranidae; genus Staurois; species Staurois parvus. Next base: position 1,326,538 of record NW_028317847.1, read on the forward strand.
AATGTGTCGTGTTCCCAATGCATTTGTGTGGATGAAAATAAAAGCTATTAGAAGGATTTTGAGCTTTATTCACTTTCTTCAACACACTGCTATTAATTTGAACACAACTGTATATATATACAGTATATAAAAAATCTCAAACCTCCAAGGGCTCATTCACACCTAGTGTGTTGATCTGAGCTGATCAATGCAGGCTCAACCCGAGAACTATTGTTCTCTATGTACCCAATTCACACATTGCCTTGTGCTGCCAAACATGTAGACATGTTGCATCCCCCCCCCCCCCCTTTTTTTTTTCCTGCAGCTCAGTGCATAGAAACATGATACAACATGCATCAAAGCACACTGCTGTGCTATAGAGGTTACATTGGAACTTAACGCTCTCAATCAACATTGACTGTTCTTTTAAATCCTTATGCTGCTAGTATTAATAAATACAGGAAAGTATATTTACTTTTTTTTATACTACTTTGTACAAATATTCACTTCCTGGTTTCTATGCCTAGACAAATGGTGTCATACATCCCAGGAGTCTTCAGGATGAGAGGAGGAGTTTTCTCAGCTAAACCCACTTTCATGCCTGAGCTAACGGCAGATGGATTCTAGAAAGTAAATGCTACATGAATTGTTTACTCTTACTCAAGATGGCCACTGTCAGATATGCTAAGGGGTGTCTTTCAAAGTGATTTCTCAGCACTGTAAACCATGGACACATGGATGGATGAATTTGCTTTGAATATAAAAAATTATTTAAATACCATTTTTGGTTTGTGGTGCTTGGACACAGTTTAGGCTGCTTTCACATTGATCTGTTTTTTGTTCAGTTAAAAAAAAAGCGTAAGAAATATGCATTCCTTTAAATCCTATGGAGCTCTTCACACTTGTCCGTTGCGCTTCAGTTGTGGTTTTAAAAGTCCTGCTTGCTGAATTTTGTGCACATATTTGTTTAGTTAAAAAAAAAAAAAAACACCAAAAATGTACGCTCCCCCCATTGACATGAATGGAAACCGCATTAAAAAAAGCAACGCACTTGTGGGGGAAATGCTTTTTCCACTGGGGATAAACGCATCAAAAACAACATGCCGCGGCAATATTAAAAATAAATAAAAAAATGCACATGCATTTCAATGTGTTTTTCACACAGAGCAGTGTGAAAGTAGCCTTAGTTCAATTAAAAAAAAAAAAAAAAAAAACCAAGATAACAAGCACTGCAATGTATTTTAACAACACATGGCACACACTCCATCTAGTGGCTAATCTACACATCTCTGTATTTAATACAAAAACATGAGAGCAGCAATGTAAAAATGTGAAAATTACACAAAAAATGAGTTTTATGGCCAGTTCACACTACATGCATTTCAGTTGCTTTTTTTCCTGCATCCAAAATGCACAGAAAGGAGGGTATATGGTTGTCAATGTCATAGTTCAACATCAGTGCTTGCAGTTCCAGTGTGTTCTGGATGCAGAAAAAAAAAGTAGAACAGGCTGCATTTTTTCCTGCACAGAACTGTACTTGAACGCGGTAAAATGCACCAAAAATACACTGGAACGCATATGTCCCTATTTAAACTGAAGAAAGGAAAAATTGAACCTGAAAGCATAAAGAAAAAACAAAACGCACTGGTATGTGTCAAAAACGCAGTAGAATGTGCCAAAAAAACAGTGTCAAAAATAAGCATGCATGAGCACATCTGGACTGCGTTTCTAAGGTGTGAACCGGCCCTCTAAGGTAAACCATGCCATGATAATACACAATATTTGTAGACTGAAAACCAGGTCATACTTGCCATTTAACCGCTTCCTGACCACCCTATAGCAGAACTACTGCTACAGGGCTGCGTAAAAACATGTATACTGTATATACGCAATTTCGCATTTCCAGGTTGGGGGCGTGCGCGCAGCCCTGCCCACGCCGCCAATGATGGCTACAGCTATCAATCACCCAGTCCCGGTCGAAATTTTATATTTTTAAAATTTTTTACTGGACATGTTTAATAGCAAAAAGTCAAAAATATTGTTTTTTTTCAAACTTGTTGTCTTTTTTTAATAGTGCAAAAAATAAAAACCACACAGGTGATCAAATACCATCGAAAGAAAGCTCCATTAGTGGGAAAAAGACAAATTTCATTTGGGTGCAGCGTTGCATGACCGTTCAATTGTCGGTTAAAGTAATGCAGTGCCGTATCGCAAAAAAATTGCCTGGTCAGGAAGGGGGGTAAATCCTCAGGAGGGCAAGTAGTTAACCTCCCTAGCGGTCTGATTATGTCAGTATTTCTGTGCTCAAAGCGGTATATTTTTTTGCATGGAAATATGTAGTTTTATATTGTAGGCCTGTAATTTTTAGGAATAACTCACTGAAATCTGTCCAAACAAGAGTCTAGTAAACATCCCGGGTATGTTAAAATTTGAAACACGAAATCATAAAATAATCATAAAAAATAATATAATAATAATAAATTTAATTCAATAATATAATCAAACCAAAAACACTGAAATGTGAAATATAGCACCAAGTTCGCACATCACTAAGCAAAGTCGCAGAATCGTTTTCAGTGTCTGATGACGAATTTCCCCACCAATCATCATCACTCAATTCTGCAAGTGGTTCTAATTTACTATCGCTGTTCTCTAGCCGGTCTAAAACCGCTTTTGACCTAAAGGGACGCTTTTTGGACGCCATGGACGTTTCTCAGTTTCTAGGCAGAAAGAACAGATAAAATGCAAGCAGGGCACAGGACAAAGCACTCGGGACAAAATGTATGTGAAATGTTTTGATACAGTAATGTTTTACTATGTGATTTTAGTGTATTTAGTGAATGTCACTTTTTTGTCAAAAAGCTCCTGGGGGGCTCCAACATACTTGGACAGTTTAGTTCTGCTTTTTATGTGATTTACAGTGATGGCACGACATCCTGGGAAGAAAACCTTTCCTCCCTCATACAGCAACCTTGGGCTACATTCACATAGGTGATTAAGGCTGGTGCGGATAGTAAGCGGTAGGAATCAGAGATTCCAGGCCAACAGCGGCTGCAGATATTTGTGGCTGTACGTACAGCCAGTGATTACCTATGCTGATCGCTGGTGGACACATCTCATTCAGTCAACTGGCCAAAAGAGACAAAAAGGCCATTGCGCAGGAATAAGAAAACAATGGCTGCACAAAGTGACTGCAGAGCTCTATCTCAGTCCTTTGAAGACTGAGATTGAGCTCTGCAGTCATTTTTGCAGCAGTTGTTTTCTTATTCCGGGTCACAATCCTGCACAATGTCCTTTTGGCCAGTTGACCATATCCACCACGCTTATGCTCATCAGACGACATTTTCCTGGAAACTGTATATGTCTTCATAACCTTTGATACCGCACCTTGCGACACGGCAAATAAATTGAGAACTTCAGTCACAGAGGTGCCAGCTAAGCACCACCAACAATTTGCCCTCTGAAGCTCAGTAAGCTCTGACATGACTCCATATTAGTAGCAGCACACACACAGTGAGACAAAAGTGAGGCTTCCCACCCACTAGCTAGGTGTCTCATCACACAGCAGAAGCAAAAGAGTGTTACATCACTTTTACTTTCAACACGACACATGTCATCACTTTCACACCTGCAAATCATGGAGAGTTTCCATTTGTCTGTCTAATCCCTGTATATATGAGGTGGTATCAAAAAGTTTCGAGACTAGTTTTGTAACCCGCCAACAAGGCTGCACACACAGTCACAGGGAGCACTGACCTTCATAAGTAAGTGTGCCAAAAGACATCGTCCTGTGTACATTGGGAGCTGTGAAACTGGTGCTATTCTGACCACCTGCGTTCTGCTATTTCATCCTAGACAGCAAATTAAAACAAAGAGCAAACGTGAAATTCTGTGTGAAACCCGTACACCCAAGTTTCATCACCGGTAATGATCCTCGGCATGAGGGAAGGGTCATCCGCGGCATGCCAATGAAGTTCTTGGCAGACTTCAACACAGTGTTCCTTCAGCTCCAGGGTCAGCAGCCTGGGGACCAACTTGGCATCAACATGGCACATGTTCAAATCACACATGAAGATTGCATGGACTGTTCTGTATGACACACCGACAATGGCAGAAATGGTGTGGATTGTTCTCTGACCATCATCATGCACAAGTTGCTGAATGGCTTTGACATTTTCATGGGCTGAGCTTGTTGAAGGTCTTCCTGATCTCTCGTTGTCTTCCAGTGATGTTCTTCCGCTTTTGAAGCAGGCGTACCACTCAAAACACCTTGAACGACTCATTGTCAAATATCTCTGTGGAAGATTTTCATGCAGAATTTCACATTCGCTCTTTGTTCTAACTTGCTGTCCATCATGAAAATAGCAGACGTGATCATAATGGCACCAGTTGCACAGCTCCCGATGTACACAGGACAAGGTCTTTTGGCACACTGACTTTTGAAGGGTGGTGCTTCCTGTGACTGTGCGTGCAGCATTGTGCTGCCATCTGTTGGCATGTTAAATAACTAATCTCAAAACTATTTGATACCACCTTGTACTAAAAAAGAAAGTTTAAGACTTACGTTTGGGTTGTAGCTCTCTCCAGGCTCAATGAGATATGTGTGATTTCCATCGCAGAACATCCCGCTGTGGGGAGAAAAAAAAAACAGAAAGAATGCTGAATGTTATACCATCCAAAGACATGCTGGTGGATGAATTGGCCCTAATATGTGTGGATATGTGTATGCGAGTCAGGAACCTTAGATTGTAAGCTCCTTGACGACAGGGACTGATGAGAAGGTACAGTATTTATAAAGTGCTGTGTAAATATAAATGTCTGTAAAAAATAATTCCATTTGCTGTCCATCTCTGGCTTCATTACTGCCTCCAGCATTGACCCATAACAAGTACGCAGGTAAGAATTCCCAACCGGTCTGACTTTCCTCATCTTATTGCAAGTCAATGATTGCTTGAGCTTCTGCAGCAATGTAGCCGCCAGACAATTAGCATTTTCAGAGTTTGGCAATGGCAGTCTATCCATTTTCTCAGTACAAGTTTCCTTTAGGTAATAATGCAGCTCGCGACCTCATCAACAGCTTTTCATATCACCGCATAGAAGAGAGAGGTGGCAAACATTAGAAGCTCGCTGCAGCAAATGTGATTTAAAGTGGTTGTGGGCCCAGGTGAAAAAAAAATAAAATCCTCCTACATACGTTGTACCTGTTTATCTGCAGTATTCTATTCCCAACATCTGTTCAAAGTGTACAATTTATAAAGCGTGTCTGAGCTGTCAGAAAAATTACACACTGTAGAGATCAGTGAGGAGAGCTCTGAAAGCTGATTGGAGGGAAGAGACCCCCCCCCTTCACACAGTTCATAGGAATAGAGCTGAGGCTGTCAATCTGCTGGAGCTCCCTCCCCTGTCACCATTTTCTTGGTGTCAGGAAACCTTGGTGATTCACGCTGGTAGCAGAAGAAGGAGGCAGCAGACAGAAATGACACTTACTGCTCTAAACCGAGACAAGCACACACTACAGAGGGATATGCTTTGTTCATATTTCATGTCTGAGGTTTACAACCAGTTAAAGAAGAAGTACAGTTGCAAGAAAAAGTATGTCAACCCCTTGGGATTACGTGGAGTTTTGCATGAATTGGGCATAAAATGTGCTCTGAACGTCATCTAAGTCACAACAATAGAAGAACACAGTCTGCTGAACATAATACTACACAAACATTAGATGTTGCCATGGTTTAATTGCACATAACATGTAAACATTCACAGTGCAGGGAGGAAAAAGTATGTGAGGCCCTAGCTTAATGACTTCTCCCAGAGCTAATTGGAGCCAGGAGTGAGCCAACCTTGACTCCAATCAGTGTGATGATATTGGATGTGTTGCTGAGAGCTCTCCTGCCCTTAAAAAACACACACCTGTTTTGGGTTTACTGGTTTCAAGAAGCACTGTCTGATGTGAACCATGCCTCGCAGAAAAGAGCTCTCAGAAGACCTACGATCAAGAATTGTTGACTTGCATGAAGCTGGAAAGGGTTACAAAAGTATTTCCAAAAGCCTTGATGTTCATGTGTCCACGGTAAGATAGACTGTCTACAAATGGAGAAAGTTTAGCACTGTTGCTACTCTCCCTAGGTGTGGTCGTCCTGTAAAAATTACTGCAAGAGCACAGCGCAGAATGCTGCATGAGGCAAAGAAGAATCCCAGAGTGTCAGCTAAAGACCTACAGAAATCTCTGGCACATGCTAACATTTTTGTTGACACATCTACAATAAGGAAAACATTAAACAAGAATGGAGTACATGGGAGGACACCACGGAGGAAGCCATTGCTGTCCAAAAAGAATATTGCAGCACGTTTGAAGTTTGCAAAAGAGCACCTGGATGTTCCACAGCACTACTGGCAAAATATACTGTGGACAGATGAAACCAAGATTGAGTTGTTTGGGAAGAACACACAACACTATGTGTGGAGAAAAAAAGCCACAGCACACCAACATCAAAACCTCATCCCCACTGTGAAACATGGCGGAGGGAGCATCATGGTTTGGGGCTGCTTTGCTGCCTCAGGGCCTGGACGGATTGTTGTCATTGATGGGAAAATGAATTCCAGAGTTTATCAAGACATTTTGCAGGAAAATGTACGACCATCTGTCCGCCAACTGAAGCTCCGCAGAGGATGGGTGATGCAACAGGACAATGACCCAAAGCATACAAGTAATTCAACAAAACAATGGCTGCAACAGCACAGAATACGCCTTCTGGAGTGGCCCAGTCAGAGTCCTGGCCTCAACCTGATTGAAATGCTGTGGCATGACCTTAAGAGAGCGATTCACACCAGACATCCCAAGAATATTGCTACACTGAAACAGTTTTGTGAAGAGGAGTGGTCCAAAATTACTCCAGATCGTTGTGCAGGTCTGATCTGCAACTACAAGAAACGTTTGGTTGAGGTTATTGCTGCCAAAAGAGGGTCAACCAGTTATTAAGTCCAAAGGTTCACATACTTTTTCCTCCCTGCACTGTGAATGTTTACATGTTATGTGCAATTAAACCATGGCAACATCTAATGTTTGTGTAGTATTATGTTCAGCAGACTGTGTTCTTCTATTGTTGTGACTTAGATGACGTTCAGAGCACATTTTATGCCCAATTCATGCAAAACTCCACGTAATTCCAAGGGGTTCACATACTTTTTCTTGCAACTGTATTTTGTTGTCTTGTATTGAACTTCATGAGGTTATCGTTCTTCCATAGTATGCTGACTTCTAGTGATGGTTTTGTGGCACTATAACTTTCTCGCAAGACCTCTTACTCTCTAGCTCCTTTATCTCCTCCTCCCATGCTCGTCTCCAAGACTTCTCCAGGGCGTCACCCATCCTCTGGAACTCCCTACCACAATCTATTAGATTTTCACCTACTCTACTTGCCTTTAGGCGATCACTGAAAACCTATCTCTTCAGGGAAGCCTATCCTGCCCTCTGCTAATTCTGGAATCCTCTACTCTTCCAACCACTCCATCCCCCACAGTTACTACCTACTGTACCATTCATCCCTCCCTCCTAGATTGTAAGCTCCAAGGAGCAGGGCCCTCAAATCCCTCTTGTATTGTTACTGTATTGTCTCCCACTATAATGTAAAGCGCTGAGCAAACTGTTGGCACTATATAAATCCTGTATAATAATAATAATAACTTTAATAATGTGATTTGGTATCTTCCTCTCTCCTCCCCTCCTGTTTAGTGGTAGTTTGTTTTGTTCTAACTAGACCCTCCCCACTTCTGCCATGTTGCCTCAGTCAGTGTTAATTAATTGCAGAGACAGGGCTAAGGCTGGCCATACATTATACAATTTTCTTGCGATTTTTGGTTTAGATTTACCAAAAACTATATAATATGAGGTCAAACCTAACAACGCTTTCAATTGTATCCAATTAGGCAGACCCTTGCACTACATAGTTGAAGGTAAATCTGAAGGAAAGTGGGCAAAAATTGGACCGAAAATTGTATAGTGTATGGCCAGCCTAAAAAAATGCCATTGGGGATGCTTTGCTAAAGGCAAATAGACTGTGCACTTTGCAAGTGAAGTTGCACACATTTTTTCCAGAGGTTAGTGAATGTGGTGAAGCTTCACTTTGTAAAGTATACCCAATCAGGTGCAAGGAAAATAGAAAAAAAACAAGAACATTTTTGCTTGCACATGGTTGGATGATGGAAATCAGAAGAGCTTCACCAAATTCACTAAGTTCTGGAGAAAATTAATAACTGTGCTTGCAAAGTGCACAAGCTATTTGCCTTCTGTAAATCAACCCTATTGTCTTGTACTTCAAAAACTGGAAAAACAGCCTCTGTACAGCAATTAGCTGAAGTAAAATTTTGTTGTATTCAATGTCTGCTTCTTATTGAAGAGTTAAGCTGCCTGTGGATGCTGCCAAGTCAACAGGTGACCATACGGTCTAGACAGACTGGATCTAAGGATACATGTCAATGCATAAAGTAGCATTCGAAACAGAACACTGTGTAAGCATCTTCTGTCAGATTCTTCTAGCTCCCTGTCAGTTTTTATATTCTCTGAGTGTACGCTGAGCGGTGAAGATCAGCGTACAGTCTTGGGACAATTCTGTGCCAGGAGGAAGTAACTCTTGTGCAGGATTTACATCATCCAGCCCGAGCCAATCAAGAGGTTGGAAAACCTGGACGAAGACCAGGAGTAGATGGAAGCACCATAGACGGAGGAGAGTACTAACATCGCAGCTCTGGAGGGGATAGTTTTGCTTACACAAGTCTGCTCTACAAAGATGTTGTGCATTCTTGTACATTATGGCCAGGGCTGTCTTTAAGGAGGGGCAAAAGGGGCAGCTGCCCTGGGCCCAATCATTGAATCATTGCTGTTGGGCCCAAAGCAGCTGCCCCATGCTTATCAACTGTTCCAGTTTACATTCCCTTGTTCCTTGAAGTCTTCATCCCATGCTATGTCCTGATATCTCAGTGTAAAGTGCTGTCAGGTATACATGTCACATGTAGAACAGCCCATTGATTTCAATGGGCTGCTCTATGCGCTAGAAATGAGGAAAAAAAAGTCCCTGAGCTTTTTTCAAAATCAGACCGAGCAACACTGTGCCACAGCACCATGAATTTTGGTGCATGTGAAAACACACGCCAGCAGATGTGCGAGGGCGTTATTAACAATTAATGGCACTGTTGTGTATCTGCTAAAGGGCAACATATTTCGTGGTGTCAGGAAAGCGATTTTGCATGCGGTGTCAACACACATAAATGTGAACATAGGCTAAATGTCTCAATTACATTGGTGGTCAGTCTCATTACATTGGGGCATGGCATAGAATCCTTTATTAGTGTAAATGTCCCCCTTACATTGGTGGTCATTGTAAATCCCTCCCTACATTGGTGGTCAGTCTCATTACATTGCAGCATGGCGTAGAATCCTTTATTAGTGTAAATGTCCCCCTTACATTGGTGGTCATTGTAAATGCCTCCCTACATTGGTGGTCAGTCTCATTACATTGGGGCATGGCATAGAATCCTTTATTAGTGTAAATGTCCCCCTTACATTGGTGGTCATTGTAAATGCCTCCCTACATTGGTGGTCAGTCTCATTACATTGGGGCATGGCATAGAATCCTTTATTAGTGTAAATGTCCCCCTTACATTGGTGGTCATTGTAAATCCCTCCCTACATTGGTGGTCAGTCTCATTACATTGCAGCATGGCGTAGAATCCTTTATTAGTGTGAATGTCCCCCTTACATTGGTGGTCATTGTAAATCCCTCCCTACATTGGTGGTCACTGTGAATGCTCCTAATAGATTAGTGATCAGTGTAAATCCTTTTTACATTGGTGGTCAGTGTAGAAACTCCTCTTTATATTGGTAGTCGGTAAAAATCCTAACTTGCAATTGTGGCCAGTGTAGAAATGTATTGGTTGTCGGTGTAAAATTCCCTTTTCATTGGTGCTAAGTGTAGAACTGCCCTTACACTGGTGGTTAGTGTAAATCCCCACCTTACATTGTTCATCAGTGTAAATTCCCCCTTACATTGGTGCATGGTGTAGAAATGTCACCTCCCATCCCCATCCACAGCACTGCCACTGATCCCATCCACCCCAAGCACTGATCCCATCCCCCACCAGCACTGTCACTCATCTCATCCCCCCCAGCACTGTCACTCATCTCATCCCCCCCAGCACTGCCACTGATCCCCCCCCAGCACTGCCACTGATCACACCCTCCCCATCAGCACTGCCACTGATCCCAGGAGTCCTGTGAATTTTCTGTCTATTGGTGGGTCCCCTCACCTTCTCAGTCCATGGTGTGCAGGCAGTGAGGAGATGATGTGTTGTAACCTTCAGCAACCAATCAGTGAGACGTAATTAGGTGCTGTAACTTCTAGCAACCAATCAGTGAGCTGTAATCTCTAGCAATCAGTAGGTAGTATGGTGCACAGTAACCAATAGCAACCAGTGAGAAGTAATAATGTGCAGTAACCTCTAGCAACCAATAAATGAGCAGTAATGATGTGCAGTAGTAACCTCTAACAACCAATCAGTGAACAGTAGTAATCTGCTGTAATCTCTAGCAACCAACCAGTGAGCAATAATGATGTGCAGTAACCTCTAGTGACCAGTTAGTAGTAATGATGTAATGTGCAGCAGGGGCGGACTGACAACTCATGGGGCCCCCGGGCAATAGGAAATCATGGGGCCCTTGTGTCCTTGCCCACACTCAAACCACACCCAAAAAAGCCTATGAAAGGTACCAGGGACATCTCATGGGGCCCCCTACTGACTCCGGGCCCTCAGGCAGTGCCAGAGTGCCTAAATGGTCAGTCCGCCCCTGATGTGCAGTAAACTCTAGCAACCAGTCAGTGAGTGATAGTAATATGCTGTAATCGGCAACCAATCGCAATCGCTGCTCCATTACACTGATTTTGAGTCTAGCTGCTATTTATTGTATGTCTCAGCACAGGTGGAGAGTAGATTGCATGGGGGAGGGCAAAAAATGTTTGCCCAGGGTCCATTCATTATTAAAGACGGCCCTGATTATGGCAGAAACCTCCTAGGGCCCATGCAGTTATTAAGCGTACCTTAGTTTGAGCCCTTAAAGCCTCTCTACCTCATTTGATCCAATGATATTTCCCTTTTTAATTTTGTTTCTCCTTGGTCACCTTTTTTCTTGGCATTAGTCTATTGCTGGCAGTAAAAACTATGAGGGACATCAATAAAGTCACAGCTCTTGCTTCCGTTAATGTGCTGCAATTTGCTAATCTGTCGCACAAATGAAGCAGATTTATCATAATGTTGCACTTCCTGTGATGAATGTCGTATCGCTTTATCGCTTTGCACTCTTAGTTTTCCCAGATCACAAAGTGTGGAAGATTTGCCATCCTGTTTTATTATGCAAAAGACAGATTTGCCAATTAGTTACAATTTGCCAAAAAAAAACCAAACAAACACAGCTCTAAGAAAAGCATTTTTAGATAAGTGTGCCAGAGGTCCATGTCACTTAATGCGGCAATAAATTGTGTGAATTCTGCCGCAATCTAATTCATAACCCTTTCAACAAATGTGTGCAAATAGGCAGACTTTCGCAGATTGGTTGCAGATATTTTAAAACAAGGCATGGCATTAGCAAACATTCAAACACTTAAATGATTTACACACATTCTTTTAGAAATAGAGCACAAAGGCGTTCATATGTCACCCTCGGTTTCTAAAATTACAATTGCATGCACATAAAACACCAGCAGAGGGCAGCATTGCATCACCTATTAATGTGCAGGACCTGGTTCAGTAGAATTGTGGCCTCAATCAGTGGCGGGACAAAGTCATTTAGCCCCTGTTCACATATATGCGGCCGTGTGGGCCGCGTTTTGCGCGGGCACGAGAGCCCATTCATTTGAATGGACTCCCGTGCCTCGTGACACTGCACTTCTTTGTAAAACGCAGCCCACATGGGTTCCAAGGTTCCCGGTAGGGTTGAGTTTTCCAGTGTGGGGCGGCGTGCCATTAGAATTAATGTCACCCGTGCGCAGGTCCGCAGTCCTCTGTGCGGGTGGTGTTCATGCGGATCCGCAGCGGTACCACCCGCACAGATGTGAACCTAGCCTTAGCTCCCACGGTGCAAGGTACAATTACCCCCCCCCAAACCCCCTTCCTAACAGAAATCCTGTCTCCAAATATAACATTTCCCTCCAGATAACCCACTCTATCACAACCCACCAAAATCACTACTGCGCCCAGGGCTGCCGCCCCTCCTGCCCACCCCTTGTCCTGGCTCTGGCTCAATTATTTACCATAGCAAAGAAATAAAAAATGACCAAATTGCATATTGAAGCAATTCTGTTGATCACTTCAAATAGGATCCTCTAAGTGCCTGTACTTGGTCTGGATCTACTTCAGAGTGCCCAGGGACCGCAGAAACCTATGCTACCTCTTGTAATTTACTTTGGGGGTTCTTTACTAAAACTGCATGGTGTAAAATCCAGTGCTGTTCTGCATAGAAACCAATCAGCTTCCAGGTTTCATTGCCAAAGCTTAATTGAACAAGCTGAGGTTAGAAGCTGAACCCTACACAGCTGCAACTAATTTTGCACTCTCCAGTTTTAGTACATCTCCCCCCAATTTGTCTACTGGCCTTATTAACCATTAAAAAATGGGCAGCACAGTGGCCTAATGGTTAGCCCTTCTGTCTGGCAGTACTAGGGTCACTGGTTCAAATCCCAACCACAGCACCACCTGCCTGGAGTTTGCATGTATACAGTGGGGCAAAAAAGTATTTAGTCAGCCACCAATTGTGCAAGTTCTCCCACTTAAAAGGATGAGAGAGGCCTGTAATTGGCATCATAGGTAGAACTCAACTATGAGAGACAAAATGAGAAAAAAAATCCAGACAATCACATTGGCTGATTTTGGAAAGAATTTATTTGCAAATTATGGTGGAAAATAAGTATTTGGTCAATATGAAAAGTTCATCTCAATACTTTGTTATATATCCTTTGTTGGCAATGACAGAGGTCAAACGTTCCCTGTAAGTCTTCACAAGGTTGGCACACACTGTTGCTGGTATGTTGGCCCATCCTCCATGCAGATCTCCTCTAGAGCAGTGATGTTTTGGGGCTGTCGCTGGGCAACACAGACTTTCAACTCCCTCCAAAGGTTTTCTATGGAGTTGAGATCTGGAGACTGGCTAGGCCACTCCAGGACCTTGAAATGCTTCTTACGAAGCCACTCCTTTGTTGCCCGGGCGGTATGTTTGGGATCATTGTCATGTTGGAAGACCCAGCCACGTTTCATCTTCAATGCCCTTGCTGATGGAAGGAGGTTTGCACTCAAAATCTCACGATACATGGCCCCATTCATTCTGTCCTGTACATAGATCAGTCGTCCTGGTCCCTTTGCAGAGAAACAGCCCCAAAGCAGGATGTTGCCACCCCCATGCTTCACAGTAGGTATGGTGTTCTTTGGATGCAACTCAGCATTCTCTCTCCTCCAAACACGATGAGTTGTGTTTCTACCAAACAGTTCTATTTTGGTTTCATCTGACCATATGACATTCTCCCAATCCTCTTCTGGATCATCCAAATGCTCTCTAGCAAACTTCAGATGGGCCCGGACATGTACTGGCTTAAGCAGGGGGACACGTCTGGCACTGCAGGATCTGAGTCCCTGGCGGCATAGTGTGTTACTGATGGTAGCCTTTGTTACGTTGGTCCCAGCTCTCTGCAGGTCATTCACTAGGTCCCCCCGTGTGGTCCTGGGATTTTTGCTCACCGTTCTTGTGATCGTTTTGACCCCACGGGGTGAGATCTTGCGTGGAGCCCCAGATCGAGGGAGATTATCAGTGGTCTTGTATGTCTTCCATTTTCTAATTATTGCTCTCACAGTTGATTTGTTCACACCAAGCTGCTTGCCTATTGCAGATTCAGTCTTCCCAGCCTGGTGCAGGTCTACAATTTTGTTTCTGGTGCCCTTTCGACAACTTTTTGGTCTTCACCATAGTTTAGTTTGGAGTGTGACTGTTTGAGGTTGTGGACAGGTGTCTTTTATACTGATAACAAGTTCAAACAGGTGCCATTGATACAGGTAATGAGTGCAGGACAGAGGAGCCTCTTAAAGAAGAAGGTACAGGTCTGTGAGAGCCAGAAATCTTGCTTGTTTGTAGGTGACCAAATACTTATTTTCCACCATAATTTGCAAATAAATTCTTTTTAAATCAGCCAATGTGATTGTCTGGATTTGTTTTCTCATTTTGTCTCTCATAGTTGAGGTCTACCTATGATGCCAATTACAGGCCTCTCTCATCTTTTTAAGTGGGAGAACTTGCACAATTGGTGGCTGACTAAATACTTTTTTGCCCCACTGTATATGAATGTGAGTTAGGGTTCTTAAGATTGTACGCCCCTTGCAGCCAGGGACTGATGTGAATGTACAATATATCAATGTTTGTGAAGCGCTGTGTAAATTGACGGTGCTATACAAGAACCTTTAATAATAATAAAAAGAGCAAGTGGAGGTGGTAGGAAACCAGAATACCCAGAGGAAACCCACACAGGCACAGGGAGAACATGCAAACTCCAGGCAGGTAGTGCCGTGGGTGGGATTCGAACCAACAACTCTAGTACTGCCAGGTGGAAGTGCTAACCATTTAGCCACTGTGCTGCCCTATTAAGCTTCTAACTAAAATGCTACATCCTGTATTAATTCAATGCAGGACACACTTTGTGTCATATATTCATGCAGGGCTGTGGCAGGGGCAGGCTGCTTCCTAGGAATCAAGGATGCCAAGCGGCACATGCTGCCAGTGTTCTAGCAACCAGGAGCATTACCAGCACCAGGCACCCAGGGCACATTCTAATGTCTGTGTTTTCCCACCACTGCAGCAGCCAACTTCTTTCCCCACAGTACTGCCTGTCAATAATATAGAATTCAGGTGAGTTTTCCTAGGCTGCTCCTCAGCGCTGACAGGTCACATAACACAAGATGAGGGGGAGTCTGGTAGGAATCCCCTTGCTTGCCATACTGCAACTGCATCTGTGAGGTCTGGGAAGTTTCAGAGAGAGAGAGGGGAGTGAATTGTGGAGAAGGCCATAATGCTTTGGGACAGATTTGTACAGGGGAGAGGATGAAGATTTGTACTGGTAGAAGTGATTTTCTGGGAGAGAAGACTTGTGTTGGGAGGGAGGATTTCAGCAGAAGGGGTAAATTGTTATTGCAAAGAGGGTGTAATCTTGGCTTTGCGATTAGGGGAGGTGAACATGCAGATTAGTGCTGAATTGTTTTTGAAGGGGAGGGGGATTTTTTGCTGAGAGAGGAGAGTGGGGGAGACTATTTCTTGAAGAGGGAATTTTACACTCTACTGACCCCTGCACTGTGTGCTACATACTCTTTACCCCTGCAATTTATGCATTACATACTCCTGACCCCTGCATTCAAAGTGTTAAATACTCCTGACCCCTGCATTCAATGTGTTAAATACTCCTGACCCCAGCATTCAATGTGTTAAATACTCCTGACCCCTGCATTCAATGTGTTAAATACTCCTGACCCCAGCACTTTGTGTATTATATACTTCAGACCCCAGAATATTCCAGATTCCTGCACTCTGTGTGTTACACATCCCTAACCCCTGCACTGTGTGCAATATGCACTTCTGACATCTGCACTCTGTAAGTTACATATCCTTGACCCCATGCTCTTACGTTTCCCACTGATAAGTTCTGTACTCTGCGTGACATATTGTTAGAAGCTTTCCTTAACCTAATATCGGCTCCTCACAAGACCTCCTCTCTAGTTCCCTGGTCTCCTCCTCCCATGCCCGCCTCCAGGACTTCTCCAGGGTGTCATCCATCCTCTGGAACTCCCTGCCCCAACCCATCAGATTATCACCTACTCTCCTCTCCTTTAGGCGCACCCTGAAAACCCATCTCTTCAGGGAAGCCTACCCCACCCCCTGCTAACCTGCCGACCTCCTCCACTCTTCCTACCACTCCATCCCCCACAGCTATCTCCTCCTGTACCACTATCCCCTCCCTCCTAGATTGCAAGCTCGAAAGAGCAGGGCCCTCGATCCCCTCATGTTTTGCATTGTATTGGTATTGTTCTGTCACATGTTCTGTCCCCCTTTGTAATGTACAGCGCTGAGCGAACCATTGGCGCTTTATAAACACCGTATAATAATAATAATAATATCTACTTATTAACAGTACTAACATATGTATGAATGAGTTGGATCTTAATAGAATAATTGAGAATATTATATTTCTATTTGTTCTAGATGGGGAAAAGTAAGATAAATAGACTTTTTATAGTCTATGTGAATATTCATATATGTATGTGAATACATATGTATATATGGCTGGGGTTTTTCTACATTCAAGCAACATGTGGTAGTAATTAGTCTAGCTGTCCTTCCCCCATCTCTGTAAGCTAAAATTTCACTAATAAGAGAATTGTAAGAATCTATTTCATACATGTTAGGCTTACAAGATTTATACTGTAATATTTCTTGATTAAGATATTTATATATGATATAACTCTTATATTAAGATTACTTTTAGGAGATATATATATGTGTGTGTTATACATCTAATTTACCCTGATTGATGGAATGTCAGTGAAGCTTTGTCTAGACGTTCTAAAGTTACACTCAGACTCTGAGGGAAGGGAAGAAGACTGAGGTTTTGTTCTATACATCTGTTGCCAATTATCTTTATAGAACTACAAGAGAATACCAGCTCATTTTTAGGAAGGTGGGGGCTGAATTGCTCCTAAAAGAGCAGAACAAAGACTTTGGACGGTCACTTTTCTAGAAGCCTAGATTGGACACACACACAGATTCATATCACTACACATACATAATTACATACAATAACTTAAGAACTTAACTAGATTTTTTGGACATTATCGAAACATTCTGTATACCAATATTTTACTCCTAATTGTATGCAACATTATTATTAAATCAATTTTTGAGTTTATGCAAGAGTTGGAAGGACTATCTATTTTGAATTTTTCTCATCAATACAAGTTAAACAAAATATCGAGACAATACGGTATTTTACACATATACATGACCCCCGCATTCTTGCATTACATACTACTGACCCCTGCACATGTTGCAATATGAAGTACACACCAATGCATGGGTGTACCCAAATATATGGGGTAAGCCAAAACGCAGATGGCTGGGGAGGTGTCTCCAAACAAATACCATAAATCAAAAATAAAATATAAACTACAGACCCCTGCACATGGTGCAATACACATCTCTGTGCATCATGTCCTTCTAAGCCTGGCACTCTGTGCACACCCCTGACCCCTGCACTCTCTTCATTACAGACTCCTGCACCAAATTATTCATTCCATTCTTCCAAAAGTGTAAACTATGTGTAGTAAATAAGGCCCAGGCTTGTCTCTTATTACTCTGCAATACAGTAAATCAAGGTCTGGGCTTACTTACTTTCACACTATAGTATACAGGGCCCCAGTGATTCTTGTTTCACCTCATTTCACAAATCAATGCTAACACTTTTTTGCTCCCTACAAACCCTTTTTAAAAATGCCTTGTGACACCTTTCATATTTCTCTCTGCAAGATCTGTTATCAAAGAGAAAAACGTAAGGCAATGGGGGTGATTTACTAAAACTGGCGAATGCAAAATCTAGTGCACCTCCTGTATTAGAGTATCTCCACTCTGGATGAAGGAGCACAGGGGGCATCTATGGACAGCAGCATTGTTAAACTAGGGAGAGGGGAGTGTTAGATGGACTAAGCCAGACTCCAGCGAACACTTTATAAGCAGTTACAGCAGTTTTTTTTTCCTTTTGGGATAAAGGTTTTACATGAACAAATAAAAACAGATCATTGTGTGCACCCATCAGTGGTAAATGGTTTGCCTGAAACTGATACATTCTGCTGGAGGGCTTGTTCTTTTGAAAAACAAAAAAAGACTTACTGGCTGGATCACCAGATGAAAATAGAAAAAAGAAAGCTTTAAAATAGAAAATGAATGCAGACATCTCATCCAAGAAATCGTAAGTTGCATTATCATAAATTGATTGCTTTTGGGTTTTAGCCGGGTTCACATATGTGCGGTGTGGTGCATCGCATGTGATTCGCACAGGAACCGCACCGCATTCCTGTGCAAATCACATGCGATTTGTGTGCAGTGCGATTGGAGCCATACATTTTGTATGGCTCTAATCGCACCTCACCCGCACCAAAAACATGCAGGACCCTTCTTTGGGTCCGCACTAGAATCGGATCACATGGGTATTCACACCTATGTGATCCGATTCTGCACATTGCACCGCGTTTTGCAGACCGATTTCGGGGTGTTGTTAACATACACACCCACAGCGGTTTGCATGAACGGGGTGCGATTCTGATGCGGTGCAAAATTCACACAGAAATCGCTGCAAATTCCAGACCGGAATGATTTATGATACTGATTTAATGCTTTGCAGGCTCTAACGCAACAAATATTAAATGCACTTTTTTTTTTAATTAATGTTTTTTGGGTTTTTTTTGCAAAAGGTGGAAATCAAATCTTTTCTTAAAGGGCTGACAAGTTCTTTTCTGTATGTCAGGAGAGACTGTGGGGTTGATTTACTAAAACTGGAAAATCTGGTGCAGCTGAACCAGTCAGCTTCCAGGTTTTATTGTCAAAGCTTAATTGAACAAGCTGAAGTTAGAAGCCGATTGGCTCCCATACACAGCTGCATTTTCCTTCACTGGCTTGAGCAAGAGGCCTGAGGCCTGAGGGCTGCACAAAAAAGACCAAAGAGCCATAAGCAGCCCCCAGACCTCCCCGTTGGGCAGTGAGGCTCTATAGTCTAGAAATATGGGCAGCACAGTGGCTAAATGGTTAGCACTTCCACCTGGCAGTAGTAGTGTCATTGGCTCAAATCTCAACCACAGCACCTCCTGCCTGGAGTTTGCATGTTCTCCCTGTGCCTGCGTGGGTTTCCTGCAGGTACTCCGGTTTCCTCCCACACTCCAAAGACATTCTGGAAGGTTCATTGGATCCTGTCTAAATTGTCCCAAGTATGTGTATGTATGAATGTAAGTTAGGGACCTTAGATTGTACACCCCTTGAGGGTTAGGGACTGATGTACAATATATATATGTAAAGCGCTGCGTAAATTGACAGCACTATATAAGTACCTGTAATAAATAAATCAAACAGACAAGTCGAGGGGTGATTCTACTTTCCAGGATCTTACCCAGAAATGAGTTTTGGCTGCACCAAACGTTAGTCATCCCTAGATGGCAGTATGAGCCCAGCAGATGGAAGCTGTGGTTTAGTGAACTGTATAGAATGGTTACATCACATTTTATTAGTTCTATTACACCTTCAGCTCAACCCTTTTGTGGCTTTTGGCATTTTGCACATTTTTCTATTACACCTAATCAGAAATGTGGATCTCAGCAGTTATAGGTAAAAAATATTGTTAGATGCCCTTTAAAAGCCAATTCACGATATTGCATTGCGGTCATTTGTGCGTTACTGCAACACACATTGTATGCGTCGATGCGATGTGGTGACATTCATTCTGAAAGGCTCCCCAATGCACTTCACAGATGAACATGCATTGTAGTTAAATTGTGTTGCTGTGCAGTGCCCTGTAATGGTGGTACCTGCACCTTCCTTGATACCTTTGGTGCATTGACAGCCAAATCAAATGGATGGACTGCCTTAACGCAACGCATGTTATTGCACGGCACAAGTCCATGTGATAATGCATTGCATCGGTATTAATGGGCCCTAACAGACTCCAGGAAGCATTTTATTTCAGATTTGGGTGGAAACTGGTATTTAGGGTTTTTTCTTTTAATCTATATAGTGGAGTGATTTAGAGCCTGTTGGGGAGATTTACTAAAACTGGAGCACTCAGAATCTAGTTCAGCTGTGCAGGGCAGCCAATCAGCTTCTAACTTCAGCTTGTTTAACTCCTTCCCGCCGGCGCCTCCCGGCCCTTTAAGAGTTTCAGAAGCTGGGAGGCGGGGCGGGTGGGGCGTGGTTTAGGGATCATGTGATCGCCGTGACGCGTCCACATGATCGGGAAAGGTCCCGATCGAAAGAGCAGACCAGGACCTTTCCGTGAGTACTGGACATGTGTGCTGGGAGCACGCAGGGCGCATGCTCTCAGCACATGTGTTTTCTTACCTGAATGCAAATGTGCGGTCGCTCGGCGTCTAGGCCCAGACCACGGGAGGCCCCACATTTGTGTGCGGCTGGCATAAAGGGGTTAATTAAGCTTGGGCAATAAAACCTGGAAGCTGCTTGGTTTCTATGCGCAGCTGCACCAGATTTTGCACTCTCCTGCTTTAGTAAATAACTCCCTGTGTCTCCATCAGCCACTCATATGGATGGGATGAAGGTGTCAGTGTTTTGGCAGTTGGACTTCCCAATTAAAGTGGTTGTAAATCCTTACATCTAATACCCAGTGAAGTGACTGACATCAGGTGATACAAAGAGATACAAACAAATCCTCCTACATAAGTTGTACCCGTTTCTCTACACTATTCTCTTCATCCATTCAAATTGCAGAATTTATATAGCTTGCATAAGAGTTCAGAAAAAAGGGGGCGGAGAGCTGAAATTACACGTTACAGAGCTCAGTGAAGAGAGCTCTTAGGCTGCATTCACACTTGAGCGTTTTGTAGTTTGAAGCTCAAAAAAAACTCAATTGTTTTCTATGGTGCCTGTTCGTGCAAGTGTGAATGCAACCTGAGAGCTGATTGTACGGAAGGGACACCCCCTTCATACAGGAACAGAGCTGAGGCTGCCAATCACAGGCTGTGTGCTGGAGCTTCCTCCCTGTTACCATTTTTCTCTTGGTGTCAGGAAAACTTGTCAGAAGTGATTCATGCTGATAGCAGTAGGAGGCAGCAGACAGAAATGACACTAAGTGCTGTGGAGACAAATACATTCTAAAGAGGGATGTGCTTTCTCCATATTTCATGTCTGAGGTTTACAACCACTTTAGTTTACTAAATCATGGAGGATCTATCAGAGGATACCATAATATAGCTGTGGACATGGCAAGGGACAGGATGGGGATCTGTGACCCCTGGAGTCTCTGAGAGGTGTAAGATGCTAGGATGGGATTCCGCACCACTGTGATTGGTTCCTGTAAGGTTAACGCACATTTCTGAAAACAGGTATAGGATTTAACTTACTGAAGTCCATGACACGTTGACAGGGCCACAAATGACCTGGGTTTTCCTCGGATGTGTCCCTGGTAGTAGCAATGCTCCCCACCCTGCGAAAGAAAACAAAGATTTTAATGACTGTCCACACAAGAAAAAAACTCACTGTGCTCAACCCGGTAAACCCGATATCTGTGTGCAGTAGGCAGTGCTGCAGTAAAGGCTCCTGCATGCCGTGTAACCCTCGGTTCACACCTAAGTGTTTTCTGCAGCGTTTTGCAGAAACGCACTACAGTCCATTTAACATGATTTCCTATGGGACATGTTCACACCTGTGCATTTTCACCTGGTGTATTTTTTGGAAAGGGCCAGAGACTTTGAGCGCAAAAAGTTGCATTTTTGGTTCTATAGACATCAACGGAAATGCTGCAGAAAAGTATGTATTGCTTTTTTTACTGCATGTTTTATGTGTTTTTGCTGCGTTATGCATTTCAAGTCTGCCTAGCAACAATAAAAAAAAAAAAACACCAAACGCATCAAAAACGCAAGTGCAAAAATGAAAAATGCAATGCAGAAATGGCTCAAATGCACCCTGCATAGGTGTGAACCTAGCCAAAGTCCAACTGGAAAATAAACACTGACACTCATCCTTGGGCTTGTAAAATTGCTTTTACCAAACATCAGGGCAAAAGCCACAGAAGCAACAGTGCTGACGCGTTTCAGCCAGGGATGGACAAAAACTGTTGCTTCTATGGCTTTTACCCCAGTGTCTAATAAAGAAGATTTTACAAGCCCAATGGCGATGATAACTGTCACCTGTGTTTTTTGTTCATATTAATAATAAACAAGAGCAAGTCACTGAGTAGCTGGTACAAGCAATGTCTCCATTTCCACGTTTTTGTTAAGTTTTGCATTTTAATTTTGCCTAGCAACAAGAAAAAAAAAAAAAAAAGTGAAGCACGTCAAATGCAAAATGCAACACATAACGTAATGCAGAAATGGCTCAAATGCACCCTGCATAGGTGTGAACCTAGATGAAGTCCAACTGGAAAATAAACACTGGCACTCATCCTTGGGCTTGTAAAAATAAAATTAAAAGCACGTCGCTGAGTAGCTGGTGCAAGCAATGTCTCCATTTCTACTTTTTTGTCACATTTTGCATTTTAACTCTGCCTAGCAACAATAAAAATGAAAAAAAAAAAGTGAAACGCGTCAAAAATGCAAAATGCAACACAACGCAATGCAGAAATGGCTCAAATGCACCCTGCATAGGTGTGAACCTAAATGAAGTCCAACTGGAAAATAAACACTGACACTTATCCTTGGGCTTGTAAAATTGTCTTTACCAGACATCGGGGTAAAAGCCACAGAAGCAACAGTGCTGACGCGTTTCAGCCAGAAACTGACAAAAATGTGTCAGCACTGTTGCTTCTGTGGCTTTTACCCCAGTGTCTAATAAAGAAGATTTTACAAGCCCAAGGGCGATGATAACTGTCACCTGTGTTTTTTGTTCATATTAACAAAACAAAAAAAAAGAGCAAGTCGCTGAGTTGCTGGTGCAAGCAATGTCTCCATTTCCACGTTTTTGCTAAGTTTTGCATTTTAAATCTGCCTAGCAACAAGAAAAATGAAAAAAAAAAGTGAAACGTGTCAAAAATGCACAATGCAACACAAAACGCAGTGCAGAAATGGCTCAAATGCACCCTGCATAGGTGTGAACCTAGCCAAAGTAAAGCTGGAAAATAAACACTGACACTCATCCTTGGGCTTGTAAAAATAGAAATAAAAGCAAGTCGCTGAGTAGCTGGTACAAGCAATGTCTCCATTTCCACACAGTTTTATCCGCCAAGCCCCGCACTTCAGTAAATGAAATGGCCTCCGCAACAGGCCCTGTGCAGCGTGGTGTTTACTACAGAATGGCTGCAATCTGCCTACAAGTGAAGAGGTGTATAAGGGACGCACACAGAAGGAAGACTGATGTACGGGTATTAAAATGGCATATCGTGTACGGCAGCTTGCTGTGCCATCTGGCCAGGAAATGCAGCCTAGGCACCGCCTGACTAAACGCAGTTCCTTCTTATTATCAGGAATATGCTGACTGGCAATCAGCAGCGGCGGACTGACGGATGGACGACGGATGGATGGGCGGACGGATGGACTGTATTACCTGCGATAACAAGAATGTGAATAGATTCTTATCCATAAATGCTAAAACAACAAGATGCATTCGATATTTACTACCTCGTTACAGAAGGACAATTAGGGAACGTTCCAAGCTGCGTTCTCCAGGGACGCCATGAAAACATTGCACTAAAAATGGAGCAAGGACTTCTGGGTAATCTTAGTTACCTGAAATACCTTTGTCATCCCTCGCAGTAGGCCTTAGGCAGGCCATAGACAGAGCAACCTTCCACGGATTGCAGGAAAGAAATTCGCTTGAATCCCCCATCAACGCAGTCAGTGTTGAGGGGTGATATACCTCCCGCGGAGCCATTGTATTCTCCTGGGGGGAGGGGGAAAGCAGCCCCCGCCAGGAGAACACGGTGATTATTGCTAGCGGCCATAACAGCCTTTACCGATATGTAAAATCCAGCAGGTTCATTGTATTGATCGATCAACTTGGGTACATTCAGTCTGCTGATACATGGTTCAAATCCTGGCCGGTTCAGCAGGAATTCTAACCAGCTATGGCCGGCCTTAAAGTGTTACTAAACCCACAACAGTAAAATCAGTCTGTATATGCAGTAAAGCATGCTTGTTATACTCACTGTGGAACCTAAGGGGTTAATCATCTGCATTGTGTAAAAAGGCTGTTTGATCCTCTCTTCTCTGATCCTCCCCTTCTTCTACTGCCCCCTCTTATCTCCTGATAAGATATCCTGTGGAGTCACTCTGCACATGCTCAATTTGGTGTGTATTGCTAGAGAGGTTTTTTTGTTTTTCTTGGGAGAGTGCATGTGATCAGCACAGGGCCAATCAGTGCTGTCCAGACAGAGGACAGGGGTTCTGTATCCTCCTAGAGCAAAATGAAAACTCCTACAAGCTTTAACCAGTGTACGGCTGATAGTCACAAGACTGCTCTAACTGCTGATGAGAAAAGGTATTTAGCAGTTTATATTTACTAAAATAATTGCACTTCCATGTTCAGTGTACTGTGGGAGACCAGATATAGTGAATGCAGGGTCTGGGGAGACCAGATATAGTGAATGCCGGGTCCTGGGAGACCAGATATAGTGAATGCAAGGTCCTGGGAGACCAAATATAGTGAATGCAGGGTCCGGGGAGAGCGGATATAGTGGATGCAGGGTCCGGGGAGAGCGGATATAGTGGATGCAGGGTCCGGGGAGACCAGATATAGTGGATGCAGGGTCCGGGGAGACCAGATATAGTGGATGCAGGGTCCGGGGAGACCAGATATAGTGAATTCAGGGTCCGGGGAGACCAGATATAGTGAATTCAGGGCCCGGGGAGACCAGATATAGTGAATTCAGGGTCCGGGGAGACCAGATATAGTGGATGCAGGGTCCGGGGAGACCAGATATAGTGAATTCAGGGCCCGGGGAGACCAGATATAGTGAATTCAGGGTCCGGGGAGACCAGATATAGTGAATTCAGGGTCCGGGGAGACCAGATATAGTGAATGCAGGGTCCGGGGAGAGCGGATATAGTGAATGCAGGGTCCGGGGAGAGCGGATATAGTGAATTCAGGGTCCGGGGAGACCGGATATAGTGGATGCAGGTTCCGGGGAGACCAGATATAGTGAATGCAGGGTCCTGGGACACCATATATAGTGAATGCAGGGTCCGGGGAGAGCGGATATAGTGAATGCAGGGTTCGGGGAGACCAGATATAGTGAATGCAGGGTTCAGGGAGACCCGAAATAGTGAATGCAGGGTCCTGGGAAACCAGATATAGTGAATGCAGGGTCCAGGGTTTAGTAACATTTTAGGCTCCATTCACACCCATGAGTTTTTAGTGCGTTTTGCAGAGACGTACTACAGTCCATTTACCATGGTTTCCTATGGAACATGTTCTCATCTATACTTTTTTGAGCTGCTTCATTTTTGGAAAGGGTCAGGGACCTTCTTAATAGCAAAAAGCAATGTTTTTGCTACAATAGAGTTCAATGGAGAATCTGCTGAAATGCATGGTAGTGCAGCAAAAAAAAAAAAAAAAGCTGCACAAAAAACGCAAAATGCAGTAAAAACACATCAAAAATGTGTGTGGAAAAACGCAAAATGAACTGCGAAAATCACTGCAAAACGGACAAAAAGCAAAATTGCATAGGTGTGAATGGAGCATTAAAGTGGATATAACTCCCACTGGACACTTGTACCCACACGTAGGTTCATGATAAAGCTTACCTGTGGGTACAAGGAATATCTCCTAAGCATGCACCGTATAGGAGATATTTAGTGTCCCTGCAGCTGATGTCACCAGCACATGCGCTCTAAAGGCATGACATACCCGTGCTGTTCCTTCAGAGCTCTGTGACGTGGCCAGAACTCTCGCAATATCACCGTGGCTCGGCCAATCAAGCAGCCAGAGCCCGCAAACCTGGAAGACCGGGTGAAGCTGAAAGCCCTGTCAGCGGTGACAGCGCGTCACTGGAGGGCTGCGTTCTAAGGCTATGTTCACACTAGCCTTGTGTGCAGGCGGCAGAGAGGCGTTTGGGAAGCGTTTTTACCGCTTCCCAAACGCCTCTGCCAATTCTGCACATTACAGCACATGGTGCTGTTCTAACGGGAGCGTTTGCGTCGCGTCGCGGCAAAACGGACGCCTCTGGACGAGTCAGGAGGCTTTGAAGCCTCCTATTCTCGTCTATGGTGCCGCTCCGCAAACGCCCGGCCGGCGTTTGCGGTGCAGTTGCGACGCGGTTGCGGGGCGTTTGCGGAGCGGTAACACCACTCAAACTGCATTATAGGCATTTGTGGGGCGTTATTAACGCTCGGCAAACGCCTAGCAACCGCCGCTAAACCGTGCATGCGGCGTTTGCGGAGCGTTAAAAAACGCTCCGCAAACGCCGGACCAACGCTTGCCAAACGCTATAGGGGCGTTTGGCAAGCGTTGGCAAAACAGCCTAGTGTGAATGAGCCCTTAGGTAAGTCTTTCATAATGTGCTAGTATGTGATTTTGCAGGGACATTTTTTTTCTTTTTTTGGCGGTATACTACTACTACGTACTTTAAGAATGTTCATATCAGGAGCGGACTGACCATTTGGAAACTCAGGCACTGCCCGAGGGCCCGGGGTCAGTAGGGGGCCCCATGAGATGCCCCTGGTACCTTTCTCATAGGCTTTTTTGAGTTTGGGCAAGGACACAGGGGCCCCATGATCCCCTATTGCCCAGGGGCCCCATGAGTTGTCAGTCCGCCCCTGGTTCGTATGCATTCCATGACTTGACAAATGTAATTTGAAGATACTTCAAATCTTCATTTGCTTCGAACATTCGATTTTGCAATGAATGGACTTTACCCAAACAAAAACCACATAGGCTCGTTTTGTTTGAGAAAAATTGTCCATCTGGATCCTTCAGCTCCAGTTCACACTAGAACGCATTGTAAACGCAGTGCCCTTGTGATCTGCAGCCAGCGTCCGTGCAATGTTAAAGGCTATACAAACTCAAGTCGTAAATGCACAGTGTTTGCCTGCAGTTTTGTACCATGCGATCTGGTTGCGATCCATTACCATAAGTAGTGCATGCAATACTTTGGTTCGATGTGATGCGATTTGAGCCTATTCAAAATGAATCACAAGTGGATTGCACAGGAATGCGGTGCGTATTCCTGTGCGATTCATACGGTGATCCTGGCCTCAAATGTTCTCATCTCTGCAGCTGAAAAATCATTTTGTCCCCACTAATGATAAATTTTTAAAAAATTACGAAATTCTGTTAGTGTATGGCAAGTTTTAGGCTTTGCTGCCACCAGCCTATCAAAATCTATGACAGGCTTATATTGTTACTAAACCGCGGACCCCGCATTCACTGTTTCCGGTCTCCCCAGACTGTGCATTCACTATATCTGGTCTCCCACAGTACACACAACATGGAAATGCATTATTTTAGTAAATATAAACTGCTAAATACTTTTTCTCATCAGCAGTCTTGTGACTTCTATCAGTGTCCAGCTGAGCACTGGTTAAAGCTTGTATAAGGAGTTTTCATTCTCCCCTGATTGTCCTATGAGGCTGCAAGACCCCTGACCCTCTTTCTGGACAGTGCTAATTGGCCCTGTGCTGATCACATGCACTCTCCAAAGAAAAAAAACCTCTCTAGCAATACACACCATACTGAGCATGCATAGCTTGCCCCCAAGGCTCTATACTATCAGCAGATGGATTGGGGACAGCAGAAGAAGGGGAGGATCAGAGAAGACAGGATCAAACAGGGTCTTTTTACCTGATGTCAAGGATTAACCCCTTAGGTTCCACAGTGAGTATAACAAGCATGCTTTGCTGCATATACAGACTGTTACTATTACTGTTGGGGGTTTAGTATCAGTTTAAGACAGGAAAGAAAGGGAAATATACCCAATGAGCCCAAAGCAGCAATATACTCTGTTACATTTTTTCCTACAAAGGGGATTAGGAAGTAACAAATAAAAAAATGAATATGGAACATACAATTACGACACAAGCCACATGTAATATATTACGTTCTTAAAAATGACCTTTCCTTTTCAGTCTGCAATGCTGTAATTTTCAGTAAAATTCAATCCAATATGGCTACCTGGGGGCGTTCTGTACACAGATGGTGTACAGAACTCCCCCCCAGAAATGTAATTTCCCGCTTGTGTGATTGGCTCACTGATTTTCCCAGAAGGCTGTACTAAGATACAAATCTGATTTTGGGAATCCTCTGCAACAAAAATGTTATTTTTGTTGAGATACTCCTAGAGAGTGAATCACTTCTAAAGGGATGCAGACCCTGCAGCATTAGAACCCTGCAAGTGCCGCAGCTGATCACTGATGAAAGTCACTCCCATTCACTCTCACTCTGCACATGGACACAGACAAGCAAACAGCGATTTCTTCAGAACAACAAAAGATAGGAATCTGCAACAAATTTGGTAAAATCCCTGCATTGTACATCGATCACCCAGAGGGGAATGATTTTTTTCTCAACAAAAGTGGAGTTACTCATTAAAGGAAAATAAGAAAGGTTGCAGTTTCTGACCTCCTTCTGAAAATGCTGTATGCCTGGCTGTTTCTGGTTTCAATGCTTTCTAGAACACGCATGTCGATCAGGAAGGTTAGAATGAGGACATACCATTCAGGGCAGACATACCATTTTTGTACATGGTGCAGCTGCACAAGGGTCCTCCGGGGCCTGGGGGCTCTTTTATAATAGATGTGGGTCAGAGTGGTGCTGTGACCCCTCCCGCTGTCACACAGACCTCTTTTCAGCTGTCAATCAATACACAGGAAACAGGTGCTTCTACTTGGCCAGTATTTGGATAGCGGGACCCAAAATTGGTCTAGTACAGGGGCCATTTCATGACTCTCCCATTGCCACCCATAATCTTTCGGCCTCATCAGAGCCTAAAAAAGGGGAATTGTTTCACTACAACAAAAAGGGTGAGTAAATGAGAGGTATCAATATCTATCGTGTTTTAATAAAGTTTCTAATACAGAGATAAAGTGACACTAAACTCTGGTTTTGTAACAGTAATTATAGAATATGTAATCCCAACATTTCATATTCCTGATATGTGCCTACTGTATCATGTACTTGTATGAAATGAAAAAGTCTCCTGTTCTCTTTGTATTGCTTCCTTTATGTGAAATCCCTGGTGTTGCTGCCAGTCCCCTTGCTTTCCTAATTAAAAACTGACCACACTAGACATGACAGCACAACGTGGTCAGTTTTCTGGCTGTGCTGGGAGAACAGCCTGCCTGATGATCAGACTTGTGCTGACACCCTTCTGTCCTGCACAACCATTCACTGGGAAGACCAGTATCCTGCTGTTTTTTACTCCCCCCAGCTCTCTGAGCTCCTTATGCAGATGAGAACAGAGGATATGTGATCAACTATAAAAAAAGGGAAAAAAGGGCATTTATTTTTTTTATATCTATACACAAATGTTTTGTCTTTCATTTCTATTTTAAACCGAATGGGACGTTCAGGGTTCACATCTACTTTCATGCTTGAAATGACCTTTCAGTCTTCTATAGTTGTCTGGATAGCAAGGCCAGGCTATTGATACAATATTCTAGCAATGTTTGAATCTAATGTTTTTAAAATAGTAGGAACAGTTGAAAATATGCATATCTCTTAAGCCGGCCGTAGATGCATTGAAATTCGGCCTATTCAGCAGGAACAGCCTGGATTCCAATCCAACTATGGGCAGGCTGGTTGTACAGAATCAATCGATCATCTTCAGTTCAACCAGCCTGTCGGGTTTTTTTTTTGATCACTGCCAGCAGCTATAGCCACCAGTCATTGTATTATGACAGCTGGGAAACTCCTTCTGTCAGAATACAATAGTGCAGCGGGAGCTATACTGACTGTGTTTATGGGGGAATCAAACGATTGATTGGTTGAAGAAAATAAAATTGCATAATGTATGGCCTGCCTTACCCAGCAGTTTTCAGTGTATACACATAGACAGAAGCTAATGATATCTACGTTTTCCGATGGCCTTCAAAGGATCTCCAACAAACAATGTTTGATAAAACAATTGCCATTTGTACATTCATCATAAACTGAATGTTTGCCAGTCTACTGGATGCTTTGCTGTCCTTAGCCAAGCCATGGATTATACAATTCTCTCTCCTTTTCTCCCTTTCTCCCCCCCTCTCTCTCCCCGTCCTTCCCCCCCCTCTCATTTTCTCCCTTTCTCTCCCCCTCTCTCTCCTTTCTCCCTTTCTCCCCCCTCTCTCTCTCCTTTTCTCCCTCCCCCTCTCTCTCTCCTTTTCTCCCCCCCCCCCTCTCTCTCTCCTTTTCTCCCCCCCCTCTCTTTCCGTTTCTCCCCCCCCCCTCTCTCTCTCCGTTTCTCCCCCCCTCTCTCTCTCCGTTTCTCCCCCCCCTCTCTCTCCGTTTCTCCCCCCCCCCTCTCTCTCCGTTTCTCCCTTTCTCTCCTTTCCTCTCTTTCCCCCCTCCTCCCCCCCTCTCTCCTTTTCTCCCTTTCTCTCCTTTTCTCTCTCTCTCCTCCCTCCTCTCTCTCTCCCCCCTCCCCTTCTCCCCCCTCTCGCTCGCTCTCCCCCTCTCTCTCTCGCTCTCTCCCCCCTCTCCCCCTCTCTCTTGCTCTCTCCCCCCTCTCCCCCTCTCTCTCTCCCCCCTCCCCTTCTCCCCCCTCTCGCTCGCTCTCCCCCCTCTCTCTCGCTCTCTCCCCCCCTCTCCCCCTCTCTCTCTCGCTCTCTCTCCCCCCTCTCTCTTGCTCTCTCCCCCCCCTCCCCCCTCTCTCTCTCCCCCCTCTCTCTCGCTCTCCCCCCTCCCACTCCCTCTTGCTCTCTCCCCCTCTCCCCCCTCTCTCTCGCTCCCCCCCTCTCTCTCCCCCTCTCTCTCCCCCTCTCTCTCGCTCTCTCCCCCCCTCTCGCTCTCTCCCCTCCCCCCTCTCTCTCGCTCCCTCTCTCCCTCCCCCCTCTGTCTCTCGCTCCCTCTCTCCCCTCTCTCCCTCCCCCCTCTGTCTCTCTCCCCCTCCCTCCCCCCTCTCTCTCTCCCTCCCTCCCTCTCTCTCTCCCTCCTCTCCCCCCTCTCTCTCTCCCCCCTCCCCTTCTCCCCCCTCTCGCTCGCTCTCCCCCTCTCTCTCTCGCTCTCTCCCCCCTCTCCCCCTCTCTCTCTCGCTCTCTCTCCCCCCTCTCTCTTGCTCTCTCCCCCCCCCTCCCCCCTCTCTCTCTCCCCCCTCTCTCTCGCTCTCCCCCCTCCCACTCCCTCTTGCTCTCTCCCCCTCTCCCCCCTCTCTCTCGCTCCCCCCCTCTCTCTCCCCCTCTCTCTCCCCCTCTCTCTCGCTCTCTCCCCCCCCTCTCGCTCTCTCCCCTCCCCCCTCTCTCTCGCTCCCTCTCTCCCTCCCCCCTCTGTCTCTCGCTCCCTCTCTCCCCTCTCTCCCTCCCCCCTCTGTCTCTCTCCCCCTCCCTCCCCCCCTCTCTCTCTCCCTCCCTCCCTCTCTCTCTCCCTCCCTCCCCCTCTCTCTCTCCCTCCCCCCTCTATCTCTCCCTCCCCCCCTCTCTCTCTCTCCCTCCCCCCCTCTCTCCCTCCCTCTCTCTCTCCCTCCCTCTCCTCTCCCCCCCTCTCTCTCCCTCCCTCCCTCTGCTCTCCCCCCCTCCCTCTCCTCTCCCCCCCCCCTCCCTCTCCTCTCCCCCCCTCTCTCTCTCTCTCCCTCTCTCCCTCCCCCCCCTCTCTCTCTCCCTCTCTCCCTCCCTCTCCTCTCCCCCCCTCTCTCCCTCCCTCCCTCTCCTCTCCTCTCCCCCCCTCTCTCCCTCCCTCTCCTCTCCCCCCCTCTCTCCCTCCCTCCCTCTCCTCTCCTCTCCCTCTCCTCTCCTCTCCCCCCTCTCTCCCTCCCTCTCCTCTCCCCCCTCTCTCTCTCTCTCCCTCTCTCCCTTTCTCTCTCTCTTTCCCCATCAACAGTCTCAGTATTAATAAAAGGTATAAAGTGAGCGCTCCTAAGTAAGCAGCTAAGGCACTAAAGGTAATCACAGTATACCTACAAGTAACAGATAAAAACAGAGTGCAGCGCTAAAAAATATGAATACAAACGAGAAAAGTCCGTAATAATTAAATAGATGTATATCTTAAAGAATCCCAAGGAATAGCTGATAAAGCCCGGAGACAATGGAAAGAGTGCGCACTCACCAGACGCGCATGGAAAATGCGCATATAATAAATATCCCCTGGAATCTTTATGGAAATGAAGAGAATAAGCTCCAACTCTGTAAATCAATCAGCCTGGAGATGTATGAGAGAAGTCCGGAGATCCCCTTTACAGGTGGTAAGGTAATCAGCCAGGATCCAGAGCTCCGTCCCTCCGGTGGTGGTAAACACACACTACAGGAATCCTGCAAATGGATTTAGCTCCCAAACAGGAACCAAAAAACAGGTGCCCATAGTGTAGTAATTCAAACCAATTTTAATAAAAAAAATCAGGATAAAAATACAGGGTAGTAGGCTGTGTACAATGGATATATTACAGCAGAGTACGCAGCAAAAGGTACTGACCCTAAGTTAAAATGGCCGCCGGGCTATCTCGTGGCTCCGGGCGGGAGATGACGTCATGCTCTGTCGGTTCCTCCTAAGGCCTTTCGTGCCCAAGCACATCATCAGAGGGGATACCAACCAGAGCATGACAGACGTCCATCTAATTTATACTGAATAGCGGCACTCGCGCATGCGCAGTACGGCGCCGCCATTTTGCCGAAGTTCATGGAGTGCGCATGCGCGGCTCCATAGAGGCCATTTTGCCGTGGGTGAAGTCATATGCAGTTTGTAATAAACAAAAACGGTTGTTACCAACGTTCAATGGTGCAACCAGAAGATTTATTCTTTACACCAGGGAATTAAATAAGGTTAAACACTGGTGTTATAAATAGTAGATGGGTAAGATGAAAACCCATAAGGTGCAATTACACTGCCAAATGAGGATCAGCATTATTATACTCTGCACTACGGCAAAAGGGACACAAGGGGGTGCCAAATCCACCAAAAGGATAAAACACAATTTAAAATATATATACATTGCAGATCATAATAACAACCTATTAAATGGTTGTAAAAATCAATACATGATTAATTCATATTGATAGTAAAAGCATAATACCAGGATATACAAAACCCAGAGAATCATAATATGGCTCAACATTAAAATTAATGAAATGTGAAAGAAAAAGAAAGATAGGAAAAAATACCAGGAATCCAGTAGTATCCAAATGACCTTATGTGGCGAAGACTGTATAGATGCATAATATATTATCAATCAGTGATTTGCAATAAAGCAGTTGACATCAATTTCAATATTGTGTCCTAATGGGTATAAAGTACCCAATTCGTATACCCACTTGGTTTCTGCTTGTGAGACTGCGCGTGTTTTGTTCAGGCCTCTCCAATGTGGGGTAATGATATCAATAGCCGTGAACTTAAGTGAGGTAGGATCTTGATTGTGATAAATCCTATAATGATTAGATAGAGCATGATCCTTGTATCCTTTCTTAATATTGGATACATGCTCGCGTAAACGATCACGTAATCTTCTAGTGGTACGTCCCACGTATTGCTTTAAGCAGGGACATTGGAGTAAATACACAACGTACCTGCTATTGCAAGAAATAAAGTGTCTTATAGTATATGTTTTCCCAGTGACATGTGAATTAAATAAATTCACCCTGCGTTTTCTGGTGTTGTCACATTTACATATAACACACCTATTGCATGGGTGAAAACCTAATATATCAGCAAATAGTTTAATATTTTTAGGAGGGTCAACTACATTCGGTGCCAGACTGTGTCTCATAGAGGTCGCTCTCCTAAAAACAATCTCTGGTTTATCTGGCAGAATCTTACCCAGAATAGGATCAGTTTTCAAGATATCCCAGTTCTTTTTTATTAATCTGCTGATAGATCTATGTTGTACTGAAAATGTTGTAACAAATGGACAAACTTTAGCTTGTATAGGTCTAGTACTGTTCTGTAGCATTACACTTCTATCAGTGTTGGCTACATCATTGAGGGTATCTGCCAGAGTGTTCTTATCGTATCCCTTTTCAAGGAATCGATTTTTCAGGATCTGAGCTTGGGAATGATATACCTCTAGATCTGTACAATTTCTCCTAATCCTCATGAATTGACTCTTGGGTATATTCGCCAACCAGTTAGGATGGTGACAACTGTTGGTAGGGATATAGCTGTTACGATCCGTATTCTTAAAGAAAGACTTGGTCATAATTCTTCCGTCCATGTTAATGAGTGTTAAGTCTAGAAAATTGATTTCTTGCTTACTATAAGTGTATGTAAGGTGAATATTTAATTTATTATTATTCAAGGTGCCAAAAAAATTGGTCAAAGATTCCTCATTACCATTCCACACCAACACAATGTCATCTATATATCTTTTATAAATAGTTAATTCCGGCCAGTCTCTAGCATATATCAAATCTTCCTCCCACCTTGACATAAACAAATTTGCGAGACTGGGGGCAAACTTTGCCCCCATGGCAACTCCCTTAATCTGCAAGTAATAGGTCTTATTAAACCAGAAATAGTTTTTCATCATGGCAAAATCCAACAAACGTAAGATGAAATCTTTCTGTATAGTTGGTAGGGAACTATGGTGTGTTAAATAAAAATCAGCGGCCTCCATTCCATCACAATGATTAATATTAGTATACAATGAAGCTACATCCGCTGTCACTAAAAATGTGTCTGAAGATATAGTGACATTATTCACGAGATTTAATACTTGCTTAGTATCCTTTAAATAGGACGGTGTCTGTGTGACCAAAGGTTGCAAGAAGAAATCGATATATTCTCCAATTTTTGAGCACAAAGACCCTATTCCACTAATTATAGGACGACCTGGCGGTTTAATAGGGTCTTTGTGGATCTTAGGCAATATGTATAAAATGGGTAGTTTAGGGGCAGCTGGAATCAAAAAAGCCTTCTCTTTCTTATTTAATATATGGTTATCATACCCATAATTAATAATATCCTTGAGAGACCGTTTAAAGTTAGTAAGGGGGTCTTTTGCTAATGGGACATATGTAGTCCGGTCTTTCAAAATATTTTCGACTTCTGCTATATAGTCAATTTTATTGAGTATCACTACCCCGCCCCCTTTGTCTGCCGGTCTTATTACCAAGTCTTTCTTTTCAAGAAGTGATCTGATGGTTTTATAGTCTCCTGATCCATCAAATGGCCGTTTAACGGATAAATTACCCAATTCTTTAAGAACTTTATCTTTAAATATGTTAACATGAGAATTAGTTTGTGGAGGGGGGTTGAAAGTTGAAGCATTACGTAAGTTGGAATGTGTAAAATTATCATAAGTTGTAATGTTATGAGGACGGTTAGCAAAAAACCTTTTTAAAGATAGTTGCCTAGCGAATTTGTGTATATCCATGTATACTTGGAATTTATTCAGTTTACAGGGAGGGGCATATTTAAGCCCTTTATCAAGCAACCTAAGTTCATCATTTGTAAGTTCTTTATTACTGAGGTTAAATAACCCTTTACCTACTACATCTTTCTTTTCTTGTTTGTGTCTATTAGTCCTCCTCCCTCCCCTTTTTCCTCTGTAGTGTTTCTTCGCTTTCGTGTATTGCCATTCCCTAAAAAAGGTTGTCGTGAATTATTATACATGGATATACACAAATTCGCTAGGCAACTATCTTTAAAAAGGTTTTTTGCTAACCGTCCTCATAACATTACAACTTATGATAATTTTACACATTCCAACTTACGTAATGCTTCAACTTTCAACCCCCCTCCACAAACTAATTCTCATGTTAACATATTTAAAGATAAAGTTCTTAAAGAATTGGGTAATTTATCCGTTAAACGGCCATTTGATGGATCAGGAGACTATAAAACCATCAGATCACTTCTTGAAAAGAAAGACTTGGTAATAAGACCGGCAGACAAAGGGGGCGGGGTAGTGATACTCAATAAAATTGACTATATAGCAGAAGTCGAAAATATTTTGAAAGACCGGACTACATATGTCCCATTAGCAAAAGACCCCCTTACTAACTTTAAACGGTCTCTCAAGGATATTATTAATTATGGGTATGATAACCATATATTAAATAAGAAAGAGAAGGCTTTTTTGATTCCAGCTGCCCCTAAACTACCCATTTTATACATATTGCCTAAGATCCACAAAGACCCTATTAAACCGCCAGGTCGTCCTATAATTAGTGGAATAGGGTCTTTGTGCTCAAAAATTGGAGAATATATCGATTTCTTCTTGCAACCTTTGGTCACACAGACACCGTCCTATTTAAAGGATACTAAGCAAGTATTAAATCTCGTGAATAATGTCACTATATCTTCAGACACATTTTTAGTGACAGCGGATGTAGCTTCATTGTATACTAATATTAATCATTGTGATGGAATGGAGGCCGCTGATTTTTATTTAACACACCATAGTTCCCTACCAACTATACAGAAAGATTTCATCTTACGTTTGTTGGATTTTGCCATGATGAAAAACTATTTCTGGTTTAATAAGACCTATTACTTGCAGATTAAGGGAGTTGCCATGGGGGCAAAGTTTGCCCCCAGTCTCGCAAATTTGTTTATGTCAAGGTGGGAGGAAGATTTGATATATGCTAGAGACTGGCCGGAATTAACTATTTATAAAAGATATATAGATGACATTGTGTTGGTGTGGAATGGTAATGAGGAATCTTTGACCAATTTTTTTGGCACCTTGAATAATAATAAATTAAATATTCACCTTACATACACTTATAGTAAGCAAGAAATCAATTTTCTAGACTTAACACTCATTAACATGGACGGAA
This sequence comes from Staurois parvus, assembly GCF_062004578.1. Taxonomy (NCBI): domain Eukaryota; kingdom Metazoa; phylum Chordata; class Amphibia; order Anura; family Ranidae; genus Staurois; species Staurois parvus. The sequence continues at coordinate 1,363,132 of NW_028317847.1, forward strand.
GAATTATGACCAAGTCTTTCTTTAAGAATACGGATCGTAACAGCTATATCCCTACCAACAGTTGTCACCATCCTAACTGGTTGGCGAATATACCCAAGAGTCAATTCATGAGGATTAGGAGAAATTGTACAGATCTAGAGGTATATCATTCCCAAGCTCAGATCCTGAAAAATCGATTCCTTGAAAAGGGATACGATAAGAACACTCTGGCAGATACCCTCAATGATGTAGCCAACACTGATAGAAGTGTAATGCTACAGAACAGTACTAGACCTATACAAGCTAAAGTTTGTCCATTTGTTACAACATTTTCAGTACAACATAGATCTATCAGCAGATTAATAAAAAAGAACTGGGATATCTTGAAAACTGATCCTATTCTGGGTAAGATTCTGCCAGATAAACCAGAGATTGTTTTTAGGAGAGCGACCTCTATGAGACACAGTCTGGCACCGAATGTAGTTGACCCTCCTAAAAATATTAAACTATTTGCTGATATATTAGGTTTTCACCCATGCAATAGGTGTGTTATATGTAAATGTGACAACACCAGAAAACGCAGGGTGAATTTATTTAATTCACATGTCACTGGGAAAACATATACTATAAGACACTTTATTTCTTGCAATAGCAGGTACGTTGTGTATTTACTCCAATGTCCCTGCTTAAAGCAATACGTGGGACGTACCACTAGAAGATTACGTGATCGTTTACGCGAGCATGTATCCAATATTAAGAAAGGATACAAGGATCATGCTCTATCTAATCATTATAGGATTTATCACAATCAAGATCCTACCTCACTTAAGTTCACGGCTATTGATATCATTACCCCACATTGGAGAGGCCTGAACAAAACACGCGCAGTCTCACAAGCAGAAACCAAGTGGGTATACGAATTGGGTACTTTATACCCATTAGGACACAATATTGAAATTGATGTCAACTGCTTTATTGCAAATCACTGATTGATAATATATTATGCATCTATACAGTCTTCGCCACATAAGGTCATTTGGATACTACTGGATTCCTGGTATTTTTTCCTATCTTTCTTTTTCTTTCACATTTCATTAATTTTAATGTTGAGCCATATTATGATTCTCTGGGTTTTGTATATCCTGGTATTATGCTTTTACTATCAATATGAATTAATCATGTATTGATTTTTACAACCATTTAATAGGTTGTTATTATGATCTGCAATGTATATATATTTTAAATTGTGTTTTATCCTTTTGGTGGATTTGGCACCCCCTTGTGTCCCTTTTGCCGTAGTGCAGAGTATAATAATGCTGATCCTCATTTGGCAGTGTAATTGCACCTTATGGGTTTTCATCTTACCCATCTACTATTTATAACACCAGTGTTTAACCTTATTTAATTCCCTGGTGTAAAGAATAAATCTTCTGGTTGCACCATTGAACGTTGGTAACAACCGTTTTTGTTTATTACAAACTGCATATGACTTCACCCACGGCAAAATGGCCTCTATGGAGCCGCGCATGCGCACTCCATGAACTTCGGCAAAATGGCGGCGCCGTACTGCGCATGCGCGAGTGCCGCTATTCAGTATAAATTAGATGGACGTCTGTCATGCTCTGGTTGGTATCCCCTCTGATGATGTGCTTGGGCACGAAAGGCCTTAGGAGGAACCGACAGAGCATGACGTCATCTCCCGCCCGGAGCCACGAGATAGCCCGGCGGCCATTTTAACTTAGGGTCAGTACCTTTTGCTGCGTACTCTGCTGTAATATATCCATTGTACACAGCCTACTACCCTGTATTTTTATCCTGATTTTTTTTATTAAAATTGGTTTGAATTACTACACTATGGGCACCTGTTTTTTGGTTCCTGTTTGGGAGCTAAATCCATTTGCAGGATTCCTGTAGTGTGTGTTTACCACCACCGGAGGGACGGAGCTCTGGATCCTGGCTGATTACCTTACCACCTGTAAAGGGGATCTCCGGACTTCTCTCATACATCTCCAGGCTGATTGATTTACAGAGTTGGAGCTTATTCTCTTCATTTCCATAAAGATTCCAGGGGATATTTATTATATGCGCATTTTCCATGCGCGTCTGGTGAGTGCGCACTCTTTCCATTGTCTCCGGGCTTTATCAGCTATTCCTTGGGATTCTTTAAGATATACATCTATTTAATTATTACGGACTTTTCTCGTTTGTATTCATATTTTTTAGCGCTGCACTCTGTTTTTAACAGTCTCAGTATTGATGGGGGAATCCCTCCCTATGTTTTGCTGGTGCAGAGCCTTTCCCTCCGTCAGAACACAATGACCACTGCCAGCTGCTATGAAAAAATCCAACAGGCTGGTTGTACTGAAGTCGATCTATGGATCGACTTCAGTACAATCAGCTTGCCCATAGATGGATTGAATTTTGGCTGGTCCATACTGAACCAGCCAAGATTTGATCCATCTATGACCGGCTTTGTCCCTTATTGACCAGTAATCTATTTCAAAAGAATGTACACTCACCGGCCACTTTATTAGGTACACGTGTTCAATTGCGTTCAAACTGCTAATCAGCCAATCACATGGCAGCAACTCAATGCATTTAGGCATCTAGATGTGGTGAAGACGACTTGCTGTTCAAAGTTCAAACTGAGCATCAGAATGGGGAAGAAAGGGGATTTAAGTGACTTTGAATGTGGTATGGTTATTGGTGCCAGACTGGCTGGTCTGAGTATTTAAAAAACTGCTGATCTACTGGGATTTTCACGCACAACAATCTCTAGTGTTTACAGAGAATGGTCCGAAAAAGAGAAAATATCCAGTGAGCAGCAGCTGTGAGGATGAAAATGCCTTGTTGATGTCAGAGGAGAATGGGCAGACTAGTTTGAAATGATAGAAAAGCAACAGTAACTGAAATGACCGCTCGTTCCAACCAAGGTATGCAGAATACCATCTCTGGACGCACAACACATCAAACCTTGAAGCAGATGGGCTACAGCAGCAGAAGACCACACCCGGTGCCACCCCTGTCAGCTAAGAACAGGAAATGGAGGCTATAATTCGCACAGAGTCACCAAAATTGGACAATAGAGGATTGGAAAAACGTTGCCTGGTCTGATGGATCTCAATATCAGCTGCAACATTCAGATGGTAGGGTCAGAATTGGCGTAAACATGAAAGAATGGATCCATCCTGCCTTGTGTCAATGGTTTAGGCTGGTGGTGGTGTTATGGTGTGGGGGATATTTTCTTGGCACATTTTGGACCCCTTAGTACCAAGTGAGCATTGTTTAAACACCATGGCCTACCTGAGTATTGTTGCTGACCATGTCCATCCCTTTATGACTCCAGTGTCCCCATCTTCTGATGGTCCTTCCAGCAGGATAATGCACCATCACAAAGCTCAGATCATCTCAAACTGGTTTCTTGAACATGACAATGAGGTCACTGCACTCCAATGGCCTCCACAGTCACCAGATCCCAATCCAATAGAGGACCTTTATGATGTGTTGGAATGGGAGATTCGCATCATGGATGTGCAACCAACAAATCTGCAGCAACTGTGTAATGCTATCAGGTCAATATGGAACGAAATCTCTGCGGAATGTTTCCAACACCTTGTTGAATCTATGCTAAGAAGAATGAACACAGTTCTGAAGGCAAAAGGGGGTCCAACCGGTACTAGCAAGGTGTACCTAATAAATTGGCCGGTGAGTGTATAAACCACCAGCATTGATTGTAATTAAACAAATCTTCTCTTTCACTGACCTTTATGTACTTTTCTCTGATATTGCATTCATAGGCTTCTTCCCATAAGAACAACAGGACTTTAACATTTCTACAACCATTTAAAAAAATACAATTCTATCCAAGTACATATATTTAACTCCAAAAAGGTCTCTTCTGTTGCTCTCAGCCTCCTCCAAATCTCCTGATTTCTTTTTATCGTGTTGCTATGATCAGATTTCCTGTTAGTTTCCAGTTTGTTCTCCATGGCCCATGTATGTAGGAACGTAGCCACTCTCTCTTGCTCACCCCCAAGATGGACTATGGGATTGTAGTGTTCATAGTGCAGTGCAACTAACATGCACTGCTCATTCCAAACAAACAGAAGTGAGGGGGAAATGTATAGGTTTGGGAGCTCATGGAGGATGTTAGAAGGAAGTAGAAAAACACAAGATATTATTTCTTGAAAACGATTAAAGGGTCATTAACAGATGCAAGAATGTATGGATTATTTTGAGAATAAGGATAATATTTAGTGTGACTTTAAGTACAGATTTTGCTAGGTCATCATGAGCGCCATTGGACAGGCAAAGCTTTGTGGGAGTGACAGGTGCCCTTTAAATCTCTGAGATGCATATAACAGGAAAGAATGCCTTCCTGCAGAGTATAGATTTTCCTCCATAGCGGGTTCTAATAAAATAAATGAGATATTTTAGATCGAATTTGAGAGCTGGAGAGGTACAATCGATTTTTGTTTTTTCAGGTTTGTAGAAGGCTAAGCTGACTTTTGGCTTTCTTCCCAGCATGCAGCATAAGGTGCACTTCCTGTACACCACAATACATTTTATCCATAAGAGATCCAAAGTGCTTTTCTGTTTCATATCTTCGAAGCAACAAGAGAGGAACAGGGCAAGGGTTCAATAAAGTGAAACACCCAGACTTAGCTTACTAAACAATTGCTCAGGAGATTGTTGTCCCCTCATTATTGCAATCATTTACTTAACCCCTTCACGCCTAAGGGTAAAACAAATCTAAATGCCTAAGCACAATTCTGCACCGTTGACATGTGATAGCAAAACCGTCCATATCATCACAACTACTTTGCACATCCAGGTGGATTATACCTTGATTTTTTCAGGACAAATTGGGCTTTCATTTGGTAGTAAATGGTAATGAATATCTCCTGATTTTTTTTTTTATTATCAAAGGAAAACTGGCCAAAAATAGTAAAAAAAATCCTTTTTATGTGTTTCTTGTTATGACCATAACCTACCACCAAAGAGCAACCCAAAATAAATTTTCCATCTCTTGACAATCGCAGCGATACCATATATGTGTATGTTATTTGTTGTTTGTATCCGTAGTACAGCCCAGAAACCATAGTGCGCATTTTGTTTTTGTCTTTTTTTTTTACCTAAAACACACTAACACTAACTGACACTGACATTAACACTAACTGACACTGATACCAATTTTTTTAAATCCTGACCTTGACCTTTGACCCTGACCTTTGACCTTGACCCTGACCTAAACACTAACCCTGGCACTGAACTAGATCAAACCTTGATCTAGGTATTTTTTTTTATTTTTTATTTTAATTTAATTTTATTTTTAATATTTATTTATCTTTTTTTTTTTTTTTACAAACTTTTTTTTTCTTCTCTCTGACAGGAGTTCGAGAGATACAATGTATCTCTCTTCTCCATTCATAGAGAGAGAGAGAAAAAAAACAAGGGGGCCGGGCTGCACAGTGACTGATCACTGTGATAGCCAATCAGAGGCTATCACAGCGGTCATGTGACCCGGGACCGGGAGTCCCGGGTCCCGATCGTTAGAACGGGACCCGGTGCTCTCAGTGACACTGCGGTCTCGGTGCTGGGAGCGCGCTGAGGGGCGCGCTCCCAACACAAAGACAGGTACGCAAATATGCGGCCCCACGGAAAAAAGCCCAGGTTCGTGAGACCGCATATTTGTGTTACGTCGGCATCAAGGGGTTAAAATGTCACTAAACCCACAACAGTAAAATCAGTATATGCAGTAAAGCATGCTTGGTAACCTACGGGGTTAATCCTCTGCATTGTGTAAAAAAGGATGTTTGATCCTGTCTTTTCTGATCCTCCCCTTCTTCCACTGTCCCCAATCCATCTGCTGATAGAACGTAGCCTTGGGGGCAAGCTGCACATGCTCAGTTTGGTGTGTTTTGCTAGAGTTTTTTTATCCTTAGGAGAGTGCATGTGATCAGCACAGGGCCAATCAGCAATGTCCAGACTGAGGGTCAGAGGTCCTGCAGCCTCATAGGACAATTAGGGGAGAATGACAACTCCTCCTACAAGCTTTAACCAGTGCTCTGCTGGACACTGATAGAAGTCACAAGACTGCTATATACTGCTGATTAGAAAAGATATTTAGCAGTTTATATTTACTAACGTAATTGCATTTCCATGTTCTGTGTACTGTGGGAGACCAGATATAGTAAATACAGGGTCCTGGGTTTAGTAACACTTTAAAGGGGGCGCTATCTGGGTTGTTTCTGTTGAACAGGTCATAGATAGAATGATGGTAAATCCCCATCTGCTAGCTGGCTGACTGTGTTTGTAAGTCCTACCTGCTAAAATTGTCTGAAGCTGAAATCTTGCCCATCTATGGATCACAATCTCTGCCACAGCCCACTTTTCATTACATTGGGCTGTATTTATTATTATTTATTTCAGGTACTTATATAGCGCCGTCAATTTCTGCAGCGCTTTACACATAAATATTGTACATTCACATCAGTCCCTAACCCTCAAGGGGCATACAATCTAAGGTCCCTAACTTACATTCATACATACATATACTAGGGCCAATTTAGACAGGATCCAATTAACCTACCAGCATGTCTTTGGAGTGTGGGAGGAAACCGGAGTACCCGGAGGAAACCCACGCAGGCACAGGGAGAACATGCAAACTCCAGACAGGTGGTGCCGTGGCTGGGATTTGAACCAATAACCCTAGTACAGCCAGGCGGAAGTGCTAACCATTTAGCCACTGTGCTAGCCACTGTGCTGTAAACTGAAAGACTACATCCACATGCCAGAGGATTCACACTCTGTAATCTGCATTTGACTTTTCAGTGTATCTATATCTTGTTGTTTTTGTTACATAGGCTATTGCTTGTATACTTTTGTCTAGCACCTTAAATTTGGTTTCTAAGCGTAATACAGAAAAAGAGAAGATGAGCCCATAGAACATCCAATATGTAGCTCAAAAAAGAAAAAGAAGCTGCTCTCTATCTTAAAAGCCCACCATGAATATTTACTGGTATTATCTGGTAGAAAGGCTAGACTGTCTGCTCCTCCTTACTAACGCGTTTCACTCCTCGGAGCGACAGTAGGCGTCTAGTGGACTGAAACAAGTTAGAGGGGCAGAGGAGCAGGCAGAATAGCCTTTGTACTGGATAATACAAATAAACATTCATACTGGGCTGTTGCTTTTTTTCCTTTCTTGTGATGCCATGATCGTGGAGCGGGTCACGGACTGCTTAAAGTGGAGTTCCAGCTGAAAAAAAAATAAAAGTCAACAGCTACAAAAACTGTAGCTGCTGACTTTTAAAATACAGCCACTCACCTGTCCCTCGGTCCAGCGGTGTCCTCACCATGGCTGGTTTCACCGGCCGTCTTCTCTCCACGGCATCTTCAGTGTGGGCACCTGGCTGTGACAGTTTGTGGCTTCACAGCCGGATGCCCACTTTGTGAATGGCTCCGTAGTCTTTTGGGACCTGTCACATGTCCCAGAAGACTATGGCGAGAGATGGGGGTATGACAACTTCCACTTCCGATTGCCTAGGCCAGGGCTTGAAAAAGCTGCTCGCCCGCTTGCCAAATGTGAGGAGAAATTCTCTAGCGGTGAGCTGTGATGGAATATCTTCTCACCTAAGCAGCATAAGCCCCCGAGCCGGTGTGAATGGTAAAGCAAGGTGATCACTAGAATCAAGCTAGCTGGACCGGAGACTGTGGCGCACAGGAACTGACGTCACAGGTACCAGGAGGAAGCGGAAGTCGGCCACCAAAAACCAGGCTGAACCGCAAACTGAACTGATGCGCAGCAGTCCCTGGTCCGGCTAACTTTCTTCTAGTGATCACCTTGTTTTACCATCCACACCGGCTCAGGGGCTTATGCTGTTTAGGTGAGCAGATATTCCATCATGGCCACACATTGGGCTTTTACTGCTGTTACTGAATGACTATATAGTTCTTTTATTGGAATAAATTTATACCCTTTATTGGAGTACATTGTGGGGTCAATACTACCTAAAGCCTAAGTCTTCTTAGCACTGTTCCTTTGGACTCTATTTATCACTTCTTTAGTGTGACATCAGCAGTTGAGGACTAATCGGCTTCCAATAATCTGGGATTTCAGCGCTTGGATCGATTGATGTTAACTTCTATCTTATCGTATCGTGTCTTAAAATATAACTTTTACAGTATCTTATCTCATCTTACTTTACAATATACCATATATCTATCTATCTATCTCTCTTATCGTTAAAGCTATTTTTTGCTTTTTTAATCTTATTTTGTCAGTATAGATTTTATTTCTATATACTGTATACAGTTTTATATTTTGGACTCTTTATTCTAAAGAAAAATTTAATTTCATAAGCTTTAAGGGGGCGTGGTTAGGGGCAGGGCTGGGGGTGGGGGACGGGACAGGGGTGGGGTTGGAGGCGGGCCTGGGCAAGGTTGGGTGGGGCAACTGGTGGAGAGTAAGGTTTGTGCCTGGCTAGTAGGTCAAGACTCTAAATTTTAAGCCCTGGCCTAGGCAATCGCAGTGGCAGTGGGAGCGGGTACCTGTCAAAAGGTGCCAATACTTAATGGAGAGAGGGGAACAAAGGCTTAAAGTGGAACTTCCCCTTTTGGGTGGAGCTCTATTTTAAAGCCAGCAGCAATCAGCCAATGGAGTAGGGGGTGGAGGGCCTTAAACACCTAATCTGTCTTCACAAATACTGTATGTCAAGTCCAAACTTTTTTCTTAGTTTATGATCAAACAAAAAAGGATCGAGCCCTTGTTGGGTAAGTATATATACTTACCCAACAAGGGCTACAGTGGAGAGGGATTACAACCCCAATCAGTTTTTATTGCTGTCTGTCTTTGCCGACATTAGGGAGATTCACCCTCTCTATTTCTCGTGTGTACCATAATCATCAAAAGAACAGGTAAAAAAAATGCAAAATTTTGGGTTGTCCCCAGAACAGTAATAGAGGGGAAATCTTCCAATAGGGACACTAGTTCTGGTGACAACCAAAGATTCCCTCGCTTTGCAAGGATTTCTTCTCCCTTCCTGTTTTTGCTATGGGACAAGGAGAGAAGAAAAATCTCCCCAATGGGACACAGATGGCAAAAAAACCCCCAAAAAGCATAATAACCCTCTCATACTCGATCCGAAATATAAAAAGATTTGCCTTTAGTTCTTAAGCTGGAATCCCACTTTAAGCTCCATCAACTGGCATCCCACTTACCAAAGACAGTGGGCTAACTGGCAATCTCATTGGAGGAATGGCTCTTGGCAAGTCTCAAAGATAGGCAGGTCCCAGTAACAAAAAACGACATTAGAGAAGTCAGAATGATTTTTGAGTAGTAATATAACAGCAGCATCTTGTGGTGTCTGCTCTTAGGGCCGGTTCACACTACAAAAATGCAGTCCAGATGCGTTCCTGATGCATTTCTGCATGCACGTTTTGATGAGTGTTTGGCGGTTTTGGTGCATTTTTGACGTGTTCCAGTGCATTTTTGACGTGTTTCAGTTCATTTTTTCCCCCTCTGTCTACAATTTAAATAGGAACATGTGCTTTTCAGTGCATTTTGGTGTGTTCCAGTGCATTTTTTATGCGTTTTACCGCATTCCAGTACAGTTCTGTGCAGGAAAAATGCAGCCTGTTCTACTTTTTTTTTCTACAACCGAACGCACTGGAACTGCAAGCACTGATGTGAACTATGATATTGACAACCATATACTCTCCTTTCTGTGCATTTTGGATGCAGAAAAAAAGCAGCTGAAACACATGTAGTGTGAACTGGCCCTTCGGGTTCCCTTTATCCCTTTATTCAGCAGAGATCTCTTACTGGTCATGATGTTATTTCTTAGGCCAGTTCACACCTGAACACAGTGGTGTATTTAGGTTTTGTGCTGCCCTAGGCAACACAAAAATTAGCGCACCTAAGAAAATACTGGGGCACAGATGATAGTCACATGATAGAAAGGTGTCTGGTGGAGGGAGTCATTAAGGTCACCTGGCAGGGGGTCTTCATGAGGAATTTGAGGTGTGAATGGTCATTAACATATCTTTTGTTTCCAAGGAGAGGTCTGGGGTGTGAATTGGTCATTACAATTTGTGACAAGCTTGGTAGGAACATCCTGTGTTCAGTGTTTTGTCCATCTGAGTACCTTGAAAATGCTTTCCATGCATTTTTCATGATGAAAAAAAAGGCTCTGAACAGCATTGGGAACTGGAACAGTTAAAAAAAAAATTCAAATGCAAACACATATAAATGCGATTTGCCGTGTTTACAACCGTTTTGCATTTGAAACGCTGATAAAATCGACTGCTGAATGCAAGTTTGGTGCGTTCAAAAAAACGACTGTAAACTCAAATGCATGTAAACGACGATGTGTACATGGACACATAGGAAAACATTAGGGAGAGTTCAGGGGCTGCTGAAAAAAAACACTGAACAGCTCCTGAACGTGAGTTTATCAGCTGCAGTGTACATGAGCCCTAAGGCTTCATTTTGGTTAACAAGCTATGCATTAATGTAATGGTTCTGCCTATAGATATCATGTCATTGCAGTCCTTTTATTATTTCTTTCAGGTACTTATATAGCGCCATCAATTTATGCAGCGCTTTACATATATATTGTACATTCACATCAGTCCCTAACCCTCAAGGGGCGTACAATCTAAGGTCCCTAACTTACATTCATATACAAGGGCCAATTTAGATAGGATCCAATTAACCTACCAGCATGTCTTTGGAGTGTGGGAGGAAACCAGAGTACCCGGAGGAAACCCACACAGGCACAGTGAGAACATGCAAACTCCAGACAGGAGGTGACGTGGCTGGGATTTGAACCAAAGACCCTAGTACTGCCAGGCGGAAGTGCTAACCATTTTACAAAGCGAAACTCACAGAAATCAAACAGCGGCATTCAGAATTGACTTTGGTGTCACTGATATGTTGTTTCCACTGCATTTACAGGAAGTACACAATTGATTTGCCCAAAATAAAAGCCATTTGCCATTTATTTTAGCAACACTTTTTATTTTCTGCCTACCTCCGTTTCACCTTTTAACCAGAAGCAGTGAGACAGGATACAGGCTAGAAGTCAATACTGCTTTGTAATTCAATGTTGTTATTAATGGATTTAAACGCAACTTTTGACCACATATAATAATATGGCACAAAAGCAGGGATGATGATATGCCATGAACAATAGCGACCAATCAAATTTCAGTTTTATGGAATCAGGTTAAATAGAAGGATAATTTTGATTGGTTGCTATAGCTATCTTCTGCCTTTACTAAACCCCATATAGCCCCTCATACATCAGGAAATAAAATGGATCAATAGTGCCTTGCAAAATTAAAAAATGTCTTCAAATCGAAAAAGGAAGTAGCAACTGTCACAGAGCTTGGGGTGGACTCACTGTGTGAACAGGGTCTCAAAAATAATCCAGGGCATAAACCTTCAGAGAGAAGTCAAATGGACCTCTGTCTACTATGTGAGCAAACAGATTAACCTTTAAACAAGACCCAGGCTGAATGTCTAGCAGTATATTTAAGCTTTCTTGATTTGGGAAGGTGTACGCTGCAGAGACCTATCCTTTGGTGCTGAGTAATGATGGGTAGCTGGTGAAGAATCAAGGCTGATGTCAGGAACATTATGTCAGCCATCAGAGGGGGTTGTGCCAGCTGAAAGGCTTGTACTCATAATAATGCACAAAAACATGCACATGGTTTGGGCATGGGAAAACGTGCACAACAGAGTGCACTTGGATGCATGGGAACATCCACCACAGATACTGGCTTCTAGTGGCCTAATTAAACCTGGGCTCTGCATGGGATCATTGCTGGATGGTCTTTTAGCTAGTTCTTCTGTTATCCTTAATCCTGATTCCACTTGACTCTGTTATTAACCCAGCTTTCATCTGAACTTCCTCTGGATTACCCCTGCCTGTGTATGCCTGCTGTCTACCTGTGCTACCAACCTCAGACTAGAATTTGACTATGATTTTGCTTAACGATTTTGTAAACTATTGCCCACATATTGCCAACCTCTGCTCACTTCTGACCTTGATCCTGCTCATAATCTGGTTCCTTCCTGCCCGTCTGTTACTGAACTTGGTTTGTGATCTGCCTCTGCTCTCTACTAGTCTGGGTGAAATCGGGGTACCCTCATCGCTGTGCATCTGCTTACCTGACACCAGTGCTTCCAAGTTCAAGTCTGTGGTTCCAGATTGTAGGCAGGTGCACTAGGTGGCTCTGTACAAGAATAGTGTCTGGTACCACAGGTAGTGACACCAGGTGTTAGGCCCCTTTTAAGTAGAGCCCTCCCACAGTGTTGTATTGGGGGGGGGGCAGTGCCCAGTTAAAAGCCAGGTTGGGAGAGGCCCTAGAAGTACTTGGGGTATGGGAGCTACACACCCCACACCTGTGAGGAAGTAACCAGCAGCTTAGGCCCTGAACATGGCAGGAGGCCGGGTGGAGTGGACCTTTATGCAGGAGGAGCAAGCTGTAGTCATTCTATCCTTTATTGAGGTGGGGGCTAGGGCGGATTGCAAAAGGCCTTTAAGGCCTGGCTGGGGATTCCTGTGTGAGGCTGTGTACAGAGAGCACAGTCCTGTGAGTACTGAAGACCCTGGGCAGAGGAGAGACTGAAGGAAGATGGCTGTTAAGGTGCTGCATTTGCTTTCACCTGTGACTACTGCAGACCACCCACTATAAGTGATTGCTTGTAGATATCAAGTGACTCCAGGATGTATGTCCTCTTGATGTGACTGTAAAGCGGTTTGCAGAACAACACCAGTAAAAAGTGCAGTGAATTTATTTATTGTGTGGACATTCCTTTTTCAAGATATAAAAGGTCTATGGCCAGGAATGTCGTGAGGAGGCCTATGGCAAGGAGCAGGGCACAAGATGGTGGAGGGGTCAGCCTCAGGAGGTGTGATCCTGTTCTAGCAGGGCTGGAGCGGGGAGTAGGGCCTAGTGCTTGGGCACCAAAATCAACCAACCACGAAGCCCCTCTTAAAAGATTCCTGGCACCTGCACCCTTACATTGCCCTAGCAGCCTCAACTTGCAGGGGTGCTTGGATGGGAACTGTACAAGAGGCCATCCTCATCTCCAGCTCTCATCCAGGTACGTGACAACTGAACATTGCAAGAACCACTTGACTCACTCCGAAACTACAAATTCAGGAAAACGTATTTACAGAACAGGACTCTGAGGGGCTTTGTGCAAGAAGCACTCACACTTTGTGCTTAGAACACACCTCTTGTCCTCTGATGTACAGTCTTCTCATTTTGTAAATAAGTCTTTTGGAGATCGCAGCCTCATGGTGCACAGATATTTCATTTAGAGATGTGCATGACGGAAAAATTCATTTCATTTCGGATTTGTTAGTTAAGTTAATAATTTAGTTTTGTCATATTAGAACGATTCATTTTTGGAATTAGTTTTGTATATTTGTTATTTTCAAAGAGATAATTCAAATTTCAAAATTCAGGTATCAAAAGACAGCTATATTCATTATATTTTATTCTAGTCTATTCTTTTATTTTCTATTCTATTATTTTCTATTCTATTCAGAATTTCAGAAGATGGTTATATTCGTTTTATTTTATTCTACTCTATTCTTTTCTATTCTATTCAGGGGCGGACTGACAACTCATGGGGCCCCCGGGCAATAGGGGATCATAGCGCCCCTGTGTCTGTGCCCAAACTCAAAAAGCCTATGAAAAAGGTACCAGGGGCATCTCATGGGCCCCCTACTGACCCCAGGCCCTTGGGCAGTGCCCGAGTTTCCAAATGGTCAGTCCACCCCTGTTTCTATTCTATCCTTTTCATTCAGAATTTCAGAAGGTGGTTATATTTGTTCTATTTTATTTTCTTCTATTGTTTCTTTTCCATTTCATTCTATTCTACTCTATTCCAGGGGCGGACTGACAACTCATGGGGCCCCGGTCAATAGGGGATCATGGGGCCCCTGTGTCCTTGCCCAAACTCAAAAAAGCCTATGAGAAAGATACCAGGGGCATCTCATACTGACCCCGGGCGGTGCCCAAGTTTCCAAATGGTCAGTCCACCACTGCTCTATTCTATTCTATCCTATTCTTTTATTTTAGATTCAATTCTATTTATTTTTCTATTCTCATCTTTTCTTTTCTATTCTGTTTTCTTCTACTCTGTTCCTTTATTTTCTATTGTTTTATTCTATTTTAATTTATTCTATTATTTTCTATTCTGTTTTATAAAGCAGCCTAAGTAGGAATCATCATCTTATTTTAATTGTATTCCTTACTGTATTTATTGCAATATATTTCAAATTCAAATTAATTTTTCATTCAATTCGGATACTTCGTTTCGTTATACGTTATTTTAGATTCCTTAAAATGTGTCACTATTGTAATTCGGAAATTCAGAAACATCCAAATCTTTCAACCAAATTTAAACATGTAAAACGAATTGCATGTTTAATTTCATTTATGCTGTGAATATTGAAACTGGGGGAAGGTTTTTGCCTTGCCTTTGTCGTGACATTGGTTCTGGCACTACCTTGCCGGCTGTTTGCTTTATAGGTGTTTGGATTAGCTATGTATCTGGTTTGCCAACACTGGGCAAGAGAATGACACAAGACTGGGACAGAAGGGAGACATGCTTTGTTTTATGTTGAAAGGAATCTAGAAGGATAATTATGAAAGAACCTTCTATGTTTAGAAGGAAAGTTCATAGCAAACACAGGCCTGTGGAATAGACATTTGGTGAAAATCAAACAGGTACAGTAGCTGCCAGCATGAAAAGAGACAAAGAAAATACAATCTAAAGTTTCAGGTGAAAACATTAACCCTAGATTCACATCTAAGCGTTTTCTGCAGCTTTTTGCAGAAACGCAGTATAGCCCATTTAACATAATTTCCTATGGGACAGGTTCACATCTCTCCGTTTTCACCAGGTACGCTTTTTGGACAGGGTCAGGGACTTTTTTGAACGCAAAACTGCGTTTTTCGTTCTATAGTCCTCAATGGGAACACTGCAGAAAAGCATGTATTGCGTTTTTGCTGAGCTTTTGCCATGTTTTTGATGCATTTTGCATTTAAAATCTGCCTAGCAACAAGAAAAATACAAAAAAGGGGGAAAAAAATACAAAACACATCAACAAAGGCGGCAAAAACACATCAAAAACGCAAGTGTAAAAACGCAATGCAGAAACGCATCAAACGCAACCTGCATAGGTGTGAACCTAGACTAAAACAGCAGAGAAGGCAAAAGCCATTATAAAAAGAAAAGATAATTGCTCCATAAAGTCTAACAGCAACTTGGTTTAACCCTTTCTCTGCTAAGGACATATGTCATATGTTGGCAGCAGTGGGGATGCTTACACACATTCACGGCTACTGTGTGTGCAAGGCCTCAATTACACTTGACTTGGTCTCTGGAGAACGTGTTCAGATTGCTCTTCAGAGAGCATTTATCAGGTAGTGAGGCTCCTCACTGCCTGTTTTAACCCCCTAAATGGTGTACAACCCCATTGCAACAAAGGGCAATGAATGCAATTGCAGTACCGCCCTGTGATGGGAGTCACTTTGGGTGGGGGGCCCATGGAACCCAGCTCACTTTGGAGAGGTAGGGAGACCCCTGTCTCAGCTCCCCATATCCCTCTTATGTGTAAGTCACCCTGTGCCTGTTAGGGGTACAGGGTGATCTGTCCTAATATTGTGTGGGCTTTGTCTCAGACTGTGTAGACATGTTTAGGAGATAGGAGGGATGGGGAGTTGTTGAATGTTTAATGTCATGTGGCTGCATCCCATTGTTCTATTGTGTGTCTGGCTTGGGAGCAAACTATTATGGGATGTATGTGTTTATGTGTATTCGCTTAGTGGGGGGGGGGGGTGTCTTCAGCAGCCCTCCCTCCTGATGGGACTGTCTGCTGGTGTGAAGTTTGAATACCTTTGTGTCTTATGCAGGGAGGGGGGATTGTCCCCTGAGTGTATATATCTTGCATCTGTGTTCAAATAAAGTAGTTTACATTTGAATGACTTCAAGACTGGTGTCGTCTAGTCTTGTATGGTCAGCTGTGGTGTCTGTTGTCAGTGTTGGGACGGGGAAGCGGTATTCTAACGGAAATACTCAAGTGCAGTCTGGGTCGGTTCCATTACACACCCCATTCACTTGAATGGGTTGTGTTCAAACGGTCGTGTTTCCCCCCCCAAACTCAACAGGGGGAAAAAATCCTGATGCAGCTGTGAAGAAAAACATTGCGGCATGTGTACACTCCCGGCCACTGCCTTCCCAGCTACAGAGTTGCAGATGGACAGTAACTGCAAGGTTTAAGGCTAGGTTCACACCTATGCAGGTTGCTTTTGAGCTATTTCTGCATTGCTTTTTGTATTGCGTTTTTGACAAATTTTGTTATGCGTTTTTCTTTTTTCTTGTTGCTTCAGATTTAAAACGCGAAACGCATCAAAAACATACTACATACGTTTCTGCAGAGTTTACATTGAAGTCTATAGAACCAATAATGCAAATGTTTGCGTCCAAAAAAGTCCCTAACCCTTTGCAAAAAATGCACCAGATGAAAACACGGAGATGTGAATATGTTGCATAGGAAATAATGTTAAATGGACTGTACTGCATTTCTGCAAACCGCATAGTGCTGCGGAAAACACTTAGGTGTGAACCTAGGGTTACTGCCCCCCAACTGCAAATGTAAATGAGCCCTTAATCTGAAAAGCTGTCACCTGTCAGATGGAAGCAATCAGGCAACTGTATAGATGCCCAGGGCTGGTGCAAGGTAAATTGTCTAAACAGGTAAACGTGCATTTGTTTTTTACAAAACAAAAAAAGGTTACATATTGTGTTTGTGGCCTAAAACTACCATTTGTGTATGTTTTAGTGAAATTTTGTGATAAACCGATGTGCAAATATTGTGTGACATTGGAACTACCACTATTTTATTTTCCAGAGTCTTTGCTTTCAGAAAAGATTTACTGTTTATGGTTTTTAACTAATCTTTAGACCTAAAATTATTATTTTAAACATACGTGCAAAAAAACCCGCAAAAATAGCTCTGGCAGTGAAAGAGTTAAAGGTTAAATCCACCTATGTGTTGTTACCATGTCACACAATATGTAAGATGTGCCAAGTGGCGGCCCACTTTCCTTGCGGGATCATGGAGTTCTACTCTCTGGTGGCAACTGTCAATTTTTTCATTTTTCAAAGTTCCACCCACACAGCTGTACCAATCATTCACAGAGATCTGAGAATGAATAAACTACAAGTCCTGTGTGCCTCCGCAGCAGAGGGAATTGTAGTTAGCAATGGAATGCAAGGAATCTCAAGAATGATGTTTTGATGGGAAATGGGAATTACAACTAATCAGAACTTTCTCTTGATACACTATTACCAAATGTATGTGGACATTCCTCCAAATAATTGAGTTCAGGGGTTTCCAGTGAAGGATACTGGTAATACTACAGCATACAAAGACATTTATACCCTGGTCACACCAGGTGCGACTTGCCATGCCATGCGACTTGCAATTGTTTGCAATTACAGCGATCATATCGTTGAGATTCCGACTTGGTTGTAGCTGCACCAATTTGTAAAGTAGTGCATGCACTACTTCAGGTGCGACTTGCATAGACATCTGTGTCTTGTAAGCCACAGATGTCTTGAAAGTCACACCTCAAGTCAGAATACCATCTGACTTTGAGCCCTGGTTCACACTGATGTGGTGCGGAATTCACAGCATTTTCAGTGCGAATTCCGCAACGCATCACAATCACACCCCGTTCATAGGAAACATTGCGGGTGTGTATGTTAAGTTAACAACATCGCAAAACGCGGTGCGATGTGCAGAATCGGATTGCCTAGGTGTGAATACCCATGAGATCCGATGCTAGTGCGGACCAAAAAAGGGTCCTGAACGTTTTTGGTGCGGGTGCGGTGCGAATAGAGCCATACAAAATATATGTCTCAATTGCACCGCACACAAATGGCATGTGATTTGTACAGGAATGCGGTGCGGTTCCTGTGCGAATCACATGCGATATACCGCACCGCTGTAGTGTGAACCTGGGCTGAAAGTGAAGTCTCAGGATTTCAAATTAACATCGGGGTGTTAACTATGTCCTTCCAATCTTCTGGTAAAGGACCGTTTCTGTCCCAGCATGACTGTTATCCTGTGCACTATGCCAGCTCCATAAAAAAAAGGTGCAAATGCCAAGCGCAATGAGGTTCCAGGGAATATGTAGATAACCATAACAACTCCAACAACTCATCTGACCAGCAATGAGACATGAGCACAAAACAATTAAAGGAGCGTTCCCAACCCTGTGGAAGTCACAAGTCCAGGAACAGTTCAAATTGAAATTTATTTTAATGTTGGGTTAAAAAGCATGACATGTAGGAGTGCCCAGACGGGATACGTCACCAAGCCAGTGCAGAGGAGAAACACACATTGTATTCCCAGAAGCTGGAGGATGACACATGATCCTGGACCCAACAGTAGGTTGCTCAGCACAGGAGCCTCAGGCCAGTGGGAAGGGTGTGTGGATGACAGCTGCTGGGATTGCTAAGATGGCGCATCCGCCAGGAGTCACGTGTGCCCAGGGCCGGTGCTAGACTATTTTGTGCCCTAGGCAAGACCAGCTACTTGCGCCCCCCGCAAAAGAAAAAAAAAAAAAAAAAATTTAAAAAACAGTATAAAATATTAAATCAACAAAACATGAAACTGCTAAATTTCTTTTAATTAGCAAAAATAAGTGCCATACGATGCCACCAGCACAATATTAAAGATAAATATATAAAAACCAAATATAAATTAACTGTATTAACCAATAAGACAGAGAAAAAAAAAAAAAAAAACACAGTTACACAACTCCACAGTGATCAGCAGCCGCCACCCAGCTTGCAGTAAGAGACTGAGTCTGAGGGGAACACTGGAAGGAACGGCAGCTCAGCTGCTACCCTCACCCCAGACACCCGGCACCTTCCTCTGTCCTTTCTTGTTCCCCCTCTGCCGCCCCTCCCCTCAGCTGAAGGATCATTCATGACATGGCGGTGTCCCACAGGATCAATCAGCATCCAATAATTGATAAATGAACAGATTACTCAAAATGGTAGTCTATGAGTTACTGCGCTGGTGTGATCCGAGCTAGATTTCTCCCTCCATCCTGCCCTCATATACGCCTTTCTTTCTGTGATAAGCAAGTGTTTTTTTTCACAACTACTTAACGTAATGAAATTCTCAACATTATTTAACTTGAAATTAAAGTGTTACTAAACCCTGGACCCGGCATTCACTATATCTGGTCTCCCCGGACCCGGCATTCACTATATCTGGTCTCCCCGGACCCGGCATTCACTATATCCGGTCTCCCCGGACCCGGCATTCACTATATCCGGTCTCCCCGGACCCCGCATCCACTATATCCGGTCTCCCCGGACCCCGCATCCACTATATCCGGTCTCCCCGGACCCCGCATTCACTATATCCGGTCTCCCCGGACCCCGCATTCACTATATCCGGTCTCCCCGGACCCCGCATTCACTATATCCGGTCTCCCCGCACCCCGCATTCACTATATCTGGTCTCCCCGCACCCCGCATTCACTATATCCGGTCTCCCCGCATTCACTATATCCGGTCTCCCCGCACCCCACATTCACTATATCCGGTCTCCCCGCACCGTGCATTCACTATATCTGGTCTCCCCGGACCCGGCATTCACTTTATCTGGTCTCCCCGGACCCGGCATTCACTATATCTGGTCTCCCCGGACCCTGCATTCACTATATCTGGTCTCCCCGGACCCTGCATTCACTATATCTGGTCTCCCCGGACCGTGCATTCACTATATCTGGTCTCCCCGGACCGTGCATTCACTATATCTGGTCTCCCCGGACCCTGCATTCACTATATCTGGTCTCCCCGGACCCGGCATTCACTATATCTGGTCTCCCTGGACCCTGCATTCACTATATCTGGTCTCCCCGGACCCTGCATTCACTATATCTGGTCTCCCACAGTACACAGAACATGGTAATGCAATTACTTTAGTAATTATAAACTTCTAAATACCTTTTCTCATCAGCAGTATATAGCAATCTTGTGACTTCAGCAGAGCACTGGTTAACACTTGAAGGAGGAGTTTTTTCTGCTGTAGGTAGATGCAAAACCCCTGACCCTCTGTCTGGACAGTGCTGATTGGCCCTGTGCTTATCACATGCACTCTCCTAAGAAAAAAAAAAACCTTTCTAGCAATACACACTAAACTGAGCATGTGCCTACGTGTTCAGTCTGTCTTATCAGGTCAACATTTGAACAAGAGGAGGATCAGAGAAGTCAGGATCAAATGGCCTTTTTACACAATGCAGAGGATTAACCCCTTAGGTACCACAGTGAGTATAACAAGCATGATTTACTGCATATACAGACTGATTTTACTGTTGTGGGTTTAGTAACACTTTAAATGTAGAAATAGACTTGATGTGTCAAATGACACATGAGTAACATTTTCAGTAACTGTACCTAGATTTCACAAAAAACACTGCAAAAATCCTACTATTTGATGCTATCTTGTGTATTTGATAAATATATCTATGGTTTTTTTCAGCTGTTTTATTTCTAGCTATCTACATGTAAAAGAAAAACTAAGTTCTTGACATAGTTTGAAGTTCTACTGGTACCCTAATAGATCTAGCTATGATGAGGATTTCCAATCTGGTAAAGGGGGTATGTAGGATTGCCCACAGGAAAGGAGAAAAAGGCAGATTCATCGTATGCTGATACAAGGGAGCCAAGGAAGCACTCTTACCCATTTGGCTACAACTGTGGCACATTCCTGCTATACAACAAATTCTGTTGGTTGTATTCTACTGACTTGTGTGTTTTTACAGCCAGCCACAGAGTGCACTTGAATACAGAAGCAACCTCCTCCAAGCCTCATTAATATAATGTGCTTTATCAGGCCAGAGTAATCTGGTCGCTGTGGTTTCGGGGCTTTAAACAAACATGTAGAAACAAACAGTCATAAAATGGCACAAAAGGAAAAGAAAGGGAGACTTGGCTGCACAAAATTTGTTGATGCTTTCAGAGAGCACCATTTTGGTATAACCCTTCTCAACTTACTAAGGATAATAGTTATTTTGCAAAAATAAGTTAAAGTTGCTCGTCTCATCCTTTTATGGAGTATATTTGCATTTTTTATTTTTATGGGATCAACCATGTCAGTCCCAGAAATGGGACAATGTACTGTTGCTGACATACCTATAAAAAAAAAAAAAAAAAAGGGTTAGTTCACCTTTACTAAAAAAAAATTGCCTATGCAGGTAAGGGGCACCTGTAAATAAAAACCAACTGTGCAGCAAAGTTAAATAATGTCATTTCTATAGGCAGGGCTGCAGATAAGGGGGTACCCCTGGACCTCCTGTATGGGGTCTGGGCCCATCAGTTAAATGGGGCGACCCAGGCAAAAAGGAAGGGGATCCTGGATAGGAGGGGGTGGTTTCTCTTCTCCTCCCTCCCGCCCTTCAGCTGCTGCAGAGGGGAAGTACAGGGGATCAGTTCCAGTAAACCCCCCCTGCTGCACCCTTCACCCCCTTCTATCCAGGATCCCCTTCCCTCTGCTGCTCAGGCCCCCTTGTTGAACCAAAGGGCCCTGGGCTACGTACAGGAGGACAAGCAATGCCTCTTTCTCTCTGCTGCCCAGGCCCCCCTGTGTGTCCTTCATATTTACCAATCCCTTCCTTTTCTGAATTATCACTGTTCATTCATAACTGAAACATAGTAAACTCTTCATTATGCTTCAGTTTGACTTAAAGAAACATTTTTGGCTGTACTTCTCCTCTGAATCACAGGAGTGCAGTTCGTTCTACACTCCTGGGACCCATTTTCAGCTGACAGCAGGCACCGGATCGTGGTGCTGCGTACTCCCAGGCAGCGCGCACAAGCAGGGTGCGGGGAGGCAGTTTATAAATGGCCACCAGACCCTGCACTGCCACCATCCGGCTGTTTATATACAACGGCCGGACGGGAGGTGGTTAAATCGCAGCCCAGATGGGAACCAAGGTTCTATTGCAATTTCCAGTGTGGGCAGCATGCCATTAGGATTAATGACACCCACCCGTGGGTCCCGCATTTCTGAGTGGATGGTTGCAGCTGCTGGTATTTCTGCCCACAGCGGCACCACCCGCACAGTTGTGAATTTAACCTTAATCCAGGTTCACACCTAAGCGTTTTCTGCAGCATTTTTTGCAGAAACGCAGTACAGACCGGTTAACATGATTTCCTATGGGACATGTTCACATCTGAGTTTTCACCCGGTGCGTTTTTTGGAAAGGGTCAGGCACTTTTTTGAATGTAAAAAGTTGCATTTTTGCTTCTATAGACTTCAATGGAAATGCTGCAGAAAGGCATGTATTGCGTTTTTGCAACGTTTTGCATTTTAAATCTGCCCAGCAACAAGAAAAATTTAAAAAAAAAAAAAAACGCAGGTGCAAAAACGCAAACACAATGCAGAAACGGCTCAAACGCAACCTGCATAGGTGTGAACCTAGCTTTACATGGCAGCTAAATAAAAAAAAAAAAAAGACAGGCTTGCCTATGTGAAGGTGACAATGGTTTTCATTATTTGGACTTACACATTGCCCTTTGAATCAATGATCTTATTTTCATCTCAGCATCATGCCGACATAAATTGCTTTTTGAATGGCTTTTGTTTCCCAGGCCAGAATGACATCAGTGTTCCCGGTGGTAGAGTGCCTGGTCACCTATTCATTCCTCAAGTCTCCGGCCTTCCTGCTAGGGTTGTTTGTTCCCCGATCTTCAATGAGAGATTCACTACCAGTCAGCTCACGTCTCCTCTGCCCAGTGGAAGAGGAATTCCAGAGAATTAATAGGATTCTGCACAGATTAGACTGGCAGCTTCTCATTGGCATGAATAGGCAAGAGCCAGAGATTAGGACTGAGCCTCTACACCGCTTTAGAAATAGGATTGCAAACATGAAACGTCCTCAGCTCTCACGGTGATATTAATAACAAGTCATTTAAATCTAAATAGACACACTGGCAGGAAATGTATGGGATCATCAGAATAAGCGCTGTTTGGCAGGTCACCTCAAGAACTTGTGCTGCCTAAGGCCTAAAAGTGACCTTTGCTGCTTTCACTTATGAGTGGGCAGTGGTGGGTCCAGCCATCTAAAATGTCTTGGGGACGCTAGTATTGAGGTCTTCCCATCTCTGCCCATCATACCCCAACACCATGGAGTGTGACTCCTCTTCATGTGCAGAGAGGCACGTCTTCACAATGGCTGCGGGAAGCAGTAGGAGCTGAAGACTCTGATGGATGGATCTCATTGTCCAAACATCCGAGCAAACATCAGCGAGGGATTTCACCCGAAGCATCTAAACACAACTGGAGTAATGCTGTAAAACACTAAACTGACAAAATAAAACACAAAGTACCCTTGCATGGGAAGAAGCTCAATACTCATCTTTCTGCCAGGTGGTGTGTTCCTTCGCAGGGCACTTTTTGTTTTATTTCATTGGACAAATGAGAGGACTGCCTTAAACTGGAACTTCACTCTCTCAATCAACATGGACTATTTTGAATCCTTATCCTGCAAGCAGGGTCGGACTGACAACTCATTGGGCCCCCCGGGCAATAGGGGATCATGGGGTCCCTGTGTCCTTACCCACAGTCAAAGCACACCCAAAAAAGCCTATAAAAAAAAAAAAAAGGTACCAGGGGCATATCATGGGGCCCCCTACTGACCCTGGGCCCTCGGGCGGTGCCCGAGGGCCCAAATGGTCAGTCCGCCCTGGCTGCTAGTATAAGTAAATAGACAGAATAGTATATAATAATTACTTGCTTTAAACAGTTTTTTACATTTCTTTAGTTACTTCCTGGTTTCTTGCCTAGGCAAATGATGTCATACATCCCAGGAGTCTTCTGGAGGGGAGGAGGGGTTTTCTCATCAAAGCACACCCTCCTGCTTGCATGCCTGAACTAAGGACAGATGGATTTCAGGAAGTCAATGCATGGGAAGAAGCTCAATACTCATATTTCTCCCAGGTGGTGTGTTCTTACGCAGGGTACTTTTTGTTTTATTTCATTGGACAAATGAGAGGACTGCCTTAAACTGGAACTTCACTCTCTCAATCAACATGGACTATTTTGAATCCTTATCCTGCTAGCATTAGTAAGTAGATAGGAAAGTATATTATATTTACTTGTTTTAAACAGATTTTTTACATTTCTTTAGTTACTTTCTGGTTTCTATGCCCAGGCAAATGAGGTCATACATTCCAGGAGTCCCAGCTCCTGCTGCTGCCAATCATATCCAGTAAGGAAGGAGCGGGGCCAAGCCATGCTGTGTGTGTCAATGGACACACAGAGTGAGGCTTGGGATCGAGCCTGCACAAGTGTCCCTAAGCGCAAGCGACTTCTCAGGGGTGCACTCAGCAGGAGGAAGAGCCAGAAGCATTAGCAGGGGACCCAAAAAAAGGAGAATCGGGACTGATCTGTGCAAAACCATTATTTTAAAAACAGCATTTTTTTTCCTTTTACAGTCACATTACAGTTCACAGCAGAAACACTGAAGTCGTCAAACTCATTCTCTCAGCAGCTCAGCTCACACTTCAAGCACAAACTCAACAGCATATAACCTGCTGCTCCCTCCTCCCAGCCTAGCTCTCCCTGCTGCCCACTCCCAGCAGTGACTTGGCAGCCATAAAGCGCTTTAATCTCTATGCAATCACTAAGTAGTTGCTTTCGAATTGAGGGCAAGGGTAAAGGAGTTGGTTCAAATAAAAACTTTAGTGCTTCTGCTGCCCCAGCCCCCCATATAATTACCTGAACCCAATCCAATGCTCTGCCTGAGAGCAGCATTGCAGCTCTCCCTTTCCTCACTGGTTCAGAGGCAGCAGTGGGAACCACTGGCTCCTGCTGCTGTCAATCACAGCCAATAAGGAAGGAGTGGGGCCAAGCCAAGCTGTGTGTCTCAATGGACACACAGAGTGAGGCTTGGGATCAAGCCCGCACAAGTGTCCCCAACTGCAAGTGACTTGCTATGGGGTGCACTCAGCGGGAGGGGGAGCCAGAAGCATTAGTGGGGAACCCAAAAAAAGGAGGATCGGGACTGATCTGTGCAAAACCATTATTTTTTTCCCTTTACAATCACGTTACAGTTCACAGCAGAAACACTGAAGTTGTCAAACTAATTCTCCCAGTAGTTCTGCTCGCACTTCAAGTACAAACTCAGCAGCATAGAACCCGCTGCTCCCTCCTCCCAGCATAGATCTCCCTGCTGCCCACTCCCAGAAGTGACTCAGCAGCCATAAAGCACTTTAATCTCTATGCAATCACAAGGTAGTTGCTTTGGAAATGAGGGCAAGGATAAAGGAGTTGGTTCAAAGAACTTTAGTGCTTCTGCTGGTAAATTTGAGCATGAATTGCTTCACAATGACTGCAGCTCCAAAGGCCAGTGAGGGCTTGTTTAAAAGCTCATTTACTGAGCTTAACCCCTTCCCGCCAAAGGGTAAAAAACAAATGGTAATGCCTAAGCACAATTTTGCAACTTTGACATGTGTTAGTAAAAACATACATATCGTCATAACTACTTTGTGCATCCAGGTGGATTAAACCTTGTTTTTTTTCAGGACAAATTGGGCTTTTGTTTGGTGGTAAATGGTAATAGATATCTTCTTACTTTTTTATTATCAAAGAAAAACTGGCCCAAAATAGTAAAAAAAAAATTATTTTAAATTTAACGGTATATGTCTTGCTTCTACCATATCTATACCAAAGAACAACCCAAAATAAATTCTCCTACTCTCAACAATCACAGCGATACCACAAATGTGCATGTTAGTTGTTTGTACCCGTAGTACATCCTAGAAACAATAGTGCACATTTTGCTTTTTATTTATCCTACCTAAAACACACTGACACTAAAAATAACGGACAACGATACTAATTTAAAAAATATTAGAAAAAAAAAAAATACAGCCCTAAATATACTGACCGTGACCTTTGACCCTTGCTTGACACAAACACTAACCCTGGCAATGACCTTTATTAAACCTTGATCTAGGTATTTTTCTTTATTTTTTATTATTATTATTATCTTGGGGTTTTTGTTTTTTTTATACAGTTATGTTTTTTTCTCTCTGCAAGGAGAGAGACATACAATGTATCTTTCTCCTCCATTCAAAGAGAAAAAAAAAAACCAGAAAACACAGGGGTGGGCTTCATAGTGACTGATCACTGTGATAGCCAATCAAAAGGAATCCCAGCGATTGTTAGTACGAGACCCAGAGGCTCCCAGCAAGACCCCAACACAAAGACAGATACGCATATATGTGGCCCCCACAGAAAAAAGCCCAGCCCAGTCCAGTATACATACTGTCGGCGGGAAGGGGTTGAAGCTTAAATTTAGGTAACTTTTTTAAATCGGCACAAGGGACAGTACTTACAGTTAATAAGACGTGTCCCTTGTGCTGGTGTTAGCTGTCCTAGTTGAAATCCAAAATGCCCACAGCCATAATCTTCCATTGCTGCAGGGGCCAATACGAGCCTCTAGACTTGTCATAGATACTCATCCAGAGTGCTGAGCGTGCCTGACTTTTCTGTCCCCTCCTCCATTCATAGAAGCTGTGCTATAGCATCTGTGAATGAAAAGCGCTCTCTAAATTGAAAATGCAGGCCTTTAATTCATTTGCCCATCCGCCATTCATAGTCAAGCATTCTTGATTAATGCTTAAATGTCCACAAGTTCACTTTAACCCTTTTACGCCGCATGTCATGCTAGAGCAGCAGAAACGAATGTACATTTCACAAGCCAAAAAAGAAAAAATAGCTGTGGCAGCCAAAGAGTTAAGGGTAGTGTCAGACAGGCAGATGGCAAGATGAGAGTGGCAGACGGTGAGCATTGGGACAGGC
This sequence comes from Staurois parvus, assembly GCF_062004578.1. Lineage (NCBI taxonomy): Eukaryota > Metazoa > Chordata > Amphibia > Anura > Ranidae > Staurois > Staurois parvus. Next base: position 1,390,029 of record NW_028317847.1, read on the forward strand.
CTACATTGTAATAGATGAAGAGTACCCCTTGCCACATGAATATATCCAGCCTATCAGAACTTATGTGTATGATAATAAGCCCCAGTTCACACTGGTTCGGCTATGAAATCGCGCTACTTCAATGCAATTTCAAAGCTGCAAATCAGTGCGATTTGCACTGCCGACTTCATATAACAGAAGTCTATTCAAGTTGCAATGAATATCGGCATAAAGTAGATCAGGTACCTTCTTCATAATCGCTGTGAAATGCGTTGCGAAGATATGAACGGTTCCATTGTCGGCAATAGGGTGCGACTTGTCTTGCGATTTGGAATTGTTAAATTGCATGACAAGACGCAATGGTGCGAACGAGGGCTAAGCGTCCTCAGAACTCATTATATCAAACCTTCTAGACACCTACGCAGCCTCACAATTGGCGGCTCTCACCAGTTATGTTCAAACTGTTAAGGATCACTGGAAAAAGAGCAAACAGGTGGTGCAAACACCTAGTGCATTATCCAAGGTTTTATTTAAAAGTCAAAAACATACAGACATAGCATGTTTGTAAAGCTTAATATGAGAACCGAGATGGTCACAGCAGTGGGCAGGGTGTTCCTACTGTCAGTGTGGTGACGCGTTTCGGGGAAGAGTCCCTTTCCTCAGAGCTAATGACCAACCTGTGAGTCTGTTATAAATAACTATAGCTAAAATCATTAAGAGTGACCCTCCTCCCCTTAGACTTGTTGAAAGGGGACAATTCTGTAGGCTGAAAAGAATTTGCAAACGGCTTGAGGACTATGACAGGCAGAGCAAAGTCCTAACAAAAAAAATTTGTAGAAAAAGGTTACGCTTCAGCCACAATTGAACATGCATATGCAAAATGTAGAGCCCAGTACTCACTGCTGTGGTCATCTCAGTTCTCATTAATCCCTTGGCACCGGTACCTCCCGGCCCTTTAAGGGTTCCAGAAGCTGGGAGGCGGGGTGGAGTTTTAGGGTCATGTGACCACCGTGATTCGCTGTCACGGCGGTCACATGATCGGAGATCAGTACTGAACGTGTGTGCTGGGAGCGCGCAGAATGCAAATGTGCGGCCGCTCGTCGTCTAGGTCCAGGCGCTGGGAGGCCGCACATTTGCGTTCGGCCGGTGCCAAGAGGTTAAGCTTTACAAATATGCTATGTCTGTGAGTATGTTTTTGTCTTTTTGACTTTTAAATAAAAAAATTGGATAATGCATTAGGTGTTTGCGCCACCTGTTTACTCTTTTTCCAGTTGATGATAACCCTGTCTGAGGAGGGCAGCATTCCCAAAACTGAAATACAGACAAGATTCCTCCTGCGCTGAAAGGAAGTCTACCTATTGAAAGCTGTCAGCACTTTTATTTATATTATCTAATATTGACACATTTGTATGTGAGCACAGTTTTTGTATTGCACGTAATATTGCTTTAAGCGCTGCACTATTTATGATTATTGTACACAGCATTCCCAAAACGCTATCCATGGGCCACCTTTTGCCTTGGTTCCCCCAGTTTCATTCTGTCAGTTGATTCCTGGAGCGCTGAAGAGTGCACACTGTCCTCCTGTTAAAGATCACTTACTGTAAGAGCAACCTAAAGAGACTAAAATACATTTTTATTTTTCTGTGCAGATTTCAAGAGAAATCCTTTTTCTTTCTCTAGCAATCCTAAATTGTGTAACAGAATAAAATTACAGCAGCAAGACTTTTCTCCCCGGTTAATTTTAGCTCACATCACAAGACTGGTAAGTGGTCCAAAATAAGTAATACATTATATGCAAAACAGAAAGTTAATAGTAGAAAACTGGGTCATGCTTTGAAGAATAAAACTAGGGCATTGTTACACATATGCCAACTGTCATTTTCATTTCTGGTCTTGGTACAATGTACAGTAAAAAACACGATTTGATCAAAAAAGACTTAAAGCTGAACTCAAGGCAACTATAAAAGACACAATTTAATACAGTTCTGTGTTCATTAGTATGTCATTAATTGTATTTTTTTAATGCAAGAGATGGAATTATACGAATGTGAGTTGGAAACACTCTGTTGCTTCTCCTTCACTGTCCAGGACAGACTGGGCTCAGAGGAAGTGGACTGAATGATGCCTGCTAGGAAGACTGAGGACATCATGTGGCAGAAAAGAAGCAATACATGAATGTCTCTGGATTGAGGGTTAGTATTGATACAAAAGGTGATTTCCAATGTTATCTTTTTATCTTTTTTATTCTTTAATTTTGGAGTTCCATAGTGCTGATTTAAATTATAAGCAAAGCCTGCAAATAAGCTTCTCTAAAAAGGAAAACTGCTTCTGGGTAATCAGCATTCATACAGGGCAGGCTAGAAAAAAAACAAAGTTTTAATTCTTCAGTATGAATTATGAGAAATTTCTTAAACATAATCACTCATAAGTTTAAAAAGACTTACTTTGACTTCCACTGTTTTTCCCTCGGTTGTTATGTGTCTTTCCACGTAGTTTGAAGACAGTAAGTCGCTGTAACAAACAAAACATTGTTACATTAATATTACATTGCAGTCTAAAGATTGTAAAGAATAAACATAAGCCCCATGATTATTATTATTATACAGGATTTATATAGCGCCAACAGTTTGCTCAGCGCTTTACAATATAATGGGAGACAATACAGCAACAATACAGTTCAATACAAGAGGGATATGCAGGCCCTGCTCCTTGGAGCTTACAATCTAGGATTCACACCTGAGCGTATTAGAATCGCGGACAGAGTTGTGCGATTCCAGAACTGCAGCAAAACATGTGACGCGTTTGCAGTGCCATTATTTCATATTGGAACCCCAAATGCAGTGCGATTTTGCTGCAATTGTCACAAATCACAGCAAAACACGCAATGCCAAACACATCTGGCTCAGTGCCAACATTTGGTACCTATGCTTCTTTGGCATGATTTTGGAGTGGAGGGAGGCCCATTGAAAATTAATGGTGTCGCTCCAAAAACAAGCTCAGGTTTAAACGGGGCATAATGCCACTTTTTTTAGTTTTGATTAGAGTGTTGATGGGTAGATTGATATACATTTCCCTATTATTGAGATTCAATGCAGTGGCGTCACTAGGGTTGGTGTCACCTGGTGCGGTAAAACATGGTGTCACCCCCACCCCCTGCCAGGACAGGCAGTAGGGCACTGAGCAGCCAAGTGCAGCTCTCCCCTCATTACTGTCCTCAGTGACCCAATCCTTGTCCTCAGGCCCTCATTACTGTCCTCAGTAACCCAATTAATGTCCTAAGTGACCCCATTAATGTCCTCAGTTCCCCCTCAATAATGTCCTCAGTGACCCCTTTACTGTCCTTAGTCCCCCAATTAATGTCCTCAGTGACACCTTCACTTTCCCTAGTCCCCCCATTAATGTCTTAATTTCCCCCCCCAATAAAGTCCTTAGTGATCCCATTTCTGTCCTCAGTCCCCCCCCATTACTGTCCTCAGCCCCCCCTATTAATGTCCTCAGGCCCCTAATTACTGTCCTCACTCCCCCCATTACTGTCCTCAGACCCTCACTTACTATCATCAGGCCCCCCATTACTGTCCCCAGTCACCCAATTACTGTCCTCAGTTCCCTCATTAATGTTTTCAGGCCCCCATTATTGTCCTTAATCCTTCTATTTCTGTTCTCAGTCCCCCCAGTTACTGTCCTCAGGCCCTCATTACCAACCCCATTCCCCCAAATTACTGTCCTCAGTCCCCCAAATTACTGTCCTCAGTCCCCCAAATACTGTCCTCAACCCCCGGATTAATGCTCCCACCCCCCCCCCCACACAGACATTACTATCCTCAGCACCCCGCTCCTCCACAGCGCCCAATTACTGTCCTCAGCTCCCCCCCCCCACAGCACCCAATTACTGTCCTCAGCTCCCCCCCCCCCACAGCACCCAATTACTGTCCTCAGCTCCCCCCCCCCACAGCACCCAATTACTGTCCTCAGCCCCCCCCCACAACACCCCGATACTGTCCTCAGCCCCCCCCCACAACACCCCATTACTGTCCTCAGCTCCCCCCAGATCGCCCCTTCATCACCCCTCCTCCTGTCTTACTTTACACAGACAGTGCGGAGGGCTGGAGACACAGTGGGTCTGGACAGAGGGAGGGAGGTGCAAGCTGGTGATTGGTTGCTAGGACTGCCCTGCATCCTAATAACCAAACAACTCAGACAGCCCCACCCTCTATCCAGAGCTGTCCTTCCTCTCTCTGAGAAAATGACAGCAGTTTCTCGTAAATGGCAGGACCGGTGTCACCCCTCTGGTGGATGTCACCCAAGCGCACCCCCATAGCAACACCACTGAGTCACACAGGGCACACTAGAGTGTATAAATGTGATAGAGGTTTTAACCCTTCCCTAACAAAAAAATGGCTATACACTTAAAAGCCCAACTCTAGCCATAAGAGATGCACAAGATGTTCCATGCATCTCTGTGCGGAAAGTCCCATTGATGTCATTCAGGATGCAGAGGCTATACAGACGCTGCTCCCAATTTGACATATAAGTGGGTGCACAGCCCTGAACTCTGTCTGCGTTCGGGGCCACACGCATGTCAAATTGGGAGCAGCGCCTGTGTCTGTATAGCCACTGCATCTCAACTGACATCAATTGGACTGTCTGTACGGGGATGCACGGAACACCTTGTGCATCTCTTTTGATTACTATAAAAAGCAGAAAAAAAACCTGTCCTTTGCCAACATGCTGGAGAGAAGGAGCCTTACTCTGTGTGGAAGCAGTGGTCTCCCTGCAGAGGTCTGACATGCTTGCTGCAGAGTTAAAGCTAGAGCTATTTAATCAGCAGGGGGCATGCACTTTGCTGACTGAAGAGTTCTGGCTGTGGTTGAGCAGGACGGAGTGGTTGGACCTCTGCAGGGAGACCGCTGCGTCCATTCAAGGAGCAAGGGTCTTTTTCTTGCCCAGCATGCCGGCAGGACTGGTTTCTTTTCCAGCTGTCTTTCTTGTGAAAGTTTACATTTGATGGGCTGTACAGGCAGAAGTGCTATTTTCATTTAACGGCAGAACAAGGCGAGGAATCCGATTCCTTTGGGCAACCTTATGCTCCCAGCTGCACTTTTATATATATGGCTCAACTATTCAGATATAATGAGGCCTGTTCATATATCATTTATCACTCTCTGGATATTGAAATATTGTATTACTCAGTGAGCCTCCTAAATGGTACAAGCGCAGTAATAGCTAATCTGCAGGAAAATCAAAGTGCATTCAGTTTTGATGTCTCCTAATTTGTCGGTATGTAAAATAATTCATTCCTGAAGCTCAATATACTTATTAAGCATTTATAATCTGCAGTCAATTGCCGGTCCATTAACATTAATGCGTCTCAAGGATTATACTCTTTGATTGCAGCGCTGCGTTCTCCACTGTAAGTGTACAGCAAACCACCGGCTAAGAGAAAGTGCAAAGTCACCCGTCATAAAACTCACCATACAGCAACATACTGTCCATTGATGAACCCTTCAAAGACCCGGTGCATGCTGTACACAGCACTGAGCACTAGAATTATCTGTGATGCAAAATAGCAACACCTTTAAAAGGGAAAGTCTAGGTCACAGGTGTCAAACACAAGGCCCGCGGGCCGAATCCGGCCCTCCAGGCCATCTTATGAGGTCACAGGTGTCAAACACAAGGCCTGCGGGCCAAATCCAGCTCTCCAGGCCATCTTATGAGGTCAGAGGTGTCAAACACAAGGCCTGTGGGCCAAATCCAGCTCTCCAGGCCATCTTATGAGGTCACAGGTGTCAAACACAAGGCCTGGGGGCCAAATCCAGCTCTCCAGGCCATCTTATGAGGTCACAGGTGTCAAACACAAGGCCTGCGGGCCAAATCCAGCTCTCCAGGCCATCTTATGAGGTCACAGATGTCAAACACAAGGCCTGCGGGCCGAATCCGGCCCTCCAGGCCATCTTATGTGGCCCTTGCACCTCTCCTGCAGGTACCTCCTTGTCTCCGCAAAAAAGGGGGGGATGTGAAAAGGAATTCACAAGAAAAAGCGGTTACATAATGGACAGAAAGCGATAACCAGAAATGTATCGAAAAATTATGCTTTATTGCAAATTTTGCACATGTTTAGAAATTTAGGTAAATACCACAGTTAGCCATCACCACAAAATGAGACAATACCAAAGGAATTGACCTAAAACAAAAAAATATTTTAAAAGAAAGACGTCATGACCGGCCATGAATATGGTTGTGTTATAAACAGGGGCGGACTGACAACTCATGGGGCCCTCGGGCAATAGGGGATCATGGGGCCCCTGTGTCCTTGCCCAAACTCAAAAAAGCCTATGAAAAAGGTACCAGGGGCATCTCATGGGGCCCCCTACTGACCCTGGGCCCTCGGGCAGTGCCCAAGTTTCCAAATGGTCAGTCCGCCCTTGGTTATAAAGACAATGACACAAGGTCTAGAATATACAGTATGCAGCACAGGCACATAGGTATTGACTCAATATGGTAGCCACTATGAAGCCTCAAATAGAGGAGGCCCTAAGGCCGTAATTCCTTTTCAGTATAAACAGTGTTCCACTCACCACCCGTACAGTGAATAGGGAACGGTGCATAATATCTCCTGTTGTTGGATTCAAGCCCGGAGACCCGGTGGCAGCCGCCAGCATCGGGAGTGTAAACAGACAGGCTCCGTTTCCATCCAGGTACACGTGCAGATTGATGAACGCCCAGCAAGAGCGTGTATTTCCGTGTCCCCTGCAGGACTAGGTGTATGGCGCCAATGCACCGGCCGGTAGTGATGTCACACTCCTTGTCTCCGCCCCCACCTTGTCTCAGCAGTTGGCAGCATCAGGAGAATAGAATTCCTCTGCCAAATCCTGCACCTCTCAGTGCAGCTGCAGCACCAATCATTTCTGCCTCCCCTGGTCTCAGCATTCAACAGACTCTGGTAACTGACTCCAATCCTCCTCTGGTCCTCCTCCAGACCCTGAACTTTCTGCTTTCCAGCTCTGCCCCCAAAGGAGGTGCACGGTGATGTTAGGGAGAGTGTGGGATTCTTGACATCTGATGTACTGGGGGTGGGGTACTCTGGACATCTAGTCTTACAGATACAACTGGCCCTTTGAGGGCAACCATAATGCTGATACGGCCCACAATGAAATGGAGTTTGACACCCCTAGTCTAGGTGTTTGCCCAGAGTTCAGTATTTCAGGTTATCAGATAAATAAGTCACTGAAATACATATAAGGGACATCTTTTACTTCCAGGAGGATTAAGATTTCTGTCCAGCCAGTCTTGAGGGGGCAGACACAGCCCCCTCTCCTCTATGGGTGGTCAGATGTAAACGGACTGCCGTTCTGTTTACACCCAACTGCCATCCAATCCAATCTGCTGGACAGAAGGGGATCCCCATCCGTCTGTTTTTAGTGGATTGTATTGGATGAAGGCGGGTGTCAATGGATTTTATTGGATGTATTAAAGCATGTAATGCATTCTTTTGCATAGGGTTGCCACCTCATCCCTTAACCGCAGGTTCACACCTAAGCATTTTCCACAGCATTTTGAAGAAACGCAGTACAGTCCATTTAACATGATTTGCTATGGGACATGTTCACATCTCCGCGTTTTTTGATCCGGTGTGTTTTTTGGAAAGGGTCAGGGACTTGTTTGAACGCAAAACGTTGCATTTTTGGTTCTATAGACTTCAACTGAAATGTTTCAGAAAAGCATGTAGTATGTTTTTGATGTGTTTTGCAATTTAAATCTGCCTAGCAGCAAGAAAAAGAAAAAAAAAAATGCGAAACGCATCAAAAATGCATAAACAAATGCAGGTGCAAAGACGCAATGCAGAAACAGGTCAAACGCAACCTGCATAGGTGTGAACCTAACCTTAAAACCAAACACATACTAATTACACAAGTTCTGAGGCTAATTTAAAGTGTTCCTAAACCCCGGAGCCTGCATTCACTATATCCGGTCTCCCATGGTGCACACAACAAGGAAATGCAATTATTTTAGTAAATATAAACTGCTAAATACCTTTTCTCATCAGCAGTTAAAGCAGTCTTGTGACTTCAGCTGAGCACTGGTTAAAGCTTGTAGGAGTTTTCTCTAGGAGGATGGACCTCTGTCTGGACAGTGCTGATTGGCCCTGTGCTGATCACATGCACTCTCCCAAGAAGAAAAAAAAAAAACACCTCTAGCAATACACACTAAACTGAGAATGTGCAAAAGGGCAAGGTTCAGTCTGTCTTATCAGTGTGGGCTTTTGAACAAGAGGAGGGGCAGAGAAGAAAAGCCCAAACAGCCTTTTTACACAATGCAGAGGATTAACCCCTTAGGTTCCACAGTGAGTATAACAAGCATGCTTTACTGCATATACAGACTGATTTTACTGTTGTGGGTTTAGTAACACTTTAACCATTAGCCGCCCGGCCAATGGCCGTTTGGCGGCTTCAGATGTGCCTCTTCATTCCGGGTGCACGCCATTTGGCGTGCTCCCGCACATGCGCCGTTTGCGGTAATGCAGAGCGGCGCAGCAGCGGGATCTGTCACGGGCCGTGCACCTTGGACACGGCCAATGACAGATCCGAGTACCGGCTCCCGTTGCTGGTACCATGTGACCTGCTGTGACCAATCACAGCAGGTCACATGACAGTTGTATACAATGGATGGCTTCATTCATGATGCCATCCATTGTATACTAGTGCCTAGATGTGAATGGTCACAGCTAATCACATGCACATGTCATGTGATTAGCTGTGACCAAATCACAGCTAAGCACAAAAAAAAAAAGCTGAATGAATCGATTTCATTCAGGTAAATGCTTGCTTATAGCAAAGTAATTCTTTGCTATAAGCAAATTGTGTAAAAATAAATAAATAAATAAATAATACTGATCACTTCCCCAAAGTAGTACAGTGTTACTATGGTAACATTGTACTACTTTGGTCATAGTAAAATCTTAAAAAAAATATCTTAAAAAAAATAAAAAAAAATAATATATATATTTTTTTTTTTTCATACTGTCACCAGTCAGTGTCCCTGTTAACCGCCATGCCAGTTATATGATGCTGTACTGCACTGGTGACAGTATGTAAAAAAAAAAATAGTGAAAATAATTTTTAATTTTTTCATTTTCCGAAAAATTATGACATAAAAATACAACTTCAAAAAACTTGCCATGCCTCTTATGAAGTACGTCGGACTGTCTACTCTGCAAAAAGGGGTCATTTGGGGGATATCTGTACTGTTCTGACATTCTTGGACCTCAAGAAATTAGATTGGCTGTCAGTACTTCAGGATTGATCAATATTCAGATCTATACCATAGTTTGTGAACTCTATAACTTTCCTACAAACTAAAAAATACATCCTAATTTGGGTTATTTTCACCAAAGACATGTAGCAGAATACATCTCGGCCTAAATTTATGAAGAACAATTATTTATTTGTAAACTTTTATAACAGAAACAAAGAAAAATGTTTTTTTTTCAAAATTTTTGGTCTTTTTTTGTTAATTTAGCAAAAAATAAAAACCCCAGTGGTGATTAAATACCACCAAAAAAAAGCTCTAGTTGTGTGAAGAAAATGATAAAATTTTAGTTTGGGTACAGTGTTGTATGACCGCGCAATTGTCATTCAAAGTGTGAGAGCGCTGAAACCTGAATAATGGCCTGGGCAGGAAGGTGTAAAATTGCCCGGTATTGAAACGGTTAATGCAGATAAGGCACTAAGTGAGTTCAATTACCACCTTAAGCAGCCACAGAACCTGTGTGATTAATATGTGTTTGGTTTTGAAGAGATGAGGTGGCAACCCTACTTTTGCAACATGCCAGTATGGGGATCAAGGGATTAAAGCAGGTGATGATGAGGAGATGCAATAGGGTTGATTTACTAAAACTGAAGAGTGCAAAATCTGATACAGCTCTGCATAGAAACCAATCAGCTTCCAGGTTCTATTGTCAAAGCTTAATTGAACAAATTGAAGTTAGAAGCTGATTGGCTCCCATGCATCGCTGCACCAGATTTGACACTCTCCAGTTTTAGTAAATCAACTCCAATGCCTCAGCACTGTTCCCTGACTCTCAGAGAGTGTTGCATAATTACAAAAGATCTGAAGTATGGTATGAAGTATGGTAATAGCATAAAAATCTATATCCTGCAACATGGGGAGGTGTCTTCTCATATCCTAATTATCAAGAGACTTCAGAGGAAACATAAATTAAAACCGGAAATCTTCCTTTAAAAAAAGAAAAAGTGTTTAAGATTTACAATTACATGCCCTGTGTTTGGCCATAAAGAAAAATACTGATTTCTGAAAGCTCGCTGTGCATCACAAATTGCTACGATACTCATGATGCAGGTCTTGCATATTTAATGATAAAATAATGCACAGCGGATGCCAGTAAAGAAGGTTTATGAGGACAGCACACAACAATAATGACGTATGGGAATCTATATGAAGAACAGAATAGCTGATGATGCTGGTGCTGCATAAATAAATATGATTAATACGCAATTACTGTAGAGATACATTGTATATATACACTGCTCAAAAAAATTAAAGAAACACTTTTTAATCAGAGTATAGCATCAAGCCAATTAAACTCCTGGAATATTGATCTGGTCAGTTAAGTAGCAGAGGGGGTTGTTAATCAGATACTTGGACCCTACTGCTTTGGTGTTAAGGAAATTAACAGGTGCAGTAGATGGGCAACAATGAGATGACCCCCAAAACAGAAATGGTTTTACAGGTGGAGGCCACTGACATTTTTTCCCTACTCATCTTTTCTGACTGTTTTGCACTAGTTTTGCATTTGGCTAGGGTCAGTGTCACTACTGGTAGCATGAGGCCATACCTGGACCCTACAGAGGTTGTACAGGCAGTCCAACTCCTCCAGGATGGCACATCAATATGTGCCATTGCCAGAAGATTTGCTGTGTCTCCCAGCACAGTCTCAAGAGCATGGAAGAGATTCCAGGAGATAGGCAGTTACTCTAGGAGAGCTGGACAGGGCCGTAGAAGGTCTTTAACACATCAGCAGGACCAGTATCTGCTCCTTTGTGCAAGGAAGAATAGGATGAGCCCTGCCAGAGCCCTACAAAATGACCTCTAGCAGGTCACTGGTGTGAATGTCTGACCAAACAATCAGAAACAGACTTCATGAGGGTGGCCTGAGGGCCCAACATCCTATAGTGGTCCCTGTGCTCACTGCCCGGCACCATAGAGCTCGATTGATATTTACCATTGAACACCAGAATTGGCAGGTCCACCACTGGCACCCTGTGCTTTTCACAGATGAGAGCAGGTTCACCCTGAGCACATGTGACAGATGTCAAAGGGTCTGAAGAAGCCATGGAGAACGTTATGCTGCCTGTAACATCGTTCAGCATGACCATTGTGGTGGTGGGTCAGTGATGGTCTGGGGAGGCATATCCATGGAGGGACACAGACCTCTAAAGGCTAGACAATGGCACCCTGACTGCCATTAGGTATGGGGATGAAATCCTTGGACCTATTGTCAGACCCTATGCTGGTCCAGTGGGTTCTGGGTTCCTCCTGGTGCATGACCGGTCTCATGTGGTGAGAGTGCGCATGCAGTTCCTTGAGGATGAATTAATTGATACCATTGAATGGCCCCCACGCTCACCTGACCTAAATCCAATAGAACAACTCTGGGATATCATGTGTCGATCCATCTGACGCCACCAGGTTGCACCTCAGACTGTCCAGGAGCTCAGTGATGCCCTGGTCCAGATCTGGGAGGAAATACCCCAGGACACCATCCTTCGTCATTAGGAGCATGCCCCGACGTTGTCAGGCATGCATACAAGCACATGGGGGCCATACAAACTACTGAGTACCATTCTGAGTTGCTGCAATGAAATTTCAGCAAAATGGACTAGCCTATTGAATCATTTTTTCACTTTGATTTTTGGGGTGTCTTTGAATTCAGTCCTCTGTAGGTTGATCATTTTCATCCTTACGTTCCTAACACATTATCCAGTCCATATCAGTATAGATATCCAGCATGATATTTTTCCTCATTGAGATGTGTTTTCAAAGTGTTCCTTTAATTTTTTTGAGCAGTAATATATATATATATATATATATATATATATATATATATATATATATATATACACACACACACATACACACATACATACATATACACACACACACATATATACACATACATACATACATACACTGTATATATACACATACATAATGCACACACCATACTTTTGATTTGCATTTCTCAGATCAATAGGAATTACCACCCATCAATTGGAATTCCTTCATCCACTGCGCTTATGTGGATGGTGGAATCTGAGTTTTTTGTATACAGCCCACTGGATACAGTGCCTTGAAAAAGGAGCTGAATACAAATGCACGCCACACTTTTCAGATATTTGTAAAACATTTTGAAAACCATTTATCATTTTCCTTCCACTTCACAATTATGTGCCACTTGTGTGTGTTGGTCTATGACATAAAATTCCAATAAAATACATTTACATTTTTGGTTGTAACATAACAAAATGTGGAAAATTTCAAGGGGTATGAATACTTTTTCAAGGCAAAAAAACAACAACCCATGTATGGCCAGCTTTAGGGGAAAATATAAATACAAATAATGTATGGAGTAGAGGCGACACAAATATGTCACCAAGGCTCATTATAATGTCACAGTTTTCTATAGACTATACAACTTTATAGTGTATTAAAAAACATAAACTGAAATTATTGATTGGTAAAGTCCTTAGATGTGGTACTTGTATTATTTTTTTAGGCTTTTTTCCCTTTGTCACCTGGTGATCCTGCTAATAACACACTTTCTGTACGAGGATGACAATGTTTAGTGACCACACTATATCTAAAGAGGAGCAATGTTGCCAAGACAGTACAAGACTATAAAACTTTGTCCCCTCTTCTCCATAACAAAGTGTATTTTGTAGTCCTCAGAGGTTGCTAGGAACAACATAACTGATTAGAGTGCAGCACAGTAAGTTCTCATCTCACTTGATTTCTGGCAGGATCAACAAGTATTTTATTGCACTTTTATTGGTATATTTAACAGAACAAAGGAAGCACAAATAAGGAGTTGATAGTTAGGATGTACTAAATCAACAATTAAAACACATTCATCATAGCTGCTAGTTACAGCTTCTAGCTCTAAAAGATTTGGAAAATCTTCCAATAGATATCTAATCCGCCTCCATAATTAAAGCGGAGCTCCACCCATAAGGGGTAGTTCCACTTGTTTGCACCCTCCACTGCCACATTTTGTGTGGGGAGCAGGTACCTGGTGTTGACAGGTACCCGCTGCCACTTCCGGCTCAGTTTGTGGAGACGTTTGGCCCCACTCCTTCCCCCACAGTCTTCTGAGACACTTCACAGGTCCCAGAAAACTATGAGACCATTCACAAGGTGCACCGCAACTTGCGCATTCGCAGTAGGAAACCAGCTGTGAAGTCGCAAGGCTTCACTTCCAATTTCCCTTATTTATTCTGCTATTTATGTTATACCCCCCCCCAACTTACCGGGATCACAGGGTGCTTCTCAGGCAAGGCTGTGCGTGGCTCCACCTGCACAGCTGCATCATTCATTCACAGAACATGTGAATGGAGGACTACAAGTCCCATTCCCCACTGCTGCAGAGGGACTCATAGATCTTCATGGATCAGTGCTGTGACATCACTGTACCTATAATACATATTTACTTCCTCCATCCCCATAACCGAAGGTTCATATGCCAGTACAGACCTGGGACTGGGAGAATGGAGGTCTACAAGTCCCATTCTCCACTGCTGCAGAGAGACTCAGATCTTCATGGATCAGTGCTGTGACATCACTGTACCTATAATATGGAGGACTACAAGTCCCATTCTCCACTGCTGTAGAGGGACTCATAGATCTTCATGGATCAGTGCTGTGACATCACTGTACCTATAATATATATTTACTTCCTCCAGCCCCATAACCGAAGGTTCATACGCCAGTACAGACCTGGGACTGGGAGAATAGTCTTCAGGAACCTGTGTATGGGACCCAGGGCTTTTTTTCAGTGGGAACACACGGGAACGCAGTTCCGGCACCTCCATCACTGAATGTAAGTACAGTAGTGGCAAGGGGTCCCAGGATGTGCTGAAGGGTCTTTTGATGCTGGCTGCTGTGGCATCTATTTTTGCTAGGTGGGATCTATTTTTATGTGGAGGTCTATTTTTGCTGAGGTTGTGGTATTATGTTGCTGGGAGTCAAATTGTTGTTGGAAGGGATCTACTGTTGAGGGAGGGGGTCTGTTGTTATGGCTCCTGGACAGTCAATTGATGTGACTGCTGTGAGATCTATTGTTGCTCATGGGGTCTGTTGCTGTGGTGAAATTTTTTTGTTGGGGTCCTTTGTTGCTGGGGGGGAGTCTATTGTTGCTGGCTGTGGGGGATCTATTTTACTGCTTTTCTTGTTATCATTAACAACTTCCATACAACTTACTTTGCACCACAAAATTATACTTGGTTCTATATTCTCTAAAAGGGGTGGTACTGGGAGGTGGGTAGGGTTGGAATCAAGGGACGGTCCTCGGAGGTGGGTAGGGGTGGAGACGAGAGGTGGCTCAGAAAGCAGGGAGTTCCTGCATCTATTATCTGAGAGAAAAAGCCCTGATGGGACCTATGATCCAGGGACAGCAGTTGCAATGTTCTGCAGGCACCAAAGCAAACATGTAATTAATGCATTTTTTCTATCAATGTGGGTGCATTATTGAATTTTTGCAAAAGGTATAATTTGCCTTTAAATTCTTCCCACTGCTCATTTCAACAATAATTTCATGTTTTTAGGTATAATAATAAGAAGGTTTCTGAGATACCGACGTTCTAAGTGTCATAAACATGTAGGAGGCAGTCTGCCAAGACGAGCTGATCTAGAACTGTACGTCTGCTGCATCGAATGTTATAGTATATCTAAAGCCAAAACTTATTTTCATTTTGGAGTAAATGTGGACTAGTCAAAACCCCTGTCAGGTTTTTATCTGACATCTGTTTAATAATCAAGAAAGTTCCATTTATATCCTGTACTGTAGACACAACAGTAGGTGAGAGGAAATTTCTCCAAAGTGAGGTGAATCCCATCCAAAGAAAGTGTCCCTGTTGGAAGATTTCTCCTCTATTCCTCTTCTGGTGACAACTCATACATTTGGATTTTCTCCCACTTTCACATCCAGTGACATTGGCCATACGAAAGATAGAAAGGGTGAATCTATCTAGCGGGAAACAGCAAGAAAAACCTGGCAGGGGTTCTAACATATCTTACCACTCCATCCAAAACTAAAAGAATAGTTTTGTCTTTAGATACACTTTAACCACCTTCTGCCCACCCTATAGTCCAATGACGGGTGCAAGGTGGTTCTCTCGTTCTGATAGGACGTCATATGACGTCCTACCATTCTCACTGCGCTTGCGCGGCTCAGGGAGCGCCCAGCGCGGCGATCGCCGGTCCGCTGTGTCCCTGAGACACAGTGGATCACGGAAAGGGCCGAAGATGTCAGCTCGGTCATGTGATCAGCTGTGTCCAATCACAGCTGATCACATGTAAACACGGAAATGCCGGTTATCGGCATTTCTCTCCTCTCGAGTGGTCACGCTGACAGCTCGAGAGGAGAGCCGATAATCGGCTTTCCGCGGAGGGGATATGTACACTGATCATCAGGGCACTGATGATCAGTGTGGCCCCAGAAGTGCCACCTGTCAGTGCTCATCAGTGCCACGTGCCAGTGCCCATCAGTGCCACATATCAGTGCATACCAGTGCACATCAATGCCACATATCAGTGCCCATCTGAGCTGCCTTTCAATGTCACCCATCAGTGCCACCTATCAATGCCAATCAGCGCCACCTATCAGTGCTGCCAATCAGTGCTGCCAATCAGTGTCGCCTATCAGTGTCGCCTATCAGTGTCGCCTATCAGTGTCGCCTATCAGTGTCGCCTATCAGTGTCGCCTATCAGTGTCGCCTATCAGTGTCGCCTATCAGTGTCGCCTATCAGTGTCGCCTATCAGTGTCGCCTATCAGTGTCGCCTATCAGTGTCGCCTATCAGTGTCGCCTATCAGTGTCGCCTATCAGTGTCGCCTATCAGTGTCGCCTATCAGTGTCGCCTATCAGTGTCGCCTATCAGTGTCGCCTATCAGTGTCGCCTATCAGTGTCGCCTATCAGTGCTGCCTATCAGTGCCGCCTATCAGTGTCGCCTATCAGTGTCGCCTATCAGTGCTGCCTTTCAGTGCCCATCAGTGCTGCCTTTCAGTGCCCATCAGTGATGCCTGTCAATGCCCATCAGTGCAACCTATCAGTGCCCATCAGTGCAGCCTCATTAGTGCACATCAGTGAAGGAGAAAAATCACTTATTTACAAAAATTGTATAACAAAAACTAAGAAAAAACGTTTTTTATTCAATATTTTCAGTGGTTTTTGGTTTGTTTAAGAAAAAATAAAAATTCCAGAGGTGATTAAATACCACCAAAAGAAAGCCGTCTCAAAAAAATGATAAAAATTTCATATGGGTACAATATTGCATGGCCGCGCAATTATCATTCAAAGAGTGACAGCGCTGAAAGCTGAAAATTGGCCTGGGCAGGAAGGGGGTATAAGTGCCCTGTAGGCTTGTGGTTAAGGAATAACAAAAGCACAATACCAGGCAGCTCAAAGTTTTAAAAGACCTTGGTGCTTGTTGTGAATGGTGAGCCTCTCTCTAATTGATATTTGTCAAACAAAGATCAACTTCTAAGTCTACCTTGGCTGTAGCTCTGATTGCATTGCATTTCCTGAATGCATCCTAGAAGTTGTGTGCATTCATTTAGTGCAAAGTTCCCTTTAGGATTTAAATATGAAAAAGTAACATTGTGGGTCTAAATCAAAGCTATCCAAGGCCTAGGGAAACAGGAAAGATTTACTTGCCTAATCCTTAGTGGTGCTAGACCAATTCCCTCAGCATCTTCTTCCACATGTTTCAGCAGTCTAAGGTCCCAGCTTCATCAAGAACAATGCAGAGTTCATAGCCCTGCATCACATGTGATGCCAAGGGAGTGTCCACAGCCCCACTGCAAGGAAGAATTTTCAGATTTCCCGGAGTTGGGCTTTAACTGTCTCTATCCCAAAAGTAGCCTTCACCCAGCTTTCAATAATTTATCATTGTGTACAATTGTGTTGGAGAACAGAGGGACAGAGGAAAATCATTTAAATCCTTTACATGACATTAATATGATCAAAATCAGTGAAAAATCAAGGCGCTAATCCCATTATTAAAATGAATACCCACAATATTGTGTGAACAATTATAACCAAAACATTTTTTACAATTCAAAGTTTGAATAAATGCCCATTCTTTCAAATGCTCCATACAATGCTTTCAATAACTTTTTTCAATACTATAGTGCTTTCATTCCATGACTGTTGGACTTGCAGAATCCCCGAGGCTGATACTTACCTACTCCATAAAACCACCACCCCCCTTCAAAAACCTTCCGCACCCAAATAAACACGCAACTCTCTTTCTGGTGTAAAACTGGCCATAGCAGCCATTTATTTACCATAATTCAAACATAAAATTTCTTACAGTAACTTAATTGATACCTGACAGTAAGATCCCAAACCGGGTCCAAGGTCTTCGAAGGCACCATTACTCCCAGCACAAACTCGGCTGTATCTGATACCCAATGAAAGGCCCCCAGCCGCTACTACACCGCCTCGGGGACAATACTACAGTTACTTAGTCCCAGATACAGCCAATGAACTCCCACATTACCAACATGACCTTTTATTGGGAAGGGACACCCATACCTACGATGGGCCCAACCCATAATTCACCAACTTGTCACTCCAACACCTCCTTCAAAGACCCATCAACCCCTGCCGGCTGCCATGACAAAACGAACAAACACTTCGGGACACAACAGCTGTCCTGAACACTGAACAAACACAGAGAACCCACATAAAACAAACACCACGAACAACTAACCAAACAGCAAAACCAACACCAGGACAAACACAAGGACAAAACTATAACTAACACAACAAACAGAATACAAATAACCAACTCCAGGGTGGGAGAAACCACCTCCGTGATGGCACAAGCTCTGACAAGACCCAACCCCCCTTTTCAAATCCTGCAAGACCACCCCACAATGATGCGTACTCCAATCAAGTAAGTAACCACCCCCACCCCCACCACCCCCACCCCCTTTTCTCTTGCTTAGACTCCCACCCAAATTACACTCTCCGCCTCGTCTGCACGCCTCAGTCATGCTGGCCCTCCCTTATAGCTTCACTCAGTCCAGGCCTTGACTTTACTATGCCCAAAACCAGTGATGTATCCAATCGATCACCTATTTCCCCACATGTAATAAGATTGAATGACTTACTAGAAGTCTATAAGTATAAGCATATCATATAATCCAACCCAAATTGGGGGAAGGTGGACGTCACCAAGATCTTCTCCAGCTCTCTCCCTTAACAGTGGGATATGGCAATGTGTATACTCAAAGAAAAAGATCGCTACCATGGTGTAGTATGTTTAATAAATGTAGAAACATTTTATAAAATTGCACTAGCATATCATGTGCTACTGACGGCACTATCACAAAGGTATGGGATGAATACAAAGCGCTACGCCCCACCGCTCACCTTATGTGAGCCAATGTGCGTTCCAAAGGCCGGATACAAATCACCGAAAGTGACGTGCTCCTCGAGCTTCCTAATGATGCAATTCCATGAAATGCATTGAGGCCCAGCCATTGTCGTCACTTCCAGTCCCCATTGTACGTGATTTCTGGTGGTTTAGATCTGGTCTTTGGAACACACGCCGGCTCACACAGGGTGAGCGGTGGGGCATAGCGCTTTGTATTCATCCCATGCCTTTGCGATAGTGCCATCAGTGGCACATATGTGAATGCAATTTTATTTAATTTTTCTACTTTTAATAAACATACTACACCATGGTAGTGATCTTTTTCTTTTGAGTGTACACATTGCCGTATCCCACTGTTAAGGGAGAGAGCTGGAGAAGATCTTGGTGACGTTCGCCTTTCCCAAATTTGGGTTGGATTATATCAGTGGTCTCCAAACTGTGGCCTAAGGGCTGGATGCGGCCCTTTGCTTGCTTTTTCCAGCCCTTGAGGTACTATTTCATCCACTGATACCAACAATGGGACATTATTCCCGCTACTGACACCAATGAAGGAGCACAATATGTCCCAATTACAGTCAGATCCATAAATATTGGGACTTCGACACAATTCTAACATTTTTGGCTCTATACACCACCACAATGGAACTGGACCTTTTATCTGCTCATTGTAATTGGGATAATGAGGGAATAACACACACCTGGCCATGGAACAGCTGAGAAGCCAATTGTCCCATTACTTTTGGTCCATTAACAAGTGAGAGGCACATATGCAAACTGTTGTAATTCCTACACCGTTCACCTGATTTGGATGTAAATACCCTCAAATTAAAGCCGACAGTCTGCAGTTAAAGCACATCTTGTTCGTTTCATTTCAAATCCATTGTGGTGGTGTATAGAGCCAAAAATGTTAGAATTGTGTCGATGTCCCAATATTTATGGACCTGACTGTACATCAATGATCGCACCCAATGACAACAGTAATGGGGAACAATTCCTCCCAATGACATCAACGATGGGGCCCAACAACAGTAATGATGGGTCACAATAACCTCCCAATGACACCAATGATAGGGCACAATTCCTCTTTCCTTTGGGCACATTAATGGAATGAAAGCACTATAATATTGAAAAAGTCACTGAAAGCATTATATGGAACATTTGAAAGAATGGACATTTATTGAGACTTTGAACTGTAAAAAATGTTTTGGTTATAATTCTTCACACAATATTGTGGGTATTCGTTTTAATAGCGGGATTAACGCCTTAATTTTTCACTGATTTTGGTATAGAGTGTATTTACACTATACATTGCTGCTTTTCCTTTTTCATGTACACGATATGGGACGGCGCCCCTTTGTAGTGATTGTTTTATTAACATGATCAAGACAACGCAAATCTCCCAATATTTTGTAAGAAAATACATTTACCCATGTAGATTACGAGAGCTTTGGAGCTTCTCAGAGTAAAGCAGACTGTCATCTCCAAACATAATATAGGCAACAAAAACCGCTGCAATGTAAGTAAAATATTTTCTCCTTCTGTTATTATCCAAACACTTGCTAGTAAAGTATGCTGAGACTTTTTGTTCAGTGTGAAGTGCTATAGATTTTTAAGCAGGTGCAGTCTATTTTCTGCACTGCAGGTGGCACTCAACTGCAGCAGCATTGCAAAGGGAGAGGAAGTCAAGAGAATCATACTCCTTTATGGCTTTCTGGGTCACTGGGTAAACGATCTGGTTGGATGCTGCTGCCCCATGTGATTCTGGTGGCCAACTTGGGTCAGGCAGAGTCTATTAAGGACCCTAGGCCCTAAGTTTGGTGAGCATCTTGCCAATGGGCAGTGTAGGTTCAAGATGAGTAGGGACAGGATAGGGACATCCATCCCTCCTGAAATCCTCCCTCTTGGGTGCAGACCGCCCAGGCTGCTTTCCGCCCTCTAAGACCAAGGGCATTTGCTTTTACATTTATTCCGTTTTTTGCAGAAGAAAAATAGGGGTTTCTTCCGTTAAAAAAAAAAAGATGTTAATCGATGCGGACATTAACCTCCCTGGCGGTATTCCCGAGTGTAGCTCGGGGTAGAGTTTCAGTACCAAAAGTGGTAACCCCGAGCTACACCGAGCTATGCGGCGTTGCTCAGGGATTCCATGCAGCGCTTACCTTGTCCTTCGCTCCCGCGATGTCCTTCCTGCAGTGTCCCCGGCCTTCTCCTCCGGCCGATGCCGGCATCCGGTTTCCGTGTTCCGGTCCCTGTGACGTCGGGATATACAGGGGCCGGATTCGGTGGCAAATTTAAAAATTTTAAAAACTGTAATTTTTTTGTAAACGAATATTACATAGCAAAACATTGCTGTTTCAAAGCATTTCACATACATTTTGTCCAGAGTGCTTTGTCCTGTGCCCTGCCTGCATTTTGTCTGTTCTTTCTGCCTGGAAACTTAGAAAAGTCCATGGCGTCCAAAAAGCGTCCTTTTAGGTCAAAAGCGGTTTTAGACCAGCTAGAGAACATTGATAGTAAATCAGAACCACCTGCAGAATTGAGTGATAATGATTCGTGGGGAAATTCGTCATCAGACACTGAAAAGGATTTTGCGACTTTGCTCAGTGATGTGCGAACTTGGCGCTATATTTCAAATTTCAGTGTTTTTAGTTTGATTATATTATTGAATTAAATTTATTATTATATTATTTTTTATGATTTATTAAAATATAATTTATGATTTCGTGTTTCAAGTTTTATCATACCCGGGATGTTTACTAGACTCTTGTTCGGACAGATTTCATTGGGTTATTCCTAAAAATTACAGGCCTACAATAAAAAAACTACATATTTCCATGCAAAATAATGGTACCGCTTTCAGCACCAAAAATCTGAAATAATCATACTGCCAGGGAGGTTAATGGATGTAAACAGATGATCATCCGTTTACATCCGCTAGTCCATAGAAATACATGGGTGTCCATTTTTCATCTGTAAATGGACAGATGAAAAACGGACATAGGAGACGCCATATGAAAGGGGCCTTATGCTTTTAGGCACTGTACAAAGTTACATCAAAAGCCTGCATCCCAAGGTAGTGGAAAATGTCCGAGCTAACATTCCCTTTCATCTGCAACTGCAAGAAGACATCTTCCTGCAATTAATCTGTAGGGGGAGCCACAGGGAAGACATTGCCCACTTGCCCCACTGCTATGCAGCACTTCTGGATAAAAATTAAAGGATTTTACTTATTTTGCAGTTCATTCTTTAAATTAGGGGTAGACGACCCTGGCAAGGATGAGGACTGTGATCTGTATTGAGCGTATTGCAAAATGAGAGGTCAGTTCTTTACCTTTTAACCATAAGTGCTGCATTGTAATGGGGCAAGAGCATTGTGTACTCCCTGTGGCTCCCTCTACAGTTTAATTGCAGGTAGATGCCTTCTCGCAGTTGTAGATGACAGGGAATGGTATCCTGGACCAGGGGCGGACTGACCATTTGGAAACTCGGGCACTGCCTGAGGGCCCGGAGTCAGTAGGGGGCCCCATGAGATGCCCCTGGTACATTTTTCATAGGCTTTTTTGAGTTTGGGCAAGGACACAGGGGCCCCATGATCCCCTATTGCCCGGGGGCCCCATGAGTTGTCAGTCCACCCCTGGCCTGGACGTTATTCATTACCTTGACATGCAAGCTTTTGATGTCACGTGTACAGAGCATAAACACATCAATTTGAGAAATCAGTAGTATTTGTTGCATAGCTCCCATTTGCCCCTTATTTAAAGGGACTGTCCTTTTCGAAATGAACCATTTCTTCTACTTTGCTCATTAGATGTCCATAATTTGGTCTGATGTATAGACCTCTATACAAAAAATACATTTGCACTTTTTTACTATCAGTAATGTTTTACTGATATGTAATATACAGAGAGCAGGGGTCAGGAGTATGTAACCTACTGAGTGCAGGGAACAGGAGCAGGAGTGTGTAATGTACATCTTCATATTTAACTTCATATTTAACTGTAGCACCACCCCCTCAGGGGCCGCTGGATTTTGAATGGGTCCCCTATGGCCAGGCAACACACCTTGTACACTGGAGTCAAAGAACAGTCCTTGAGCTTGGTTTTGTGATTTTGATAAGGGGTTAAGCACTTGGATGGGGTCTATATGGAATGCCCGAGGAACTGCAGAACTTGAGGACAAGCTCCTTAGCAACTATGTACAAAAATTCGGACAGAATTGTCTCTTCTTAGAGAGCACTAAAGGCTCTTAAGTGTACTTCCTCAGACCCCAGATTATTCCTCCTCTTCACCCAGCTGTCTGAGGGTATCCCTGAGCAAGGGAGCCCAAGAGCTGCCAATTGAGCAGTCCCAGATGAGAACTAGTTGGGTATTACACCTGACCGCCCTCTCTCCTTATCTGACCCAGAGGGTGTAGGAGTACTCACACTGTCCTCTCCTGCTAGCTTAGTGGGTTGGTGGCTGCCTTCAAGCCTTACGCGGGGCTGGCTCCTTCCCTGCTGCACAGGATGTCCTCTCTTGGAGATGTTGAGGCAGTGGAGATCCTTCTCTCCAGTATCCTGCCTGTAGGTGGGCTCTCCTCCCTGGGGCCTCCTCCCAGGCTTCACACTGCAACCTTCCTCAATCTATCAACACTGACTCTGCTCCCCAGGCTCTGTCACATTTAAGGGTTGCCCTGGTCACCATGCCCAGCCTCCTGCAAGGTCCCTCAAACATGCAGATCTAGCGGTCCTCCACCCCTCTTCCAGAAAGCTCTCAGGTTTCTGTAAAGGTGGGAGGGCTCCAGATGCCCTGACCTGCTAGAGCCTCCCAGCCTGTCCTGAAGTAACCTCACTCTTAGGCTGACTCATTCAAGGCTGCTACTCAGCCTCGAACAAAAACCTAGCTAGCTAACATTGAAGGTGTTACACAACACTTCCTGGTTCCCTGCTTTGTGTTCTGGTTCATCCCATCAACCACTATAGCATTGCTGTGTCCTGTAGTGACAGAGGATGGCAAATGGAAGTTAAGTTCATGGCGGTGGGGCACAGGCATACAAACCAAGTGTTAGATGCAAGGATTCTCCTTGAGCACATGGCTCCCCATCTGATGGAGAGATAAGTATGAAAAGTCTGCCTTTGCAGGGACAAAAGTCACTTTACATACACACCAATATTACAGTATTTTTTACATTAAGCAGATCACAATATATATGAATGAATACACAAACATACCAAGTATAATTTCCCTTTAAATATCTTTCTGCAGTATTTGGCAAGGTAAATGAAATCAGATCACTGCAGAGGGGAGCACAGTGATACGATAGGCTTTGATATTGTCTGATTAATTTTTTTTCGCAGCCCGTTCACATGCTGCCAACGTTATTGTGGAAACATCTAACACTAGCAGTATATGGAATATCTTGCAAATAGGATTAACAGAATTTAATTTTAAGAACAATCCCATCTTTGAACACAAATCTCTACAACAAGAGGATTCGGAGAAAGTTGGAAATATAATTTATACAAGAAACAGGAAATTACGGTAAGTGGTTATATTAGAATAGTAATTTGAACACAATATTGTGCCCCTTGACTTAACAGTAATGAAGGTACCTGCCTCTGATTTAAGAGACAAATCTAAAACTTGCTTAATTGTTTTTCTATAAAATTAGCTAAACCCAACACTGATGTTATAGAAATGCAGATTCAAGGCATATATCAGGATATTAAAGGAGGCCCTCTCAACGTAGTAATATAAAATCTATTTTTCCAACCTGCTTGTAAAGATGCAAGTTTTATGACAATCATCTTTATTCTTACAAGTCAGCAAGTCCAAATAAAGAGAACCTGTCTACTGGAGCGATTATGTCACAAAACCAGATCCCCTCGAGCGTTCTTCTACAAATTCGCCTTCTTCACCTACACCTCCTCCCTCCACGCTGCCAAACAAGCCAACTTCGTAACCCTCATCAACACCCTCTCCACCTGTCCTCACCGGCTGTTCTCCACTTTCAACTCCCTACTCTCTCCCCCCCCCACCTCCACCCATTACCTCACTCACCGCCCATGAAATTGCCAATCACTTCCAAATCAAGATCGACGCAATCCGTAAAGACATCGCCAATGCTTAATCCACCTCCCCACCTAGCCTCCCTCCCACGATAACCCCCTCAACTCTCCCCTCCTCTGACCTCGCAACTGCCTTGCCCCCCACCACACCTAGCATCCCGCACATTATAACCTCCCCAACACTCCACTCCTTCAGCCTTGCTACCACTGAGGAGGTCACTAAGGTCTTCTCAGAAGCCCGCCTCACCACTTGCCCCCTTGACCCTGTCCCCACACAACTCCTCCGGTCATCCTCCTCCATCCTACGCTCCCTCACCCACATCTTCAATCTCTCCCTCTCTACTGGCGCATTCCCCTCCCCCCTAAAGCACGCACACATCACCCCCATACTCAAAAAACCCTCCCTGGACCCCACCGACCTGAACAACCTTAGACCCATCTCCCTGCTACCATTTACATCCAAGCTCCTTGAGCGCTTAGTCTACAATCGCCTAAGCGCCCACCTCACTGACAACAACCACCTTGATCCACTACAGTCTGGCTTCCGTCCCCTACGCTCCACTGAAACCTCCCTACTCAAAATCACTAATGACCTGCTAATCGCCAAAGCTAATGGCCACTACTCAGTCGATCTCTCTGCGGCCTTCGACACAGTTGACCACCCCCTCCTCCTTAATAAACTACACTCCCTTGGTATCAGAGACTCTTCTCTCTCCTGGCTCTCCTCCTATCTATCCCAACGCTCCTTCAGCATTACCTATAACACTACCACCTCCCCCTTTCTGTTGGGGTCCCCCAAGGCTCTGTCCTCGGGCCCCTTCTCTTCTCCATCTACACCTCCTCCCTCGGCAAACTGATACACTCCCACGGCTTCAACTATCAGCTCTACGCCGATGACATGCAAATTTACCTCTCCACCCCTCAACTCACCCCTTCAGTCTCCGCCAGTATCACCCACCTACTGAACGACATATCGGACTGGATGTCGCTCTATTTCCTCAAATTGAAATTTTCCAAAACCAAATTTTCCAAAGCCCGTGCCCCCCCCCCCATCCTCTCTATCACGACCAACAATGCCACCATCAGTCCCGCCCCGCAAG
Source organism: Staurois parvus (assembly GCF_062004578.1). NCBI lineage: Eukaryota > Metazoa > Chordata > Amphibia > Anura > Ranidae > Staurois > Staurois parvus. The sequence continues at coordinate 1,415,828 of NW_028317847.1, forward strand.
CCAAAGCCCTAGGTGTCACTCTAGACCAGCAATGGGCAAACTACGGCCCGGCGGACCTTTTAATCCGGCCCGCGGAGCTAGGCTCCTCTCACAGTCCGCCCTGAAGACCGGTGTAGCATGAAAATCTGTCTCCTATGAGGATCTGTCCCCCTCGACGTATCTGCGCATGTGCCGGAGATCGCCGATCGGCTGCTAATGCCTGAAACTGGCACATGCGCAGATACGTCGAGGGGGACAGATCCTCATAGGAGACAGATTTTCATGCTACACCGGAACGGCGCAGGAACACGACGAGAGGAACGCGCGGAGCAAAGGTAAGTGAATTGACACAGGGGGGACTTGGGGACTTAATATGGGGGATGAATTAATATGGGGGATGAATTAATATGGGGGATGAATTACTATAGGGGGGGTGAATTACTATATGGGGGATTAATTACTATGCTTACTATGGGGGAATATTTCTATACTTACTATGGATGACATACACATCATTCATCTACTCTTGGTCCGGCCCCCGGGTCCAATATATGAACCCATTGCGGCCCTCAAGTCAAAAGGTTTGCCCACCCCTGCTCTAGACCCAAACCTGTCCTTCCAACCCCATGTCCAATCGCTGGCAAACTCATGCAGGCTCCACCTCCGCAACATCTCCAAAATACGTATGTTCCTGACCCCAGACACTACTAAACAACTCGATCACTCCCTTATTATCTCACGTCTGGACTACTGCAACTCCCTTCTCACTGGCCTACCCCAACACAGGCTATACCCGCTTCAGTCTATCCTGAACTCAGCGGCCAGACTCATCCACCTTACCAACCGTTCCGCTTCTGCCACCCCCCTCTGTCATTCCCTCCACTGGCTTCCGATTGCCCAACGCATTAAATTCAAACTACTAACATTGACATACAAAGCCATTCATAACACTGCCCCAAACTACCTCACCGACCTGATACCCAAATACCACCCAACCCGTACTCTTTGCTCCTCACAAGACCTCCTACTTTCTAGCTCCCTTGTCTCCTTCTCCCACGCCCGACTGCAGGACTTCTCCAGGACTTCCCCCATCCTCTGGAACTCACTACCCCAATCCATCAGACTGTCACCTACCCTCCTCACCTTTAGGCGCACCCTGAAAACCCATCTCTTCAGGGAAGCCTACCCCACTCTCACTCTCTCTCTCAATCTCCTCCACTCCTCCTACCACTCCATCCCCCACAGCCACTTCCTCCTGTACCACTATCCCCTCCTTCCTAGATTGTAAGCTCGAAAGAGCAGGGCCCTTGACCCCCTCGTGTTTTGTTTTGTTACTGTATTGTCGCATGTACTGTCCCCCACTATAATGCACAGCGCTGAGCAAACCTTTTGGCGCTATATAAATACTGTATAATAATAATAATAATAATAATAATACTACTGATAACAAATATTGTTAAAAAGTTATACAGCAATAAAATAATTTTTATCACTTACTTATTGCGCAGCCTATGCCACTGTTCTCCTCTGTATTCAAAAGATACTACTGCCTAAAGAATCCAGCATCTGAGTGTGTAAGGTGCATGGTTTGCTGTGCACTTCCACCTCCCAATACATCACTACAGGACACAGTAGTAATTTAGAGGTGAACGAATGGAATGCAGCATATTTTTTAAACTTATTGACAGCTGGTTACAGGGTTGCTTTAAATTACAAAGAGCTAGATTTTTTGCAAAATGTGGAACTCTATAGCCCAAAGTGAGGTAAAGTTTTGTTCTTAATTAAGGATAGAGAAGGGAAGAGTTACAACTTCAAGTGAATAAAAAACAGCTGAATACTATCCGTGATTCTTTTTTTATTTTCACTAACATCCACATTTTCAGGACAAGCTTTTGGGGTATACCCCCTTCTTCACATTCCAAGCAGTGCTGAAATGAAGGGGGTACACCTCAAAAGCTTGTCCTTAAAATTTGGATGTTACTTCAAATAAAAAAAAAAATCTCACGAGCAGTACTCAACTGTTTTTGCCAACTTCAATTAAACCTATATTGAGGGAAAAAATGGAGCCAGGTGTTGCTAAAAGGGCTAGTTACCTTGCTATGTCATCTGGCTTCAATAATTTTTGAATCACTGATTACTGTGTACTGTATAAATATATGTATATATATATATATATATATATATATATTGTGGAGGTAGCTCAGGTGGGGGATCACCTTCCCTGGGAAAAAGGTAGTCCAGAAAGCAGGGCTTTCTTAAAATCTGACTTGGCGTCAGTTTTGTTTAAAAGGTTGCAAGCATCATAAACAAAAACAAAACAGAAAAGAAACCCTCACCATCCAGGCACTGACTAAACATAGGCGATTCCTATCTCAACGTTGAAGGGCTTCTCCCTGTCTCCAGTCAAAAACCTCTTCTTTTCTTGTACAATGCAAACATTCACCCACAGCTCACTCAGATATGGCTCTCTGAGTCCCAGGCCAAGAACAACTTCTTACTCCAGTCCTGCCAGATTTATACTACCTGCTGGTAGTCAGTGGACCACAAAATCCGGTCCGGAACCACCTATGCCATAGTGGCACGGAAAACCCGGACTGGACTCCACCTTAATCTCCCAGATATGAGCGCATGCGAGGTGACACATAACGTCCATCGGTCACCTCGCCTTTCATACTGTCACAATATATATATATATATATATATATATATATATGCACACACACACACATACATGAGTACACCCCAACAGATTTCTCAGAAAACCTTTACATTCCTTTCAGAATCAACATTTTCTATGGGACACTATACTACAAAATACTCCCACAACTGTGGTCAATTGATCGCAAACAAGATTTGTTAATTTGCACACACAAAAAAGTATTCTTCCTAACAAATTCATTCAAGACCATGTTGTAAAAATGAATAAACCCAATGAAAGTCTTAGGAGGAAAGCTAAATTTTAGACAACAAAATTCTAATTGACAAGAATTCAACTACAGGTGAGTCTAATTATTCATTAAACAGGTGTCCAGCAGACAGTTGACTATAAAAGGGTGTCACTTAACAAAGAAAACCCCTTCCCATTTCATGCTGTCAGCAATGGCGCCATGTGGAATAGAAATGTCACAAGGCCTGAGAAAGAAAATAATTTCTTTACACAAGAAAGGTGAAGGCTACAAGAAGATTAGCAGAGCTTTACCTATCAGTCAGAATACTGTAGCAAAAATGATACAAAACTTAAACAATGATGGAACTGCAACCATCTCACAGAGACATCCAGGCTGTCCACGGAAGTTAACACCTCGACAGGAGCGTCTTCTGATGAGAAGAGTTGAAGAAAATTGCCAGGCAATTTCAATGCAGTTAGCTAAAGAAATAGAAAGCCAAACTGGAGTGGTTGTTTCCCGTGACACAATATGGTGTACACTGCAGAGGAATGGCATGCATGGGTGTCGTCCACGAAGGAAGCCTCTCCTAAAGCCCATGCACAAAAAAGCCCGTCTAGAATTTGCCAGGGCCTATGCTGAAAAAGAAGAACACTTCTGAGACTCTGTACTCTAGAATGATGAGACCAAGATAAATGTTTTTGAAACTAATGGCTTCAAAACGTTATGGCGTCGCAAAGGTAAGGAATACAAAGAAAAATGCATGGCCTACAGAGAAACATGGCGGTGGCAGTGTCTTTCTGTGGGGCTGCATGAGTGCTGCTGGTGTTGGGGAGCTGTATTTCATTGATTGCACCATGAATTCACAGATGTATTGCTCTATATTGAAAGAGAAGATGCTACCATCACTCCGTGCCCTTGGTCGTCTTGCACTTTTCCAACATGATAATGATCCAAAACACACATCTAAGGCCACTGTTGCATTTCTAAAGAAGAACAGGGTGAAAGTGACTCAGTGGCCAAGTATGTCTCCTGATCTGAACCCAATCGAATACCTATGGGGAATTCTGAAGAGACAAGTTGAGCTTTACTCTCTGTCCAGCATTCAGGTTCCTTAACAAGTTGTTCTTGAAGAATGGAAAAAGATAGATGTTTCAATATGTTGCCAACTTGTTCATCCCATGCATAGAAGACTTGGTGCTGTCCTTACAAATCATGGAAGTCATACAAAATACCAGATGTAGTAGTTTTTGTTGTGGGCTGTATTCATTTTTGCATCAACTAATTTGAGTAAAACTGAAGATTTTGTAATCTAAGTATAGCACCCTCCTAGTTTAGCAAAGGGGAGCTAGTGTTTTATTTGTTAGTGAGGAGGGCTGAGTATCAGCCTGGATGTAATAGCCAGAAGGTGAAACCTTTATCATAAGCTGGGAGGCTCTGCAGGCCAGCCCCTCTGGGATTTCCACAGTACAAAAAATGGCCACTGCCCCAGTCTATAACTGGCCTTCACAGCAAGAAGCATATGGAGGGGTGACGCATGTCAAACAACAAAAAAGAAAAATTCCCAGCTCTAACTTGCCAGTCAGCTTGCAAACAAACCAAATTAACCTGTCTAACAGTATGTGTTAAAAATAGGGGATTAGTTAGCACACATTTGCAAATACATGCGTAATATTCCAATACATGGAATTTCCACCTGCACTAGGGCTTTGGAGGAAGGCCCTAGATGCAGTGGGTGAATCTGAAGAGTGGCTGGCTTGCACTCTTGAGGGATCCCAGCCAATCCCCATCAGGAGGTTGGCAAGGGGCTGGGCCCCCCTAAAAGTGCTGGAGCCTGTTCAGTTACAGGAGAGTTGGGGTGGGTGGAAGATAGAGAAGAAGATGTGAGGCTTTGAGGAGGCCCAGTGGGATGGGGCCTACAGGCAGGCCTGGAGCTTGAAAGGAGGAAAGCTTAGAGCTCACCGGCCCCCTGAGAGAGGAGCACTTGTATGGCAGGGAAGGAACGGCCCAGCTGATAGGCTTGGTAGCGGCCACCAACCCACCAGCTGTACAGGAGAGGATTTGAGTGAGTACCCTTACACCCCCTGGGCAGATAAGGGAAGGAGCACTCTGGTGGGAAACCAGATTAGCCACTTGCCAGTGACTGTTCATCTCTTAAAGAGACAGGAACTGAATCTCCTGTCCAGGAATACCTCCAGATTGCTGGGTGAAGAAGAGAAGTTCATCTAGGGTCTGGGGTGGTACAGTAAGGAGATGCTGGCTAGCTCTCCAACAAAGACTGTGCTGTAGAGAAGGCTAGTAAATAGTCTCAGGAAGTTGTCCTCAGTTCATCAGTACCCTTGGGCATCCTGTACACCCCTAACCCTATCCCAGTTCAAATCCACAAAATAAAACACAAACACGAAGCTCAAGGACTGATCTCTGACTCTGGATGCAAGCCTGTGTGAAGATGTGTGATGCCTGGCTGTGTAGGACTATAGGGGGACCCAAATCTTCTAGCAACACCTAAGGGGGTAGTGCTACATAAGATATACTATTAACCTTACTGTTATGCAATGAGCTAAACAAATGTTCTATATACAGTTGCAAGAAAAAGTATGTGAACCCCTTGGGATTACGTGGAATTTTGCATGAATTGGGCATAAAATGTGCTCTGAACGTCATCTAAGTCACAACAATAGAAGAACACAGTCTGCTGAACATAATACTACACAAACATTAGATGTTGCCATGGTTTAATTGCACATAACGTAAACATTCACAGTGCAGGGAGAAAAAAGTATGTGAGGCCCTAGCTTAATGACTTCTCCCAGAGCTAATTGGAGCCAGGAGTGAGCCAACCTTGACTCCAATCAGTGTGATGATATTGGACGTGTTGCTGACAGCTGTCCTGCCGTTAAAAAAACACACACCTGTTTTGGGTTTACTGGTTTCAAGAAGCACTGTCTGATGTGAACCATGCCTCGCAGAAAAGAGCTCTCAGAAGACCTACGATCAAGAATTGTTGACTTGAATGAAGCTGGAAAGGGTTCCAAAAGCCTTCTTGTTCCTGTGTCCACGGTAAGACAGACTGTCTACAAATGGAGAAAGTTTAGCACTGTTGCTACTCTCCCTAGGCATGGTCGTCCTGTAAAAATGACTGCAAGAGCACAGCGCAGAATGCTGCATGAGGTAAAGAAGAATCCCAGAGTGTCAGCTAAAGACCTACAGAAATCTCTGGCACATGCTAACATTTTTGTTGACACATCTACAATAAGGAAAACATTAAACAAGAATGGAGTACATGGGAGGACACCACGGAGGAAGCCATTGCTGTCCAAAAAGAATATTGCAGCGCGTTTGAAGTTTGCAAAAGAGCACCTGGATGTTTCACAGCACTACTGGCAAAATATACTGTGGACAGATGAAACCAAGATTGAGTTGTTTGGAAAGAACACACAACACTATGTGTGGAGAAAAAAAGGCACACCAACATCAAAACCTCATCCCCACTGTAAAACATGGCGGAGGGAGCATCATGGTTTGGGGCTGCTTTGCTGCCTCAGGGCCTGGACGGATTGTTGTCATTGATGGGAAAATGAATTCCAGAGTTTATCAAGACATTTTGCAGGAAAACGTACGACCATCTGTTCGCCAACTGAAGCTCCGCAGAGGATGGGTGATGCAACAGGACAATGACCCAAAGCATACAAGTAATTCAACAAAACAATGGCTGCAACAGCACAGAATACGCCTTCTGGAGTGGCCCAGTCAGAGTCCTGACTTCAACCCGATTGAAATGCTGTGGCATGACCTTAAGAGAGCGATTCACACCAGACATCCCAAGAATATTGCTACATTGAAACAGTTTTGTGAAGAGGAGTGGTCCAAAATTACTCCAGATCGTTGTGCAGGTCTGATCTGCAACTACAGGAAACGTTTGGTTGAGGTTATTGCTGCCAAAGAAGGGTCAACCAGTTATTAAGTCCAAAGGTTCACATACTTTTTCCTCCCTGCACTGTGAATGTTTACATGCTATGTGCAATTAAACCATGGCAACATCTAATGTTTGTGTAGTATTATGTTCAGCAGACTGTGTTATTCTATTGTTGTGACTTAGATGACGTTCAGAGCACATTTTATGCCCAATTCATGCAAAACACCACGTAATCCAAGGGGTTCACATACTTTTTCTTGCAACTGTAACTCAGTTTTGTCAAAATTTTAGAAATTGTTCATGTGTTCATTGAGATATTGATTGAAATCTCACTTTATCAAAAGGGGTGTACTCATTTATGCTGAGCACTGTATATATGTTGTGGGGTTAGCTCAGGTGGGGGATCTCCTTCCCTGGGACAAAGGTAGACCGCACAGCAGGCTTTCATCAAAATCTGACTGGTTGTCAGCTTTATTTAAAAGGTTTGCAGAAAATAAACAAAAACATGAACATAAACCCTTGCCATCCAGGCACTAACTACACAAAAGACGTTTCCTCTCTCAGAGGTGAAGGGCTTCTCCCTGTCACCACAATAAAACAAAAGCAAACCTTTTCTTGTAGGTATAATACACACACACAGCTCTCTCAGAATAGCTCTGAGTCCCAGGCCACGAGCAACTCCTTGCTCCAGCCCTGCCTTATTTATACCACCTGTTGGTGGTCATTAGTGGAGCCCAAACTCTGGTCCGGACCCACCTGCTTAACTGTGGCCCCGAAAACCCGGAGTGGACTCCACCTAAACAGTCAGGTATGAGCATATGCGAGGTGACACATAGCGTCCCTCTATCACCTCGCCGTTCATCCTGTCACAATGTATATATATATATATATATATATACACACACACATATACAGGTGAAACTCGAAAAATTACAATATCGTGCAAAAGTTAATTTATTTTAGTAATGCAACTTAAAAGGTGAAACTAATATATGAGATAGACTCATTACATGCAAAGCAAGATAGTTCAAGCCGTGATTTGTCATAATTGTGATGATTATGGCTTACAGCTCATGAAAACCCCAAATCCACAATCTCAGAAAATTTGAATATTACATGCAGTCAATAAAACAAGGATTGTACATAGAACAATATCGGACCTCTGAAAAGTATAAGCATGCATATGTACTCAGTACTTGGTTTGGGTCCCTTTTGCAGCAATTACTGCCTCAATGCAGCGTGGCATGGAAGCTATCAGCCTGTGGCACAGCTGAGGTGTTATGGAAGACCAGGATGCTTCAATAGCGGCCTTCAGCTCTTCTGAATTGTTCGGTCTCATGTCTCTCATCTTTCAATGCCCCATAGATTTTCTATGGGGTTCAGGTCAGGCGAGTATGCTGGCCAATCAAGCACAGTAATCCCACGGTCATTGAACCAGGTTTTGGTGCTTTTGGCAGTGTGGGCAGGTGCCAAGTCCTGCTGGAAAATGAAGTCAGCATCCCCATAAAGCTTGTCTGCGGAAGGAAGCATGAAGTGCTCCAAAATCTCCTGGTAGACGGCTGCATCTACCCTGGACTTAATGAAGCACAGTGGACCAACACCAGCAGATGACATGGCTCCCCAAATCAACACAGACTGTGGAAACTTCACACTGGACTTGAATCATCTTGCAGTGTGTGCCTCTCCATTCTTCCTCCATACTCTGGGTCCTTGGTTTGCAAATGAGATGCAAAAGTTGCTCTCATCAGAAAAGAGGACTTTGGACCACTGAGCAACAGACCAGGTCTGTTTATCTTTAGCCCAGGTAAGACGCTTCTGACATTGTTTGTTGTTCAGGAGCAGCTTGACATGAGGAATACGACATTTGAAGCCTATGTCCAGGATTTGTCTGTGTGTGGTGGCTCTTGATGCACTGACTCCAGCCTCAGTCCACTCCTTGTGAAAGTCCCCAACACTTTGGAATGGCCTTTTCCTGACAATCCTCTCCAGGCTGCGGTCATCCCTGCTGCTTGTGCACCTTTTTCTTCTACACATTTTTTCCCTTCCACATAACTTTCTATTAATGTGCTTTGATACAGCACTTTGGGAACATCCAACTTCTTTTGCAATTACCTTTTGAGGGTTTCCCTCCTTATGGAGGGTGTCAACGATGGTTTTCTGCACAACTGTCAGGTCAGCAGTCCTTCCCATGATTGTGATTCCTACTAAACCAGACTGAGAGACCATTTAAAGGCTCAGGAACCCTTTGCAGGTGTTATGGCTTAATTATCTGATTAGAGTTGGACACTTTGAGCCGAGAGTTTTGCACCTTTTCACAATATTCTAATTTTCTGAGATTCTGGATTTGGGGTTTTCATGAGCTGTAAGCCATAATCATCACAATTATGACAAATCACGGCTTGAACTATCTTGCTTTGCATGTAATGAGTCTATCTCATATATTAGTTTCACTTTTTAAGTTGCATTACTGAAATAAATGAACTTTCTAATTTTTCGAGTTTCACCTGTACACACTGCTCAAAAAAATTAAAGGAACACTTTTTAGAGTATAACATCAAGTCAATTAAACTCCTGGGATATTGATCTGGTCAGTTAAGTAGCAGAGGAGGTTGTTAATCAAGTTTCAGCTGCTTTGGTGAAACAATGAGACGACCACCAAAACAGGAATGGTTTTACAGGTGGAGGCGTTTTTTCCCTACTCATCTTTTCTGACTGTTTTTCACTAGTTTTTCATTTGGCTAGGGTCAATATCACTACTGGTAGCATGAGGCAATACCTGGACCCTACAAAGGTTGCACAGGCAGTCCAACTCCTCCAGGATGGCACATCAATACCTGCCATTGCCAGAAGGTTTGATGTGTCTCCCAGCACACAGACTAGATTCCAGGAGACAGGAAGTTACTCTAGGAGAGCTGAACAGGGCCGTAGAAGGTCCTTAACCTATCAACAGGACCGGTATCTTCTCCTTTGTGCAAGGAGGAACAGAATGAGCACTGCCAGAGCCCTACAAAATGACATCCAGCAGGCCACTGGTGTGAATGTCTCTGACCAAAGAATCAGAAAGAGACTTCATGAGGGTGGCCTGAGGGTCCTAAGCCCTCTAGTGGACCCTCTGCTCCCTGCCTGGCACCATAAAGCTCGATTGGCATTTACCATTGAAAACCAGAATTGGCAGGTCCGCCACTGGTGCCCTGTGCTTTTCACATATGAGAGCAGGTTCACCCTGAGCACATGTGACAGACGTGAAAGGGAATGGAGAAGCCATGGAGAACATTATGCTGCCTGTAACATGGTTCAGCATGACTGTTTTGGTGGTGGGTCAGTGATGGTCTGAAGAGGCATATCTATGGACGGACGCACAGACCTCTACAGGCTAGACAATGGCACCCTGACTGCCATTAGGTATCGGGATAAAGGTTTATTATAAGCTCACCTGTAGGTAAAAGGTAAAAAAAAGAGTACTACCACTTCGAGACTTTAAAAAAGAGGGAGTACCAGGAGTCTGGGTTAATGGCAAACGCAAGGGGGGGGGATCAAAATCAGGGTAAGGATTGGAGGCACTATGCAGTTAGCATGTGTTCTCTGTTTTTTATAAATTGTACAAATACATTTTTTGACTGCAGTTTACCCTTTAATTTTGTGTACCGGGCAGAATCTGGAAAATGACACTCTCTGGATGGCAGTGAAATTTCTGGACCTAAGCAGACTTTCAGCCAATATGTCTGTGGTCGGAAAAGTCTGAATTACGGCGAATATGAGTGATGCCGGCGCCTCTTGGATATAGTATACTGTAGAAGCTTTTCCTTGTAATGACAGCTGTCAGCAGATCATTAGATTATTTGTGTCATGTTGATTCTTTAGAAGGCAAAGATAGACATGTTCTCAGGAACAGACAAATCAATGAATGTACGGGAAAGGGATGATGCAGGTACCTGTCATTCCATACAGGAACAGCTACTGAAAGGTTCACAATACACTCGCAACTTCACTACAAAGATAAAAATAGCAAAAAAGGGTGTAAAGTGCAATAATTCATTTAACTATTATAAAAAATATCAGAAACCATCTCCCAGTAATCCATCATACACGTTTAAATCTGACTGGTTGCTAAGGTTTACTGCACTTAGTACATCCCCACTATTATGTGTACTGCACAAAAACATTCAATCCAAAGGGCCTCTGTCAATGAGCTTTGGACTCATGTTGATGGCATCAGTCTGACAACACTTTGAAACATTTCAGAGGTCATTAGGAATATATTAATATAATTTGACCTCCTTCCCATTTTTTAAATTATGGTCAATGCTAAAAGCACCATTAACCAATATTTTCGTATGAATTGTTGTCTATCAATAGTTAAGCCACTGGGGGATGCTCATAGCACCTTTTGACATTTTTATCTGTCTGTTCTTTGCTGCTCTGCTGAAAAATCCTTTAGTTAACAGAGCCCAATAGCTGAAGTTCAAATAGATACACACTTGGAAGGAGTTACTCCTCCTGTTCCCTGACTGTTCTATTCAAAGTGAGAGAGAAAGAAAGAAAGAAAGAAAGAAAGAAAGAAAGAAAGTAAGTATCCTTAGTTCATAATGATGTCACATTAAAACAGTCAATGCATTTTAGGGGCAGTAAAACTAACCCTTCATCAGGACTACAAAGCAGACACAAATAAAAAAAAAAAAAAAAAAAAAAAAAGAAAACAAAAAGTTATGATAATAATAAAAAAGAGCTTGTATCAAACAAATATTTACCTATTTTAACAAATATTTTTTTTGTCAATTAAAACAGATTTTGATTTTACATACATACATATATATATACACACACACACACTCTTTAAAATGTTTGGTTTTTTTTTTTGCACAACAATCATTCACTTCTTACTGGTTTCCATGTCTTATCCAGTTTTATACATAAGGGTCAACACCTTTCAATGTAATTCTTAGAAGGAGCTGGCTCAGCAACGTGTCTACAAAACAAGACTGGGATACGGCTGTGCTGCTCCTGACCTTGGACAAGTCATTGTGTTCATGCAGACACTGAAATTAGACTGAGCCTAAATGGACGGTAGCATTACATCAAGAAATATTTGGGCAATTTGCAAAAGACAACCTTGTAAGGCAAATGAAAATAAATATAAACATTGCATCCTCTATTGTGTTCTGATTGGTAGAGTATTGTTGACTTATAACAGAAGGTCATCACTTGCACTGCAGCAGGAACAGGAATTGCAGTGCTCACTTGCCAGGTGATCCTTCAGAGTAGGACATGCAAGCCACATGACTGTGCAGAGCGCGGGGACATTTCCTGACAATTTGGAAAGGGTTTCTGAGCCAGCCTGGTATCTTCCCTGCATTTTTTCTGCACCATCACCTGGCAGCAATAATCAGCTACCCCACAGCCCTGTTCATCTACAATAATTCTGAGAAATACCCGGAATGGGGAAGCATGTGATCCTCTCCTCCTCTTCTTAAGATGCAGGGATCGGGCCTGTAGCCAATAGCTAGACCTTGTGGAGTAATGGAAAATCTTAATTGCTCCAATACTAACTGTCATGGAGCATTTATAGGATAACCACTTGCCTTCTAGCGGATGTATATAAAATACCCTGTACAGAAAGTGGCTTCAGAATCAGTGATCTTCTTTCTTTCTTTCTTCTAAAAGTCTTCCGAGTGACTTTAGAGCCGCCCGGTCACTTTTACAGTGCACCCCCATCTCCCCATGTCGCCACCCATGGTAACATCTGTTCCCCCATCTCCTATGTGATGAATGAAGGAGATGAATCAGGTGCCTTGGAGGGCAGGGGAGACATCAGGGGTCTAATAGACCCCTGATGCTCCATAAAGTGTACTTGTCACGGCCCAAAACTATCACAAGGGGCCTTGTTCATCCTCTTATGATAGCAATAGAGTTAAATAAAAAAAATTAAAAGGTGTAAAAAAAACCCAAAAAACATGTAAACAAAATAAATAAAAAAAAATTAAAGGCACCCCTGCCCCACCCATGCCCATGCACAAATGCAAATGCACACACATATGTAAACAGTGATTGCTCCACACATGTTAGGTATGGTTGTGAACATCAGAGTGAGATAAACAATTCTAGGTCTCTAATTCATGTATAACCCTAAACAGATAAGCTGTAAAGGCTTTTAATAAAGCATCACCCATGATCAATTTTAGGTACTGTAGTTTGTTGCCAATTTTAAATCTTGACATGTTTGGTATCTATTTACTATAACATAATCTTTTATATTTTACCAAAAATGTGTTTATTATATTGTGTTTGCGTTCAATAAAATTTACTTAGGTATATTTTTTCCCAAAAATTTGCATGTGATAAACGGCAGTACAAATATTATGCGACAATGAAAAGTGAAAAACTTGTAACAACCACCATTATATTTTCTATGGTTTCTGATTTCAAAAAATATATAATGTTCTGAGTGGGTTCTGAAAAATCTTCTAGCAAAAAAAAATGTTGATTTTTAACATGTATGTGAAAAATTTGAAAATTGCCCTGGACTGCAAGTGGTTAAACTCCGCACACCTGCACGTAAACAGGGCTGCAAAGGAGTAAATGCCAGCTGAACATCACTGGGTGGTATATCAAGAGAACCTGTCACTTTATCCTTGTAAGCATGATAATTATTATATTATTATTATACAGGATTTATATAGCGCCAACAGGTCAGCGCTTTATAATATAAAGGGAGGCAATACAGCAATGATACAGTTCAATACAAGAGGGTTAGGAGGGCCCTGCTCCTTGGAGCTTACAATCTAAGAGGGAGGGGCTGGTGGTACAAAAGGTAATAACTGTGGGGGATGGACTGATAGGAGAAATAGAAGATTTGGTTATTAGCTGAGGGCAGGATAGTCTTCTCTGAAGAAATAGGTTTTTATGGATCACCTAGTGGGCAGAGTAGGCGATAGTCGGAAAGATTTGGGTAAAGAGTTCCAGAGGATGGGGGAGGCTCTGGAGAAGTCCTGGAGATGAGCATGGAAGGAGGAGACAAGGGCGCTAGAGAGCAGGAGGTCGTGGGAGGAGCAGAGAGGACAGTTTGGGTAATATTTGCAGACAAGATTGGTGATGTAATTTGGGGCAGATTTATAAATGGTTTTATATGTTATTGTTAATGTTTTCAATGTTATCCGTTGGGCAATGGGAAGCCAGTGGAGGTATTGGCAGAGAGGGATGGCAGATACAGAACGGTGAGAAAGGTGGATGAGTCTGGCAGCAACATTCATGATAGACTGAAGAGGGGATGAATTGCGATGAGGTCGGCCAATGAGGAGGGAGTTACAATAGTCAAGGTGAGAGATAACAAGGGAGTGAATAAGTTGCTTAGTGGTTTCAGAGGTTAAAAATGGGCGTATCTTGAAGATAATACTTTACTTGTGAGAGCAGAGATCCAAGACTTTGACACTCTCTTTTGGGAAAGGAAGATAACCAATAAAGATGAAAGGATTACCCTGGGGCACCTAGGAAAGCAGCTCTCCCATTAGTCACATATCTCCCAAATCCAGAAAAGCAAGATTTGTATTTCTCATTTTCGGACTGCAGGTAGAGCCATGCAAAAAATGCTGTTATGTCTCTGTGGCCAAATATGACCCCTGAGTTGTTGCTGCATAGCACAGATTTATGGTACATTTATACCATGCGATTTGATGCAGACCTGCATTTGGGGTGTTAACATTGACACCTGCTGCAGATTGTTATGAACTGCACAGCGTTTTGAACGCCATGCGGGAAACTTGCGGGTTTACAGCACCACGTTCTAGTGTAAGCCCCTGGTCACATCGGGTGCGACTTGGCATGCGATTTGCAAATCGTATGCCAAGTCGCACCCTATTGTCCGCTATTAGAGCGGTCATATCGGTGCGGTTCTGACTTGGTCGTAGCCGCACTGATCTCTAAAGTAGTATGCATGCACTATTTCTGTTGCGATTTGCATAGACACCTGTGTCAGATGCCTTGCAAACTGCAATGAAATCGGCAGGTCACCCAATTTTGAAATCGTGCGACTTCACTGTAAGGCGCACAATTTCAAAATCGGCTTTGATGTGACCGGGGTGTTAAAGCGAAATTAAGCCCAAAATCATGCTGACAGGTAGCATCAACATGTGGGCAGTAAAAACACATGGATTTTTAACCTCTTGGCGCTGGCCTCCCGATGACTGGGCCTTGACACCAAGCAGCCACACATTTGCGTGCAATTCAGAAAAACATATGTGCTGAGAGCGTGCGCCCTGCGCGTTCCCAGCACACATGTCCGGTACTCACGGAAAGGTCCCGATCTTCTCTTGCAATCGTGTCCTTTCCCGCACATGTGACCGCCGTGACAGCGAATCATGGCAGTCACATGACCCTAAAACCCGTCCCCGCCTCCCGGCTTCTGAACCCTAAAAGGGCCAGGAAGCGCCGGTGCCAAGGGGTTAAAACACAATGGAAAAAATGCATCGGTGCGAGAGAAATACATGGGCTGCCAATGATAGCCGTTCCTTCTGAAAACACTAGTTGTAGTAGGGATGCATACATCCCAGCATGCCCCTGTCGGGATGCCTCTATGCCAGACAGTTTCTTCATCGTTCCCCTCGTTGGTACTCCAATCTTGATTTATGGGAAGGATCACTCAGGGTCAATGTTATTTTTATCAGCAGTGAAAGCCACTATTGCTGGTAGCCAGCGGTTCAGTTTACATGAAGAAGGTTTTATTAGATGCTCAAGAAATACATTCAGCTCCAGCGAATCGATAAAGCAGAGCAGAAAGCCCGATGGAGTAAAGAGGACAATCACAGTGAAAAGAAAGTGATACCTCAGCATCTAAGATGGATAAATGCTTCTCTGCTCCATAGATTGGGATGACATTTCACGCTCTTACTCTCATGTATGAAAGCATCTGACCGGAACTTCCATCACGCTCTTCAACTACTCCAGGGTCCTCCTCTCCCAGACATATGAATGATGTTTCCTAGCACACTACATGTCAGCTCTACTATGGCAGCATTTGGCTTCCCATGCATTTATTAAAGTGGTTGTAAACCGTTACATATACCCAGTTTAGTGACTGGCCTCACGTGATACACAGAGATGAAACAAATCCTCCTACATAAGTTGTACCTGTTTATTTGCAGCCATCTATCCCCTACATCCATTAAAAGTGCAGAACTTACACAGGATCGCTCAGCTTTGAAAAGCAAGGGGCAGGGAGCTGAAGTTACACTCAGTGGGGAGAGCTCTGAGAGCTGATTGGAGGGAAGGGACACACCCACCTTCACACAGCACACAGGAACAGAGCTGAGGCTGCCAATCACAGACTGTGCCCTCCCCGTCACCATTTTTTACTTGGTGTCAGGAAAACTCATCAGGAGGGATTCATGCTAATAGCAGAAGAACAAGGCAATGCACAGAAAAAACAATTACTGCTCTAGATTGAGACAAGCACACACTATAGAGGGATATGCTTTGTTTATATTTCATGTCTGAAAAGTACAACCACTTTAACCACTTGCCCTCCAGAGGATTTACCCCCCCCCCCCTTCCTGACCAGGCCATTTTCTGCATTGCAGCGCTGTGTTAGTTTAACTGACAATTGCGCAGTCATACAACGCTGCACCCAAATTAAATTTACGTCCTTTCTTTATCACAAACAGAGCTTTCTTACGGTGGTATTTGATTGCCTGTGCGCTTTTTATTTTTTGCGCTATAAACAAAAAAAGACCGAGAATTTTGTGAAAAAGATATTTTTTTTACTTTTTGCTATTAAACATGTTTAATATAAAAAATTAAAAAATCACATTTCATCATAAATTTTGGGCAAAATGTATTCTGCTACATGTATTTGCTAAAGAAAATAAAATTCCAATACGTGTAAACTAATTGGTTTACATGAAAGTTATAGCGTTTACAAATGGCAGTATGTATATTGGAATTTTTATTCAAATTTTTTTTTTCTTACTAGTAATGGCGGCAATCAGCGACTTATTGCAGGACTGCAGCGGGCATTCTGACACTGGGTGGGAACTGGCTTGGTGTCACTGACATCCCCAGTGACACCAATACCGTGATTAGTGCTAATAAAAAGCACTGACACTGTACTAATGGCACAGGGCAGGAAGGGGTTAACATGAGCGGCGATCAAAGGGCTAACTGTGTACCACTGTATTGGTACAGTATACAAAGCAATGTGCAGGAGCTGACAGGGGAGAGATCTGTATTGTTTACATACAGTTCTCTCCCCCCCCGAGCCCCCCCCCCCCCCCGGCGGTGTTACTCAGCAATCACCGGGTGGCGGTGAATAATCACCGGGCGGGACCCGGTGATTGAGAACCGAGGCCATGATCAGTGGCATGGGTAGGGCACGTGTGCTCGGCTCTCGCACACCCCCTACCCGGTAAACATATATATATACGTGATTTTGAGCACCCCTGCCGCCCTGTAACAGTATTTCTGCTATAGGTTGGCGGTAAAGCGGTTAAAGGCCTCGCCCTTCCTGCTAAGTCCCACCTCCTGTCTTCACTTGGAAAGCTAGGAACTAGGAAAACTAGGAAATTTCTTTGAAAGTGTGCTATTTCAGCAAAACACATCGGAGTCAGTGGGGATGGTGAAATTAAGGTATGTTTGGTGTGTTTTAGGGGTTCTGTGGGCTTTAAATGGCTCCTAAAGGTTACAGAAGCTCCTTACCCTATCCTGGAGACCCATTCTACTCTTTTTTTTCTTTTTTTAGTGCATCAGTCCTGGAGGTACGGCAATACCAGATCGATGCGTGGGGTGGACGGAGCAAGCTCTTCTTCCGTCTCCATGTTCTAATCGTATCAGATATTAAACTGATAAGCACAAATTCTACACTTGATCTTAGCCAAAAGACCGAGAACAGATAGAGACCCGTTCTTCTGCCAACAATGCACTTTTCATTACACTTCATTATTTTTCTTTTTTTGCCACAGAAAGAAAAAAACAAAAAATGAGAGAGAAGTAAACTGAATAAAGTGACAGTACACAAATGACAATCAACTACACAAAATTTGTCAAAAATATTCTTTTTTTCCAAGCAAATTTCATCTAAATAGCTAAATTACAGAAATAGAGTTTCCATTTTGACCGACTGCAAAATTGTTAGCTCTGCAGCAAAATTGATTTTCTCTAAATCACTCCGCTTTATAGCTGAATGCTGCCCACAGAGGAACTGCCAACAGAGAAACTCCACATCAGTGGAGAGAATTTCCACCTTTTGTTCAATTAAAATTGTGTCACTTCATCTAGGATGAGATTTTATAAGATATTGAAGAAATATTCTGTTTATTTATGGCTCATCCATCAAAATACAAGCAGAATGTCATAAGTAAGGGCATGAAGGAGGAATTCGTTACCTACTGCAGACATCAACCTGAAAATGTCACAGAAGGCAGCAGAGCTGTAGCTTCATAACAAGCTCACATCTACTTATTTGTTCTAAAACATATCGTTATAAATTTATCCTGATAAATATACAATATTACCTGTAATGCAAAGCAAGAGTATACAAACAAAATTAACAGACCAAAAGACACACCATCTATCCCACTCCCACCACTGTCCATCTGAGGCTAGTCACCAGCCTGGTGGATGTACCAAGAAACCAGTAAGATTGAAATGTCTGCTTGATTCGCAGAAATAGATATGCAGTCAGATACACATTGTGTTATCAATCTCTATTTTATAGTCTTTCTTTCCATTTTCTTGGTACAATAATTGTATAGGGCAGTGATGGCGAACCTTTTAGAGACCCAAAGTGCCAACACTGCAATTAAACCTGAATACCGAAGGTTTTAGTTTAGCGAAAACAACCCACTGACCACCAGCACAAGGGGCAAAGTTCCACTGACCACCAGCACAAGGGGGCAAAGTTCCACTGACCACCAGCACAAGGGGCAAAGTTCCACTGACCACCAGCACGAGGGGGCAAAGTTCCACTGACCACCAGCACAAGGGGGCAAAGTTCCACTGACCACCAGCACAAGGGGCAAAGTTCCACTGACCACCAGCACAAGGGGCAAAGTTCTACTGACCTCCAGCACAAGGGGGCAAAGTTCCACTGACCACCAGCACAAAGGGCAAAGTTCCACTGACCACCAGCACAAGGGGGCAAAGTTCCACTGACCACCAGCACAAGGGGGCAAAGTTCCACTGACCACCAGCACAAGGGGCAAAGTTCCACTGACAACCAGCACAAAGGGCAAAGTTCTACTGACCACCAGCACAAGGGGGCAAAGTTCTTCTGACCACCAGCACAAAGGGCAAAGTTCCACTGACCACCAGCACAAGGGGGCAAAGTTCCACTGACCACCAGCACAAGGGGGCAAAGTTCCACTGACCACAAGCACAAGGGGCAAAGTTCCTCTGACCACCAGCGCAAGCGGGCAAAGTTCCACTGACCACCAGCACAAGGGGGCAAAGTTCCGCTGACCACCAGCACAAAGGGACAAAGTTGCATAACCTCCTAAGGGAGGGTTATAACCTCTGTCAGTTTTTTTGCCATTTGTGTCCCATTGTGAAGATTTCCCTTCACTTCCTGTCCCATAGCCAAAACATAAATGAAAAGAAATACCTTCATAGTGAGGGAATACTTTGTTTTCAACATTCATCAGAACTAGTGTCCCCATTGGCAGAATTTTTTTTTCTATGGTAATATTTACCTTTTGTTAGGTGGGGTGCTTCATTATATTGCACATATATTAGGGCTAATTAACATACAGTAAGTGTGTGGCCAGTGACAGACGTTTTATTATTTTAATTTAATTTATTTATTTCAGGTACTTATATAACGCCGTCAATTTACGCAGCGCTTTACATATATATTGTACATTCACATCAGTCCCTAACCCTCAAGGGGTGTACAATCTAAGGTCCCTGACTCACATTCATACATACACATACCAGGGTCAATTTAGACAGGAACCAATTAACCTAACAACATGTTACTGCACTATAAAACATCTGCCACAACAAGGACATACGGAAAACATCCCATTCACACTGAAACGCAGCCTATGGGAGCCTCAGCTGTTCCAGGTATCTCTCTCCTCATTGGCTGAGACACAGCAGCAGGAGCCATTGGCTCCCACTGTTGTCAATCACAGCCAGTGAGCCAATAAGGAAAGAGTGGGGAGCGGGGCCCAGCCGCGATTCTGTGTGTCTTATGGATGCATAAAGACGGGCTCAGGAGTAAGCACGCACCAGTACCCCCATAGTAAGCGGCCTGCTATTGGGGGCACTGATCAAGAGGAAGGAGCCAGGAGCACCAGTGGGGGACCTGAGAAGAGGAGGATCGGGGCAAAACCACTGCACAGAGTAGGTGAGTACTGTAGCAATTGTGCACACAGAGATGGACGTGGTCATCCATCTTGCTAAGGATCCTCCATCTTGTATCTCTCCCCCTGCAATCCCCCCTCCCTCTCTGTTGAGTGACACGTGTTCCCTGTGTGCTGGGTTCAAAAGTGCACAAGCAATCAGGCCCAGCTGGACAGCTTCATGGTTATAAATCCCAAATTAGCTGGTGCCCGGGTGTCTATTAGCTTCTCAATCTGAGAGAATCGTAAAACCATAAACCAGTCCTTCACTGTGCTTCAAAGACATTCCAGCTAGCCGTAAAACAGACAACACATTTAAAACCCACTTTTCCATATAATTTTAAATCTGGAGATGGGAAACAATTACATAAAAACCAAGCATATATTCGGATAGCTCAGTTTAATGCGAGTTGTCTGATATCTTACACCCCCTAGTTGAAGTCTACAGAAGAGCAGAAAGCCATATAGTTCTAGCTGAAATAGTGAACTATGCCATGTTTAATATCTAGACGTTCAGCAGATGATTCTGCATATTAATCTACCCGTGGATAGAATGTTACATGTACCTACGGAAGGTTATTGCCCATGGTATAACTTGGGAGGGATTTTGGTTCTAGTCTGAGTCCCCCGCCTACAACACCCCTGCCCAAATGAGGCGATTGGTTCTCTTCTGTAAGGAGACACCCTGCTGAGTTCCTAGAAAAAGGCTGTTATGCTTGGAGCAGTAAGTTGAAGAATTCTCCCCTTTTAACATCAGGAACCAACTTGGGAGATGGTATCCTTTGCTCTGAAACTTGAGCTGCTTAAACCAATGCTGACAGCAAGTATCTACCTCTCTAAACTTCTTTCTGTTAGCTCTTTGCTGTGTTATTGCTCTCTGTATTTACATATATATATACATATATATATATATATATTGGCTACATCTTTTTCTGTAAATATTGTTATTGCACCCTTTTGACCTTTTTAGTAATAAATCCTATTATCTGAAAAGTGTTAAACGGTTTCTAAAGCTCTTTAATGCAAATTACGAATTCCTGCCACTGAATTCCTGCTACTGTGTGTGTGTTTAACCCTCTGTATAACCTGCCTGCGGTGACAGTGCTATACAGACGATTATCCAACCATCATAGTGTTATTGCTAATATTGCCGAGTTTCCTCTTTTTCTGTACAAAAAGGAGGTGGTGGCAGTGTGAAGGGTTAATTGCGTAATTAACCTGACCCAGTAACAATTGCTCTCAGGCTGCCGGTACATCGATTGTGGTCCAGTGAGCTGGAAAATCTTTGTGCAGGGTGCAGCTGGGCGTGCAATTGTTATGCACGTGACAGCACGGTTTTAGATTGGCTAGTCCTTCGGTCACGAGTTTGGTGAGAAGGGCTGGGGTCTGACGCTGCGATCGTCACATATAGCACTACCTCTGAAGGAGCCACTGGTTCTTTCCCAAGATTAGGGCAGAGGCAGCCAGGCACATAGCAGCAGTGTGTTCATGAATCAGTCAGTGGATGTTGTTTTTATACTTTTTAAGAGAGGGTGTAGGCTGTTATGGTATACTCCAGAACTACTTAATAATGGCAGGAGAACACTTCACTTTGCTAAGCCTCCCTGAACAGACTTTATCCACCCAAAGGAAAATGGCACACAGTCACTAGGACCCTTAGATCAGGTCCGTACTCACAATGTCACCAGATCAATGGCTCCTTCAAGTGTCCACCCAGACATTCTTCAGTGAGGGAGAGGTTAATGCCCACAATGCTTCAGGACAGCCAGACGCTTTCCAGCTTCCACGGGGCACTCTTCCGTGAGCTCTCTAGACCAGGTCCTTAGTTGAAATTCCTTTGATTAGCTTCAGAAAATGATTTTGGAAGTAGGCCCTCCAGCTATGCCACAGTTGGGACCTGGATGAACATGCAGCAAACTCCAGCAGTCTGCCAAGAGGGGTAGAGCCCCTCAGGCTGGGATCACCTCCTGCAGGATTAGGACTATCTATCCTCGCTGCTCCAGGCCTCAGACTATTTATGCGCTCTTCAGCCACCTATTGGGCACACCTCCCCAGGGATTGGCTGAATATAAATATCCAGCCTGCTTATTTAACTTTCCAGCCCACTATGATTCTAGAATCCTCTGGAGTACAGGGGGAAACAATCAAGCCTGCAGTCTGTGAAACACAGAACAGCCCAAAGCAATCAACTGCTCCACTCATTACAGAGGAACCAAAAATAACTAAAGCACTGAAACTAAGAGGGTGTAAAGCACTGAAACTAGGAGGGTGCTACACATATAGGAGTTAAACTGAACGCACAGTGGAAAGCAATACCTTACTTATTGTTCCACCCCTGCCAGTCTGATTTCTGCTAATACGTAAAACAAAAAGTCTTGTCTCGTGGTTTTTTTCATACAAATATTTCTTAAGTAATATTAAAATGAAAAAAAAAGAAATGTTTTATCCATATTTTGGATTTTATTGCATACAGAAAAATACACAGGTGAAGCATTAGGCCCCTTTCAAGGTTAGATTTCAGCTTTTAGCTGCGGCTAGAGGAACTTACAGCAGCTAAATGCAGACAATGCATCCCTATGGCTCCGTTCACACACTGCGTTTAGCAACGTTTTCATAACATTCGGTTTTATGCGTTTAGGAAAAATAAAGTTGACTGTGTCCAGGAGCGATGTACCGCAGTTATCTGTACATAAACGCAGTTAATCGCAGTACAAAAAAAAACCAAGTAAAACAGTTGCATTAAGAAAAGGCAAGAATTTACTACCGCAGCTAAACGCAGTCACATGTAAATGCATGTAAACGCAATGTACAAACGCAAGTGATCTGTGTGCCAGGAGTGCTGTAATTTCTAAATAAAAAAACCTGCATTCACAAGCGGCAGAACAACCGCCTATGTGAAAGGGGCCTTAGAGACCCGAGTGGCAGATTTACTAAACAGGTAGAGCTTTTTACCTTGAAAAGCACATTTTTTGCTTAGGATAGTGAATGAAGTAAAGCTGTGCTGACTTCTATCATCTAGACAGGCACAATTAATAATCCTGTTTTTTTCCTTGCATGTGACTGGCTATTCTTTTTAAAGTATTCTTGTTTACTACATTCACTAAGCTTAGTAAAAATGTGCAGAGTGAACATACTCTATTCCTTGAGTAAATCCACCACTCTGTGTCAAGTTACCGAAAGGGATTTCTTAAATAATCAGCATGGAAGCAAACCCTGCAATAAGAAACGCTGCAAGCTGTGCAACCAAATCAATCCATCAAAAAGTGTCAGACACTCAAAAGGGATCTTCAATATTTCCGGATCATACAGCTGCACCTCCAGTAATGTTGTGTACCTTATCCAGTGCAGAAAATGCAGCAAAGGATCTTATGTTGGTGAAACAGGACAGAGGTTGCAAACACGGATGAATCTGCACAGACATACCATCAAGGAACATAAAGAAGATGACCTCTGCACACCTGTAGGACACCATTTCTCACAACCAGGCCACAATATGGAAGACCTCAATATTTTAGTTCTGAAAGGAAAATTTAAATCCATCCAGGAAAGAAAAACATTTGAACTAAGAATGATAATTCTATTTGACACTAAAGATAACGGTCTTAATTTGGACATGGGATTCCTCAACCACTATCCGACAGCTTTATGACTATCTATTAGCTAAAACTTGACCCCCTCTGGGTGAGTGTTGTATCCCCCCTCCCCCCCTTACTTTTTATGTATCTTATCTGTAGCCCTTTTTTTTTCTCTTTTTTTTTTTTTTTTTTCCTCTCAATCCATTCTAACATTCTGCTTAAACTTTGTGATTTGTAATAATACTGCTTAGACCTTGAAGAAGGGGACATACCCCGAAAGCTTGTCCTCAAAATTGTATGTTAGTGCAAATAAAAAAAGTATCACGGACAGTACTCAATTGTTTCTGTTCTTAAATAATCAGAAAATCCTGTTGTTATATTCATTTGAAGTCCCCTTTTCTACAACTACCAGGCTTTTCCCGACAATCTAGAAAAGAATGTCCTTTTATCTGAAATCATATGGGGTTTTTGCAATGGTGCAATGCAAAATGCAGAATTTAGTTTATCTACGCCAAATCGTTATTGAAGCCAGATGGTAATTTAAGTTTTGCCAGAACAGAGATGTCCGTTCCAAGTTGTATTTCCCCTCGGCGTATGTAGAATCAACAGAAAGAGTCTATCTGCACTGGCACTTTGGCAACAGCACATTAATAATGGATGGACACTTATCAGTAATTATCTCTTTCAATATGTAAGATACGACCTCTTAATGCAGTGCTTATAGGAAGTTTAACAGCTATAAATGGCTGGGAAACCATTAACATGGACTGAAGCAATGCATGTAGATCACAGCAATACTTTATTCAATTTAATTTCAAGTTTTGGATGGAATTTTTCCGTGAGCCTGTCCTTTTACCCCTATTCCATTAATTAACCTTCTGCTGTACATTAGCATGGCTGGGGGATCTTTTTCCACCCCTGTCCTGTCCATGAGCCTGGCTGATACATGTCCTCCCACCCCTATCCCATCCACTAACCTGGATGAGGGATTTCCTCACACTCCAATACTGTCCATGACCCTGGCTAGATTTTTCTCCCACCAACATCTTCACCATGACTTTGGCTGGGGGATCTCCTTCCATGCTTCTCCTGTCCATGAAACTTATTTGTCCAAAAAAAAACCATCCTATCAATTAATCTGACTGAGAGATCTCCTCCTACCCCAACCCTATCTGTAATCCTGGTTGGTGATCATCCTGTCCAAGAACCTGGCTAGGGGATCTCCTCCCATCTCTATTCTCTTCATGAACCTGGCTTGGAGATGTCACCCTACCCCCATGCTATATATGACCTTGGCTAAGGGATCTCCTCCCACCCCCATCCTGTCCATGACCCAGGCTGGGGGATCTCTTTCCACCCCCATCCTGTCCAGGAACCTGGCTGGAGGATTTCCACCCACATCCATCCTGTCCAGAAACCTGGCTGGAGGATTTCCACCCACCCCCATCCTGTCCAGGAGCCTGGCTGAAGGATCTCAACCCAACTGGTATACTATCTATGGGACAGACTTGGGGATCTCCTTCTATCTCTATCCTATCCATAAGCCTGGCTGCAAAATCTTGTCCTATCCTCAATGCTACAACTTTACATGTAGAAGCATATGTTTATTTAAAGTATATATAAACTCTAACCCTAATTTTGTTTGCTAAAGCACCGTCTATCATAAACCATAGGCATTTTTTAAATACAATACTGTTTTCCCTTTTTTCATCCTTTGTTGCAAATTGTGCTCATTGTTTTTTACAGCTTCTTTGAAGCCAGTTCCTGTCTACATGCATTCCAGTGTCAGCTGCAAGGAATTTCTTACGGAATTTCTTCCTGATGGTGACAACAGTGGACCATGCAGGGGCAATGTGCATTGAAACCACTTCTAATCTCTACCAAAAGCCAGCGTGACAGGGTGACAAGGCAGGAGCACAACTTGAAGACAGGGAAAGAACGTTGTCACAATATCACAAGTGCTTGAACAAGGATCTTCAAGGTAGGATCACCAGGCACTATTTTAATCAAAGCTGCAGAAAGATAACAAATTACTTTTTTCATATTAACAGTTATGTAGAACCCTCCTAGTTATCTAGGGGAAGCTAGAGTCCTGATTATTAGAGAGGAGGGCTGAATAGCAGCAGGTCAAATTGTGGTCAGGGTTGAGTGGCTCTGCAGGCCAGCCCCTCTGAAATTTCCCCCTGCTCTAGAGCTTTAGAGGAAGGTCTAGAGGCAGTGAGTGGATCTGAGGAGTGGCTGGCTTGTACTCTTGAGGGATCCTTGCCAATTCCCAACAGAAGGCTTGGCAAGTGGCCAGGACAACCTTTAAAAATGAGTGAGCCTACTCAGGTTCGGGTGGAAGACAGAGAAGAAGACGTGAGGCTGAAGGCAGGAGCCTGGAAGGGGGCCCAGATGGAGAGAGGGGCTACCTACAGGCAGTGGAGCTGGTTAAGGAAGAAAGCTTAGAGCTTCACTGGCCCCCTTAGTGAGGACCACCTGTACAGCAGGGAAGGAATGGCGCAGCTAAAAGCCTTGGTAGCAGCCAGCAACCCACCAGCGGTATAGGAGAGTATCTGAGTACCCCTTCACCCCCTGGGCGGATAAGGGAAGGAACACTCTGGTGGGAAACCAGATTCGCCACCTACTTTGGACTGGCCATTTCTTAAAGCAACAAGAACCAGAGCCCCTGTTCAGGGATACCTCCAGGTTGCTGAGTGAAGGAAGAGGAGTTAATCTAAGATCTGGGGTGGTACATTAAGAAAAACTGACTGGCTCTTCTACAGAGACTGTGTTTCAGTGGAGGCTGGTAAATAGTTACAGGAAGTTATCCTCAGTTCATCAGTTAATTTGGGCATCCTATACACCCCTAAACCTATCCCAAATCAAATACCCTAATAAAATCACAAAAGCAAAGCTCAAGAACTGATCTCTGACTCCTGGATGCAAGATGGTGTGAAGATGCGTGTTACCTGGATGTGCAGGACCATAGGGGCACCTGAAAACTTCTTTGCAAATCATAATGGGGTAGTGCTACACTTATATGAGATTTTCCAAATTCAAACATTTTATTAGACAATATAAAAACCATCACAAGCAACTGAACAGGTAGTGTAGATAGTAAAGTTCTCTACGCAAGGAGAGACAAGGGAAAACACTATTGACAGTAAGGAACAAAGTACTAGCCCTTCTCCAAGGAGTGAACATTGTTGCAACACAGAGAATCCAACAGGTGATGGCTGTTCCAATCATTTTAATCACTTTTAGGTTAGAGAAAGCAAAAAGAACCAATACTTGGATGGTCTACTCCAGCCGTAAACATGCAGTAATCAAAGAGAGAATAAAGAGGGGGATTGATTGAGGGATCTGTATAGGCAGCAGTCCCAACAGCTCAAGCTGGTGGGGAAGCATTTAATTTGATTAAGGCTCTAAAATGGTGGTGTCAAAATCTGGGGGTAAGCACTTGTTGACTCAGGGTTGCCAAATTTTGGTGCACCTGTGCTGGCGATTGTGTCGCCTCAATCTTGGCATGTATCATCGCCTGGGAAACTTGATTTTTCATTGCGGTTGCACAAAGAGCTGGCCTCTTCCAAGCTCTGGCTAGTCTGTTTTGCAGTGGTCATGTTAGAAAAAAGGAGGGGACTCTGGTTCCTGTTCAGAGATGAGTAATTTAGTAGAGCTATCTGGGGATCAGGTGGGATGTGTTTTTCAAACAGTGGTGACAGTATAGTAAAAATGTTTTATGCTACAGGACAAGTCCACTATATGTGTAAGTATATACCGTGCTCCCCACACTCCCGGAATCCAGCAGACAGGTAGCCTGGGACACACTTTGCTATACTGTATGGCACTAAGTACCATCTTGATAAAACATTATAAGATGTTTCCAGGACTTCAAAATTTGGAGAGACCCTATGGGTTTTTTGCCAAATGTCCAACCAATCTTTGGATGTGAAGTCCAGGTCCAGGCCAGTAGTCCACTTGGCCACATAGGCCCGAGGGGGTGGTTGTAGGGTAGCTAGCAATGTTGTGTAGAGTGTGGATATGCCTCCCTTTGCATGTGAGCCAGATATACATAACCGTTTGTATGTGGACATCACACCCAGGTCCATATCAGACATGCATTTAGTTTTGCAGAAATGTTTTATTTGTACATATCTGAAAATCTCGGAGTGGGATGCTTATTTGAGATTTTAGTATTGGGTTCAATCTACTAAATTATACTTTAATATTTTTATTGAAAAATTGGTATACAGTGGTATACACAAAAATAGAAACAATTTCCACCGACATGGTGAAATGGAGTGTATAAACATATTCATAGAACATATAAGCACATGAAAAAAAAAATATTATTAGTCAATGACATTATATACAGAGAACACCATCTCCACCAGGTAGCAAACGTTCCATCAATCATTGAACATAGGCATTGCCATAGAAATTTACCAAAAGTATAAAAACCAATTCAGGGAAAAGAAAAAAAAAAAGGATTAAGAATAGAGAAATCAGAAAAAAATAAGACAGAAAAGAGGGGGGGAGAAGAGGAGAAAGAAGAGAAAGCGGGTAGCAAATGAAATAAGGCCACTTCCGGTGATCTACGAATATTAATTCCTGTTACCGAATAGATAAAATTAATTATTCACATCCAAAACCTATTCACAACTGGACATTTCCACCAGATATGGAACATAGTGCCCTCTTGTCTGCAGTGTTGGAAGCAACTAAGTGATACTGAGGGGTACATTTTAGCAAGGCGCGTAGGAACCAGATACCAACCAAGTAGCGTTTCATAATTGGATTCGATAAAAACAGTATTAATCGAGATCTTTGATAAAGTATGGGCCACATTCCGCCAAGTATCCAGGTCTAGTTAGCTATTCAAATCTCGTTCCCATTGAGTCATATAAGATAATTTAGTGAGTGGATCAACAAGGGAAGCATAGACAATGGACAAACGACCCCTCATCATCCCAGCTGCCCCACAGGAAACCTCTAAAGGACTGAGTGTGCAAGGTTCTATGATTAATTTGAGTTTCTAGTGATAAATGAGATAAGTTGATAGTAGCGAAACAATTCCCCAGGAGGCATCTGATACTTTGTCAAAAAACACTGGAGAGAACGAGGATGAAGCCCATCTAGGTAGTCTCCGATACGCAGCAAACCCTTATTCATCCACCATTGGAACACCAATGGTGATAAGCCAGGAATAAACTTGGGATTGCAAAAAACTGGAGCTGGTGGGGTATGTGGGGAGAAGAAAGGTTTGCGAGCTCACCATCTATCCCACACCATTAACGAATAGGACAACATAGGACATAGAATAGGAGGACGCAATTGACTGGGAAGCCACATGAGAGCACCAATAGCGTAAGGATGGCAAGATAAGGCCTCAATGCCAACCCACTGGGGGACGTAACCCCTGGCCATGGTGCAAGATAACTGTGCTATTTGAGCTGCCTGAAAAAAGGCCAAAAGATTAGGAAGTCCCAAACCGCCATGCTACTTTAGGGAAAACAGGGTTGACTTGTTAACCCTTGGACGTTTTCCCCTCCAGGTGAATCTAGAGACTGCTGCTTGTAATAGTAACAGTTCCCGTTTGGGACCATGATTGGTAACGTCCTAAAGTAGTACAATAGTCTTGGCAAAAAGGTCATTTTAATAGAGTTAATTCTACCAAACCAGGAGAGTTGAAGATCCTGCCATTCTAGTAAGTCAGATTTGAGTCGTTTAAAGAGTGGGAGATAATTGGTCTTATATAACTATGAAATAGATTTTGTGAGGTGGATCCCCAAATAAGGGAGAGAACGAGAAGTCCACTGGAAGTCAAAATTATCCTGGAGGTGATGAACCTCCAAGTCAGGTAACGAGATATTTAAGGCAGTTGTTTTAGAGGAATTAAGCGTAAGACCAGAGGTCTCAGAGAAACGATGAAACAGGTGGAGGAGACCGGTTAAAGAAGTCCGAGGATTAGATATATACATAAGGACATCATCAGCAAATAGGGCGCATTTATGGTCCCGCTGACCGCAGCAGATTCCTGAGATGGTGGGATCAGAGCGGATAGCAATCGCAAGTGGTTCCATTGCCAAAGCAAACAGTAGTGGAGAAAGAGGACATCCCTGTCTAGTTCCTCGCTCTATCAAAAGGGAGGCTGATTTATATCCACGAATGGAGACTTGAGCTGACGGGTTAGAATATAGGGCCCGTAATAATGTCATGAAATAAGGGCCAAAACCAAACTTATCTAACATCTGAAATAAATAGCCCAAGATAGACTGTCAAACGCTTTATGAATATCTAATGATAACAATAGGATTTCCCTCTGTGAGGATTTGTCCCAGTTGGATTGTACGGCTGACAGCAGGGCTAAAGTCCGACAAATTTGGTCCGATGTTTGTCGACCGCTTATGAATCCTGACTGATCATCATGAATATACAGGGCCAAAAATTTATAGAGGTGTAAGGCAAGGATTTTAGTAAGAATCTTTAGATCACAATTAATTAAGGAGATAGGCCGATAAATAGAGACAATAGAAGTGTCCTTGAGAGGTTTGGGGATGACAAATGCTTTGTTTTCGTCAGGGAGCATCAGTCCACCATCCCGTAGAAAATTAAAATAAAGAGCCATACGGGGAATCAGGATATCAGGAAAAACTTTATAATAGTTATGAGGA
Organism: Staurois parvus; assembly: GCF_062004578.1. NCBI lineage: Eukaryota > Metazoa > Chordata > Amphibia > Anura > Ranidae > Staurois > Staurois parvus. Next base: position 1,446,167 of record NW_028317847.1, read on the forward strand.
AGACCATCTGGTCCTGGGGCTTTATGAGGGGCAAGAGATTTCAAAGCACTCCTAATGTCTTCGCATGAAATAGGCCGTTCCATTGACTCCCTATGGGCTTCCTGGAGAGAGGGAAGAGGAACAGAGCTCAAAAAGGTGTCGATAGGCGAAGAAGCATCTCCCTGAGGCGAGCTATAAAGTTCAGTTTAAAAGAATGACATTTTTGGAGGATCTTACCAGGATCTTGAGAGAACGTACCATTATTCAATCTGAGTTTAGGGAGAGCCGTTTCGGAATGTCTGGGAGGCAACTTGCGTGCCAGTAAGGTGCCAGGTCTATCCCTCCATGTAAAAAATTTATGGTTAGACCATCGTAGCTGTTTGTCAGCAGTGGTAGTAAGACATAGATTTAGTTCCAATCGAGCCTGATCGAGTTTAAGCAGCAAATCCGGACTGGGATTTTGCATATGCTGGCAACCAAGTCAGTATGTGATTGAGTTTTGGTGGCTAGTAGGTCATTTCAGGCTCTTTTAATTCGTGAGGACAGTTGAATAATAAACTCCTTAACCGAGGCCTTATGGGCTGCCCAATTAATCGCCGGGTTTGTATCCTCTGCTTTATTAAGTTCAAAGTATGCTTGTAAGTGTGAGGAGACGTCCCGACAATAGGAGGGGTTACCCAAAATAGATTCATTAAGACGCCAGTAATAAGCAGTCTTACCAAGTTGCCAGGATAACAATGTTATCGGGTCATGGTCAGACCAAGGCGTGGAGAGAATTTTAGCAGTGAGGAGTCTGGGGAGTGAGTGTGTATGAAGAAATATATGGTCAATGCGAGAATAACAGTTATGAGCTCTAGAATAATGGGAGTAATCTCGAGAAGTTGGGTTAGCTTCTCTCCAAGCATTGACAAAGTCATAACGATACAGTAGCTGGGCCAACTTACGACTCTGTCTAGAGGGGGATGAAGCACGGCGGTTCGGGAACGATCCAAAATCTGATCCAATGCTTAGAGTCACCAGCCAGAATAACATTGCCTTCAAATTCCTTAGCCATAGAGCTCAATAAGGATTGAAAAAATTCCACCTGGTTGGTATTTGGAGTGTAGTAGATTAGAAAAGTGAGTAAGTATCCCCCTAAGTGGCCTTTCACCAGAAGATGCCGCCCCTCCCTGTCCCTGATAATTTTAGATTCGATAATCGGCGAGACAAGCAAAGCAAAAGGGTAGGCCCATCAATACCGGATATCCTTCTGCACTAAGTGGGAAAGTAGAGGCTTAAGAGATCTCTGTTTCTGGATGGTGGTCGGAGAGACATCAGCAAAAATTTGTATCTTATGTCCCGCAAACTCCAGGTCCAGAGTCTCCCTACTATACTTCAGAACCGCTTCCTTGACCTGAAAAAAGTGAGGCTTTACGATGATATATATATAGGAAGCCCACCCTGTCTAGGGGGGATCAATGCTCTTTGGATACGATCTATTTCAGTGTGAAGATCATCGATATCGGGTAATGCAGACTGCATGAGGGTTTGTGCGCAGCTACTGAGCTCTTTAACTGACTCAGGGAGTCCTTGAATGCGGAAATTGTAGTGCCTAGCCCGATTTTCCAAATCATCAGTTTTAGAGTAAGCTTCCTCCAAGCGATCTTGCAAGTTGGTAATCATATTGGAATTTTGGGATACACTATGGACTGTCGCATCAACTTTAGACTCGATACTGTCCAGGCGTTGGCCCAAATCCTGAAAATCCTGTTTAAGGTCAGCTGCCAATTTTGAAGTAGCTCTATCCAGTTCGCGTTGCAGTAAATCAGCGAACCGAGCTATTAGGGTTGCATCACCTGGATCTAGAAGGATTGTTGGCAAGTGAGCAGGGCTGTCATATTCAGGTTCTGGGCCACTATTCTGGCTAGAGAAGATGGCTGCTATCTCACTACTCAGTGGTGAGGAGGCAGGGGAATCGTGGCTTAGTGAGCAGGCCGGAGCCTGGGACCCGGGTAGTGCTGGACTGGAAGGTGACTGGGGGGGCCGCAGAGAGTCACTCACCCCAGTAGACAAAGCTGCCGTGGTCCGGTCCTGGCCAGTACAGGATGTAGAGCCCAATTTCCCACTCTGGGGAAGAGGTGCTGCTTTATGGGAAGCAGAGGAGGTGGCAGGGGCCGCGGGCGCTGAGCTGGGCGCCATCTTGGATCCTCCTTTCCCTGCAGGGATCATTACCTGAGAGCCTCCATGGCTCTTCCCCGCCATCCTACCTGGCATAATTTAGGGGCCCCGGGGTCCAGTCTAGGTCCGGGGAGAGTCCTGGGAGCTGCTGAAGTTCGGTGCTCGTGTATGGGCTATGATTGGCGCCGGGGGTGTGCGGAGCTAGTGCCGCGACATGTGGTCCGGCCGGCCGCGCATGCGCACTCCCAATCTACTAAATTAATATTTGTGTTTTACTCATCCATTCCCATCTATAAACCACTGATGGTTAGGGCATATTTGGAAGGAAATACATTAGTGATAAGACATCAGTATATTCCTGATAGAGCAGACACTAAGGTTATAATTGCATGGCAGTTAGCTATGAAGATACTAATTATTATGAGCAGCTAAAGGTGACATCATTATTAAAGCTAGCAAACATTTGTAACTGTAAAATATTATTACAGAATTGATCTTCGACCACATACAAATGCCAGTTCTAATAAGATTCTCTGCTTATTGCCAAATTTCTCATTTGGATATGAACATGACACAGCATAGAGCTTTATACATTGGTTCCCTGGAACACAGTATCACTTTGGTGCTGCTGTAAAATATTAAGCTCACCCTGCTGTTAACTAAATTTAATTGGATCCATCACTTAAAGCAGAATTAAAGACCTTGTTTTAAATTAGTGCTGAGAGGCAGCTTTTTAATGACAGAACAGACTGTGTAAGGGATTTTTTGCAGTCCATTGCAGGACAAGGCACACAGCTCTGCTTCTTATTTTGCCAGTTCACAACACCATGATGAGGTGCACTGGGAAAAAGTTATGGTGTGCAGTACTTTTTTGTTCCGCGCAGCATGGCAGAACGCAATCCACCGCATTGCACCATGCTGCAGCCAATGGAGAGTAGCGACATGTCACTTTGTGACATTTCAATAAAGTTTGCACAGAAAAAAAAAAGTGTGATCGACATATTATCGTTTCTCTAGGTTAAAATGTAGTACTTACTGGTTCAGTTCAACATCCAAGATGAATGAAGTTCCAAAGGCATCAATTTGAAAGCTGGCCTGTGCGACATGGGTGGACTGCAGAGAGACAAGAGAAGACTGCAATTAATATAAAATTATATTTTATAGAGAATCTAGAATGGTTTGAGATAAAATTTACTTCACAAGTTTCTAAATGATGAAATAAAACCTAAAATATTTTACATGTAGGCATTTTAGTTCAGTGCACTCCCATGAGATAGGATTCCCAGAGCACAACTGTTTACCTTTTGGCTGTCTGAACAGCGCTGAACCGTACTCTATTTACTCTGGTCAAAAGAAAACTTTAGGGTGGGCCCACATGGTCCTGGTGTGATGCTTTGTTTTGAGTGCTGGCGTGCATTGTGTTAAGGCAATGAATGGACAATCAAATGATAGGCTGGTAAAGGACCAAAGCCCCTAAAAAAACAGACATGTGCAGCCCACCACAATGCATGGTACATTGTGGTGCACTGCAATGCATGTGTTTTGAAATGGTCTTGCTTGTTCAGACATGCAGCAAGGACTACTACTCCCCTGAAAAGTGATGTACACCTGGATCACTTTTCAGGGCTGTTTGACAGGTGGAGAGGAGGCGATATGTTGCCTCCTCGCTTCCTGATTTAACCCTTTCAGTGCTGCACTTCTGTGCCACAATCATGTGTATCGCACATAGACCTACATAAGCCATGTTCAGCAACGGCAAAACATGCCATAAGCAACATGCTTTTTCATTTTTGACATACATGTGCACAGCCATGAGTGGCTGCGTATCACGTTCATGGAGGGTGGTTGGAGGGCAGTAAAACTGAAGTTCAACCACTAGGTTTTACTACTTGTGAACGAGCCCTTAGTGCAGTGGTTGTCAACTTGTGAGCTATAGGGGGACTCAAACGTGGCCCCTAAAATCACCAAAGGCCTGCACATAATGTTCAGTAGATGGAATGCTTGAGAGGACTGTCAGAAACTGCAGACCTAATAGTGGAAATGAGGGTCAGAGAGTGTGGACAGGATACATTTGTGGCTGGGGATATGCTGCAGGAGACAATACAACACCGAAAATATGTTACATGAGGCTAGTAGAGATCAATGCTATTACCATAATCAATGTTTCCACTACAGACTGCTGAGGACCGAGAGCCACACAACATATATCAAAAGGCTGCATGCAACCCTCTGGCCGCAGGTTGGGCACCAGGACCTTAGTGTGTTTGAAATGATTGGCACCGCAATACAAATTGTGTGTTATGCCGGCCATAGACAGGTCGAAAATCGGCCGATTTTTCATCCGATAAAAAAATCAGCCAATTTTCGCACCGTTAGTGGGTTAATTGGTCGACCGATTTTCGGGGTTTTTGCACGTTTTTTTATCAGTCATGTTGGAAAATTTGCTGACGATTGGCCAATTTTCCCGGCAATGATGGGCAAATCGGCTGATCGTTTTATCGATAAAAAAATCTGAGAAGAAGAAGAAGTCCCCTATTATATTTTATATGAAAAAGTCTTGCGGTGGCAACAAAGAAGTCTGCTATTAAAGTCTTGCGGTTGCAACAAATGTATCCATTTGTATCCAAATAAAAACATTATAATCCAAATAATGTATTTGTATTGCTGTAACATTGTGTGGTGTGCTCCCGTCTCTGCAAGGGACAGAAGTTATGGGGTTAATGCCGGCCATAGACGGGTTGAAAATCGGCCGATTTTTTTTAACGTTGGTGGTAACATCGGCCGAACGAACAACCGATTTTTTGGGTTTTTTTTTTTTAAATCGGCTGATTTTCGACCCATCTATGGCCTGCATTAGGGCTCATGTACACTGCAGCTGATAAACTCATGTTTAGGAGCTATTCAGCGTTTTTTTCAGCAGCCCCTGAACTCTCCCTAATGTTTTCCTATGTGTCCATGTACACATTTTCGTTTACAGTCGTTTACAGGCATTTGAGTTTACAGTCGTTTTTTTGAACGCTTGCGGTCAGCAGTCGATTTTATCAGTGTTTCAAACGCAAAACGCTTGTAGACGTGGCTAAATGCGGCAAATCGCGTTTATAAGCATTTGCGTCTGAAATGTTTTTTTCAACTCTTCCAGTTCTCGATGCTGTCCAGAACCTTTTTTCATCATGAAAAATGTATGCAAAGCGTTTTCAAGGTACTCAGATGGACAAAACACTGAAAATAGGATGTTCCTAACAAGCTTGCCACACATTGTAATGGCCAATTCACACCTCAGACCTCTGCCACCCTTGGAAACAAAAGATATGTTAATGACTATTCACACCTCAAATTCCTCATGAAGACCCCCTGCCAGTTGGCCTTAATGACTCCCTCCACCAGACACCTTTCCAACCCTTGGAAACAAAAGAAATGTTAATGAGCAACTCACGGCTAAGCTAATTTCAACACGTACTGCTGTCTCTGCTTCTACTCTCTGTATTTCTCTGAAACAGTCTGAAATGAAATGAAATAGTTAATAATTTACCACTTTTCAGTGCATTCTGGGCATTTGGGAGGTTCTCCTGTGCTTATCTTAAAAAATGCTTCTTAATGCAAACGCACATAAATGCACATAAACGTGTTATGCAAACGCAGCTAAACAGACGTTTTTTAACCTACGTTTTCCAGCAGTCAGTTTCCATCGTTCAGAAGTGTCCCGTGTACATGATGTGTTACTGCATGGCATTGAGTGAGAAGTAAGCTGTAGTACAGCAGATTTGGGATGTCCACTTTGCCAAGTGTGAAAAGCTCAGGTCCGAGGCTTTAGGAGTTCTGCAGTTCAGCTGTAGGGTTTGATGCAAACGGGTGGTTTGGCCCATACGGAGTAATAGTGGGTGTATTTTGGTGTTCATGAGGCATGGGTATTTTAGCCTGTAATTGATTTTGACACACTGCAGTTGTGCCCCCAGCTGCAGAAATATGGAGTCAAACTGCCTGTGTGCATGAGACCCTACAGCTGAACTCCAGAACTCCTAAAGCCTCGGACCTGAGCTTGTCACACTTCATAAAGTGGACATCCCAGATCTGCTGTACTACAGCTGGCTTCTCACTCAATGCCATGCAGTAACCCACCATTAACAAACAATTTGTGTTGCGGTGCCAATCATTTCAAATGCACTAAGGCCCTGGTGCCCAACCTGCGGCTTTGAGGATTGCATGCAGCCCTTTGGTATATAATGTGCGGTTCTCAGACCTCAGCAGTCTGTAGCAGGAACATTGATTATGGCAATAGCATTGATCATGTAATATGTTTTTTTCAGCGTTTTTCCGTTTTTGTGCCAGCATTTAGCAGTGTAGCTGGTTATTAAGGAGCGCCCCTTAAGAGCCAATGACTCCACAACTGAATGCAAACTAAAGAATTGCTGCCAATTAAAACTTGAGAAACAAAAGTAGCGTGGGGGTCCCCCCTAATCCAGAGTTTCTTAAGTAATGACTTAAAAGTGGGTCACGACTAGGGGGGAAGTGGACCACGGAGCAAGTGCCTCCCAGGCCTCTCTAATACCCCTACCATCACCCCAGACTTTGAGACACTTATCAAGAGCAAGAAGCATCCTCAGTTTTCCCACTAGTTCTAGAATACTGCACAAGTTGTTTTGTGCAATAAATTATGTTTCAGAAATTAAATTTTTTTTGGTCTCGACTAACACCCCTGGTCACACCAAACCCAACTTTAAAATAGTGCGACTTACAGTGAAGTTGCACAATTTCAAAGTCTGATGACATGCCAATTTCAGGTGCGATTTGCAAGACATCTGATATAGATTTCTATGCAAATCGCACCAAAAGAAGTGCAAGTACTACTTTAGAAACTGGAGTGGCTCCGACAAAGTCAGAACCGCACTGATATGACCGCTGTAATTGCAGACCATACCAGGCCACATGAACAGGAACTTCCAGCTCAGTTTGCCACAGTAAACTGAACCAGAAGTGGGAGCGAGTACCTGTCAAAACCAGGTACCCGTTCCCCCCTCCCCCCAAAAAAGTGCCAAATGTGGTGGGGGGGCAGGGTGCCAACAAGTGGAGCTTCCCCTTTGGAGTAGAGTTACACTTTAAGGTTATCGAAATCAAGTTCTGGTCCTGCAGAGACTTTCAACATAAAGCTGACCTCCTGTTCACTAATGGCCATAACTCCAAAGGGCAACTATCAATCAAAATTGATCAAAATCATTTTAGTGCTTTTCCCTAAACACAAGAAATGCAGAAAAGAAGTCTTTGGCTCTCTTCCAAAAATGTGCCCTACTGAACCAAATGGTGCTACAGCACCATGTAGTTTGGAACGTTAGCAGATGTGTTGTGGTGCCATTAACAAATAATGGAACCACTGCACATCTGCTAAAGGGCAAAGTGTTTCCGTACATGCATAAGGTGTGAGCCTAGCCTTAGGATCCTTATCCAGGTGAATGTGATGTCATGCCATAGGTCTACAGCTGTCCTATCCCTGGCAGCTCTGGTGGCAGCTGACTGGCCACCAAAAGTGACACAAATAACTTCTGTGGCTAAAGTGGTACAGCCTGCCTGTGCAGATAGAAGTCTTCCCTACTCTCTTGCATTCCCACTGCGCTGCTCAGAAATTTGGCATTTTATACGTACCAGTTACTGGAATGAGGATTCCAACACCTGGTGTCGGGATGTGGGATGGGATAATGGTGGAGAAGGATCTGGGAGCTCTGGTAGATCACAAGCTTAATAATGGCATGCAATGCCAAGCTGCGGCTTCTAAAGCGAACAAAATCCTCTCTTGTATTAAAAGAGGTATAGACTCCAGAGAGAGATATCATTTCCCCCGGTACAAATCATTAGTAAGACCTCATCTGGAATATGCAGTTCAGTTGTGGGCACCAATTCACAAAAAGAACTTTGGGGAACTGGAGAAAGTACAGAGAAGGGCAACCAAACTGATAAGAGGCATGGAGGAGCTCAGCTATGAGGAAAGATTAGAGAAACTGAATGAATTCTCTCTTGAGAAGAGGAGTTTAAGGGGGATATGATCTCCATGTATAATACATAAGGGGGGATATGATCTCCATGTATAATACATAAGGGGGGATATGATCTCCATGTATAATACATAAGGGGGATATGATCTCCATGTATAATACATAAGGGGGGGATATGATCTCCATGTATAATACATAAGGGGGATATGATCTCCATGTATAATACATAAGGGGGGATATGATCTCCATGTATAATACATAAGGGGGATATGATCTCCTTGTATAATACATAAGGGGGGATATGATCACCATGTATAATACATAAGGGGGGATATGATCTCCATCTATAATACATAAGGGGGGATATGATCTCCATGTATAATACATAAGGGGGGATATGATCTCCATGTATAATACATAAGGGGGATATGATCAACATGTATAATACATAAGGGGGGATATGATCTCCATGTATAATACATAAGGGGGGATATGATCACCATGTATAATACATAAGGGGGATATGATCTCCATGTACAATACATAAGGGGGGATATGATCACCATGTATAATACATAAGGGGGATATGATCTCCATGTATAATACATAAGGGGGATATGATCTCCATGTATAATATACAAGGGGGGATATGATCTCCATGTATAATACATAAGGGGGGTTATGATCACCATGTATAATACATAAGGGGGATATGATCTCCATGTATAATATATAAGGGGGGATATGATCTCCATGTATAATACATAAGGGGGGATATGATCTCCATGTATAATACATAAGGGGGGATATGATCTCCATGTACAATACCTAAGGGGGATATGATCTCCATGTACAATACATAAGGGGGGATATGATCACCATGTATAATACATAAGGGGGATATGATCTCCATGTATAATACATAAGGGGGGACATGATCTCCATGTATAATACATAAGGGGGGATATGATCTCCATGTATAATACATAAGGGGGGATATGATCACCATGTATAATACATAAGGGGGGATAGGATCTCCGTGTATAATACATAAGGGGGGATAAGATCTCCATGTATAATACATAAGGGAGGATATGATCAACGTGTATAATACATAAGGGGGGATATGATCTCCGTGTATAATACATAAGGGGGGATATGATCTCCATGTATAATACATAAGGGGGGATATGATCTCCATGTATAACACATAAGGGGGATATGATCTCCATGTATAATACATAAGGGGGGATATGATCTCCATGTATAATACATAAGGGGGGATATGATCTCCATGTATAACACATAAGGGGGGATATGATCTCCATGTATAATACATAAGGGGGGACATGATCTCCATGTATAATACATAAGGGGGGATATGATCTCCATGTATAATATATAAGGGGGGATATGATCTCCATGTATAATACATAAGGGGGATATGATCTCCATGTATAATACATAAGGGGGGATATGATCTCCATGTATAACACATAAGGGGGATATGATCTCCATGTATAATACATAAGGGGGGATATGATCTCCATGTATAATACATAAGGGGGGATATGATCTCCATGTATAACACATAAGGGGGGATATGATCTCCATGTATAATACATAAGGGGGGACATGATCTCCATGTATAATACATAAGGGGGGATATGATCTCCATGTATAATATATAAGGGGGGATATGATTTCCATGTATAATACATAAGGGGGATATGATCTCCATGTATAATACATAAGGGGGGATATGATCTCCATGTATAATACATAAGGGAGGACAAGGTGGCACTCTTTACGTCTGGAGGAAAAAAAATGTAATCTCCAAACACGGAAAGGTTTCTTCACAGTGAGAGCCATGAAAATGTGGCATAGACTCCCTCAAGAGTTGGTTCTGGCCAGCTCAGTGGATTGCTTTAAAAAAGTCCTGGATTCTTTCCTAGATACACAGAATATAACTGGATACTAACATTTATAGGTAAAGTTGATCCAGGGAATATCCGATTGCCTCTCGGGGGATCAGGAAGGATTTTTTTTCCCTGCAGGAGCAAATTGAATCATGCTTTGCTGGGTTTTTTTCGCTTCCTCTGGATCAACTGTGGGTATAGGATTATAACTTTTTTTTTTTTTTAATGGTTGAACTGGATGGACTTTTGTCTTTTTTCAACCAGACTAACTATGTAACTATATAACATACGTCATGTATGTTGGTGCTTCATTCATTTTAAATTGCACCTCAGTGCACTAATGCAACTTATGTAGTAGTGCGCCACAGTGCACAATGCGTTCCTGCAAAAGTGTCATCGATTGTACTGCAATTAGGTGTGACGGCAGCCTGTTCAAAATGGCCAGTAATAATAACCCAACCGAGGTTCTAACCACTCCCCATTTTACTGAAAAGGAAGTGTTTTGGTGTCACCATATGAATTAAGGAGCGTGGCAGAAATTTGGGTTCAAAAGGTAAAGGTGGGGTGTCCTCAAAATAATAACAGTTTGGCTTCTGAATTCTTCCAGAATATATATATAATATGTTGGCGGTGAGCTGCATGTCTTCTTCCTTCATTGTATTGTGTGCACAATTTTCCAGTGGGCTTCCTAATGACCCTTACACATGATGAGAATATCTGACAGAGGATCGGTCGTTGTTTTTTGCATGCTAGTCTCATATCGAAAGTGAAGAGGTTATTAAAATTCTTGTACAACAGGAAATTATACAAGTGATGTGATGTAATGTATCTGTATTGTACTGTAACTGTACTGAACAAACAAAAATCGTACGATCTGGTATCATATGAGAAAAGGTTTTGTGCTTGTCCCTTAAAAAAAATTGGACAAAAGCTATGTACTAACAGTCAGAATATCGTACGATCGCTTTGAAATCAGGATTTTCGTATGATTTTCTGATAGTGTGTACTAGGCTTAACCTCACAATTTATTCCAGAATGTGGGATGAGGCACCACAAATATGCTCTCTTTTCATTCTTATATTTACAGAAATTTTAACTATCATTTCAAGCATCCCTGCCCTTTCTCAAGTTCACAAGCCTGAATATATGCAACTCTTTTTTATTAGCTATCTGTATGTCAGACAACGCACTGATGAATGACTACTGTGATAAAATCAATTAGATTAAAATCCAATCAGATAATGAACTGTTTTGTCTTCCTTCTACCTTTCTACTTTCAATTAATTGCTTATCACTAGCCTTGCACTCAGACAGGATATACAGACTCAGCCATTATAAAGGTACACTTTAGAAAGTATTGAAATGTAAGCCTCCAGTTGTTTTTACTCCAGCCAGTAAACCATTTATTCCCAGTTCCTTTGGTTGGAGAACCCCTCCTTGTAAAGTGGGAGAGAAATTCTCAAACATCTGAAAAATCTTCCCAGTTGGGCGACAGACAAAATCAAAACACGTTTTTATTCATGGAAACTCAGAGGCAAGTACTGTAAAAAACATATGGTGGTAGCATAGACCAGGGGTCCCCAAACTTTTCAACACAAGAGCCTCATCATATATTTAAAAATAGTCATGGGCCAAAACAATCAGAGTCCTCCCCTAAATCAGGGTCCCCATCAGTGTACCCCTTACATCAGAGTCCCCCTTACATCAGGGTACCGTCCCCATCAGATTCTCCCTTATATCAGGGTCCTCATCAGAGTCCCCCTTACATCAGAGCCCATGTTACATCAGGGTCCCCATCAGAGTTCCCCCTTATTTCAGAGAAGAAGGTTGGTTGGTGGGGTGGTTGGAGAATGTCAAGTCAGACATATAGGGTATGGGGTCAAAGAGTGAAACAGGGGTCGAGGTAAACAGGGGTTGGAGGGATAGTCAGGAAAAAAAGCAGAGGGAAGAGAAGTAGGGGAAATAAAGGCAGTGCCAGAGGGGAGAAAGGTCAAGCCTTACCTCCATCTCAAAAAGTGAAATTGATCCAGTAAAGCAACATTTTGAGATTTTTGCGAGGGGAAAAAAAGATCTTCCATCACCCTAATCGCCTCTGCCTTATGCAACCACAGAGCTATCCAAGGGGGAGATGGGGCCTTCCACTTAAAGGACATAATGGCTTTAGTGGCGTTGAGGAGTACAGTATAGATCTATGACAGAAATGCAAGAATTGTGTAGAAAAAAGAGGGGTCCTCCAGGATCAGGTGGTCTGTGAACTTTTGAGAGATTGATCTGATGGCCTATTAGGTTTTTAGTTTTGGACAAGACCTGAATATGAGGAGAATGGTACCCAAATCTGTAAAGTGCTGCCAACAAAACTCAATGATGTTTGGAGGATGATGGTGGGCCTGTCCCATCTGGTTGAAATCTGAAAAAATGTCTCCTGAAGTTTGGTACAGAATACAGATTGAGAACTTTAGGGAAAATTTCCGGATAAAACATTTTTAGTAGAATGAGGAAGAATAAGAACTTCCAGAAATGTTTTTACTGCTGACAAACTCACCTCCACTTTTTGGTACAGGTGTCACAGCAACAGGAAAAGAGGTAAAATCTCCTCAAAGACAAAAGTAAGAATCTTTCGATAAAGACACCAACGCTCAGCCAATCCACAGCACAATTTTAATGAGCTCAATTGCAGAAGCCATATACAAAAAGGAAAGTCAACAATGATGTTTCATGGCCACGAAGGACCACACTCAAGGTGACGGAGACAGCTGTGAGGTGTATTGGCCAAGTGTTGGCATCTTATCAAATGGTTGTCACCATGTGCCATGCACTCCTGAGTAAATAAGGAAACATATGGGTCTGGTGCTGGTAAGTAGAAGTAAGAAACTGAGAAAAATGTAAATTCTTATATATTCTATATACATACATATATATTATTTATCTAAAAAGACTAGAAAACCATTGTGGTTTTGGTCCATTTTATTTATTTTATTGATTGTTTACAAATTTAGTAGTGGTTTTGCAGCTTTGCTTTACAGTATGCCCTAAAATGGGCCCTGTGTACGTACACCATGCAATGTAATGACTACCCAGACCATATGGTCACAGTATAATGATCCTATGCTAGTCACCCACTTCGCAACATGCACAGCACTCAGCAGCTGCTTCCACTGACTAATAAATACTTAGCAAATGTTGAAAGTCAGCAATTTCTACAACTCGCCCACTGGGGACAAGCAGGGCTCAATTAATATGTACCAAATTAAGAAAGTTTCCTGTTTTCTCTTTTTGTAGCATTTCCCAATCTTGGCATCAGACAAATCAAAACAGCCAATTAAGACAAATCTTCTTAGGTCTCTTTATTTAGAATTTGTTACTAGATTTCTTAAAAACAGCAATAATATAGAATGCACTGTTATTGTAAGGCACATTTGCAAAAATAAAGTATAGTCCCTTTCACACAGGCATTCTGTTTGTCCGTTTTTCACCCATCAGACATCAATGCATCTCTATGGAAAAACGTATGTAAACAGATGATCGATAGTAATGCACCTAAAATGCATGTAAGATGTGCTACACAGATGTGAACTGACCCTTACAATGCGGCAGTCCCAGAGTGTGAATCAATACAGTGTCTGTAGAAATCCTCATATGGGTAGAGCTAGCAATACTTGCTCTGACAAATTGCATTGTCAGGATAATGTGTTCCCAGAGTGTTACCCGAAACCAGAGGATGTCAGAGGTCTGGTCTACTTAGGCAATGCCAGGAGGAAAAACTATAGTCCTCAGCAAGCAGGATCTCTCTATATTTCTAGAAGTACTTCCACAATACATTTTACATTTTGACTGGTGTATGTGTGTTCGGGGGCACTTCGCCCTACATGTAGGGGTACCTTTCACCGTGTGCATGTTCATCAATGCCCGGGACCAGGAGGGGACTGCGGTCATGTGAGATTCGTACATTAAGGTGGTTCCCTGACTTAGAGAGGAGCTGCGTCACTGTGTGCAGTAATTAAAGTACAGAGTTCCTCTGAATATTATTATTATTATTATTATTATACAGTATTTATATAGCGCCAGAAAGGTTTGTTCAGAGCTGTACATTATAGTGGGGGATAGTACATGAGACAATACAGTAACAAAACAATACACGAGGGGTTCGAGGGCCCTGCTCTTTCGAGCTTACAATCTAGGAGGGAGGGGATAGTGGTACAGGAGGAAGTGGTTGTGGGGGATGGAGTGGTAGGAGGAGTGGAGGAGATCGGCTGTTAGGTGAGGGTGGGGTAGGCTTCCCTGAAGAGATGGATTTTCAGGGTGCACCTAAAGGTGAGGAGGGTAGGTGACAGTCTGATGGAGTGGGGTAGTGAGTTCCAGAGGATGGGGGAAGTCCTGGAGAAGTCCTGCAGTCCGGCGTGGGAGGTGGAGACCAGGGAGCTAGAAAGTAGGAAGTCTTGTGAGGAGCGAAGATTACGGGTTGGGTGGTATTTGGGTATCAGGTCGGTGAGGTAGTTTGGGGCAGTATTATGAATGGCTTTGTATGTTATTGTTAGTATGAATTTAATGCGTTGGGCAATCGGGAGCCAGTGGAGGGAATGACAGAGGGGGGTGGCAGATGTGGAGTAAGGTGGATGAGTCTGGCCGCTGAGTTCAGGATAGACTGAAGAGGGGATAGCCTGTGTTGGGGTAAGCCAGTGAGAAGGGAGTTGCAGTAGTTCAAAAGAGAAATAATGAGGGAGTGAACGAGTTGTTTAGTAGTGTCTGGGGTTAGGAACGTACGTATTTTGGAGATGTTGCGGAGGTGGAGTCTGCATGAGTTTGCCAGCGATTGGACATGGGGTTGGAAGGACAAGTTTGAGTCTAGAGTGACACCTAGGACTTTGGCTTGCGGGGTGGGACTGATGGTGGCGTTGTTGGTCATGATGAAGAGGTTGGGGGGGGGCGCGGGCTGGGGGGAAGATTAGGAATAGTGCTTAACCATGTCACTACACACTGTTGCTTGATGTACGTATGTTGCATTTAGGAGGAACACTGCTGAACCCATGCCCTCTCCTCCAGCCCAGCATCCCTCTGTTACTCCCAGTCCCAGTGACAGAATGGGGTCCTGCCATGCACCTACTGTGGACCTCATGCATGCATTTGATTAACTCCTTCCTTCCCATCCCAGACTATGGGTCTCCGTAACTTGGTTTCGGTCCCAGTTGCTTTGGGAATCCACTGGGGAGGGTGCAAGATGGCTGTCCCTCTTGTTACTAGAGGACCCGTCACCTACACCAGGTACCACACTTCACGAAAAAAATACCTTGCACTAGTCCTAGGTTACCCATAGCAATTACATTACTCCCCCTGTTTGCTTTTGTCGAGTAGACTAATTCTAGTGGGTTTTTATCATACCGCACATGTACTTTATTGACCTTTGTTTTTTCATATGTCAGAACCATCACGCACCCCTTTAAATTACTTCAGACCATGCTTAGGACAGGTGATGCAACTTTTACTTACATATCATTGCAGTACAGTCCAACTAATACATTAGAGCAGTGGTCTCCAAAATGCAGCCTTTTACTTGCCTTTATCCGGCCCTTGAGGCATTATTCCTGCCACTAACACCAATAATGGACATAATTCTTTCCACTGACACCAACAATGGAGCACTATTCCTTCCACTGACAACAAAAATGAGGCACTATTCCTCCCTGACGCCAACTATTTCTCACCCTAATACCAAAGATCTGATATAGTTTACTCCCACTGTGCAGAGTTCGCGCCCCCACCCCCTTAAAGTCTGAAGGACAGTAAACTGGCCCTTTCTTGAGAAAGTTTCAAGACCCCTGCATTAGTGTCTCCTAACTAACTCTAGCAGGCGGCCCAGGAATCCCTCCATAAGGTAGTAGTCCAAATTAGGAGTTCTTCAGTACTTCTAAATCTCCAGACTCCCGATGCCTCTGAAGGACTGCAAGACGCCAGTCAACTACCTAACACACTGTAGGCAACCCACCTACCTATGTTTCTTTAATGACGACCAGGTAGTAAAAGCTGCATATATCATCAATTAAGTGGTAAGTATGAGCTGTCTGATTGGCTACAGTGGCTGTATTTAGGCGTAGATTCACCTGCCAGTGAGTTTTGTGGGTCTGACATTTTTCAATAGTCTGGAACATATGTAGATGTGCTGAAGGGCTCTACCTGGGCTTCAGAACCTGGCGCATATATGCACAGAAAAAGGGGTCCTGGACCTGTTTCACTGCACTCTCCTTGCAGGCTTGCGCATGGAAACTAATATGTGTGCAGATGTGCCAAAGGTCTCCCAAAACCCAACAGAGACCATCAGCACATTTGCATATGAATGTGCAACGTCATTCTTGCGCAATAGGAAAGCACTTTAAAGAAAAAACAATATCCAATTGTGGAAGAGGGAGGGGGCTGGAGCCAGGTACACCCATATTGTCTTTCAGGGTGAAGGTCCGCTTTAAGCTGGCCATAGATGGATGGGATCAACAGGGACCAGCTGAACTTCGAACCATGGGTGACTGTCCCTGTTCAACAGAAGTCAATTGTTTAATCGATTTCTGTCAGAGGGACATGCTGGAAAACCTTTTTGATCAGTGGCTGCAGCCAATCAGTGTGTTTTGACAGCAGCAAGTGCTGGCAGGGAAGAGGGGAAGAGGAGATTTCTCCATCCACTTCCTTTGTCCTTCATCCACCACTGATGGCGCAAAAAAAAATAGCCATCTATGATAAGCTTTAGGTACTAGAGACGCTGTGGGAGGGTTTTAGACAGCATTTATAGTTCAGTCATTGTTACAGTATATTCAAGAGGAAGGCCGCCGGCAAGTAATTGGCAGAACTAAATCGAAGCAACACTCCCTTAAGAATTTCACTTTTTCATCATTGGATTCAATGAAAACCCGCTATTTTTGTGGTTTGTATATCACAATTACAACTTTGCGAGTTTCCTGTGTTGTTTGTGCAATTAGCAAATGTGACCGGCATTATCGCAAATTTCACATTACTATTGCATATAGAAAATACACCAGCGAGCAATAAAGCGATTGTAATGGCTCAAGGTTTTTATCTATGTATGAAGGTAAAAAAGTGGGCAGCAGCCTCCTGGGGACTTACCTGAGCTCGATCTTGATCCAGCAATGTGCACAAGAGTCTTGGCTCTACAGGGACTCTCCCTCTTCATTGGCTGAGGCAGCAGGAGCCATTGGCTCCTACTGCTGTCAATCACAGCCAGTGAGCCAATGAGGAGAGGGGGCGGGTCTGAGCCACAGCTCTGTGTGTGAATGGACACCCAGAGCAAGCGGCTCAGAAGCGAGCCTGCTTGGGTGCCCCCATAGCAAGTTGCTTACTCTGGGGGCACTTGGCAGGAGGGTGGGGCCAGGAGCGCCAGCAGGGAACCCGAAAGGAGGAGGATCTGTGCTGCTCTGTGCAAACCACTACACAGAGCAGGTATGTATGACAAAAAAATTGTTTTTAATATAATTTTAAGTAGGGATGCACCAATACCGAGATCGGTGCTCATACCGGGTATGTTCATGAGTATTTGTACTCGTGAAAATACTATCAATACCTTAACCGATGCTTTGCAGTGCGATTTGCGCTAATGGATGCAAATTGCACAGCAAACATTAGCATGAGATTTGAACAGGAATGCGATTCCAGTCCAAATCTCATGCGGTTTTCCCACTGCTTCTGTGTGAACCCAAGCTTGTCAAAATCCCCGCCGCTTTCTCTCCTGTCCTACCACTGACCATGCCTCACTTTGGATGGATTTCTTCTCATTTGCAGTTTTGGCTATGGGAAAGGAAGTGAAGGGAAACCTCTAAAATGGGACACAGATGGCAAATAAATAAAACCTCACAGGGTAACCCTCCCTCACGCTATCCAAGATGAAAAAAAAAAAAAAGAGTTCTGACTCTAGTTCTACTTTAACCGCCTCCTGCCCACCATATAAGAAAATGACAGATGGGCAGCAGTTCTCTCATTCTGGGAGGACGTCATATGACCCCGCGGGGACATGCAGCGCTGCGATCAGTAGTGCGCTGTGTCCCTGGAACACATCGGATCACTGATCGCAGAAAAGAGCCGAAGACGTAGGCTCTATCATGTGATCAGCTGTGTCCAATCATGGTTATCGGCAGTCTTCTCCTCACACTGACAGTGCATGAGGAGAAGAGAGCTGGTAAGTTGCATTCCTCAGAGGGGACATGTACACTGATCTTCAGTGCCCTGATTATGAGTGTAGCTCCATCAGTGCCATCTGTCAGTACCCATCAATGCCACATACCAGTACCCATCAGTGCACATCAATGCCACATATCAGTGCCCATCAGAGCTGCCTTTCAGTGCTGCCTATCAGTGCCAGTCAGTGCTGCCTATCAGTGCCAGTCAGTGCTGCCTATCAGTGCCCATAAGGGCCACCAATCAGTGCTGCCTATCAGTGCTGCTTCTCAGTGCCAGTAGGTGCCGCAAATCAGTGCCGTCTATCAGTGCCGCCTATCAGTACCATATAGGAGTGTTGCCTTTCAGTGCCCATCAGTGATGCCTGTCAATGCTCATCAGTGCCGCCTATTAGTGCCCATCAGTGCAGCCTCATTAGCGCACATCAGTGAAGGAGAAAAATTATTATTTACAAAATTCTATAACAGAAACTAAGAAAAAAACTTTTTTTTTCAACATTTTCTTTTTTTTTAGTTTGTTCAGCAAAAAATAAAAAAGCCAGTGGTGATTAAATACAACCAAAGCTCTGTTTCAAAAAAATGATAACAATTTTGTTTGGATACAGTGTTGCATGACCGCGCAATTGTCATTCAAAGTGCGACAGCTCTGAAAGCTGAAAACTGACCTGGGCAGAAAGAGGGTAAAAGTGCTTAAAGCTGAACTAAACTCACTCCAACAACATTTTAGCCTTCTCCCTCCCCCTTAGAGTAAGGATAAAAAAAAAAAGCTATACTAATTTTTTTGTGCTGCAAACATCACTTCCTGGTTTCCAGCCTAGGCCAGGCCTGCTGCCTCCTGAGATAGTTGTGACATAGCTATACTAGGAGGTAGGCGGCACCAAGGCTCGGCAGTGTGTTATGAAAATGCAACTGTGTGGATCTCTGCGCACATGCACAAACACCACCAGGCAGTGTAATAGCAACCTGCCAGAAGCTGGCAATGCCTGTGCACAAATTCCAGCATGCATGCACATATGTGCCGCCGGTCTCTGCCAGGTCCTAGATACAGGTAATGCATAGACACATGCACAGAGGTTTTAAAGATGGCAATGGTGAAGAGGGATGGGGGGGGGGGGGAGGTGTTCATGCAACCATATAGTTCTGCTTTAAGCAGTACATTCTTTTTAGACTGATGACAATGGACTTGGTTGCATTTGGCCAAGGAGCCTTATTGACAGAATTCCAGTAAATAAATGTTCTGCTTTAATGAATCTCAGAGCACAAAAACATAGTGTGTGCTACATTTTTGGAGCACATTGAACCACAATAGACAAAACTAATTGTGACCCCTAACCTAAACCCATCCCCCAAAACAATTCGTAAAACTCCATGATAATTAAATCCCCTATTTACATGTAGCGCCCCTCTAGGTAGCCAAGGGTAGCTAGCTATGTTTTTTAGAGAGGAAGACTGAGTAGCAGCCTGGGCATGAGTCAGCCTGGGTGTGAGTCAGCCAGGTCATCTTAGGTCAAGGCTGAGGGCTCTGCAGATCAGTTTCCTGATACCTCCCCCTGCTCTAGAGACTTGAGAAGTTTCTAGAAGGCAGTGGGTGGGAATGAGGAGGGGCTGATCACCATACTTAGGGAACGTGAACAATCCCCATGCAAGGATTGGCATGGGGTCAGGACTGTCCTTAAGTATGACTGAGCCTGCTCAGCAGCAGGAAAGTTCGGGTGGAAGATGGAGTGAGAGGCTGGGATCCAGGAGCCTAGGAGGGGGCCCAGTGGGAAGGGGCCTACCTCCAGGCTGGATCTGAAAGAAGGATTGCTTGACCTCACTGGTCCCCAAAGAAAGGACTACCTGTAGAGTCAGGGAAGGAGCCAGCCCAGCAGAAGACCTGAAGGCAGCCACCAACCCAACAAGCCTGCAGGCGAGGAACAGTGAGTAATCCTACACCTCTTGTGCCAGATAAGGGGAGAGGGCATTCTGGTGGGAAACCTGACTAGCCCCCATCTGTGACTGTGCATTTAAAGCTACAGATTCTGGGACAGCTGGATGAGAAGAGGATTCATCGGTGGTACACCAGGAGAGGCTGGAGAGCTCTCCAAGAAGAGATCTACTGTAGAGACTTGTACATACTTATTTAGGAGTTGTCCTCAGTTAAAGTTTTTTGGACATCCCATACATCCCTCAACCCCATCCAAGTCTATTACCCCTCAATAAAATCACAAAAAAACAAGCCTAAGGACTGTTTACTGTCTCCTGTGTGTAAGGTCTGAAGAAAATACTTGTTGCCTGGCTGTGCAGGACTATAGGGGGACCCAAAACTTAGCTACTCCTAAGGGGGTAGTGCTACATACAATATTTGGAATGTCAGTGCCAAAAAAGCTGTACCGGAATCTTCCGCTCCCATCGCACAATAGGTGTAGGCACTTCTGTAAACATCTCAGAATCCAGTGTTTATTCTGCAGGGAATTAAACACCATTACTGGATATTTCTCCAACAATGAACTGTGGCTTTCAATTGTGAATGTTTATTGAAAAAAATTGTTTGCATTTTCACGTCCTTGATCCACCTTTCTCCCTCTATGAATAATGCAAAACTATCCTTTGCCGAATCCATTCAGCTTACACCAACACAAGTTGCTGCGGCTCTCCTTGTTTCTCCTTTGAGCACCAAGTCAGGACGCTGTTACATCAAATCCTGGCACACTCCTGACATATATCAAGAACCATGTGATGCGTACTGTTGTATGTACCGGCTGGATGACTTTGTTTCCATGTGAATCTCATGGCTTTCATGAAAAAGAAACACTGAAATGGTGAAAAAATCTCACTCTGTAGGCAATGGCCTCAGAACAGACACACCAATGATGACACAATACAGACCAATACCTAGAGTATATTTTATTTTACTTAAAATAGAACCATGGCCTCCCGGTAGAATAAAATATGTGCTGCATCACTTAGTTATAAGCTCATCTGCACTGTTTTCTCTTGGACCCTGTGCAAAGTCCCACAAATACCTGTTGAACATAAGTGTACTCCATCTAATGTAGTTTCCTGCATTGGCGGCAACAATGCTGTGCTGATTCTGAATTTGATGCAAAGTTGCCACCCTCATGGAGGCTGTAATATTGCAGGGGACATTCCTAGCAGCATTGTCACTGCTGATTCACAAGTCTGTAGCATGTCAGTCAGCAGCTGACCACATCTAGTCCCACCCACTGTTTTCTGGATTGAAGGTACTGCCTCTGTTGTTCAAACCCTACCAATGTGAGCTGCAGTGCCTGGGAGGGGGAGCATGTGAGACACAAATGAAGGAGGATTCAGCACAGTTAGAGAAGGGAAAAGGCAGTCTTGTGAGTACCTGAGCAAGCAGTGGCCCCAGTGTCTGCCCTCAAGGACTGGCCCCTGCCATGCCCCCACCATCCCGATAACGCATACCTCCCACGGGGGACGGTTCCCATGAGCTAGAAGCTAACCTGAGAATGTCAGTTTCAGAAATATTTTGATGACTATGTGTTTGACAAATACGGGCACACATTTCCCTATCTGCCCGAGGATCTCTTCTGACAGCTTGAAGAGAGCAGCCAAAGATCTACAGCAGAGCTGTCTGGGAGAGGCTGTGTTCTGCAGCATCTCCGAGAATTTCGGCACCAAAACATGTACATAGAGGCTCGGTTTCATAAAATATACAGAGTGGAACCTGGGAAGGCATATCCATATGGACAAGGTAGAACTGGTCAAGACTATGCCTACTCAGTGGTGCATCAAGTCTCGGAGAAACATCCGGTCACAGGAGAAAGGATCTGGCTCCCAGATCCTAATTTCCACATTTAACTGTGCAAATTTGTTATACTGATTGAACGTTTTATACTGTTGGTTGTGCTACCTGTTTGCACTTGTATTGTACTGTTTCTTTTTATGTGTTACTTATTGCACTGTGATCTTAGTTGCAGCCGGGACGGCATGTGAAAAAGGTAAGGTGAGTGTAAGCAGGTTGAAAAGCATGTAGTTAGTTTCCAGCAGCCGTTCCAGGCTGGAGAAAGGGTTAAGCATTTTCAGCTTAGTTCCCGGGCTTTTTTATTTTGGCAGGCCCACCTGTTATATAAAGGAGGACCACTGAGATCAGAGAGTGTTATTGGATGTCATGAGAGCCAGGGAAAAGACGTGAAGATGCCTATATGGACTTTCAACTTATGGAGGTATGCCTGGGCCTATACATCATGTTAGTTAGAACTAGGGAAAGGACATTGCTCATTCTGTATTATCATAGTTACATAGTTAGTCTGGCTGAAAAAAGACAAAAGTCCATCCAGTTCAACCATTAAAAAAAAAAAAGTTATAATCCTATACCCACAGTTGATCCAGAGGAAGGCAAAAAAAACCCCCAGCAAAGCATGATCCAATTTGCTACTGTGGGAAAAAAAATTCCTTCCTGATCCCCCGAGAAGCAATCGGATATTCCCCAGATCAACTTTACCTATAAATGTTACTATCCAGTTATATTCTGTGTATCTAAGAAAGAATCCAGGACTTTTTTTTAAAGCAATCCACTGAGCTGGCCAGAACCAACTCTTGAGGGAATCTATTCCACATTTTCACAGCTCTTACTGTGAAGAAACCTTTCCCTGTTTGGAGATTAAATCTCTTTTCCTCCAGACGTAAAGAGTGCCCCCTTGTCCTCTGTGATGACCTCAGGGTGAATAGCTCTACACGGAGTTCACTATATGAACCACTGATGTATTTATACATGGTGATCATATCCCCCCTTATGTATTATACATGTTGATCAAATCCTCCCTTATGTATTATACATGGAGATCATATCCCCCCTTATGTATTATACATGGTGATCATATCCCCCCTTATGTATTATACATGGTGATCATATCCCCCCTTATGTATTATACATGGAGATCATATCCCCCCTTATGTATTATACATGGAGATCATATCCCCCCTTATGTATTATACATGGAGATCATATCCCCCCTTATGTATTATACATGGAGATCATATCCCCCCTTATGTATTATACATGGAGATCATATCCCCCCTTATGTATTATACATGTTGATCATATCCCCCTTATGTATTATACATGGTGATCATATCCCCCCTTATTATACATGGTGATCATATCCCCCCTTATGTATTATACATGGTGATCATATCCCCCTTATGTGTTATACATGGAGATCATATCCCCCCTTATGTATTATACATGGAGATCATATCCCCCTTATGTGTTATACATGGAGATCATATCCCCCCTTATGTATTATACATGGAGATCATATCCCCCTTATGTATTATACACGGAGATCATATCCCCCCTTATGTATTATACATGTTGATCATATCCTCCCTTATGTATTATACATGGAGATCTTATCCCCCCTTATGTATTATACACGGAGATCCTATCCCCCCTTATGTATTATACATGGAGATCATATCCCCCCTTATGTATTATACATGGAGATCATATCCCCCCTTATGTATTATACATGGAGATCATATCCCCCTTATGTATTATACATGTTGATCATATCCCCCCTTATGTATTATACATGGCGATCCTATCCCCCCTTATGTATTATACATGGAGATCCTATCCCCCCTTATGTATTATACATGGAGATCATATCCCCCCTTATGTATTATACATGGAGATCATATCCCCCTTATGTATTATACATGGAGATCATATCCCCCCTTATATATTATACATGGAGATCATATCCCCCTTATGTATTATACATGGAGATCATATCCCCCCTTATGTATTATACATGGAGACCATATCCCCCCCTTATGTATTATACATGTTGATCATATCCCCCCTTAATCTCCTCTTCTCAAGAGAGAATAAATTCAGTTCCTCTAATCTTTCCTCATAGCTGAGCTCCTCCATGCCTCTGATCATTTTAGTTGCCCTTCTCTGTACTTCCTCCAGTTCCCCAATGTTCTTTTTGTGAATTAGTGCCCAAAACTGAACTGCATATTCCAGATGAGGTCTTACAAATGATTTGTTACGGGGGGGAAATGATATCTCTCTCTGGAGTCTATACCTCTTTTAATACAAGAGAGGATTGTGCTCGCAGGATCATGCAGCATTTCAACAGTAAAAGGTATCTTAACTGTTATGAGCCTGGTCTGAAGTTATTCGAAGGAGCCCATGTTGGTTCTAGCATATTGCAAAGAACCTGGGTCTGAACCTTCTCTCATGGTAACTGGAAGCAGACTAGCATTATGGAGATCTATGGCCTGGTCACGAGGTATGGGATGGAGAGAGTTAAGTGAAAGCATGCATGAGGTGCTCCATGGGACACCATTCTGTTACTGTAGATGAGGTAACAGAGGTAAGCTGGACTGGGGGAGTGGGCGCAGGCTCAGCATGTCCCTCCTAATGCAAACATACAAGTTGCAGTGTGTAGTGACATGGAACAAGTCTCTTTTCAGAGCAACTCTGCAGTTTATTACTACAGACAGTAAAGCACATCTCTAAGTTGGGGAACTGACTTAATATTTGATTCTCCACATGACAGCAGTCTCCGCCTGGTCCTGAAAATTCATGAGCTTGATCCACGCAAAAAAAGGTACCCACCCGTGTGCAAGGCGAGTAGGCACCGCACATAAAGAGCTCATTGATGACCCAGCTCAGCTAAAGCTGGGGGGGCGGGGGGGCTACTTGATGAAAGGACTTTGAAGCTAAGGAAAGGGGGATGTCATCTAGGATCCAGTCTGAAGAGTCTATTAAGGAAATGTCTGCCTGACTGTGAGGGAGGCATCCAAGTACCCCAAAACGCGCTAGAACAAACCTAAGTGCAGGGACTGAGTGACTGTTGATGCCATTAACACCTAGTGACAAATATTAAGGCTTGCCTGGCCTGGGACACTGCTCTTGGTGTCCCGGTGCTGTCCATACCCTGAGCTATTGCTGAAGGGGCTGTTCTAATAAGTACCTGCAAAGAAAGAAAGAGTATCCAGATATTGTTGTTCATTGTTCTGGAGTATCCCACAGTTCCTGTGTCCTATCCAAGTTACCCAGCAATAAACTTTAACCACTTGGGCTCCGGAAAGTTTTACCCTCCCCTCATAACTAGGCCAATTTTTCCTATTTAGCACTGCGCTACTTCAACTGGTAATTGCACGGTCATGCAACGCTTTACCCAAATGGAATTTATATCATTTTTTCACACAAACAGAGCTTTTGGTGTTATTTGATAACCACTGGGTTTTTTTTTATTTTTTGTGATATAAATGAAAAAATCCTGAAAATTTAAAAAATAAGCAATATTTGTTACTTTCTGCTATAAACAATATCCAATTAAAAAAAATGAAATAATTAATTTTCTTTATAAATTTTGGCAAAAATGTATTCCGCTACTTGTCTTTGGTAAAAAAAAATCCCAATAAGTGTATTTTGCGTAGAAGTTATAGCGCCTACAACTATCGTATATATATTGGAATTTTTTTAATACTACTAATAGTGGTGATCAGCAACGTATAATAGAACTGCGATAATGCGGTGGGCAATCTGACACTAATTGACACTTGGGGGAACTGACTATTTGCCACTGACATCACCAGTGACTCTAATTCAGTGATCGCTGATAATACTACCAGGGGTGGACTGACCATTGGGGAACCCAGTCACTGCCCGAGGGCCCAGGGCCAGTAGGGGGCCCCATGAGATGTCCCTGGTACCTTTCATAGGCTTTTTTGGGTGTGGTTTGAGTGTGGACAAGGACACAGGGCCCACTCATGGGATCCCCTATTGCCCGGGGGCCCCATGAGTTGTCAGTCCGCCCCTGAATACTACACACTGACACTGTACTAATCACACTGGCTGGGATGGGGTTAACATCTAGGGTGCTATGGGGTTAAATGTGTGCCTAACAATGTGTAGTGTGTGCTGTAATATGTGCTGCTTTTACTAATAGATCTCTTTGTTTCTCAGAGAAAGAGAGATCGTTCCCTCTGTACAGAGCTCTGTGTTGGATGTCAACACAGGGCTCTGGGCTGTGATTGGACACAGATAATCAGCAGGTCCCGGCCAGGATTCATAGGCTTATAGAGTCCAGCTGCGATCGATTGGGGGGGGGGGCGCACATTCGCACGCCCTAGCCCAGGAAGAATGCAGCAACATACCAGTGCCTGCATGGGCATCCGGTCAGCAGTACATTGTGTTTGGGGGGTCTGGAAGTGGTTAAAAAGGCAACCCCATGACTATTCATTCAACCAGAAGAGAGGATGCCATTGTGTGCCTGGCTGCACCTTGCGGGGGTGAGTGCAACACATAGTAACTGGATTTGGTACTTGTTTAGATTGTTGTACAGAAGCCTTTAGTTGTACTTTAATCCACCTAAACGCACACTGCATTTGCCCATTAACACTGGCCCTTTGTTCTCTGCCATTCTACCCAGCCATATGCAACATATAAAAAAAACAGTAAAAAAAAAAATCTGCTTCTCTCTGATGTGCTCTCTTTTCACTTCTAGGATTATACAAACATCCATTGTGATACAAAATAACACCTTCAATTGACTATTGCCACAAGCCCTTAATGTACACAAAACCTTCTATATCATTCCACAGAATAAACCTGACAAAAGAGATAATACCGGGTACTATTTGACCTTTTCAATGTCTTCTACAGCAAAAAAAACAACAATACTGAAGTTAACATTTACTAAACAAATGATGACAAAGAAAAGCTGAAAAGGAATATGTAGCTCCAGAAGAGACATAAAGATACATTAATCAAACACAGCTAAACCAAACAGGAGGGAGCAGTGACAGCCGCCAAAACCCAGGAGAGGCCACCCAGCAAACCACGTATGTCTGGAGGAGCAGAGAAGGAAAGGGTCAACCAAAAGTCAAATGTGAACACGGATGGTGCAGAGGGTGCACAACAAGCAAATTCCCCATAGTAAGGCAACCGCTCGACAATCAATACTCATACTCTATATATATTATACTCATACTCTATATATATAAATATTCTGAAAGTCACTCTATGGTGAAACAATACAGCAAAGCAAAAATAAATAAATGTATCAATATTTTTTGGGGTGGCAGTCCAAAAACAGAAATTGATGGATCATTATTTTTTTCCTGCAGTATGAAGTCAGTATTAGGGGTGTACTCTGTCCTGGCACTCTCTTCCTTTAGGTACATATGGGCACTATCAGCGCTCAAGGTCAAGGACATTCATCTAAAATAAATGGTTATTTAGCGGAAGTAATATGTCCACTCCTCAGGCCACTGAATAGTATCTTTCAGCCAGGGGCGGACTGACAACTCATGGGGCCCTCGGCAATAGGGGATCATGGGACCCCTGTGCCCTTGCCCAAACTCAAAAAAGCCTATGAAAAGGGTACCAGGGGCATCTCATGGGGCCCCCTACTGGCCCCGGGCCCTTGGGCAGTGCCCGAGTTTCCAAATGGTCAGTCCGCCCCTGCTTTCAGCATATTATCACTATACCAGACATGAGAATATCCCTTCTGGTCATTACAGCAAAACTATAGACAGGCAGCTGAAAGCATATGTGTTATCTGTCATTATATTCAACCACTCTTAACCACTTGCCCTCCAGAGGATTTACCCCCCTTGCTGACCAGGCCATTTTTTTGCGTTACGGCGCTGCTTTACTTTAACTGACAATTGCGCTGTCATGCAACGCTGCATCCAAATGAAATTGACATCCTTTTTTCCCACAAATAGAGCTTTCATTCGGTGGTATTTGATTGCCTCTGCGGTTTTAAATTTTTTATGCTATAAAAAAAAGACCAACAATTTTGAGAAAAAAACTATATTTTTGACTTTTTGCTATTAAACATTTCCAGTAAAAAAATTTAAAAAACCTTTTTTTCAACATAAATTTAGGCCAAAATGTATAGCGTTTACAAATGGAGGTATATTTAGGCCAAAATGTATAGCATTTACAATTGGCGGTATATATATACTGGGATTTTTTTTTTTCATCATAAATTTAGGCCAAAATGTATTCTGCTCCATGTCTTTGTTAAAAATATCCCAATATGTATAAATTAATTGGTTTACGTGAAAGTTACAGCGTTTACAAATGGCGGTATATATATACTGGGATTTTTTTTTTTTTTTACTAGTAATGGCGGTGATCAGCGGCGACTTATAGCTGGACTATGGCAGGCATTCTGACACTGGAGGGAACTGTCTTGGTGTCACTGACATACCCAGTGACCACAATACAGTGATCAGTGCTAATAAAAAGCACTGACACTGTACTAATGACACTGGGCAGGGAGAGGTTAACATGAAGGGCGATCAAAGGGTTAACTGTTAACTGTGTGCTGTTTTACTGTAAGCTGTGTATGTGCTTTCAACTGTAAACACACTGCTTTCTATAGCTCTGCTATGCAGAGCCATACAAAGCAGTGTGCATGAGCTGACAGGGGAGAGAAATGTATTGTTTACATACAGTTCTCTGCCCCCGTCGGTAATGCTTGGCAATCACCAGGTGCCTGTGAGTAATCACAATACGGGACCCAGTGATTGACAGCCGAGGCCGCGAATGATGGAGCCCCCTACCTAAAAAGGCAAAATCACGTGTGTGTGTATATATATATATATATATATATATATGTGTGTGTGTAATTTTGAGCACCCCTGCTGCCCTGTAGCAGTATATCTGCTATAGGGTGGCGGGAAAACAGTTAATATTCATTTAAACACACAAAATGGCCAGGTACATGACCTCACTTGTACCCACTCAGAAGAATAATGTGTAATAATTACTTTATCTGTTTCAGGAGGCTCTCTGCATCTCCATCCAACCACACCCGCAAAGCCTCTTCTCTAAGGTGATCTGGCTGACAGTAGCATAAAGTACAATGCAGGACCAATAGCCCATTGAAAGGGTATTTTATTTTACAGTATTGAAAAACTACTATTCCATTTCAAACTGCAGCCAGCTATGGTGTCTAATGCCCCACTCACACCTGAGCGTTTTGTAGAGTGAAGCTCCAAAACACTCAGGAAGAAAAAAAATCAATATTACTCTATTGAGATGGTTTACATCTCTATGCCAAGTCACCTGAAGCTCAAAAAAATTTTAGGGGTGACATTTGTAGCTTCATTCGGGCAGATTGATGAGCTTTTGGCATGTTTTTATCCCCATAGAAATACCTCGAAAAGCACAAATCGTGCGTTTTCATGCACTTTAGCATATTTTTTCACGTGACAAAGAGCGTTTTTCTGGCATGGCACAACATGGCAACAATTGATGTCACAGTTAAAATGTTTCTCTTTTGGCTAATACAAAAACTCCAGAACTCAAAATGCACGAAAGCACCTGAATGCATAAAAAAGTGCAAAAAAACGCTGCTGTGAATGGGGCATAAAACTGACATTTTACTCTTGCTTCCATGCAACTGTAGTGCTAACCCTGTAAGAGTCTGCTGATTTGTCTCCCGGATTCTTTTCCCTCTGTGTAGCAGCAGCCAAACTGTAACATCCACTCCTTTGGCTCTTTAACCGCTTTCCGACCACCCTATAGCAGAAATACTGATACAGGGTGGCACAGGTGCGCAAAATCACATATATATACGTGATTTTGCATTTCCGTGTAGGGGGCGTAAACAAGCCGTGCGTGCACCCTACCCATGCTGTCAATCGCAGCCGCGGCTGTCAGTCACCGGGTCCCGGCTGGTGATTACGCGCCGGTGCCCGGTGATTATTGAGGATCTCTGATGGGGAGGAGAACTGTTTTGTTTACTACTGTTCTCCCTGTCAGCTCGGGTACATTGCTTTGGATAGCTGTGCAAAACAGTATGCTGACAGTAAAGCACACAGACAAGGCCCCATAGTGCACACAGTTAACCCTTTAATCGCCCCTCATGTTAACCCCTTCCTGACCAGTGCCATTAGTACAGTGTCAGTGCTTTTTTTTTAGCACTGATCAATGTATTGGTGTCACTGGGGATGTCAGTGACACCAAGTCAGTTCCCCCCAGTGTCAGAATGCCCCACTATAAGTCATTGATCGCCGCCATTACTAGTAAAAATTTAAAAAAACGTTCACATAAACCAATTAATTTACACGTATTGGGATTTTTTTTTAGCAAAGACATGGAGCAGAATACAATTTGGCCTAAATTTATGATGAAATTTGATTTTTGAAATTTTTTTACTGGACATGTTTAATAGAAAAAAGTAAAAAATATTGTTTTTTTTATCAAAATTGTCAGTCTTTTTTTTTTTATAGCGCAAAAAATAAAAACCGCAGAGGTGATCAAATACCACCGAAAAAAATTAGTGGGAATAAAAGGACGTAAATTTCATTTGGGTGCAGCGTCGCATGACCGCGCAATTGTCAGTTAAAGTAATGCAGCGTCGTAATTCAAAAAATGGCCTGGTCAGGAAGGGGGGGGTAAATCCTCAGGAGGGCAAGTGGTTAACATACCTAACAACTTTTGTACTTGTGAATAAGTGAGGTAGTGATTGGTGGTGCACGTAGCACGCCACAGCAAATAGTGGGTGTGGCCATATTGTTAACAGTAGGAGGGGCTTAAGGGACATGAATAAACATAACCCAGCCTTCCATGCTTTGATTGGTGTTCCACAAGCAAGAGTTGCACAGACACAGAGGCCGCAGCATACGATTAAAGAATAAAGCTTCCATTGCATTTTTTTTTTTCCAGACTGAAAATAGAGAGCCAATAGTTTGTCTGAGCTTACCTTAAAGAAGAATCTCATTAAAATATTCAGGGACTCCATAGCAACAAGCAACTGTTCAGACAATGAACACTTTGGTGAGAAGTATGTAATGTGCAGTATTGTGTATATAGTGCAGACTCCAAACACACGATGAGAATATCGCAAGAATGATCATCCACTTTTTTTTTTGCATGCTAATCTCATATAAAAAATAAGGGGTTACTAAAGATCCGAAAATTCTCATAAAACAGAATACAACTTCAGAAGTGATGTAATCAGCAGTGATGTAATATATTGTATGGTATTGTATTCTTTTATTTCTGAGCATGTGCGTTCTTGGTCACTTGAGTTTTTTACGGACAAATACTGTGCTGATTAAACGAAAATTTGTTCTGGTATCGTACGAGAATAATTTTCGTGCTTGTTCCTTCGGATAATTTCGAATGAACTGTTGTGATTGGCTCTCGAACGTTGTATACTTGCGATCAGATTACTGCACGATTGCTTCGAAAGCGGTGTTTTGTGCCCAATTTTCTCATCATGTGTACTAGGCTTAGGGCAGAGTGCAGGGGTTGGGGGTGTGCAATGCACAGAGTCTTGCAGTCAGTGTTGGGTTAGGATACATAAGAGAGTGCAGGGGTCCAGTGTGTGTAATGCAATGTGTGCAAGGACCAGGAGTATCTAGTCAGTGCAGGGTTTATGAGTACATAACACACAAAGCACAAGGGACAGGAGTGTGTAATGTATAAAATGCAGAGGACAGGAGTGTGTAATGCACAGAATGCAGGGGACAGGAGTGTGTAATGTACAAAATGCAGAGGACAGGAGTGTGTAATGCACAGAATGCAGGGGACAGGAGTGTGTAATGCTTAGAATACGGGGTACAGAAGTGAGTAATACACAGTGTGTAGGGGACAGGAGTGTGTAATGCTTAGAATACGGGGTACAGAAGTGAGTAATACACAGTGTGTAGGGGACAGGAGTGTGTAATGCACATAATGCAGGGGACAGGAGTGTGTAATGCACAGAATCAGGGGACAGGAGTGTGTAATGCTCAGAATGCAGGGGACAGGAGTGTGTAATGCACAGAATGCCGGGTACAGGAGTGTGTAATGCACAGAATGCAGGGGACAGGAGTGTGTAATGCACAGAGTGCAGGGGACAGGAGTGTGTAATGCTCAGAATGCAGGGGACAGGAGTGTGTAATGCACAGTGTGTAGGGGACAGGAGTGTGTAATGCACAGAGTGCAGGGGACAGGAGTGTGTAATGCACAGAGTGCAGGGGACAGGAGTGTGTAATGCACAGAATGCAGGAGACAGGAGTGTGTAATGCTCAGAATGCAGGGGACAGGAGTGTGTAATGCTCAGAATGCAGGGGACAGGAGTGTGTAATGTACAGAGTGCAGGGGACAGGAGTATGTAATGCACAAAATGCAGGGGACAGGAGTGTGTAATGCACAAAATGCAGGGAACAGGAGTGTGTAATGCTCAGAATGCAGGGGTCCGGGAGTATGTAATGCACAGTGTGTAGGGGACAGCAGTGTTATGAACACAATGTAGGGGAGAGGACTGTGTAATGCATAGAATGCAAGGGACTGGAGTATGTAATGCATTATAGGAGTCAGCAGTATGAAACAAAAAGAGTGGAGGAATCAGGGGTTTGTAGTGTACAGTGTAGGGGTAAAGAAAGTGCAAAATTCCCCCTTTTAGAAAAAATCCCCACTTCCTCCCCTCCAAAATACAAATCCAGCATTAATCTCCACATTCACTACCTCAGCACAAATCCTCTCTCATCCTCAAAGAAAAAATCCTTCCCTCAAATCCCTTCTTCCAACACTAATCATCTTCACCCTTCCTCATGACAAATCTCCCCTCTCCCCCTCCCAGAATAAATCCTCCTTTCCCCAAATGCGCATTCCCAACACAAACCCTCTGCCTACTTCTAGCACTCATCCCAGCCCCAGACCTTCTTTCTCCTCTACTAAGCCCCAAACAGAAATCCCTCTTTGGCACAAATCCTCTTCACCCTCAAATCCCCACACCAGCACAAATGCTTTCTCCCAGTCCTATAACAAATCCACCCAAATCTTCCCCCCCAAACACACCCCCCCCCCTTCTGTTAAAAATCTATACCTCCCAACAGTTCCAGTTTTCATGGGACCTGTCTGAGATTCGCTCAAAGTCTTAGTATTCCATGAATCAAGGCAGAGTCCCAGAGCTCAGCGCTAGAACAAGTCCCAGCACAGGGCTCCACTAACTTGAGTAGCAGGGGTGTGGGCACAGTCACCTGGGCAATTGATAGACCTCAGATCATTGCGGCTGCAGTACAGCAGTGTCCCTCCTCCCCGATTCCTCCTCCTGACCTGGAACATGAAACATCAGAGCCGAGAGAAGGTGGGAGGAAGTAATGTCACTCTGCTCTGCAGTGGGTAATTGTACTGACAGCCAGTAGGGAGAGATGCTGGCTGCCATAAAAAGTTGCAATCACAGCAGGAACCTGGGGCAAGAAATGAGGGGCCGGTGTCACCGTTGCTTGCGCTAGCACACCTGTTAGACCAGTTACCGGAGACAAGTGCCAAAACTTGTTCCGTCACTGGGCTACGGGACTCAGCCTTGATTTGCCAGGACACCGGGATTAAAATCAAATACCAGGACGGTCTCCAAGAATCCGGGATGGCTGGGAGATCTAGGGGTTGCCTTTTATATGGATAATAAAATAAAAGGCTGTGCTTGCCCTATACACCTTCTAAGTGAGTTCTAGTGCAGATTTCTGCAAGTCTTTTTGACCATGCAGTTACCCTGCAGTTCCCGCACCTGCAATCGCGCTGTGGGCTGAGATGCATGGGGGTGCTATTCATAATGAGCATCTTGCAAGGACAGCTTGATTGGACTGCGGGTGCAGGAACAGGTTAAGCACAGACCTTAATGGGAGTGCTGCTCTTAAATTGAAACAGGCTGCTGGCAAGCTTCAGTAGGTTCCATAAATATAAGCACTACTTCAGACCCAATGTAAGTGACAGTTACCATGCCCATTAAGATTTTCTTTGCACATGAGTATTTTTGCAAAGTTACGTGCGTGCATGTGCACCTATTTAAACCTGAACTCTGTACTACTTCCTTGCTCTTCCTTGCCCTGGTGTGGGACCTGACTCCACCATCAACTGGACTTGGCTTCTTCACAGTGCATTGCCAGCTGTACCTCTGCTCGTCAGCTATCAGCACTCCCAAGTTCCTTCTTACAGTGTCTACACCTTGGCACTTATGCCTTTCCTTCACCCCCGCAGTCACTGTGTCAACATTTACGGGCGGTTCGATGGGAACTGTTCAAGAGGCCTCCCTTGTCATCTCAGGCTCTAAATACAGGTATGTGGCAACAAGGTAGATATCTTAATAAATTGAAGCACATCTCACATGGTCAAAATAAGTCCCGGCATATTTCTCTGCTCCTTGGTTGATATGTCCAGAATTACCCAAACAAATATGCTTCTACAGAATGAGATTACTGTGAACTGCAATACTTCTAATGTAATCCTCAGTTCAGAGCTGTCCAAGTTTGCAGCTGTGCAATGATGAGGGAATAGGATACCACAAGCCAGTCCACATGGTGGAATGTCATACACCTATAACACGTGGGTAAGTGGTCCTCTTAGATGTCCATATTAATTTACTGTAGGTTCAAATGGACAACTGGAATATAAAAGATAGTCAATGCTTTTTCAGAGTTATCATTCTGTTGTCACATTTTACCCCCCCCCCCCCAAAAAAAAAGAACATGGACACTTAAGATGACAGTCTGACACTTTTTTCTTGATTCCATTTAGATTTCTCAAATCTCTAGTCTTCAAGCTCAACCAACATCTTCTGTTTTGACCAATTTGATGATCTGATTCACATCTGTGTTCTGGACATTTAGATTTTAAGTAGAATTCCGCTTTAAAGGTTAGATCTGCAGGTTACATTGAGGTTAATAGTTAGGTTTAGGGTCAGCGTGAGGTTGAGGGATATGTAACAAACTAGAAAAGCTACAATTTCTGGGGAAATTGTGTGAAGTGTTCTTGCCTCCACCAGTAGTCTACAACTGGAGTGGGCGGAGTAACTGGGTGGAGTGGCTTGAGTAACTGTTGTGTGGTTGGAGTGGCTGGAGTAACTGTTGTGTGGTTGGAGTGGCTGGAGTAACTGTGAAAAGGTCAATGGGCGGCGTGAGTTGCAAACAAATGGTCATATTGTGAAAACTATCAGAACTATGGCTTAGCCGTGGACATTTTTAGTGGCAGCAGGGATAGCTGAACGTTTTGATATAAGATTTGTGTGGGCTTGAAAATGAGGGAGTGATGGCAGTTTAGAAATCATGTCCTGATTTTTCAGCTCACACTCTAGCTTTTGTCAGCTCCCACTCTAGTTTTGAACACTCCGCCATTCATTCCTATGGGACCAATTTCACCACAAAAACGCTGATATTTTGTGAACCATTCGGCGAAACGTTCCACAAAGTAATAGCACAATAATCGGGAACAATCCGCATGTTTCGGTATCTTACTGTCTATGTAGTGTAAAAACTGTGGGAGGAGTTAGGGTGGTACATTTGGCTATAATAATAAGAATATATATGTGAGATAACAGTAAGTGGTCTGCCATGCAAGAACACTTAATAACATTTTGAAGGCATATTACATTATTTATGTGAGTGTAATAAATGTGTGATGTAAAGGATAGAAGCGTTACCATGGGCCAAACATTTTGGAAACCAAGACCATCCAACTCAACCAATCTCACCAATTGTCAATTTTTCATGTTTGTCCTAAAACAGATTAATACACCAATCAATGGGCTATAGTGCTTTTTGTTTCTGCTCCCAGAATCCTTTTGTTGGTGCCAGACATCACGAACTGTCTACATACGGTATTCCCTTAAGTTACCCTGTCCTCTAAGTGTCTGCAGTGATGCCTTTATGTATGTTGGTAATGCATAAATTATGTCTCAGTAAAATGCCTGGAGTACATTTTTCTATAAACCTGTCAATAAGGATATTTTCCAGAGCTGGCAGCTATGAGAAATCACTCATACCAAGCAGGAGAAAAGCCAAATCCACATTATAAACAAGAAACGGGAACTTGGCTGTAAGAAGCTAAACACATGACATTATATACATTCTACGACGTACACCATCCAAAAATCAGCAGCTGCAGAATGTCAGCTCCAAGCTCAGCTTCGTTCAGATGGCAGCCCAGCTCCGGAGCTTTTCTAACGAAAGTGAGGATCTGCCCTTGCTGCAGGCTAAGGAGCCAGCTTCTGGCTACGAAGCTGTGCCAATTCTTCCAATGTAA
Source organism: Staurois parvus (assembly GCF_062004578.1). NCBI lineage: Eukaryota > Metazoa > Chordata > Amphibia > Anura > Ranidae > Staurois > Staurois parvus. Next base: position 1,482,384 of record NW_028317847.1, read on the forward strand.
AAATATGAAACTATTTTGAAAAAGAAGGGGATCCATACTGTTTTTTTAAATTTCATCTGCAGATAAAGACTTACAGCATGTAATCTAAAGCAGGGGTCTCCAAACGTTTCAATATAGGGGTCACATTGTATATTTTACAAATATTTGGTGGCCGAAAAAAAAAAGGTTTTATAAAGAACCCTCTGTTTAAATCCAGAAGTGCCATCAGGGTCTCTCCTTAGATCCAGGAATGCCCATCAGGGTCTCTCCTTAGATCCAGGAGTGCCCATCAGGGTCTCTCCTTAGATCCAGGAGTGCCCATCAGGGTCTCTCCTTAGATCCAGGAGTGTCCATCAGGGTCTCTCCTTAGATCTAGGAGTGTCCATCAGGGTCTCTCCTTAGATCTAGGAGTGCCCATCAGGGTCTCTCCTTAGATCTAGGAGTGCCCATCAGGGTCTCTCCTTAGATCCAGGAGTGCCCATCAGGGTCTCTCCTTAGATCCAGGAGTGCCCATCAGGGTCTCTCCTTAGATCCAGGAGTGCCCATCAGGGTCTCTCCTTAGATCCAGGAGTGCCCATCAGGGTCTCTCCTTAGATCCAGGAGTGCCCATCAGGGTCTCTCCTTAGATCTAGGAATGCCCATCAGGGTCCCTCTTTCATCCAGCAGTGCCCATCGGGGTCCCCCTTACATCCAGAAGTGCCTATCAGACTCCAGTGTTACAGTCAGGAGTGCCCATCAGAGTCCCCCCTTACATTCAAGTGCTCAGGACAGAGGAATGGTCATGACTGGCTGGTTGGCTGGCCGTGGATTCGCCTGTCTCTGGATTACAATACATAGACTGTCAAATCCATTGCCAGTCAGTCAGGTTATTTTCACAGACAGCTGCTGCAGGCTGAATAAAATCTTGTAGCGGGCCGGCTGTTTGGAGACCCTGATCTAAAGGCTGTAGGTACGTTGATCCCCTTTGTTTTTTATAAAATAATCAGCTTACTCCTGACTCAGCTTTGGTTTTTCTGGCTTTTATTAAAGTATAATCTTTGTAATGTTTTAAAATGCATAAATCAATGCAGTTGTGTATTCAATTATATTCTTAAAGAAGAACTCCGGGCAAAATCTTTATTTTCCCATGCAGTAGGACTGTACCCAAACTACATGGGTTAACTGCTCATTTTTGTGTAGGGGATTTCAGAGCGCACTTACCTAATCCACCGATCCTCCGAGTGTAAGACCGGTCCTGCGGCTCCTGCCCTCTTCATGACAGCAGTCTTGTGAATGGACTGTTCCTGACATCATCATGCCCATAGACCGGCTCTGGACGTGAGGACGGCAGGAACAGTCCACTACTGGACGTAGGGTGCACTGTTTTCAGGAGGATCAAAGAATCAAGTAAGCATAGCTTTTCCTTGGCCCTGGACACAACAAGTAGTTAACCCATGAAGTGCGTGAACAGCCCCACTGCATGGGAAAACAAAAATGTTGTATTTTAGTTGTGAATATTAGTACCTGAATATGACTTGGTATCATTCCAAGCATTCACGGTACAGCAGAGCTCAGACAGGATAAGGGAGAGGCAGCTTCATGAGCCACTGCGCCTCTGGTCCCCCATGCTCTGATGTCATTTCATACAACGTAGGACCAGTAACCCTGCATTGTACATGGAGATGGTGAGGGCCCACCAATAACATGGAGCGTCGGTGGTTATAGGTGAGCTTCAGAAACTAGCTGGAGTGAGAAACAAGCCAAGTGTTACTGCCTATTTTCCTACTTGCAAGGGTATATTTTAGATAAATCCCAGAGTTCAGTTTTAAAGGAAAATTGTTAATAAAGAAATATACTGAGTTGTTTTTTAAAGTTGAATTCCAGGTATGGTATATTTTTACACAGTTACATTTGTTCAAGCTTGGACCAATGTAACTATGTCTATACCCTCTGGAAGTTGGAAAACACTGAGAGTATGCATTTCTACTTCAGTCTCCGCTTGCATCGGGTCCCATGCAGAGCGGCTGGCCTGATGCAATGTGAACACAGGAGGTCAGCTGCTTGGCATGGGCACCATTCAGAGAATGTTCTGAATTTTCTGAATGAATGCAAAGCATTTGCTGAATGGATGAGGTGGAGAGTGTACTGTCACCACACCGCCTCTCGACCTTTCTCTGGATGGTGCCCATGCTGAGCGGCTGACCTATTGTATTCACAATACATCATGCCAGCCACTCAACAAGCTGGACCAATGTAACTTACCAATATACCATGCCTGGAAATCTGATTTTTGTTTGCATGGTGCCATGAATCCTTTACACTCTAGCAACTGCAGAGGATGGCACTGGAACCATGGAACAAACTGTTCTGCATATTAAAGGCTCAGATTAAGAGCCCATCAGAAGACAAGGATAACACGAACAATATAGTATTGGTGAGCAGGCTGAGGGCCATCATTGAAATCCTTTTCTGGCACTAGCTAACAATGTCAACTACTTTGTTTCTGAGTTTAAATCACCTCCAGTCCAGGCCATTTCTGGCATTTTTTGTTCACATGTAACAATCCGTATTGTTTGGTAGAAAATTACTTAGAACCTCCAAACATTATATATTTTTTAAAGCAGAGGCCCTAGAGAATAAATTGTTGGGTTTTTCAATTTCTTATGTCACACGGTATTTTCATAAAAACACAATACATAACCCGATTTTTTTGTAATAGTAAGTCGATATTACGCCATGTAAATAGATACCAAACATGTCATGCTTTAAAATTGCGCATGCCCCTGCTTACAGAGGAGGTCTGGTGCTAGAATTACTGCCCATGATCTGACATTTGCGGTGATACTTCACATGTGGGAGTTGATTGCTGTTTGCGCACTTAAATTTTATTTTTAATTATTCATTTTTAATTTTTTTTTATTTTTACACTGTTGCTTGAATTTTTTTTGTATCACTTTTATTGCTGTCACAAGGAATGTAAACATCTCTTGTTACAGCAATATGCATGTGACAAGTGCTCTTTTAGGGAGAGATCTGGGGTCAAATCCCTCCTCTGCACCTAAAAGCATTGGAAACACCAACATTGGTGTTTTTTAATGCTTTTTTCTTTCTAAATGGCACTGTTTAAGTGATGTCAGGTTATTGCTTTCGGTTTACTATAACGAGAGCCGGTCCCGGCTTTGTCCAGCTGTCCAGCCAGCCAGCGGAAGTGCCGGCGGAAGTGTGGGGCTCCCAGTAGGAGCTTGAGCAAGCTGTGGAAGGCGGCGTGCAGGGTGGGACTTCTTCTCCACTGCTTGTAATAGAAATCGGGTTTGCTAGGTAGCCACTCCGACTGTTATTAAAAGAAAGCTGACAACCAGCTCTAAAAGAAGATACCGGGGTGAGGCCTGCAGCTGCAGCCATCATTCCAGTATAAGCACCGAACGTTCAGCGACGTACGGGTATGTTGCTGGATGGGAAGTAATTAAAGCTTACCTAATAAAAAAAAAAGAAACGTAATATATTGCAGATTAGCAGTCCTTAGATCTGGCAGCTGCATTTGCTTTTTTTCTATTTTATTTTAAGTTAGTGATTCTGCCAGTACCACACTTCCTATCTGAGGGTGACAACTCTTACTAACTGTATTATGTTTATGGAGGGAGCCATGATTATTATCCTAGATTGACTTAAAATATGTCTTCCTCTCTTAATTACCTTTACACGGGGGGGATGAATCGTTTCTGGAAGGAAGATGACGTTGTTAACATGTATTTTCTGTACTTGCAGTTTATGTTCTTAGCCTGAAAAATTAAAAGTGATGCAGCTAACAGATCTAAGGAATAGTAAACTGCAATATATTACATGTTTGTTCTTGGGTTTAGAGATGCTTTCATTCTTGTATAATTCTTGTCTTGTGTTCAGTTTAACAGACTGAGTCAGGCAGCATTGCACTGTGGGAACTGTAGTCCAGAGAAGAGAGAGACTCTACTGTAATCAAGAGTTAAAGAATGGCATTTCCCAGTGGCAGATTGGCTTGGAGAAAAGGTAGCAACCCTATGTGGGGATTTACTATTTGCTGCTAGAGAGAGAGAGACTGTACCCTTTAGAAACTGATTATACAGCCATCTAGTGGCCTTACAGCTGCCTGCAGACTTGACTGGGCCTATTCTCATGTGCTCCGACCGTACAATTGGGCCCCAAAATTAGCCGGCTGAAGAGTGAAGACTAAAGACTGTCCCTTTACATCTGCTACAAAGAGACCTTCACCTACTGCTTATGCTAAGAGGTACTATTTGGAAGACATTATTATTATTATTATTATACAGTATTTATAAAGCGCCAATAGTTCGCTCAGCGCTGTACATTACAAAGGGGGACTGAACATGTGACAGAACAATACCAATACAATGCAAAACATGAGGGGATTGAGGGCCCTGCTCTTTGGAGCTTACAATCTAGGAGGGAGGGGATGGTGGCACAGGAGGAGATAGCTGTGGGGGATGGAGTGGTAGGAAGAGTGGAGGAGGTCGGCAAGTTAGCAGGGGGTGGGGTAGGCTTCCCTGAAGAGATGGGTTTTCAGGGTGCGCCTAAAGGAGAGGAGAGTAGGTGATAATCTGATGGGTTGGGGCAGGGAGTTCCAGAGGATGGGTGACACCCTGGAGAAGTCCTGGAGGCGGGCATGGGAGGAGGAGACCAGGGAACTAGAGAGAAGGAGGTCTTGTGAGGAGCGGAGTGTGCGTGCTGGGCGGTACTTGGATATTAGGTCGGTGATGTAGTTCGGGGCAGTATGGTAGACAGCTTTGTACGACAGTGTTAGGATTTTGAATTTGATCCGTTGCGCAATCGGAAGCCAGTGGAGGGATTGGCAGAGGGGGGTGGCGGAAACAGAGCGGTTGGAAAGGTGAATGAGTCTGGCTGCCGTATTCAGGATCGACTGAAGCGGGGATAGCCAGCGGCGAGGCAGGCCAGTGAGGAGGGAGTTGCAGTAGTCGAGTCGTGATATGATGAGGGAGTGGATGAGCTGTTTAGTGGTTTCTGAGGTTAGGAACGTGCGGATTTTGGCGATGTTGCGGAGGTGGAGTCTGCACGAGTTTGTTAAAGATTGGACTTGGGGCTGGAAGGATAGGTTGGAGTCCAGAATGACACCAAGTACTCTGGCCTGCAGGGCGGGTTTGATATTGACGTTGTTGGATGTGATGGAGAAGACAATGGGGGGTGGTGTCCGGGCTGGGGGGAAGACAAGAAACTCGGTTTTGGAGAGGTTCAGTTTAAGGAAGTGGAGGGACATCCAGTCTGATATGTCGCTCAGTAGGTGTGTGATTCAGGCAGAGACTGAGGGGGTGAGGTGGGGGGTTGAGAGATAGATTTGTGTGTCGTCGGCATAGAGGTGGTAGTTGAAGCTGTGAGAGTGTATGAGTTGGCCAAGGGAGGAGGTGTAGATGGAGAAGAGAAGGGGCCCAAGGACAGAGCCTTGAGGGACCCCAAAAGAGAGGGGGAGTGAGGGGGAGGTGGTAGCATTATAGGTAACGCTGAAGGAGCGTTGTGACAGGTAGGATGAGAGCCAGGAGAGAGCAGAATCTCTGAGGCCGAGGAAGTGTAGTTTTTTGAGGAGGAGGGGGTGGTCGACTGTGTCGAAGGCCGCAGAGAGGTCAAGGAGTAGGAGCACTGAATAGTGGCCATTAGCTTTGGCGGTTAGAAGGTCATTGGAGAGTTTGAGTAAGGCGGTTTTGGTGGAGTGTAGGGGACGGAAGCCAGACAGGAGGTGGTTGTCGTTGAGGTGAGAGCATAGGCGGGTGTAGACTAGGCGCTTGAGGAGTTTAGATGTAAATGGGAGCAGGGAGATGGGTCTGAGGTTGTTCGGGTCATTGGGGTCCAGGGAGGGCTTTTTAAGTATGGGGGTGATGTGTGCATGTTTCAGAGGGGAGGGGAAAGTGCCTGAGGAGAGGGAGAGATTGAAGATGTGGGTGAGGGAGCGTAGGATGGAGGGGGAGGGAGGTCGTAGGAGTTGTGAGGGGATAGGTTCGAGGGGGCAGGTGGTGAGGCGGGCATCAGAGAGGATCTTGGAGAGTTCCTCGATGGTAGTAAGGTCAAAGGTGCGGAGTGTGGGAGGAGCTTCAGTATGAGGAATGTAGGGTGGGGTGGAAGTGGAGGTCAGAGCAGTAGTGGGGCCGTGGGAGAGGGGTGATGAGGGGGTAGCTGAGTGAGGGGGAACAGGGTTGGAGGGAGTTTGAGCAGCGACGAAGTCCCTGCGGGTTATGTTGAGGGGGAGGGGGGATGAGGGGGTAGCTGTGTGAGAGGGGACGGGTTGAGAGGGCGTGTGAGTTGCGGCAATGTCCTTGCGAATTGTGTCAATCTTGTTTTTGAAGTGATTGGCAGGGTTAAGGTTGCAGAGGTTACGGCTGGTAGTAGTGTGACATTTGGAGGGGTAGGCGTTGGAGGACGAGGAGATAGAGAAGGTAATCAGGTTGTGGTCAGAGAGAGGAAAGGGGGTGTTAGTGAGGTTGTGGGGAGCGCAGCGGTTGGAGAAGACAAGATCAAGAATACTACCGTTGGAGTGGGTGGTGGATTGTATGCACTGTGCAAGTGCAAAGGAGGAGGTTAAGTGGAGGAGATGGGATGTGTCTGGGTTGTCGAGGTTGACAGGGATGTTGAAATCCCCAAGGATGATGGTGGGTAGCTCAGAGGAGAGGAAGAAGGGTAGCCAGGAGAAAAAGTCATCCAGGAAGCGGGGTATGGATCCAGGAGGCCGGTATATCACAGCAATCCTCAGGGGGGTTGGGGAGAATAGTCGGACGCAGTGGACCTCGAAGGAGGAGAAGGATAGGGAGGGGGGGTTTGGGAGGACTCGGAAGGTGCTCTGCGGTGACAGGAGCAGACCAACCCCACCACCTTTACGACCGTCAGGTCTGGGTGAGTGGGTCCAGGTGAGACCTCCGTAGGAGAGTGCAGCAGGGGAGGTAGAGTCAGTGGCCTGGATCCAGGTTTTCGTGATCGCTAGGAGGTTGAGGGAGCGGGAAACAAAGAGGTCGTGGATGGCGGTAAGCTTGTTGCACACCAATCTGGCGTTCAGGAGTGCACATGAAAACGGGGGGGGGGGATTTTAGGGAGCAGGGGGACAGATACTAAGTTACAGGGGTTGCGGCAGGACGTGGAGGCGGGAGGGTGTTGTGTGGGTGAGGGAGGTGGTGGAGGGCCAGGATTCAGGGAGATGTCCCCTGCGTTTAGGAGGAGGAGAAGGGTGAGAAAGGTGGCATGGGAGCGGGATGTGCAGGAGCGTGAGAAACTCCTAGTGGAGGTGTTCGGGTCAGTGGGAGAGTGGAGTAATAGGAGGAGGTGGTGGGTGCCGTAGAGGGGTGAAGGAGGCAGTGAGGACACAACATACAATTGTTTAGGAGAAGCAGAGGGATATAGTGAATGGATTTTGGGAATGGAGGAGAGGAAAATGAGAAGGAGTGGAAGAGGCATTTTGGGGAGGTGATGAGAGCAACAGTAGGGAGATGATAGCAATGAGGGGGAGATGTACAAGTTTTGGGGTGGAGCAGAGGGGTAAGGAAATGAGATTTGGGAACAGAGGATAGTAATATGAAGAGGAGAAGAGGGGGCGTATTATATAAAGGTACACTGAGTGGGACTCAGGTATGTTAGACAGGTTTCCCAGGGTGTTTGCTTGCAGTCTGTCCAGCGTGCAGTAGAGTTTCTTGTTGTTGTTGTGTCTTCCTGCTGCTTAAGTTCTCCTGCTTTAGTTCAACTGCTGTGTTTAACTGCAATGCACTCCTTCAAAGCAGCACTCAATCTGAAGCAGCACCCCCATCAGAGATTGTGCCCCCCATCAGAGATCTCCCCCCATGAGCTGATATAAATTTATAGGGAGATGCTCAAATGAGAATTCAACTCCACCCCAATTAGAAGCTGATAAGGATCACATGATATAAGACATTGCACCATATCCTAGCCATTTTCCTAGGATGCACTCTAGACTAGGCATAGTATTATTATTCACATTGCAGTTATCGTTGACTTTTTATCTGACTGTTTATCATTGACTTTGTTGATTCATGAGTTATTTCCAGCCTTGTGGTACAGAACTGTATTCTAAGTTATCTTGGCATAGTGATTATATGGTCCAGCAGACTCTGTCAGTCTCTAGCAGTGTCTGAACCTACCTTCTGTGTTCATTTATACGCAAACCACCATATGATTTAATGTTAAACAGTCTTGTGTCTATTTCCTGGTACTAATTCATACCCAAGTTAAAGGTATTTATACTCATGTTCTTATAACTGGTTGCAGTAGCTTTTATTCAACCAGGTGTTTTAGAGGGGCTGAGGTTGTCTTTGGAGTTGCGGCACAGAACAGAGAACCCAAATTGCTAAGCGGCACCTGCAGGGGTAGTGCTACACGCTAATGTACCATGAGCTGCAGATAAGGTAATTATAAGCAGCAGTTCCCTGAGACCTAAAATTTATCTCAAGGGCTTTTCTGTGTTAAAAAAAGGTTGAGAAAGACTGGTATAGAATGCAGTACTATTGCTTCATATGTTTTGCTATACATTTGTCACTAATGTGTTCTTGTATTACATCTTTTAACTTTGTTTCATCTTTCATTCTATAATAATAATAATAATCATATTATAAGGAACTGTTTAGTTTCATGTCGCATAAAAAAATGAATTCAAATAAATTATGTTTACAAATGACCACAAACCAAAATTAATTATTAATACTGTGATGCGGATGTGTTATTTATTCATCCTACTTGTGTCTCATTTCTGGTTGATGCATTACAAACGTCGCAAGACATTAAAACACATTATAATATACATCTGTAGTTTAAAGGTAATTAAAAAATGCAAGTGTATCTAAACTCAAAAAGGACATTTTTATCTATTGCAGCTTACCAGTCTCTGGCTATGTTAGTTTTATTTTTTCAGGCTTTAGTTACTTAGTGATCCTGCCAGTAACACACTTCCAGTCCCAATGTGACAGGGCTTATTAACTGTATTGCATCAATGAAGCAGCGGTGTTGTCACCCTAGGACAGGAAATGAGCACTAGAGAACACCTCCTCTTCATCTCCATAACACAGGGAGGGTGTCAGGTACCCACTGGCAGTGACTCTAGAGATCCACAGGCTGGGGTTCCCCAGGGCGCGGAGTCTAAGCCCCAGTCTGCTTATTCACCAGAGGCCCTGATGGTGGGGATGGACTTGGAGCAGGCTGAGACCAGGTCACAGCCCCTGAGTACACCCAGCTGTGGTAGAGGTAAATGCCAGTGGTATGAAGCGGATCAGAGCCTGCTGTGAAAAGGCGGAGCAGATCTGGCAGCAGCGGATGGATCCATGCAGGATGGATGACACCGTGGAGAGATAGCGAAGTCAGGCAGGCCAGGTCGGTAACAGTGGAGGCAAACGGTACAGAGCAGTAAGCAGAGAGTAATCGGGTCACAGGCCAGGTTCAGCAGCAGGAGGTCAGATCATCAGGAACAGGCAGAAGAGAAGTCAAGACGAGCCTGGGGTCAGGGCAGGAGACGGTCAACAGCAATCAGGATCCGGCTAGGTCGGCAACAAGGCAATCTCAGGAACAGAACAAGCAGGAACAACAGGAACAAGACCATAAGGCAATGTGAGCATTGCAAGAGCTGGTTTAAATAGCCCGCCCAGCGCCGACAGGCGCGCCTGGGTCCTAGTGCCTGCCCGGCGCCGTCATTGGTGACAGGTACGCCTGGGTCCTAGTGCCCGCCTGCCTGTATGTCTTGTCGGGATCCTATGCCTGTGCAGATTCATGCGCCACGGTGATCTTCTCGTTCCCTGACAGAGGGTTATGCAGTTCACAGAAGATAGATAGGAAGGCTGATATTGGAAAAGGAAAGCACAGCAGAGATTTCTGAGTGTAGTAGTTATATTAAAAGTAATTTAATAAATAAATAGAGCAACTCACAAAAAAAGCATAAAAGCTCACATATCTCATATTGGTGCCTCCTCTGCTATACACCAGCTACGGACTGCTGGGGGCGCCGTGATCCTTGGACTGCTCAGCCACACTGGTGGTTTCCAGGGCTCCAAGTTCAGTTGGGGATATTGAAGCCGAAAGCTGTGACATCACCAGAAGTGGAGGTTGGAGAGTAGGCAAGCTGTTTGGAGCAGGCATGCACTTTCCTCAGGCCGTCAAAGCGTGCGCCAATCAGCCAGCCTACTCTCGACTTCCACTTCTGGTGATGTCACAGGTGTTGGCTTTGAGATCCCCAAGCGAACTTGGAGCCCTGGAAACCACCAGTGTTACCGAGCAGTCTGTGGATCATGATGCCCCTATCGGTTCGAAGCTGATGTATAGCAGAGGAGGCACAAATATGTGATATACAAGCTTTCATGCTTTTCTTGTAAGTTGCTCTATTTATTTGTTAACCTCCTTGGCGGTATGATTCTTTCCGTTTTTTTGTGCTGAAAGCGGTACCATTATTTTGCATGGAAATATGTAGTTTTTTATTGTAGGCTGTAATTTTTAGGAATAACTCACTGAAATCTGTCCGAACAAGAGTCTATTAAACATTCCGGATATGATAAAATTTGAAGCACGAAATCATAAATTATAATTTAAAAAATAATCATAAGAAATAATAATATAATAATAATAAATTTAATTCAATAATATAATCAAACCAAAAACACTGAAATTTGAAATACAGAGGCAAATTCGCACATCGCTGAGCAAAGTCGCAAAATTGTTTTCAGTGTCTGATGACGAATTTCCCCACGAAGCATTATCACTCAATTCTGCAAGTGGTTCTGATTTACTATCGCTGTTCTAAAACCGCTTTTGACGTAAAGGGACGCTTTTTGGACGCCATGGACTTTTCTAAGTTTCCAGGCAGAAAGAACATTCAAAATGCAGGCAGGGAACAGGACAAAGCAGTAGGGACAACATGTATGTGAAATGCATTGAAATAGCAATGACAGCAAAAATTACATTTTTTAAAAAATTCAAATTTCCCGCCGTACGTCCCGACGTCACAGGGACCGGAACACAGGAGCCGGATGCCGGCATCGGCCGGAGGAGATGGCCGGGGACGCTGGAGGGGACAGATCGCGGGAGCGAAGGACAAGGTAAGTGCTGCAGGGACCCCCAGAGAACGCCGCATGGTAAGCCCGAGTGTAGCTCGGAGTTACTGCTCTTGGTATAGAAATTTTACCCCGAGCTACACTCGGGAACACCGCTAAGGAGGTTAAATTACTTTTGCCATAACTACTACTAGGGCTTTCTTTGTCAGAGAATAGGTGCAGGAATTCCCCCTTCTTGCCTTCACCCCCCTACCCACCTCTGAGCACAATCCCTTGGTTCCACCTCTACCCAACTCCCAGTACAGCTCCTTATAGAGAATATACAGCCAAGTATCATTTTGTGGTGCTATGTAATTTATATGAAATTAGTTAATGATAACAAGAAAAGCAGTAAAATAGATCCCCTGCAGCCAGCAGCAATAGCCCCCCCCCCAAAACAATGAAATACCACCCAGTAACATAGATCCCAGCAGCAACAACAGATCTCCAAGCATCAGCCAGCATCAATAGACTCTCCAGTAGCCGGAAACAATAAACCCCTCCCTCAACAGTAGATCCATTCTGGCAACAATAGATCTCCCACCAGCAACAATAGACCTCCTCAGCAAAAATAGACAACCATGCAAAAACAGATCCCCTTCAGTAACAATAGATCCCCCAGCTCCAGAATAGACCTTCCAGCACCCCTTGCCGTTACATGCATTCAGTGCTGGAGGTGCCAGAACTGCATTCCTCCATATTCCCACTGAAAAAAAGCCTGCTACACTCAGAAAGCACTGCTGTGTTTTCTCTTTCTCATTTCCACTCCAAAGCAGCTTCCACTTTGACAGCTGGCAGCTTTTAGAGTACTTTTCGGATTTAACTTATATGGACTCTGTGTAAGGACTATGGACATTATTACTACTACTCTAATATGGCTTCTATCATGTACATTATAAGACACTAATCTACTATTCCTTTCTGATTCCGTGAGCGCCACGTTTTTTTCCCCATTCAAAGGCTGATATTATAGTTTGAGATTTCGGGTCAGTGCATAGGAAGTGAGAAGGATATTTCTGGCAGGATCAACAAGCATTTTCTGTACTTGCAGCAAATGTTCTTAGCTTGAAAATTTGAAACAAATGCAGCCACTACAACTAAGGACTATATATATTAAATTTTAGATCCTATATTTTAACCACGATCAGGGGCGGACTGACCATTTGGAAACTCGGGCACTGCCCAAGGGCCCGGGGTCAGTAGGGAGCCCCATGAGATGCCCCGGTACCTTTTTCATAGGCTTTTTTGAGTTTGGGCAAGGACACAGGGGCCCCATGATTCCCTATTGCCCAGGGGCCCCGTTAGTTGTCAGTCCGCCCCTGACTACGATGGTAATCTTTGGTTCACAAAATGTATAATATGTACAAAAAAAAAATAATATTCTTAGAATGAGCTTGAATCCTGCGTTCTCATGCTGGTCTTAATTTCCATTTGTTTTTAAATGCTATCTATAAAATATTTCATTTGCTTTTAAATGCTCCCCATAAAATGTTCCTATAGGCAAGGAATCTTTTTTTTTTTTTTTATTTCCTTGTCCAAAATATTTGGATACACAGCAAGAATGAATGGACCACAGTACAAAAAGGCTGGGTAATAAGGTGTGACTACAACCATGACCTCAATACTTACATATTGGTCCTTGCAGTTCTATATGTACAAAATATGAACCAGATGATGTTCTATAAACACATATGGAAATCAATAACATAACAGAGAGAAGTGAGAAATGCCAGAAGATGGAGATTAACAAAAAAGGAAATGAAAGAAGACAGGAAAACAAAGATGGTGTAAGAGTCACAAGGCAGATGGTCATTCTCACCCTAATCTTAAAGTGACATTTAAAGCTGAACTCCGGCCTTCCCAGCTTCTAACAGTGTGCATTAGAAGTTGTAAGTCAGACAGAGCACATCCCATTTCTTGGCTGGAGGATGTCCAGCATCATCTAGCACTTTTCTTCTGTTGCCTGACTGTCCCTGGCCCAGCCCAAAAATTCAATTCACTAGATTTAAAGGATAAGTTCATCTTTTGGAACATGTGCTTTGCCTTTGTGGCTGACGGCTTGTAGTTCTGAATGAAGTGCGGGGTCGCTGATGAGCGGCCTTGTAGTTCATTCACAGACCCTACAGCTTGTGAACAGTCAGCCCATATGCAAGTATAGGCTGAAAGCAGCAGGACCTGTCTTCAGAAGTCTGGCATTGCACCCCTGATCCACTGATCACGGGTGCAATGCTTTCCAGGGTTCTTAGGAAAAAGAAAAATGAATGCATATTATTTTTCCTGCAAAAATATGCGTTCTTATTATTTTTTCCCAACAAATGAATTTATCCTTTAGCCATTTCGCTGGCAGACCCATTTTTGCACACATGTTTAAAATATTAGGCCTGAAGATTATACAAAACTCCCAAACATTATATATTTTCTGAAAGAAGACACCCTAGAGAATAAAATAGAGGTAGTTCAAATTTTTTATGTCACACAATATTACCAAAAAGGTCTAGGAAACCCAAAATTTTAGTTAAAAAAACACACTAAAGCGTAAGCACGTACCCCGGAGACAGAGGAGACCCCATGTGCACAATAGAGGTGGCCCCGCCAACACAGACAGGGAATGTACATCCCCACTGTATGTGTCGGCATACTCTTCCCACCTATTATATAGACACTCCCTGTTATAGAGAAGAATGCTAAGGGAGGCTGTTCGGTCACATGACTGCCAAAAATAAGATCATAAGATACATAATTTTTTTTGGTAAAAGTAAATGCAATAACACAGTGGTTCCCAACCTGGGGGTCGAACGACCCTTTCACAGGGGTCGCCTAAGACCATCTGGGAAAACACATATTTCCGATATGTAAAGAGCAGCTACTGTGTAGAAAGCAGCTACTGTGTTGAAAGCAGCTACTGTGTTGAAAGCAGCTACTGTGCTGAAAGCAGCAGTATTGGAGGTAAAACGACACTCATGAATTATAATTACTGGGTAAATAATTTTATGGTTGGGGGTCACCACAACATGAGGAACTGTATTAAAGGGTCACGGAATTAGGAAGGTTGAGAACCACTGCAATAACACATACTGTTTGCTGGCTTGATATTGGCTCTTAAGTAGTGTGTTTACAAAAATGTTAATGACAGCATCACAGACTTCATGCATACAGCCACACAGGGGCCCTACAACATGCAGATACTGCTAAATGGAGTTCCCGGGACCCATTGCCGCAGCCCATTGAGATGCAGTACACCAGGCAGGTAGCTGTATGCAGTAAGCACCCATAGGCACACTTTCTGCGTTCAGAGCATAGGTCAGTGCACATGCAGGTGCTTTACAAAGTCCTTTTCAATTAACCATGTACAGCCATTTCTTCTACTGAATCTCAATGGGCATTTGTACACAGCGGCTGCAGGTCCAGAAAATATCATTACACAGGCTCTGCAGGCTGTATGGCCCCTGTACGGTCTCGTATATGAAGCCTAAAAGTTTATGTACAACCAAAGCTATTTTTTTTTTCAGTTTCGGATAGCACAGGGAAGAGTTAAAACCACTGTCAGTTTTTCGGTGATGCGATTTTGTCGATGAGAATGTCTTTACTGTATACTGTCATAGATATATTGGAGAAATTACCTAAATCTAGTTGAAGGCCAGAGCAATGCTACTGTATACAAAGTGGAGAGAATCAAGGAAAGAAAAGGGGGATGGAGACAGAAGAGGATAACAAGGAGTCTTTGTCATAGTGATGTGATTTTAATCAATATTTATACCATGTTCCTTCCATTATGCAGTACGCTCCCAGGAAATGCATGATGGGAAAATGCTCAGTCAAGTCTTAACCTTGAAGGAACACCGGGCCAAATTTCCTACTCATCGGCTACTGCCGCCTGTAAATGATATCAGATCACCCAGGATTTCCAGCTCTTTACTATGACAACGAACAACATAATGTTACTGGGATCTGCTACACTCATGGCAATTAGGATTGTTTCTACGCAGGTCATAATTATGAGCAATTTAACAATTCTGGGGTCTGCTACAATTACATCATATAATATATATGTTCTCATAGGAGAGAGTTAAAGGAACAGTCCAAGGTGATATACTCGATGGCACATGTGTCAAACACAAGGCCCACAGGCCAGATTCATTTGGCCCTCGCACCTCTCCTGCACACCCTTCATTTTTACTCCCACCTTGGCTCAGCAGTTGGCAGCAGATAAGGACAGAACTCCTCCACCAGATCCTGCACTTCTTCTTTCAGCCACAGAGAGGCTCATCTCTGCCCCCCCCATCTCAGAAGTCAGTAGCAGAGAGGAGGACAGGACTCCTCCTACAGATCCTGTGCCTTTCTGTGCAGCCGCAGCACAGTTTCATCTCCGCCTCCCCTGGTCTCTGATTTCAGCAGAGTTTGGCAGCTGACTCTACCTCTCCTCTGGTCCTCCTCCAGACCCTGCACATTCTGCTTCCCAGCTTCACCCCCAGCTTTTTCCAGGCAGCAGCAAAAGTTAAGGGGAGTGCACCGGGACTCTTGACGTTTGATGGTGGAGAGGCTCTTGACATCTGATGGATGTAAGGAGGGGTGGAGTGCTCTAGACATCTGCTTATAACTATTAAGAGATTAATACAATTATATGCCAGTTTGTAATCAGATGCTTACGGGGTACCCATGAAAATATTAAATATATTGCACTGTGCAGGCAGTTATGGAGTTAATTGGGCTGCCCAGATGGGGAAGGGGTTCATTGTGTAGCAGACTTTTTCCTCATCATTTTTGGGACCTGCCCTCTGTCGGGAACTAATACATAGAGAGGGCCAGAGCCCGGCAGACAACCGAGAGGACCTACATGGGACTATAGGGGAAGGCGTGCTGGAGGATGTAACCCTTTTCAGAACACATAGCCCCCGCTATTGGGTCACCCATATGGGGAGCTTCACCTGGGGCCAGGACACCACCACTTATGGACTAAAAAGACCTGTGAAGGTATGATCTGGCCAGCCACATTAGTTACCTAGAAATGGACTGTTGTTTGCACATTATGTCATTGGACTGTACTGATGAACATTCAGTAAAGTTCATTAACGGTTTCATGCCTGGTCTGAAGTTAGCCAAAGGGGTGCATGAAGGTACATGAACAGGGCTGGTTAAGTACATAGGGGGTCGAAGAGGAGAAACTGGAGGGTCACCACAAGAGGTTGGAGAAGTTGTGCAGTTGTGACCCAAACTAAATTGACATGTGCCGCTCAATGGTCTCTTATGTAGCAACCACTTGGAGCACAGCCAAGGACAGAGCTCGTCCCAGCTCTAGACGTCTAATGGAAATGAAAGAAGACAGGAAAACAAAGTCCTAGAAGTCGCACATCTCTGAAAAATTCCCATAAGAAGAAGTATGACAGCCTCACATTGGGCTCCAACCAGGCCGCATCCCCAACGCATTTCACTCCACCCACGCAGCTTAGCCATGGGGAAAGGACTACATGACCCCATGACTAAGCTCCATGGGCGGAGTGAAATGAGTTGGGGCTGTGACCTGGTTGGAGAACAGGCTGAGGCTGTCATACACCTTCTTATGGGATTTTGCTGAGATGTGTGACTTCCGGGACTTTTCTCTTTTCCATTAGAAGTTGTACGGTTAGGTAACCAACCGGTGGGAATGTAAAAGCAGCCAGACAGCGGAAAGTGGTACCAGGAATGGATGAAGGGTCCTCTGGTTAATAAGGGGGTTGATGTTCTGACTCCCTCTCTGGTGGTCGGTGCCCCTAGAGGATTCAAGACCGAATGTGCAGCACAGAGAGCCTATGGACCTAGCTGGGGATACGGAAGAGCTAAAGAGTTAACATGTGCTACAAGTAAAGATCTGTGCTGTGTGCATGGCAGGACCTCCATGTTGTCACTGGGAGCGAGGTGGAAATTCAAGCTAGGTTGGTGAAGTGGGACACAGGCTCCACGGTCCCCCTTAAAATGCTGCATTTAGGAAGCTAAGGTGTACAGAGTCATGGGAAAGTGTGTCTCCCAGTAAAGAGCTGCTTCTAAGTACGGAGTGCCATCTTAATGCTGCCGCTGGTGATTTGTCTCTAGCAGTAGAATCAGCTGTCTGACTGCATCCTTGGGCCTCAAAGCAAGCAAGGCCACAAGAAAAATACATTTTTATCACAGATCTGTATCAAATATTACAGGCTCTAAGGATATTTAACGCATGGCAGCATGTTTTTCAAAATATATGCCATTGCACATTTATAGACACCAGAGGCTGCCGTTATGCATTTAGTGATATCAGAGTCATCATTGAACTAAAAGCTGTCACTGTGTCATCTCAGCAAAAGAAGTTAGCATCATAAAAGATGAGGAGTTGGCGTTATTCTTTTGACTGAGACCAGACGCTGGTAACATACAGAGCAATAAACATCACATTCACACCCCCACATCTCATATTGCTTTAGGGCCTCTGATTAGTTTCTAGTTTATACGCATGGCCACAGCTGGCCTTGCACATTACAGCTGAACTTCAGGCAAATATAACAGACACAATTTAAATGTTATATTAATACCCTTTATATGGGCATTTATTACAACAATGTACCAGATAAAGCCTATGGGGGAGATTCGGACTCAGAATCTGGTGCACCTGTGCATGGTAGTCAATCAACTTCAGCTTGTTCAATTATGCTTTGACAATAAAACCTGGAAGCTGATTGATTTCAATGCACAGAAGCACCAGATTTTGCACTTTCTAGTTATAGTAAATAGCCCCCTATGTGTTTTGAAAAAACAAATCTGAACATTTTTTAGGAAGACATATTAGTCATAGTTATTGTCAAATTATTCAACACATACTGACCCTGCTAATACTGATCTAGGCATCAAGGCAGCCATGATTTCTAGTGACAAAAAGGTTAAGTAACTCTGTAATAATTGCCTGAATTCTGTTTTTGTATTCATTTCTGTAATCCAAAGATAAGGAGGGGCAACAAACCTAAAGTATAACTAAAGGAAAAACTTTGTTTTTAGGTTTGGATAGTGCAGAGAGGGACTAGAATACCTGTCAGTTTTTATTGCTGTCTGTGCCCCTGTTAAGGAGATTCACCCTCTCTATTTGTCTTCGTTACCATTATACTGGGGGCCCCAAGGAATTCCCTTATTTTACAAGGATTTCCTCTCACTTCCTGTTTGGCTGTGGGACAGGAAGTGAAGGTAAATCTCCACAATGAGACACAGATGGCAAAAAAAATCTGACTTGGTTATAAACCTCTCTTACTCTATCCAAAAACGTTTTTTCCATAGTTCTACTTTAATTAAAACTATTGCTTTGCCCAGTGCTATGAGTCTGATCCATGTCTGCATGAGTGGAGAGCATTGGCATGACTGTGACAGACCCAGCCGGGACAGGGGCTTTTGGAGGGGACTGCAGGCTTTTCTCTTGCCTACTGACCATGGGCCCTGGCATCTGAGGGGGCTCCATTCTTTGGGAGGTGTGTGCCTGTGGGGACCTTTTACTTCGCATTCAAGTCCATGTGTCCCTGAAATACACAGACTCTGAGAACTGGAGGGCCCGGATACAGATTTGGGGTATCTGTGTCCAAACCAGCATTGAATGCTTCTACCCGCCTCCTAGGCTCTGTAATCTGTTT
Organism: Staurois parvus; assembly: GCF_062004578.1. NCBI lineage: Eukaryota > Metazoa > Chordata > Amphibia > Anura > Ranidae > Staurois > Staurois parvus. Next base: position 1,501,027 of record NW_028317847.1, read on the forward strand.
ATTAAGATGTTATGTGTGTACCATTGTGTTTTTGTTCCATTGTTAATTGAGTTAATTGAGTCACCTATTGTTTCTGTTTGTTGGCTAGTCCTCCTGGAAGATCCTACATGATGGGTTTAGTCTGGTGTCAACTTTACCTCGTTATCTAATTAGTGTGGGATGTTTATCTCAATGTGTAATATATGTTTTTATTGTTTATGTAAGGACTGCCCCTATAAAAACTTGTTTTTTTTGTTCAATAAAGGAGTTCCAGTTTTGCGCCTAAGCTAGTGTCGTCTAGCCCTTGGGTGCATTGCCCAACTATAATACCTTGATCATGTGTCCCAGTGATGAGGAAGCAATTCTCTGTTAGAGGCACTCAGTCGGGGTACCAGGCGGTCTGTCACAATGACCTCACCATTGTGTTTCTGCTCCTTCATTACCCCATCAGCAGGTTGGGGGGAAGGGGTCCTTGAACAAACGGCGCAGCTTAAACCGGAACTAAAGCCAAAAAAACAAAAAACTCTCTGCAATGTCTCTTCTTTAATAAAATATACTTATTTGCCTGCTCAAAGGCTTTTGTAGAATGAACACTGAGCTGTGCATGAGCAGCTCAATGTACATTCCTGTTATGGTACCTGTGTGCTGGGACAAAGGAATTCCAGCAAATGCAAGGGTATTACATCATCCCGTACAGTCCAATCAAGAAGACCCAATAACATGGGATTGGGGAAAGCCAGGGAGAAGGTAATGGCGCTGTTGATGGACCATGCAAACGTCAGATCATTGAAACATAGATAAGTGATGCAAACTTTATCTCTGCTTTAACTGCACTGGAGGATCTGGCTAGGCCGGGTGTCGGCAACCCGCGGCTCCAGAGCCGCATGCGGCTCTTTTTCACCTTTCCTGCGGCTCCGGAGCACACTGCCCACCAGGTGACAGGCAATAGGGTTGCCGTAGCTCAGTGGTCGGCAAGCCGTGGCTCTTTACACATTTTAATGCGGCTCTTCTGTGTGCCGGGCGCCCGCTCCCCTCCCTCCTCTCGGGCGGCCGCCCCAAAAGTCAGGACTCTGCAGCTAGCCCAGCAATGGGCAAACTACGGCCCGGCGGACCTTTTAATCCGGCCCACGGAGCGTGGCAAACATTGGCTGTCAGGATGTAGGCGGGGCAGCGTGACGAACTCCTCTCCTCTCACAGTCCGCCCTGAAGACCGGAACGGCGCGGGAACACGGCGAGAGGAACGCGCGGAGCAAAGGTAAGTGAATTGACACAATATGGGGAATGAATTACTATAGGGGGGATGAATTACTATATGGGGGATGAATTACTATAGGGGGGATGAATTACTATAGGGGGGATGAATTACTATATGGGGGATGAATTACTATGGGGGATGAATTACTATATGGGGGATGAATTACTATAGGGGGGATGAATTACTATATGGGGGATGAATTACTATGGGGGATGAATTACTATGGGGGATGAATTACTATATGGAGGATGAATTACTATGGGGGATGAATTACTATATGGGGGATAAATTACTATGGGGGATGAATTACTATGGGGGATGAATTACTATATGGGGGACGAATTACTATGGGGGATGAATTACTATATGGGGGATGAATTACTATGGGGGATGAATTACTATATGGGGGATGAATTACTATATGGGGGATGAATTACTATATGGGGGATGAATTACTATGGGGGGATGAATTACTATATGGGGGATGAATTACTATATGGGGGATGAATTACTATGGGGGATGAATTACTATGGGGGATGAATTACTATATGGGAGATGTATTTTCAGTTTTAAAAATGTGGCTCTCAAAATAAATTTCAATCGTGGTTTTGGCGAGATTTGGCTCAGTTGAAAAAAAAAGGTTGCCCACCACTGACCTAAGGCTATGATTGTGATTATGACGATACACTGTGGCCCTGATTAACCCTTTGCTTACTGGGCCCTTAAACCCCCTTCATGACCAGAGCGCTTTTTGCAATATATGCAGTGTCGGATTTGTTTTAAATGTTGCAATGGTTTTGCGGCTCCCAGTCTTTTTTTCCCTTCGGAAACGGGTCCAAGTGGCTCTTTATGTCTTAAAGGTTGCAGACCCCTGGGCTAGGCTATCTGTCAGAAGTACCTGGGTCACAATCTGTACACAACTGCCAATCTTTTTGTCATGTACAAGAGTTGTGCTTCATTAAAGTGAATTGGGCTGTGCTTCTCCCACCCTGCAACCACATGTCCAAACACTAATAAATCACCATAGTGCTAAAGGTATTGTAAGGATCAGAAGAGCTGTAAAGTGGACCATTCAGTGTGTTAATTCATGGCACAAACATTCTCTGATAGAGGATTCGTTCCTAGAAATGCATTAGCTGGCGAGTCTCGGTGAATCCGAAATGTACTGATACTTCCCTTTATGTGGTTCACCCTGCCTCTTGGGTCTGGTCGATACTGCATATTAGCATCAGGCTTTGTGAGGTTATACTCATTCTTTCTTTTTTAGTAAGGCCTGGTTCACACCAATACATTGTGCTTTTTGACTGTTTTGCAATGCTTTTTGCATGCGTGTTTTTGCCACGTTTTTTACTATGTTTTGCATTTTTTCAGCTTTTTTTTTTTTTGTTAAAGGGGAAATTTTTTAGTTGCTGGGCAGAATAAAAAAGCAAAACGCAAAACGTGGCAAAAACACGGCAAAAACTCACTATATGCGTTTCAGCAACTTCTCCATTGAGCTTTTTGAGTTTAACCACAAGCCTACAGGGCACTTATACCCCCTTCCTGCCCAGGCCAATTTCCAGCTTTCAGCGCTGTTGTACTTTGAATGACAATTGCGCGGTCATGCAACACTGTACCCATATGAAATTTTTATCATTTTTTTTGAGACAGATAGAGCTTTATTTTGGTGGTATTTAATCACCTCTGGGTTTTTTATTTTTTCTTAAACAAACCAAAAACCACTGAAAATTGTGAAAAAATATGTTTTTTCTTAGTTTTTGTTATAACATTTTGAAAATAAGTGATTTTTCTCCTTCACTGATGTGCGCTAATGAGTCTGCAGTGATGGGCACTGATAGGCTGCACTGATGGACACTGATAGGTGGCACTGAGGGGCAATGATGAGGAGACACTGGTAGGTGGCACTGATGGGCACTGAAAGGCAGCACTCATATATGGCACTGATAGGCAGCACTGACTGTCACTGTTAGGTGGCACTGACTGGCACTGTTAGGCGGCACTGATAGGCAGCACTGACGGGCACTGATGCACACTGACAGGCGGCACTGACTGGCACTGATTGGCAGCACTGACTGGCACTGATTGGCAGCACTGATAGGTGGCATTAACTGGCATTGATAGGTGGCACTGACTGGCACTGATGGGTGACACTGAAAGGCAGCTCAGATGGGCACTGATATGTGGCATTGATGTGCACTGGTAGGCACTGAAATGTGGCATTGATGTGGCACTGATGGGCATTGGCAGGTGGCATTGATGAGCACTGACAGCTGGCACTGATGGACACTGACAGGTGGCACTGCTGGGGCTACACAGATCATCAGGGCACACTGATCATCAGTGCCCTGATGATCAGTGCACATGTCCCCTCTGAGGGATACCGATTACCGGTTCTCCTCTCCTCTGTCAGCGTGACAGCTCGTGGGGAGAGAAACTGATAACCGGCATTTCCCTATTTACGTGCGATCAGCTGTGATTGGGCACAGCTGATCACATGACCGAGCTGACATCTCGTTGATCGGTGATCTGCTGTGTCCGAGAGACACAGCGCACCGCCGATTGCCGCGCGCTCCCGGAGCCGCACATGCGCAGTTAGAATGGGAGGACGTCATATGACGTCCTCCCAGAACGAGAGAACCACCTTTCGCCCATCATCATACTTTATGGCGGGCGGGAGGCGGTTAAAAAAGTCCCTGACCCTATCCAAATACGCAGCAGGTCAAAAAAGCATAGATGTGAACATGTCCCATAGGAAACCAAGTTAAATGGACTGTAGTGTGTTTCTGCAAGAACCACTAAACAATGCATTGATGTGAACCAGGCCTAACGGTTTACCTGGTAATGCATTAGGGCTTTGTGCCCTCTTGTTTTCTTTTATTGTTTGCTTCAACCACATGTAATGCACATGGCTGCAGTGCAGTAGTGTGGCATTTACATGCTTAAAAAAGGTGGTGAGTAGGCAACATGTCGCCTCCTCACTACTTGTCAAACACCTCTGAACAGCAATTCCTCATGGATCGCTTTTTAGAAGGACAGTAAAGACTGTTGTACATCTAAACTTAGCCTATTTGAGTGATGAAACACAGACAGTTTCGTCTTCAGCCACATTTGATATATGAGACGTGTTGAAGCCTGGAAACAGGGACACAGCTTATTAATGCAGCCTACATACCCTGGCCCTGATTCTATTTTCCCTGTGTACAGTACATCCATCTTAAAACTAATGCGAATCTCCAGGGTAACAAGAGTTGTGCAATGGCCTAGCTCATGCATACCTTGTCCTGGGAGCTGTCCGTCCTCATCAGGGTGCTGAGCACACTCTGGCCGGTCTGGTTGTCCTGCTCACTGTTGAAGATCAGACGCAGGGGGACTATCTCTTCCCTCCCCGAGAATTTGTTTTCTTTCTTCCTGTGCATCTCTGTCACCCAGGTATCTGCCATAAATAAAAACAATTATACAAATGTCAGATAAAGCATGTACCACACAACAATCTGACTTCTTAATGCCGGAAATGTAACAGGAGAGCTCTGGAAGGCCTGAAGCATTCCACCTGGTCAAATTCAATGAACTGGTACAGAAGCACTTAGATACAATAGCCGCTTGCTCTGCCCCATAACGGCAAATCAGATTCACAATGACATAAATATGTAATAAGATTTTATTGGTCCTAATTTTTTTCATATAAAAAGGTTCACTTCATTATCAGCAATTCCACAAGAACTGTTATAGCTTTAGCTTCTACTGTATGTGACATAATTGGTCATGGACAAAGCACTTAAAGTGTATCTAAAGTAAAACTTTTTTTTTGAGAATAGATAAAATTATTGGAAAGGTTGTATTAAAACAAACAAACAACAAACATGTCCTACTTACTTCCTCCTCTTCTCATTTTTCACCATCGCTCCTGGCTCCTTCCTACCACCGAGTGCCCTCATAGTAAGCTTGTGCGTGCTCGCTCCTGAGCCAGCTCTGTGTGTCCGTTGATACACACAGCACGGCTCAGTCCCCTGGCACCTTCCTCACTGGCTGTGATTGACAACAGCTGGAGCCAATGGCTCTCTTGGCTGTCTCTGAGCCAATGAGGAAGGAGAGAGTTGAGACAGCCATGGCACTTGTGCACAGTGCTGAATCAAGTAAGTGTAAGGAGGGAAGCTGCATGCAGGATTTTTACCTTACTGTAGAGAATGCATTCAGATGAAAAAAAAACCTTCAGCCTTTAGAACCACTTTATACACTTCTAGCCAGTTCTAGCCTGTTATTACCAGGCCATTTTTCAGTGATGTGATAGTCTGACTGACAATTACTCCATCATTCAACTTTAATTAATTTTATATACAGTAATTTTATTTAGATGGACTTTCTTTTGAGAGTTTAGTCATCTGTATTTTTCTAATATATATAAAGCAGGGTTTTCCAAAACTATGAGCCGTGTGCCAAATCTGGCCTGTTGCAAGATCTTATCCAGCTCTCTGATGTAAAATGGACTCTGACAGGGACTCTGATATGGATTCTGATGTAAGTGTGGACTCTCTTATAAAGGGGATTCTGATGTAAGGGGGAGTCTAATGTAAGGAGAATTTTGATGGGGACTCTGATGTAAAGGGGTTCTAATGGGAACTCTAAGGTAAGTGGGGAATCTCATGTAATGCTACTTTCACACTGATCCATAGCAAAAACACATTTTTTTCGCATTTGCAAAGCATTTTTTTTACAGGACATGTGACTCAAAAAACCACAGCAAAAAGCAACATAGGTGCATTTTGTATGTATTTTTGCTGCATTTTCCATTGGTTTCATTGGGGAGGTGCATTTTATTACCGCAACAAATCTGCACCACATATGCAGCAAGCAGGAGTTTAGAAAATGCAGCAGACCTGCAACAGATCAGTGTAAAGAGTTCCATAGGAATACATGGTCAAACATTTTTCTTCTGCATAAGTGAAAGAAAAATGGATCAGTGTGAACCAGCCTAAGGGGGACTCTGATAGGAACTCATGTAAGGGGGGGGACCGACTCTTATGTAAGGTGGACTCTAATGTAAGGAGAACTTTGTTGGAGACTCTGATGCAAAAGGGTTTTAATGGGAACTCTAAAGGTAAGTGGGAAATGTCATGTAAAGAGGACTCTGATGAGGATGCTCATGCAGGGGGACTCTAATGTAAGGAAGACTTTGATGGGGATTCTGATATAAAGAGGTTCTGCTGGGAACTCTGATGTAGGAGGGGACCCTGATGTGATGGGGGACTCTGATGGGTTCAAACTTATTTCGTATTTCTTTACTTTGTTTACTGACGATTTTCCTTTGGTGTTCAAAAATAAAAAAAAAGCAACCAAGTTAAACTTATCCATTCATTTAAATTTTATTTGTTAATTTATAAAACAATTTTTTTCGGCCTGTGAATATTTGTAAAATATGACGTTTGGCTGTAATACTGAAAAGTTTGGTAAAAAGGAAAAAAATTATAAAAAAAATTTCCTTTATTTATAAAACATAAAATATATATGCCAGGACAGTATGAACACCCCATAAATTATCCTTTTTTGGAAAACAAACACATTTTTAAAAAAATGTTTTCAAATGAAGAAACCTGCTTGTATTGAGGGGATTAAAACATGCAGTTTGGCAGAGGTACACTAGACACAGCAGCATCATAGGTTATATACAGAGGTAGGAGGAGGAGGTGAAGGGGTTAATGTACAGGTCACATACAGTGGGAGGATGGAGATGAGGGGGAAATGTTCAGAAGTGCAGGATAAGGTAGGTGAAGGTTTAAAATACAAGTCACTAGAGACAGGCTGGAGATCAGATGTACAGGTGTGAAGGTGTTGGTGAAAGGGTTAAAAATGATCCCACAATTACCCCTCTCCTACCCTGAGCCTGTTGCTTCTGTTGCTCTGAAACTAATGAATGAACTTTCATTCCTTAGTTCCTCCTCCTTCCCATTCCTCCATTGTAAGACAACGGAGCAGGCCCTTAGATGTAAACATTGGAACTGATTACATTTTGTGATTGCTGTGGTTGGTCATCAAGGTGATCACATGGTACAGAGCCGGTCGGATCAGATCTGTACAGTATGTCTAAGTCAGTTAACAGCCATACTGGCCTTTTGGAGACATTTCTGAAGTGAAGTTTATAAACAGCATTCCAGAAAGAAATGTCCACCTATCTGTTTTTTGTATTTTTTTTACAATATTGCGATGAGGAGGTGTGTCATGCCCTCTGTTATGTTTTCATTTTGTTTGTTATTCCTCTAGGACCTCTTGTGAAAGTTGCAATTGGCACAGCAAACCTAAGGCTGGCCTTACACCTGAAGAATTTTGTTTTACATTTGGACAAGCCAGTATGAAATTAGCTCCATTTACAATTCTATGGTGCCTTCATTGACTTGACTAACTTTAAACTTTTCATTCGAGTACCATGTCATTGTCTTGATTTTCATAGAACCAACATTCTACTTGCCAAGGAAATGCGCATAAGATGAGTTACATTTTTCTCCTCCGGAATCCCCATCAATTAGAAATGTGTTTATTTCCATTAGATAGAACAAAAATGTTCCATCTTTGTCCTTCAATAACTTTGCTTCACTTTGAAATTGATTGTGGAATCCTCCCCTTTAACTCTTAGATAATCAAATGAACATTCTGAAAACAGCAATTTTTTAATGAAATTCTACAAGGGTGAAGCCAGCTTATAGGATAAGTTCATCTTTTGGGCAAAAATAATAAATGCACATTTTTTTGCAGGTAAAAAATTGTGCGTTTATTATTTTTGTCCAAAGGAGCCTGTAAAGCATTGCACCCGTGATCAGTAGATCGCTGATGCCATGCAGGTCCCCTGCAGACCTGTCAGAATATCTGCTTGCCATACTAGATGTACAAGTCAAGCAGATATACTGATAGGAAGCTTCAATGAACTACCACGGTGCTCCACAACACTGTGGTAGTTCATTGAAAACTACAAGCCCACAGCCACTAAGGCTGCCGGGACTCGTAGGCACTCATTCACAGAACACTGTTAATGAGTGACGCGGCCGTGCGGGGCTCCACCCACACGGCCACTGTTTTCAAATCTAACAGATAGTACGGGGAGAAGTTTCCCCATACTATCTGTCAGAGGGAGGGGGGCAGCTATGGGAACATGTTACATGTTCCACCCTAAAAACGGGTGGAACATGTTATATGTTCCAAAGGTGAACTTTTTCCTTTAAGCATCTGTATTGGTCATTTAATTTAATAGGAAGCCTCCGCAGGGGGTTTGGGAGGCAGTATGGGGTGACAAGAAAAGTCAGGATTTGTAGGAAAGTTCAGCTGCCTATATCTCTGGATTTTCTAATGTTCTGGCATGCAAGTCTAGATTAAAGGACAACCGTACCTTTTGTATGATTCTTATAGTTACATAGTTAGTCTGGGTGAAAAAAGACAAACGTCCATCCAGTTTAACCATTAAAAAAAAAGAAAAAAAAAAGTTATAATCCTATACCCACAGTTGATCCAGAGGAAGGCAAAAAACCCAGCATAGCATGATCCAATTTGCTCCTGCAGGGAAAAAATTCTTTCCTGATCCCCCGAGAGGCAATCGGATTTTCCCTGGATTAACTTTGCCTAAAAATGTTATATCCAGTTATATTCTGTGTATCCAAGAAAGGATCCAGGCCTTTTTTAAAGCCATCCACTGAGCTGGCCAGAACCAACTCTTGAGGGAGTCTATTCCACATTTTCACAGCTCTCACTGTGAAGAAACCTTTCCGTATTTGGAGATTAAATCTCTATTCCTCCAGATGTAAAGAGTGCCCCCTTGTCCTCTGTAATGACCTCAGGGTGAATAACTCTACACCGAGTTCACTATATGAACCACTGATGTATTTATACATGGAGATCATATCCCCCCTTATGTATTATACATGGAGATCATATCCCCCCTTATGTATTATACATGGAGATCATATCCCCCCTTATGTATTATACATGGAGATCATATCCCCCCTTATGTATTATACATGGAGATCATATCCCCCCTTATGTATTATACATGGAGATCATATCCCCCCTTATGTATTATACATGGAGATCATATCCTCCCTTATGTATTATACATGGAGATCATATCCCCCCTTATGTATTATACATGGAGATCATATCCCCCCTTATGTATTATACATGGTGATCATATCCCCCCTTATGTATTATACATGGAGATCATATCCCCCCTTATGTATTATACATGGAGATCATATCCCCCCTTATGTATTATACATGGTGATCGTATCCCCCCTTATGTATTATACATGGAGATATCCCCCCTTATGTATTTATACATGGAGATCATATCCCCCCTTATGTATTATACATGGAGATATCCCCCCTTATGTATTATACATGGTGATCATATCCCCCCTTAATCTCCTCTTCTCAAGAGAGCATAAATTCAGTTCCTCTAATCTTTCCTCATAGCTGAGCTCCTCCATGACTCTTATCAGTTTGGTTGCCCTTCTCTGTACTTTCTCCAGTTCCCCAATGTTCTTTTTGTGAATGGTCCCAAAACTGAACTGCATATTCCAGATGAGGTCTTACTAATTTGTACCGGGGAAATGATATCTCTCTCTGGAGTCTATACCTCTTTTAATACAAGAGAGGATTTTGCTCGCTTTAGAAACCGCAGCTTGGCATTGCATGCCATTATTAAGCTTGTGATCTACCAGAACCCCCAGATCCTTCTCCACCATTGATTCCCCCAGTTGTACTCCCCCTAGTATGTATGATGCATGCATATTCTTAGCCCGCAAGTGCAGAACCTTACATTATCAACATTAGCTCCACGAGCAGGGCCCTCCTATTCCTTCTGTATTGAACTGTATTGTTGCTGTATTGTCTCCCATTATATTGTAAAGCGCTGCGCAAACTGTTGGCGCTATATAAATCCTGTATAATAATAATAATTTGTCACATAGTTGCCCAATTACACAGTGCATTGAGGTCGGCTTGTAAATTGGAGACATTCTGTAAGGACGTTTTGTCAGCCTGTTCCTAATTATTTCCCTCTAAATTATGGCCACCTGGACAAATAGTTACCTTCCTCCTTCCATTAATCTTCAATGTGTAACCCTGTCTGGCGCTACTCTAGCTTTACAGCAAAAACGTCTTCTTCTTATTGGGGGGCATGATCTGTGTAGGATGGCCAAGGAGGGAGGGCATGACATATGTGGGCCTTGGGCAGGGGTGACAGTGTCCTTTGGACTGGGACGAAGATGTTGGCAAGTATACTATGTTAACCACTTGCCCTCCAGAGGATTTACCCCCCTTCCTGACCAGGCCATTTTTTGAGTTACGGCCCTGCATTATTTTAACTGAGAATTGCGCGGTCATGCAATGATGCACCCAAATGAAATTTACGTCCTTTTTTTCCCACAAATTGAGCTTTCTTTCAGTGGTATTTGATCGCCTGTGCGGTTTTTATTTTTGTGCTATATAAAAAAAATAGTAAGAATTTTGAGAAAAAAACTATATTTTTTACTTTTTTATATTAAACATGTTTAGTAAAAAAATTTAAAAAATCTAATTTTCTTATAAATTTAGGCCAAAATGTATTCTGCTACATGTCTTTGTGTAAATTAATTTGTTTACGTGAAAATTATAGCATTTACAAATTTTTTTAAAAATTTTTAATTGTTACTAGTAATGGTGGCGATCAGCGACTTATATTATAGCGAGACTGCTGACCATTCTGACACTAGGGGGAACTGACTTGGTGTCACTGACATCCCCAGTGACACCAATACAATGATCAGTGCTAATAAATAGCACTGACACTGTACTAATGGCACTGGGCAGGAAAGGGTTAACATCTGGGGTGATCAAAAGGTTAACTGTGTGCTGGTTTACTAGGGGATGTGTGTGCTTCACTGTAAGCACACTGCTTACAGTGCACAGCCATGCAAAGCAGTGTGCACGAGCTGACAGGGAGAACTGCTTTGTTTACAAATTTACAAACAGTTCTCCCCCCCCGTCGGAGATGCTCGGCAATCACTGGGCGCCGGCGAGTAATCACCCGGTGATTGACAGCCCGGAGACGCAAAATCACGTATATATACGTGAAATTTGCACACCCCTGCTGCGGTTAAAGAAGAAGTCTCACTTCCACTCTTTATTTATAGGTTCTGTAGCACCCCTCTAGTTGGGGAGCCATGGGGAGCTAGTTATCACTTTTTTGATTGAAAGGCTGAGTAGCAGCCTGGGCATGAGATAGTGGGTACATTTAGGTCAGGGCTGAGGGCTCTACGGGTCAGTCCCTTGATACCTCCCCGATTTAGAAACTTGGAGAAAATTCTAGAAGCAGTGGGCGGTAGTGAGGAGGGGCTGGCCTGCACACTTAGAGGAGTCTAGCCAATCCCCAAGCAGAAGGCTTGGCATGGGGCCAGGACAGCGTTTAAGTGTGATTGAGCATACTCAGCAGCAGGAGCGTTTGGGTGGAAGATGAAGTGAGAGGCTGAGATGTATGAGCCTGGGAGGGGACCCAGTAGGCAGGGGCCTACCTCCAGGCCAAGTTGCTGGAAAGAGCATCACTCAACCTCAGGAGTCCCCTGAGAGAGGACCACCTATGCAGCAGGGAAGGAGCCAGCCTAGCAGAAGTTCTGAAGGCAGCCACCAACCCAACAAGCTCACAGGAGAGGAGGAGTAAGTACTCTTACAACCCCTGAGTCGGATAAGGGAGAAGGCATTCAGGTGGGAAACCTGACTAGCTCCCATCTGGGACTGTTTAATCTAAGGAGACAGATTCTGGATCCCCTGCCCAGGGATTCACCCAGCACAGCTGGATGAGGAGAGGATTCATCTGGGGTGGTACATCAGGAAGAAAACCTTTTATCTTCCTGTAACAACATAGAGACTAGTTGCTAAGGAGTTGTCCTCAGTTGAAGTTCCCTTGGGCATCCTATACACGCCTCGACCCCATCCAAGTTCAATACCCTAATAAAACTAAAAAAAACAAGCTCAATGACTGTTTACTGTCTCCAGAAAGCAAGTCTGTGGAAACTGCGTGTCGACTGGCTGTGCAAGACTATAGGGGGACCCAAATCTTCAGCAACTCCTAAGGCAGTAGTGCAACAGTTTGGTTCCTCCAGCAGGGAATTACATGTAGTCAGGGGCAGACTGACAACTCATGGGGCCCCCGGGGAATAGGGGATCATGGGGCCCCTGTATCCTCGCCCACACTCAAACCACACCCAAAAAACCTATGAAAGGTACCAGGGGCATCTCATGGGGTCACCTACTGACCCCGGGCCCTCGGGCAGTGCCCGAGTTCCCAAATGGTCAGTCCGCCCCTGCATGTAGTACATAGTCCCATCTTCTGATGTGCTGCCTGAGGCTAGCTGTGAGGTCGGCCAGGGCACCCCCTCTTCTGTCCACAGCCATCTGACAATGCAGCTAGCAAAGATATGGCTGCTTTAACAAATAGCACTTTTAACCGTCTGCAAGTATTTGCCTACTTACCTGGAGCATTTCAGCTGACATACCTTCCCCTGCATTTCTCATGCCGAGCTTATCATTGACAAGGACAGAGAAAATTGCCATTTGTTAAAGCAGCCATCTCCTTAAAAGATACGTTGTCGGACAGCTGTTGAGGGTGGAGGGGTGCCTTTTCCAACCTCACAGCTAGCCTCAGAAAGCACATAGGAAGATGGAACAAAGTACCCTGAGAAAAAGAGTACAAAGAAAATGAGCTATCTTTGTTAATAAAACTATTATTATTATACAGTATTTATAAAGCGCCAATAGTTCGCTCAGCGCTGTACATTACAAAGGGGGACAGAACATGTGACAGAAGAATACCAATACAATGCAAAACATGAGGGGATCGAGGGCCCTGCTCTTTGGAGCTTACAATCTAGGAGGGAGGGGATGGTGGCACAGGAGGAGATAGCTGTGGGGGATGGAGTGGCAGGAGGAGTGGAGGAGGTCGGCAAGTTAGCAGGGGGTGGGGTAGGCGTCCCTGAAGAGATGGGTTTTCAGGGTGCGCCTAAAGGAGAGGAGAGTAGGTGATAATCTGATGGGTTGGGGCAGGGAGTTCCAGAGGATGGGTGACACCCTGGAGAAGTCCTGGAGGCGGGCGTGGGAGGAGGAGACCAGGGAACTAGAGAGAAGGAAGTCTTGTGAGGAGCGGAGTGTGCGTGCTGGGTGGTACTTGGATATTAGGTCAGTGATGTAGTTCGGGGCAGTATGGTGGACAGCTTTGTACGTCAGTGTTAGGATTTTGAATTTGATCCGTTGTGCAATCGGAAGCCAGTGGAGGGATTGGCAGAGGGGGGTGGCGGAGATGGAGCGGTTGGTAAGGTGGATGAGTCTGGCTGCCGTATTCAGGATGGACTGAAGCGGGGATAGCCAGCGGCGAGGCAGGCCAGTGAGGAGGGAGTTGCAGTAGTCGAGTCGTGATATGATGAGGGAGTGGATGAGCTGTTTAGTGGTTTCTGGGGTTAGGAACGTGCGGATTTTGGCGATGTTGCGGAGGTGGAGTCTGCACGAGTTTGTTAAAGATTGGACTTGGGGCTGGAAGGATAGGTTGGAGTCCAGAATGACACCAAGTACTCTGGCCTGCGGGGCGGGTTTGATGGTGGCGTTGTTGGACATGATGGAGCAGTCAATGGGGGGTGGTGTCCAGGCTGGGGGGAAGACAAGAAACTCGGTCTTGGAGAGGTTCAGTTTAAGGAAGTGGAGCGACATTCAGTCAGATATGTCGCTCAACAGGTGTGTGATTTATGGCTCATTTACAGAAGTGTGTTGCGGTAACACATAAAAACGGGTGCCTCACTGCAATGTGTGGTAAAGAACTGTACATGTATTAGTGCATTGCCCAGAGCAAACTGCAAGTAACACATTGGTGAAAACATCTATATGTCATTCTCCCCTCTCTCCTCCTATCAGCATGACTCCCTGTGCTGCATCACAACTGACTGGCTTCTTGTTCTGCTTCTGATTCCCCAAGTCTGAGCTCTGCTGTACACGGACTGCAAGAGGCTGATATCAAGCCAGATTCAGGTATTTACACTTCTTCCATTTATTTAACCACTTGTCCTCCAGAGGATTTGCCTCCCTTCCTGACCAGGCCATTTTTTGTGATACGGCGCTGTTACTTTAACTGTCAATTGCACGGTCATGCAACGCTGCACTCAGATGAAATTTATGTCCTTTTTTTCCCCACAAGTAGAGCTTTCTTTTGGTGGTATTTGATCGCCTCTGTGCTGTTTTTTTTTGTGCTATAAAAAAAAAAGACCGCCAATTTTGAGAAAAAATTTTTTTTTACTTTATCTTATTAAACATGTCCAGTAACAAAATAAAAAAAAATCCAAATATGTGTAAATTAATTCGTTTACACGAAAGCTATAGCGTCTACAAATGGCGGTATATATGCTGGATTTTTTTTTTTTTAATATATACTAGTAATGGCGGCGATTAGCGACTTATAGCGGGACTGCGGCGGGCTTTCTGACACTGGAAGGGGAACTGACTAACTGTCACTGCCATCCCCAGTGACGCCAATACAGTGATCAGTGCTAATAAAAAGCAATGACATTGTACTAATGGCACTGGGCAGGAAGAGGTTAACATGAGGGACGATCAAAGAGTTAACAGTGTGCTGTTTCACTGTGTGCTGTGTGTGTGCTTTCCACTGTAAGCACACTGCTTTGTATGGCTCTGCTATGCAAAGCCATACAAAGCAGTGTGCAAGAGCTGACAGGGGAGAGATCTGTATTGTTTACATACAGGTCTCTCCCCCGTCCGTGATACATGGAGATCGCCTGGGTGTCAGCGGGGAATCACTGGCTGGGACCTGGTGACTGACAGCCGAGGCTGCCAAGGGCGCACGCCCCCTTCCCAGAAATGAAAAATCGTGTATATAGACGTGATTTTGTGCAGCCCTGCAACCCTGTAGCAGTATTTCTGCTACAGGGTGGCGGGAAAGCGGTTAAAAATGCATATAAAGTGTTGCAAACCTTTACCTATATCCAGTTAAGTGACCGGCCTCAGATGATACACATTAAACAAATCCTTCTACATAAGTTGTACCTGTTTATCTGCAGCCATTTGTTCTGTACATCCTTTGTAAAACTCAAAGATGAAAAGGTTTTTTCACAGACTCACAAAGCAGGGGGCGTGGAGCTGCAGTTACACACTGTACAATAGCTCTGAGAGCTGACTGGAGGAGCTGAAACCAGAGAAGGAGCACTATTCCTCACACTGAATCCAACAATGAGGCACCATTCCTCACACTGAAACCAATGATATGGAACTATTCCATTATTCCTCCTACTGACACCGATGGTGGGGCACCGTTCGTCCCATTTAAACCAACAATGGGGCACCATTCCTCCCACTGAAACCAACAGTGGGGCACCATTCGTCCCACTGAAACCAACAATGGGGCACCATTCCCCCCACTGAAACCAACAATGGGGCACCATTCCTCCCACTGAAACCAACAATGGGGCACCATTCCTCCCACTGAAACCAACAATGGGGCACCATTCCTCCCACTGAAACCAACAATGGGGCACCATTCCTCCCACTGAAACCAAGAATGGGGCACCATTCCTCCCACTGAAACCAACAATAGGGCACCATTCCTCCCACTGAAACCAACAATGAGGCACCATTCCTCCCACTGAAGCCAACAATGGGGCACCATTCCTCCCACTGAAACCAAGAATGGGGCACCATTCCTCCCACTGAAACCAAGAATGGGGCACCATTCCTCCCACTGAAAACAACAATAGGGCACCATTCCTCCCACTGAAACCAACAATGGGGGAACCATTCCTCCCACTGAAACCAACAATGGGGCACCATTCCTCCCACTGAAACCAACAATGGGGCACCATTCCTCACAATGACACCAACAATGGGGCACTATTCCTCCCACTAACACTAATGATGGGGCACTATTCTTCCCACTGTACACCAAGGATGGAGCACTATTCCTCCCACTGACACCAATGATCTGACACTATTCCTTCCACTAACACCAAAGATGAGTCACTATTCCTTTCACTGACACCAACGATAGGGCACTCTTCCTCATCTTAGTATTAGAGATGGGGATTGTCTACTTCCACTGATGCCAGAACATTTTACTCCCACTGGCCGCAGTCCGGCCCTCCTAAAGGACAGAAAACTGGCCCTTGGTTTAGAAATACTGATACTCCTGGTCCAAGAAAGTGTTCACAGCTTTAAAAGTTTCTAGCGTACATAACTGGCGAGCGTTATAATACGATCCTTCTTTCTAGACTACCTATGCTAAATTGAAATTCTTAAAAAAGGTTAACTCTAAAGTGGAACTACACAAAAGCACAAATTTTTTTATGATACAAAAATTAAAGAGATTAAAGAGAAAAGTATTTTTTTTTTAAAAGGCTTCCTTCCCGTCTTGGTCACATGACCAAAAACCCCTAAGAATTCGGCCATATGATCCCTAAAAGATACCCATGCTCTGATCACCTGCTACAACATACTGTAGATCACATACTGTATGCAACAGTCTAGGTATATTAGCAGCACTGGAGGGAGCATGGAGCAGCATTTTCTCCATGAAAGGTACATGTTTCAGTCCTTCTCATTTTTAAAGTTCCTGTAGCAGAAAATGTCAGAAATGTAATTTTATGTATTTAAAGTTATTTCTATGTGGTCAGCGCACATGATACCCTTCCTAAGAGAACGCCATGGAACTGCATTTCAAAACGAATGCAAGTTGGTCTGCGATGCCTTTGACGAATGCCTTGTGGGAAACCAAACTGCATGCTGGGAGCCAAAGGGGTTTTTTTTCTCTCTTTGTAAACACTTGTAACTGAACTGTATGGGGAATGTGTTGGACAGAGATGGCAATTCAAAGACATCTGATGCATTTTAATAACACACATGCCTTCCAATACATGGTTGAAGCAGATATAAACCCCATTGCGTTCACACTAGCCTTGTTAGCAAGCGGCAGACAGGCGTTTGGGAAGCGTTTTTACCGTTTTCCAAACGCCTCGGAAAATTCTGCACATTGCAGCACATGGTGCTGTTCAAACGCGTCACGGCACAATGGACGCCTCTGGTCGAGTCAGGAGGAGTGGAAGCCTCCTATTCAAGTTTATGGTGCCGCTCTGCAAACTCCCGGCCAGCGTTTGCGGTGCGGTTGCAATGCGGTTGCGAGGCGTTTGAATCACCATTCAAACTTCATTATAGGCGTTTTTAACGCTTGTCAAACGCCTAGCAATCGCCGCTAAACCGCGAATACAGCGTTTGCGGAGCATTAAAAACGCTCCGCAAACGCCGGACCAACGCTTGTCAAACGCTATAGGGGCATTTGGCAAGAGTTGGAAAAAAGGTCAAGTGTGAACGAGCTCTAAAGCTGAACTCCAGGAAAAGTGAAATTGCGCCAGCTGGGTTGTGTCTGCACTGCAAGGGTTAAAATGTTCATTTCTGTCTAGGGGACTTTGAACAGCACTTTTACATACCCATTCCCTTGCTACTGCAGGCCCCTCAGCACTGCAAGACTGGCCCCCGCAGCGTCTCCTCCGGTGGTCTAAGGTCTTCTGACATCATCAAGACCAATGCAGAGCCCATAGCCCTGCACTGGACGTGAGGATGCTGAGAGCTGGAGCTTTCCTCGTCCCCAAAAGGTGCAGTTAACCCTTTCAGTGCAAACGCAGTCCCACTGCAAGAGAGGACTTTTATTTTTCTCAGAGTTGGATATTAACATGTTTTTCAATTGCAAAAGTAATTTCCAATCATTTTGTAATTCAGCAGCTTTCCTCAAAATAACATCTCGTGATCTAGCCGTAATGGACCTTGTTCAGGCACTTCCTGTTATAAGGTGACAACACTCTGTTCCTGTCTCCCAACTGTGCTCCTGCATTGGCACCATGTCACATGGGTTTCCAATGGAGCCTACAACTGGTCATTTCTATGCACATTACGCAGGCATAGTCCTCTGTTGTCACCATTAGGAAACCCACCCTACGAAATTCCATGCTGTCTGGAGAGTATGCAGACAGAAAGTAGCTCCAAAGAGAACAGAAGCAAAATTAGATAAAAATAGGTGAAAACAAGTATTATGATTAAAAAAATCTTTTCTGAACAGAAGCTAGGGAGATAAAAAAAAAACAGAAAATGATGAAAATAGGTGAAAACAAGCATATTTTTTCTAAAAAGGCGATCGTTTATGATATGCAATGGTTTAGCAAGCTAAATGGGATTCTGTGGGGTTTACACCAACTTTTAAAATTGTTTGCTATGGCATGCATTTTGTTTACATTCACAAACTAATAAAAAAATTAGACTCTTTAAGTAATGGTTCAATAGGCAATTTTTTTTTTCATCTCCATCCCCCCAGCACTGAAAGTGTTAATTGATCCTTTAAACACACCACTCATGTAGGTGGGCACACAGTAGCACTGGGCCTTGTGATAGGGTGCTGGATGATGACCCAGCCATAGATACCCCAGTCCTGGCTTTGATTGGGGGGAAGAGAGCTTGAAAAAAGGGGGTCCCTCCAACTTCACCTCTGATCATCTTCCTGACCATCTATACCTCTCATCATTTCTCTAACCAGCTGCAGCTTTAATCGTCTCCTTGACCCCCTACACCTCTGATCGTCTCTTTGACCATCCATGCCTGTTATCTCCTTGACCATCCACACCTCTGATTATCTCCTTGACCATCTACACCTCTGATCATCTCCCTGACACCGTCACCTCTGATCATCTCCCTGACCACCGTCACCTCTGATCATCTCCCTGACCATGTACACCTCTGGACATCTTCCTGACTACCTACACCTCTGGACATCTCCCTGGCCATCTACACTTCTGATCACCCACCCAGACCATCTGCAGCTTTGATCATCTCCCTGACCATCTACACCTCTGGTCATGACCCTGGCCATCTACACCTCTGGTCATGACCCTGGCCATCTACACCTCTGCTCATCGACCTGACAGACCATCTGATCATCTCCCTAATCATGTACCCTTTGGACATCGCCCTGACCATCTACAACTCTGGCCATCTTTGACCATCTATACCTCTGATCATCTACACCTCTGGACATCTACCTTACCATCTACACCTCTGATCATCCCCAGGGCCATCTACACCTTTGATAATCTCCCTATCTACACCTCTGGACATCTCCCTGACTATCTACACCTCTGGACATCTCCCTGACTATCTACACCTCTGGACATCCCCAGGGCCATCTACACCTCTGGACATCTCCCTGACCATCTACACCTCTGATCATTCCTCTGGCCATCTACACCTCTGGTCAGCCCTGTAAACATGTACACCTCAGACCATTCCCTGACTATCTCTACCTCTGATGATCCCCCTGACCATCTACACCTCTGATCATCTCCGTGACCATCTACACCTCTGGTCATCCATGTAAACATTTACACCTCAAATCATCCCCCTGACCATCTACAGCTCTTTTCATCGCCAAGCTCATCTACACCTCTGATCATCTCCCTGACCATCTGCAATGACAAGGATGCTGCCTGCAGGTCAGTGATGACATGCCGTTCGGTAGCAGCAGCAACAGCAGCATCTATCTCTGCAGGGAAATGAGAGGAGGGGAAGGCAGCTATCCCGCATGCATGGGATGAGATGGCGCATCCAGCCGCAAAGGCTCCTATCAGGCACTGTCGGCTTACCTGGCTGGATGCTGGCATGGACCACATAGACGCATCCAATCACACAGCAGATCCATGGAGCCCAGCAGGCTGGGGACTGCATGGTTGCCTGTTATCCGGGCATGTGTCTAGCAGCAATCAGAGCGATGTCCTCATGGTGCTGCTGGGGTCCCCCTGCTGCCAGTCACACAGAGTGCTGCATTGTGTCCTCCTGGCTTCCATTAGTGTGTGTGCTTGTGCTTTTACTGCATTGGGTGGTTAGATGGGGATGCGAGAGCTCAAGCACCTCCCAGGTCTCCTCATCCACATGCACAGCCACATCCTAAGACACATCAGAAGAAGCCCTGCATAGCCTGCCTCCTTCCAGGGAGCTCAGGGCACCATGGGAAATGTAGTCTACGCTAACTGATGCTGGCCTTTCTGCAGCTGAGGTTGTCACAACACATCCATCCATCCATCCATGACAGCTCACAGGGCTGCTCTACAGAACCTCCAGGTATATTGTACTGGTAGGAAAGCAGAAAGAAGAGAAACCATGAACAAGGACCCCGCCACCCGCACATCTCCAGATTGTGATCTTTATTATATACAATGTATATCCATCCACACCCGCCCCTAATAAACTGACAATGTTGTCATGAGAATCCGCACCAGCGGAAACCCCCCCCTGTCACCCATCCAAGGAGCTGACTATATAAACCACTAAGAAATAAATCAGTGCAAACAAATACAAATATATACATAACCACCAATGCAAGGTAACAGTAGGAAACAGGTTTTTTTCAAAGTGCATAGATGTGTGTTAGCTGAGGAGGTCAAAGGTTAAATACTAGATGGATAACAGTACAATATCACCCAGAAAAGACCTAAGAGCCAATGCTCCACCCTTAACTGAAAAAAAAGCCTAGGTATAGGGATTCAAGGGTTGCATAATGACAGTGCAATATGCTAAGTGGAAACAAAAGCAATGCTCCACCCTTAACTGACAAAAAAAGCCTAGGTATAGGGATTCAAGGGTTGCATAATGACAGTGCAATATGCTAAGGGGAAACAAAAGCAATGCTCCACCTTTAACTAGAGTGTAGAAAAGTCGCAATGCTCCACCCTTTTTTTTTCACCATATATTTCTTTTTTCCAAAAATAAATTTTATTAACTTTTTCAGAAATAGAATAGAATTGTAATTAGAAAACACAAAACACAGAAAATACCCAAAAAGGGTTGAAACACACACAAAGAAAACTTAAATAATTCTGTATAACAAGAGCTTTACATAATAAACTGTATGATTCAGTAATAATAAATTGTATGATTTTATATCCACCCTTAATTGAAAGCCATGTTGCACGGAGTCGCAATGCTCCACCCATAATTGAAAGCCATGTTGCACAGAGTCGCAATTATTATTATTATTATTATTATACAGTATTTATATAGCGCCAAAGGGTATGCTCAGCGCTGTACAGTAGCAAGGGGGACAGAACATGAGACAAGACAGTAACAATACAATACACGAGGGGTTCGAGGGCCCTGCTCTTTCGAGCTTACAATGCTGCACCCTTAATTGAAAGCCATGTTGCACAGAGATGCAATGCTCCACCCTTAATTGAAAGCCATGTTGCACGGAGTTGCAATGCTCCGCCCTTAATTGAAAGCCATGTTGCACGGAGACACAATGCTCCACCCTTAATTGAAAGCCATGTTGCATGGAGTCACAATGCTCCACCTTTAATTGAATGCCATGTTGCACAGAGTCGCAATGCTCCACCTTTAATTGAAAGCCATGTTGCACAGAGTCGCAATGCTCCACCCTTAATTGAACGCCATGTTGCACAAAGGCACAATGCTCAACCCTTAAAGTAGAACTATAGATAAAACTTTTTTTTTTCCATTTTAGATAGAGTAAGTGAGGGTTATAACTCCTGTCAGTTTATTTTTTTCGCTATCTGTGTCCCAGAGATTCCCCTTCACTTCCTGTCCTATATCCAAACAGGAAGTGAGAGTAAATTTCTGCAAATTAAAGCGGAGTTCCACTCACCTGTCAAAAAATAAAAGTCAGCAGCTACAAAAGCTGTAGCTGCTGACTTTTAAAAAACAGCCACTTACCTGTCTCTGAGTCCCGCGGTGTGTCCCCCGCAGCCCGTTTCACCAGCCATCCTGGATTCCAAGAGGCCGGCATCTTCAGTGTGGGCACCTCGCTGTGCTTCATGAATGGTCCTGTAGTCTTCTGGACCTGTCACA
Organism: Staurois parvus; assembly: GCF_062004578.1. NCBI lineage: Eukaryota > Metazoa > Chordata > Amphibia > Anura > Ranidae > Staurois > Staurois parvus. The sequence goes on from NW_028317847.1 coordinate 1,523,166, forward strand.
TGTCCCAAAAGACTACAGGAAGGGAGGGAGGAAGGACACCTTCCATTTCCAATCGCCTAGGCAATCAGACCCGAATTTGACAGGTACCCCCTTTGCCCCCCCCCCCAAGGTGCCAATCCTTAATGGGGTGCAGGGGAGCAGTCCTTAAAGCGGAACTTCTCCTTTTGGGTTGAGCTCCGCTTTAAGGGAGTTCCTTGGGGACCCCCAGGCCACCAGAACCAGTGTCCCCATTGGAAGATTTCCCCTCTATTTTTTTTCTGGGGACAACCCAAAAATTTGGGGTTTGTTACTTTTACTTTCCAATGATAATGGTAAACAGGGCAAAAAGAGAAGGTGAATCTCCTTAACGAGGACACAGACAGCAATAGAAATGGACTGGGGTTCTAATACATCTCCACTCTATCCAAAACAAAAAAAATGTTTTGCATTTAGTTATAGGAGGGATGTTCAAGTCAAACTGGGACTGGGAAGACAGGATCAAACAGTCTTTTTACACAATACAGAGGATTAACCCCTTAGGTTCCACAGTGAGTATAACAAGCATGTTTACTGCATATACAGACCAGGGGCAGACTAACAACTCATGGGGCCCCCGGGCAATAGGGGATCATGGGGCCCCTGTGTCCTTGCCCAAACTCAAAAAAGCCTATGAAAAAGGTACCAGGGGCATCTCATGGGGTCCCCTACTGACCTCGGGCCCTTGGGCAATTCCCAAGTTTCCAAATGGTCAGTCCGCCCCTGCAGCAGACTGATTTTACTGTTGGGGGTTTAGTAACACTGGCATATATGTATAAATGTAAAAGAGGAGTATGGCAAAAAATAAATGCAGTTTCCACTCCTTGAAATTTGTTCTTTTATTATATAAATTCAAAAGTCCCAGTTTGACTTGAACGCCCCTCATACTTTATTTGAAAGCCATGTTGCATAGAGACAAAATGCTCCATCCTTAATTGAAAGCCAAGTGGCATATTTATTTGCTTCCCTGGACAGTAATGACAAGGCAGATGTTAAATTTTCAAAAAGACCAAAAAAAAACAACACAATACTCCGCCCAAAACTGAGAGGTGTTAAAATTGCAAGTACAAATACATCCCTAAGGCTAGGTCCACACCTAGTGTTTCCTGAACATACATTTTTTCAATCTGGTGATTTTCGCGTGGCAAAGAATTTATTCTGAAAGTTTTTTCTTATGTTGTTGTGCTGCATACATAGGGCGACCCATTCATTTCAATTGGGCTACCCTACACACAGCAAACCACGCATGAAAACGTGCATCTGATTGCTGCATTTTGGGTGCCATTAACAATGAATGGCACCACAAGCACAACACAGGTTTCTGCACATTGCAGGACATTATTATTATCATTATACAGTAGTTATAAAGCGCCAACAGTTCGCTCAGCGCTGTACATTACAATGGAAGACAGAACATGCAACAGTACAATAGCAATACAATGCGATACACGAGGGGTTCGAGGGCCCTGCTCCTTGGAGCTTACAATCTAGGAGGGAGGGGATAGTGGTACAGGAGGAAAAGCTGTGGGGGATGGAGTGGTGGGAGGCCTCGAAAGAGTCCAGGACATGCCCAGGTGTGAATGCAGCTTTAGGCGCAGTGTTAATGAGGGTTTTTCTAGCTAACTTTTTTGTGCATTTTTGAGTAACATGCATAGGTTCGCCCATTCATTTGAACGGTCTGGCCAATGCATAACAAAAAAGCTCCTGTACCTTTTTGGGTGTTGAGTGTTGCACTTTTTTACCACGTGTTTTGGCATGTTAGTCGCGCACAAACACGCACATCTTTGGCCGCATTTGGGGTGCCACTGCAAGCACAACACGCAGCTTTTAGATGTGAATGGAGCCTAAGGCCCCATTAACACTTGACATTTCACAAACTTTTGAAAACATTGTTTTTTGCGCATTTTTTGTGCGACACCATAGGCTGTATGCTTCACAAAAGCACCAAAAGAAGCTTCCACACCTTTTTTTGCATTGAGCATGTTTTGAAGCATTTGTCACGCAATTGCTAGCCACTTTTGAGGTGCCATTAACAATTAAGTGCGACATGCACTTTTTTTTTTTACATTTTTCTCATGTTTCTTCATATGTTTCCAGGAACGTGCAGATGCGAATGGGGCCTTAGGAAGAGCAATTTCTAGGAGGTTCAAATGCAAATATGAATTAATCCAACGGAGCATGTGTGTGTTTTTGCACGTTCCTGTGTGTTGCGTTTAGGGATGCCCATTGATTTCAATGGGCTGCCCTACATATGAAAATGTGCAAAAGAAGTGTTTGACCCTTTGTAAAAATTACGCCACAAAAAAGCGCATGGTACCTTGTTGCCGTGTGTTTTTACAGAGGTGCCATCACCTCCTCCCACGCTCGCCTCCAGGACTTCTCCAGAGCCTCTCCCATCCTCTGAAACTCCCTACCACAGTATGTCTGGTCAGCCCCCACCCTGTCTGCCTTTAGATCTTTGAAAGCTCACTTATTCAGGGAAGCCTACCCCACCTCCACCTAAGAACTGTACTTGAATCACCTCCACCAGATCATCCCCCACAGCTATCACCTTTTGTATCACCTCCCCCTACCTTTAGATTGTAAGCTCCATGAGCAGGGCCCTCCTATTCCTTCTGTACTGAAATGTATTGTAATTGTACTGTCTCCCTTATATTGTAAAGCGCTGAGCAAACTGTAGGCCCTATATAAATCCTGTATAATAATAATAATCAACAGCACTGGCACACATCTGCAAAAAGGGTGTGTTTTTGTGCGTTGTGTGAAAGTGCACAAACCTGCCTAGGTGTGAATGTAGCCTTATGCAGGCCATAGATGGGGAGAAAAACGGCAGATTTTCGGCCAATTAACGAACTATCGGTCGGTCTAAAAAACTTACCTGACCACCAATTATTACGAAAATCGGCCGATTAATGAGTAACCTATAACGGGAAATGATGTCATTTTGTGACCTTTGTGATCCTTTTTCGGAAAACGATCGTTCGTTTTTGACCATCAATGAGGATAAAGTCGGGCGTTTTTCGAAAATTTTCCAACATCACCGATAATCTGAAAGTCCAAAATACACGAAAAACGGCCGACAAAATCGTCCACTAACGTTAAGATAATCGGCCGGTTTTATTTTCGGACGAAAAATCGGCCGTTTTTCTCCCCATCTATGGCCTGCATTAGGCTCCACTCTCATCTAGTGATGCCTTCCACTCCAAAAACACACCAAATTAACTCCAGTAGCTTTTTTTGGAGCCAACTTTGACATATTATTTTGGAAGAGACAATTTTGCAAATTTTTGCACATTTTGGCTTTTGGAGTGCTACTAAGAATGAATGCCGTTTGAATGCATGTTTTACTGCATTTTGGAAACATAAGCAGAATCCTGCGATTCCAATATTTTTAGGTGTGAAGGGGGGTGGCCATACATTATACAATTTTCTTATTCAATTTCCTTTAGATTTAACTTGAACTATATAGCGCAAAGTTAAATCACTCTAATTAAAGCACTCTTGTCCAGGGTGTCTGATTGCATACAGATTGAAAGTGGTTGGGGTTCACCATATATTATATGGTTTTGGTAAATCTATTATACAAGAAAATTGTATACTGTATGGTGAAGTGTTGCAATTTTTCTACACTCTTGTCCAGGGTGGAACATTTGTTTTCAAGAACATCCAGCATTCTGCACAGTCATTATTCTGTCATTATTTCCCAACATTCTGGGTAAGTAAATGTGGCTTTTTCCAGTTAAGGGCAGATCAGTGGGTCTTTGGTCTTTAATTGATATTCAAGGTATTATATTGTTACCATTGCAAAGAAGATTGTCTCCCATACAGCCATACATGTAAATATAAATGTATAAAAAAATTTGTATTCATACAAATTTCATTAAAAACCACACAAAATAAAAAGAATAAGAATTATTGAGCTTGGACATTCAAACTGTATATACTTCAAAATCTTGTGCCTCTGGGCATAAATTACAATGACAATATGGCATAGGCCACTTGAGTGTACTTATGATATGCAGTCTATATCTGTCACATTTTGATTAATATATAATCTTCATCAGGGGGGATACCTATAATGAAAAAAGAGCAAAACAGTAGAATGCCAAAATTATCTTGTTGTGCTTCACATTTTATTTATGACTCTCACTTGAATTGCTAGAAAGCATAAAGAGGTCGTTCAACATCAACTTGGAAGACCATAAAGGCAGCACAGCTGTGTGCCAAGAAACCCCCAAGGACCCAACATCTACACCCAAAACCAAATGGGAAGGGAACCACAAACCCCAACTGCACAGAAATAAGGGAGAAAGGGACCACATTGAATCTCATGTGCATTGTATGTCATGTAATCACATACAGGCGTACCTCGGTTTACGAATTTAATGCGTTCTCCGGGACGTTTCGTATTGCAAAAAATTCATAAACCGAAATGCGGTTTCCAGTAGGAATACACTGAAAACCAATTAATCCGTTCCGGAGGTCAGAAAAAAGTAAAAAAAAAAAGTCTTTTATCTGTTCAAAACATATATACTGTACAGGGACATGTTAAAAAATTTCCAGAATGGCTCCAAAACTCGATGCAAAAACCGCTGCAACACCTCCACACTCGACGCCACGTGCTACCCACAGACTCCAGCATGCATGGGGCCGGCGCTATAAACCTCCCAGGCGCAATTCATCCTGGGGAAATTTGCTTCGTATTGCGAAAAAAAATTGTAAATGCATTGCAAACCAATTAATCTGTGCCGGAGGTAAATTTTTTTTTTTAAAAAAGTCTTATCTGTTCAAATCTCTTTATAAATTGCACTTTAAAGGCATGGGGCCGGCACTATAAATCTCCCAGGCGCAATGTTTCCTGGGGAAACTTTCTTTGTAATGAGAAAAAAAATCGTAAACAGAGGCATTATTTTCAATGGATTTTCATTCGTAAACCGAAAATTACATTAACCGAGGAGTTCGTAAACCGAGGTACGCCTGTATGTAAAAGGAATTTCCAATTGCATATTAAACTTATAGTTACCCGTAAAGAGTTCTATGTTTGCATGGGCGGATGCAAGAGGTAGTAGGATAGATGGCGTTAAGACATAGGCTTAGAAATTAAATATACAGTATCCCAGGAGAGATGAAGACCTATATAAATGTACAAACAAACAATCTTTGAGTATAGGTTACCAGTTGTAAATTAATTAATCATAGGAGCTACAGTGTAGTAACTGGTCATCAATGTCAGAGTTCTCAGAAGCCTCTGGCATCCAATGTTAATGATTAAAAATGCAAAACGTAAAACACGGCAAAAACGCAGGAAAAACACACTACCATGCATTTCAGCAGATTCTCCATTGAACTCTATTGTAGCAAAAATGTTGCTTTTTGCTTTTAAAAAAAGTCCCTGACCCTATCCAAAAACGCAGCAGCTCAGAAAGCATAGATGTGAACATGTTCCATAGGAAACCATGGTAAATGGACTGTAGTGTGTTTCTGCAAAAAGCACTAAAAAACACATTGATGTGAATGATGCCTTATTCCAGTCTCCTTTCCTTATAGGAATGTGTACACGGTCTAATGCTGAGAATTTAATATTGGGAAATGTCTAATTATGTGTATGGGCAGCATCTCTCCCTACTGGGAGGCATAAATTGCCTATCCTCATACCATGTATGTGTTTATACATGCATTTCCAAAACTCTTGTTTTGTCTTCCCAATATAAAATGCACCACATTCGCAAGATGTATACCGCACCTTTGGTTGCAACTGGAAATTCTCTCCATTTTGCAAATATTAATTCTATATTAGTTCAAACGCGATGGGGATAGACTGTATATCATGAGTACAAACAAGTGGCCTATGCCATATTGTCTTAGATTGTAAGCTCCCAGGATCAGGCCCTCCTAACCCTCTTGTATTGAACTGTATTGTTGCTGTATTGTCTCCCGTTATATTGTAAAGCGCTGAGCAAACTGTTGGCGCTATATAAATCCTGTATAATAATAATAATTGTAATTTATGCCTTAGAGGCACAAGTTGTTGAAGTATATATAGTTTGAATGTCGGAGCTTAATGATTCTATTTTTATTGTTATGGTTTTTAATGGAATTTGTATGAATACAATTATATTTTATACATTTATGTTGACTTGTATGACTGCATTAAATTCCCGTGGGAGACAATCCTCTTTGCAATTATATTTTAGGGATATAGCAGCCCCCAACTCACGACAATCCACCCACTCCTGTGTTATATTGTTACCAATCTTGATGTTCTGGGCTAACAAATATCTAAGTACTTTGAAAAAAAATGTTTCTCACTGTTACCTTGCATTGAGGGATATGTACAAAGGGCGTTCCAGTCAAACCAGGACTTTTGCGTTTATATAATAAAAGAACAAATTTTATGGACTGGAAATTTTTTATTTTTCGACATACTCCCCTGCTACATTTATACACATCCAAGTGTTTAACTAATGTCTGCAAAGCTTTGGCATAGAAAGATTTGTCAGTACCCCTGAACCATCCTAAACCAGCCGCCTTCACATTATCATCTTTTGTGTTCACCGTTCCCACAGAAAGATTCGTCTCTTGTGCAATTTCATGACAGGTTATGCGACGATTATCCAGGTTTAGGCATTCCACATGCTGAATGATCACAGGAATGACTGCTGTGGGCTGGGACCTCCACAGCCAGGATTGTCACTGATGGACATATGGCCATCTTTGAAACATTTACACCATTCAAATGTCTTTTCCGTTCCTACAGAAAGATTCTTCACTTGTGCAATTTCATGACAGGTTCTGCATTGATTATCCAGGATCAGGCGTTCTACGTGCTGAATGATCACAGGAATGACTGCTGTGGGCTGGGAACCACCACAGCCGGGACTGTCACTGACGGACGTACGGCCATCTTTGAAACATTTACACCATTCAAATGTCTTACTGTGGCTGAGAGTCTCATCACCGCACTGTGCTTGAAGTCTTCTGTAGATATCCGCGGGTTTTACACCTTTGTTCACAAGAAACTTCATCACCACACGCTGTTCCATGCACGCACCAACACTGCTGTCTGCCATCTTGAATAACGGTCTCTAGACTGGTCCGCAACATGTGCGGCGCCTATCAGTAATAGGACACACTTGCCGCTTACTACTCAAGTACTGCAACGCTAGCATCCCTTTTTATACCTATAAAAGTCCCGGTTTGACTTGAATGCCCCTCGTATATGTTTTTTGTGCAGATTTATTTTATATTCGTTTACATTATTAGCTGCCTAGTTTGAGTGCGTGATAGAAGGGGTTTACACTGGGGTGGATTTTCTTGTCCATTTTATAGGGGTGGGTGTGGATGTATATGTATGTAATTAGTATATTTCTGTAATAAAGCTTACTGTTGGAGATAAACAGATAGAGGTATCCTTATTTATGTGTATATATAGATGTGTTGTATGTAATGTATGGGATGCAATCTCCTATTATATCACCACACTCCCCACCTTTTTATATGTACTGTGTACTGCAGTGATATCTTGGAACAGAGACTCCAAGGCTGTTCTGGGTATTCACTGGTATAGGCATAGTCTTGGGAGTTAGCTAAGCTTGCTGCATCTTGATAATGAAGCAGAAAACTGGCAGAAAACAGTGTTGTATACACCACATTAACAAAGCTGATCGACCACCAGCATCGGGGTCTGCAAATAACTAAGGGAGTGCAGCAGTTTTCACTATACAAAACTGCCACAGATCTCCACCTGGTCAGACACAGAAACATAGGGGAGTTATGGCAGACAAAACATCTAGTCAGCTCCATTTTTTTAAATTTTTTTTTGTTTTTTTTTATTTTTATCTTACCTTTTTTTGTGTGAGTATAGATCCAGGTTTGGCCAAAGCATGTTTGAATTCAGTTCAGCAGGTCCTTTTACATCTGACTGCCCATAGATCGTAGCAGGCTGTGTCTGTCTCTGATCTGCATAAGTAGAATGGACATGGACCTGTCATCTAGCAGCTCTGCTCAGCAGGGGATCAGCGGACGGATCCCCTGTTGAGCAAAACCAGATCTAGCCTAAAGAAGCCTAAAGGTTTCACTCATGTTTCCATTGTCCCTTGCTTCCTCAAGTCTGTACATATTAAGTTCCTGCAATCCCTCCTGAAATGTTTTAGCCCTCAGACCTTACACCATTTTTGTTGCCCGTCTCTGGACTTCTTCTATTTTATCGATATCTTTTTGGAAGTGAGGCCTCCAGAACTGGGCATAGATCTATATATATGAATCCAGACCTCCTTCCTCCTGCTGGTGATCCTTCTAGTGATAACTAATAATTTCCTGTATATACTGTATGTGAACCAGGACCTCTCTCCCCCTGCTGGAGATCCTTCTGATGATACCTAAAGAACCATATAAGGGAATCGAGACCTCCTTTCTTCTGCTAGTAATCCATTTAGTCTTAACTAAAGATCTATATAGGGGACTCAGGACTCCCTTCCTCCTGCTGGTGATCCCTCTACTGATAACTATAGATCTATATAGGGGACTCAGGACCCCCTTCCTCCTGCTGGTGATCCCTCTACTGATAACTATGGATCTATATAGGGGACTCAGGACCCCCTTCCTCCTGCTGGTGACCCCTCTACTGATAGCTATAGATCTATATAGGGGACTCAGGACCCCCTTCCTCCTGCTGGTGACCCCTCTACTGATAACTAAAGATCTATATAGGGGACTCAGGACTCCCTTCCTCCTGCTGGTGATCCCTCTACTGATAACCATAGATCTATATAGGGGACTCAGGACCCCCTTCCTCCTGCTGGTGATCCCTCTACTGATAACTATAGATCTATATAGGGGACTCAGGACCCCCTTCCTCCTGCTGGTGACCCCTCTACTGATAGCTATAGATCTATATAGGGGACTCAGGACCCCCTTCCTCCTGCTGGTGACCCCTCTACTGATAACTATAGATCTACATAGGGGACTCAGGACCCCCTTCCTCCTACTGGTGATCCCTCTACTGATAAATATAGATCTACATAGGGGACTCAGGACCCCTTTCCTCCTGCTGGTGATCCCTCTACTGATAACTATAGGTCTACATAGAGGACTCAGGACCCCCTTCCTCCTACTGGTGATTCCTGGTAATGATACGTCCTAGAGATCTATTCACTTTCCCCACTACCTGCTTCCTTGTAGCTCCTATATGCTGCTGTTTTCCCCATTACTATCTTACTTAAAGTGATTATAAAGGCTGGAGGTTTTTTTTTACTTTCATACATTCTGTGTCAATCATACTACTCGCTACTGTCAATCGTAGCCAATGAGGAAAGGGCAGGGAGTGGAGCCAAGTTGCACTCCATGTGTGAATGGACACACAGAGCAGCAACTCAGGAGTGAGCCTGCTTGGGTGCCCCCTTAGCAAGCTGCTTGCTATAAGGGCACTGGGCAGGTGGGAGGGGTGAGGAGCACCGGCGGAGGCCCAAGAAGAGGAGAATTGGGGCTGCTCTGTGCAAAACCATTGCACAGAGCAGGTAAGTATGACATGTTTGTTATTTAAAGAGTAACTCCATTTTTGTTGCGAAAAAAAAAACATTCTCCTCTAGGTAATCTATGTACATTGCTGGGATTTTACCTATGAAAACTCCAACTCGTGGTTGATGGAAAGAAAATTGCTATATGTATGGCCTTTACTCCGATTACACCCTCCCCTCTTCTTTTCCTTTTTTCGCTTCCTTCTTTTCTACTCTCCTTTAATCTAATCTCATCTTTTGTTTGCACTGAACTATTATACATCTTGGAACATGTTTGAAAGCAGAATTATAGGCTGCTGCCCAGTAAGCTATGTCTTTGTAGCTACATGTTTTTATTATACCCTAACTGGTGATTTCAGAGATTGTTCCTTCACACGAATAGTTAACCAAATAGATACCTGTGCCAGGTAATTATTCCTTTCTTTACTCATTGTCGGTGTTGTTACTTTCAGTTCTATCTAGGGTGACTACTTTTTTTTTTACTTGAGATTGCTGAATTTCTGATCTTTGGCATGCCTATTCTCAATAGTGAAGACTGTAGTACAAAAGCCTTGTACCTATGAAAACTTTTTAATAAAAAATTACATTATAAGAATAAAAATATCAGGTAAAAGCAGAGGAGAAAAGCCAAAGAAGAAAAACTGATGAAGCCATATTATCTAATGATTGGTAAGCTGTAATACATTTTTGGTTTTGGATTTAATACAGCTATAATCGCTAAAATCCTATATTATCTTAAACATGATAATGATGGTGATTCTGCCTGGTGAGTCCTACGTGTGAGCACAGGCCTTGGAGGGGGATCATTTTTACTTTGCAGACAAAATTGGGTGCTATGTAGCCACTCAGATCACTCATACAGATATTGTGGAGCCTATCAACTGAAAAAATATATAGCAGTCATTGGGGGTTAGTTACTAAAACTGCAGAGTGCAAAATCTGGTGCAACTCTCCATAGAAACCAATCAGCTTCCAGGTTTTATTTTCAAAACTTAATTGAACAAGCAGAAGGTAGAAGCTGATTGGCCACATGCATGCCTGCACCAGATTCTGAGTACTCCAGTTTTAGTAAATCTACCCCGTTAGCTTGTTTTCATTCTTTGATTGCCATGCTGCATTCTTGAAGTCACAAATTTAAAACAACATTGGCTAGCATGCCATTCATTATATAACAGAAGGACAATCTTAGTAGCTGGACTAATTATGTTTTAGTGCAATTTCTTTCTATGATCTATAGCAGTTTATTACATCTAGTGTGTGTTTTGGTAAACACAATAATGTAAAAACATTCCGTTTCCAGTTTTTCATCATCCTCTTACATGTCATGCAGCATACTTCCTTTTGAAGATATTCCATTTCCACTTCTTATTGTCCTCCTACACGTCTTGTTACAGAATTCCATTTGGAGACTTTCCATTTCCATCCTTTTATTTCATCCTCCTACACATCTTGTAAAAACTTTCATTTGAAGACATTCCATTTCCAGTTCTGTTATCACTCTCCTACACATATTTATGTATAAAGTGCCTGAAAATGGAAAAATATGAAGATGGACTAGTTTTGTTATTTAGATGTACTATTTTATGTGTTTATTCATTTTCAAACAATGTAGTACACCTTATACAGTATTACTTTACTGAGCATCATAGTAGTGGGCTTATAAAAAAAACTAGTAGAGGGATTGTTAATATGTCATTGCATAAAAATATTGACAATTACTGTATATTTATCATTATCATCATAAATTGGTCAATGAGTTCTTGTAATATTTTATAATAAAAACTAAACTAAATCTTCAGTCAATTGTTGTTTATGTGTGAGCTTACTGTAGCTATTGTATATATATTATATTGACTGATCAAAGCTTAAAGGGGAACTACACAGCACCTGAGCACCACAAACCAAAAATGATATTTAATTCACTTTTAATACGTAAAGAAAACCCACTCATACATCCATGTCTCCATGCTTTATTTTGCTGACAAAACACTTTGAAAAACACAAACCTAGTATTTGTAGCTGTGGCCATTTTGAGTAAGGGCAGATAATCCATGCATCATTTACTTCCTGGAATCCATGTGCCTTTAGCTCAGGCATACAGGCAGGAGGGTATGCTTAGCTGAGAAAACTCCTCCACATCATTTGCCTACTCATGGAAACCAAAAAGTAACTGAAGAAATGTAAAAAAAAGTTTAAAACAAGTAAATATGATATAATTTATTATCTATTTTCTTTTACCAAAGATTTTATTAAGCATGTTGAAAGTAACATACAAAGCATTACAAGTCATATGATACAAAGTGATAACAGACAACAACAAAAAAGGGAGACATCATACAACAGACACAGAGATACCCATATGAGACCCGCAGTAGGGTCTAAGTAACACTATGTAAGGCATATGGCCATATGGCCTGTAGGCCCATAACCAAAAAGCAATATAAAGAAGGCACATAGAGAGACACGCCCTCATGAAGCAATGTTATCTCTGAGAATCACAGACCTGTAAAATAACAACAATAAATGGTAGACAATAGGTTTAATATAAACAAATTATATGGAAGGAAAGAGAAAGGTAGATTGAGAGAGGGCCAAGGGGCCAAAAAAAGGAAGACCCCTCAGATCCCCCCAAGCCATAGAAAACAGGAAAACAAAAAGAGGAAAAGGAACAGAGAAAAGGAAGAAACAGGCTAGCAGAGAAAAGAAATTCAACAAGGGGTGGAGAGCCGGGAGACACAATCCCCACATAAGGGGAATGGAGAAGCAAAACCCAACACATCAGAGAATGGTAAATTTCGTGGTAAAGTGGGAAACCAGGTGATAATCCACCCACGGTTGCCAAACAGAGAGGAGCTTATGTTTATCTTCGAACACCGCCGTCAATTTTTCGTTGATGAAGAAACCTTGGATTCTGGACCTGACCTCCTCAAATTGCAGGGTAGGGGATTTCCAAGAATCGGCAATTGTTATTATCTATTTTCTAATGATAGTAGCATAAGGATTAAAAATAGTCAATGTTGACTGAGAGAGCGAAGTTCCACTTTAAGTTCATTGCTCCAATTTCAACATGGTACAACAATAGATACAAAAGTATAAGCAAAAAAAGAAAATTTTACAAAGGTGATAATGGATGGGGCTAAAAAAGGCATTAATAACCACCTTCCCTCCCCCCAGCATTAGTCAACATATAATTAGAAATTTACTACCTTTGTTGTTCAATAGTTTTTACTGCATTTTCAGAAAACTTACATAGTAACAGCAGAAGTACATATTGGTGTAAAGGCTGCGGTAACCACTGACAATGAGTAAAACATAAGGATGAATATACAAAGAAAGTCTAGTAAGATACACCTGTGGTGGAGAATGCACAAGTTTAAGATAGGATCATCAGATTAAGCAATGAAGCTAATATCAAAGTGGTGTGCATGCCTGGGTGCTTGATTTTATATACTCATGGCCATGGAGGTGATTGGAACATCCAATGATCTGGAAGGGTGTCCCAATACTTTTGGCAATGGTATATATATAAATATATATAAATAAATGTCCTTTTTTATCATTCAGCCACCATTGTGATAATCCAAATAAATAGTTCTTACACTTTTTTATCCATTTCAACGTGCTTGAATTGGTGCTCCTTTACTGCCTGTATAATTTTATATGCAGTGATCTAGTCCTTTAAATAGCAATCTTCTTCCCTCTAAGTCACTCTCGAGCAAAATAGAAGTATCCCATAGTGTAGTATATTTTTTAAAATATTAAAATGTATTGATCAAATTGCACTTACATGTGCCGAGACCGGAAGTGACGCGGAAGCTGTGGCCTGGCTGTTTCATATGTAAAGCCTGCATTTTTTTTTAATGTAAGTGGAATTTGATCAATACATTTTAATATTTAAAATATTTTTATTTTTAATGTACACAAATAGGATACAATATGGGATACTTCTATTTTGCACGAAAGTGATTTAGAGGGAAGAAGATCGCTATTTAATGGGCCAGATCACAGCATATGGGATTATACAGAAATCGCTTAAACACAGTAAAGGAGCACCGATTCAAGTAGCACGTTGAAATGGATATATCTAAAAGGGTCCCTGTGACGGGAGTGACTTTTGAGGGTGGGGGACCCCTGTCTCAGCTCCTCCTGTTCCTCTTATGTCTAAGGCACCCTGTGCCTGTTAGGGGTACAGGGTGAAATGTTCTAATATTGGTGTGGGGATTGTTGATTGTTCTCTGCTATGCGGCTGCATCCCATTGTTCAAGCAAACTATTATGGGATGTAATGTTTGTGTATTGGTGTGGGGGTTGTTCATTGTTCACTGCCATGTGCTGCATCCCTTTGCTCTACTGTGTGTCTTGGTTTGGTGGGGGGTATTTCCGGCAGCCCTTTCCCAAGGGGACGGCTTGCTGATGTGTTTCCTGTTCCTGGTTGTATTTCCCCGCCCTGTGTATATATCTTGAGTTTGTGTTAAAATAAAGCAGTTCTACTTCCTGTCTTAAGAAGAGTCTGGTCCTGTCTTATTTCCTGCTTGGTCAGCGGTAGTGTCCGGGGATCTGTGTTCGGACAGGGAAGCGAGAGTCTAACGCAGTCGGGGTCCGGTTACGTTACAGTCCCAAAAAGGGAAAAAGACACTTAAGACCTGAATTACACAGGTCCATACAGTGAGATGAGCGCAGTGGTGAAAGGTGGTGGGTACGTCTATACACATAAAAAAGTGTAAGAATTGTTTAATTGTTTATTTGGATTATCACAATGGTGGTTGAATAAAAAGGACATTTATATATATTATGTGAACTAGCATTAAGGGTAGAGTCTTTTAAAGCACACAGCCACTTGCTTTCTTCTTTTTTAAGGGCCTTTTAGCCCAATTTTATTTAAAGGAAAGTTCCATACCATATGTTTCCCACGCAGGGGTATCCACCATCAAAACAAATGAAACCAATATTCAGCCTCCTATCTCAGGTATACAGCCCCTTGCTGCTCTGGCTGCCACCTCTCCTAGGTGGAGCCCTCCTGACTCCTGGGCAACGACCTCCAGTCTGGCGAGGTGGAACCCAGAAGCCTAGTCAGGTTATTCTTTAAAGCCCTGCACACACCTGTACAATTCTTGTGCTGGTGGTTAAGAAAACATGGACCCAGGATTGGAGATTTCATCCCTCCCAGATCACTTTGAAATCTCCAGGCTCCAGATCCCAAAACAGACTTTACGAACAAATGAGAAAACTAAAAAGCCAGTTTCCTCTGCATTAAATAAACCCTATGGAGCCCCTCAACCTGTTTAGTTGAGAATCCTGGGATGTAACCGTGATTCTCGCAGTGACAGTGCCCAGAACTGCCACTATATATATATATATATATATATATATATATATATATATATATAGATAGATAGATAGATAGATAGATAGATACTATATATATATATATGTATATATTTTTTTTTATGTGCACAATGTTCAGAAGGTGTAATAGTATTTAAAGGGAAGGCGCAGCAATATATATTTGTTTATTATATATGTATTGTTTGTGGGAACACAATTGTTGTTTGCAGCCCTCTCTATTGGTTAATAGTCATGATTGATATTTATTTTTGATATTGATATATATTTTCATATATTTATTTAAAACATTTGTGCATGTTACCACAATGGTAATTTCAAAATACTTACCAGGTTTGTGACATGACATACCATCTTTGTCTTATATAACTAACAAATTAAGAAATAATAATAATTAAAAAATGAGCTGCCATGCTGGATAAAAAGTACATTTTGATATTCGGGGATATGAGAGTGCATGAGAAACCAATGTAGCTAATTTTAACAACGAATCTTCTACAGTTTGGAAGGTCCTTGGGTTTCAAAACAAAATCTCTCTTTTTCTGCCTATTAGAGTAAGCTCTTATTATCTATTGATGTTTTCTGGTATTTTTAGATACTGCTTATTGGAGCGTAGTACTTATTTGGCAGAAAAGATTGTTGTAATCCAATGTAATCACCGTTTCACGGATGTGCGTTATGTTATGATCTTGTATGACTGATTTTGTGTGAAAGGCTTAGATTATCCTTCTCAGCAACAAAGTTTCCCTGGAAATTACTGGAAAATTACATTATGTGGCCGATAGTTTGTGGACACTTGACCATTACATACACTATACTATACAGGATGTCCAAGAGTATGTGTATACTGTACATTAAACAAACAAATATATATATATATATATATATATATATATATATTGCCAAGATAGGCACCACCATCCCTGAAATTACAAATTAGTCAAAGGAAAATCCACCAAACATGGGACTTTAAAGGTGCCTGATAATACAATACATATACACCACTGTTAACATTTCTTCAATTCATATAAAATAGATTAAAAATGTATCAAAACGTCCCTCAATGAGGCTGCTCCTGTGCACTTACATTTGTACTGTGGTCGAACCCCTCTGTTGGCTGGTGTCACAGTGCTGCTCTAGGCTCTGGAAGGATCCCAACCATATTTATTTATTTTTTTATTTTATCGAGTTTATATAGCGCCAAAGGGTTTGCTCAGCGCTGTACAATAGAGGGGGGGACAATACATGAAACAGTACAGTAACAACAAACAGCACACAAGGGGTAAGAGGGCCCTACTCTTTCGAGCTTACAATCTAGGAGGGAGGGGGTAGAGGTACAGGAGGAAATGGCTGTGGGGGATGGAGTGGTAGGAGGAGGGAAGGGCAGCGGCTGTTAGGTGAGGGTGGGGTAGGCTTCCCTGAAGAGGTGGGTTTTCAGGGAGCGCCTGAAGGTGAGGAGGGAAGGTGACAGTCTGATGGATTGGGGTAGTGAGTTCCAGAGGATGGGGGAGGACCTGGAGAAGTCTTGCAGTCGTGCGTGGGAGGAGGAGACCAGGGAGCAAGATACCTGGGAATCAGGTCGGTGAGGTAGTTAGGGGCAGTGTTGTGAATGGCCTTATAGGTCAGAGTGAGCAGTTTGAATTTAATGCGTTGGGCAATGGGGAGCCAGTGGAGGGAGAGGCAGAGGGGGGTGGCAGAGGTGGAGCGGCTGGTGAGGTGGATGAGTCTGGCCGCTGAGTTCAGGATGGTCTGAAGTGGGGAGAGTTTGCACTGGGGTAGGCCGGTGAGGAGGGAGTTGCAGTAGTCAAGGCGTGAGATAATCAGGGAGTGTACGAGTAGTTTAGTGGTGTCTGGGGTAAGGAAGGAGCGTATCTTGGCGATGTTCCGGAGGTGGAGCCTGCATGTGTTTGTAAGTGATTTGACATGAGGTTGAAAGGAAAGGTTTGAGTCCAGAATGACGCCAAGGACCTTGGCTTGCTGGACGGGATTGATGGTGGTGTTGTTGGTAGTGATGGAAAGGATGGGGGGGGGGCGCGGGAAGGGGGAAAGACGAGAAGCTCGGTTTTGGAGAGGTTGAGCTTGAGGAAATGGAGCGACATCCAGTCAGAGATGTCGTTTAGGAGGTGAGTGATGCGGGCGGAGAATGTGGGGGTGAGGTGAGGGGTGGATAGGTAGATTTGAGTATCATCAGCGTAGAGGTGGTAATTGAAGCCGTGGGAGTGTATGAGTTTGCCAAGGGAGGAGGTGTAGATGGAGAAGAGAAGGGGTCCAAGGACAGAGCCCTGGGGGACCCAAACAGAGAGGGGAAGGGAAGGGGAGGTGGCACCGTTGTAGGAAACGCTGAAGGAGCGTTGGGATAGATAGGACGAGAACCAAGAGAGAGCGGTGTCTCTGATGCCAAGGGAGAATAGTTTATTAAGGAGGAGGGGGTGATCGACTGTGTCAAAGGCCGCGGAGAGGTCTAGGAGAAGGAGGACAGAGTAGTCGCCTTTGGCTTTGGCGGTTAGTAGATCGTTGGTGATTTTGAGGAGGGCAGTTTCGGTGGAGTGTAGGGGATGGAAGCCGGACTGTAGTGGGTCAAGGAGGTTGCTGTCAGTTAGGTGGGCGCTTAGGCGATCGTAGACCAAGCGCTCAAGGAGCTTGTAAGTGAGTGGCAGCAGGGAAATTGGTCTGAGGTTGTTGAGGTCAGTGGGGTCCAGGGAGGGCTTTTTGAGTATGGGGGTGATGTGCGCATGTTTTAGGGGGGAGGGGAAGACGCCAGTAGAGAGGGAGAGATTGAAGATGTGGGTAAGGGAGCGGATGAGGGAAGAGGGGGGTGACCGGAGGAGTTGAGAGGGGATAGGGTCCAGGGGGCAGGTAGTGAGGCGGGCTTCTGAGAAGACTCCATATTGTCAGGATCCACCAAGCTGCCTGATTGATAGCTGACTCCGGCTTTTAATGGGTGCCGCTCTGCAGCCCAATGCTGCAGTGAGTGTTGGAGGGGCAGAACGTTGGGTGGTGACTAACAGTCACAGCTCTTCACTCCGAAAAAGACTGAGAGCTGAGTGATCCGCAGTCATGTGATTGCTTGGCTCTTGAGCTTAGAGCCAGCGGGGACAACAGCAGCATCAGCCAAAGCTGAACCATGGAGGTGAGTATGCATGTTTGCTTTTTTGGAATCCCAAACCTCTCCTTTAAGTTTGGGTGTTTTCAATGAAGGGCACTGTTTATCCTACATCATAAAAAGACATTTCCAACATTGTGACATCAGTGTCAGGGAGTAAGGAGCCAGACACACAAGGAGGTGCGATTAAAGGTAGGTTTATTTACACAGAAACAAGGCAAAAGTCTATGCAAGTCCGACAGCAACAACGGATGACTTGGTAGGACAGAAGTTCTCCTGCCGAGGTCGTCTTCCAGGATAATCAAGTCGAGAACCAGCGGGAATCGTAGCCAAAGCCAGGGTCAGAAGCCAGGAAGAAAGGTCGCCAGAGCTGGGGTCGGAAGCCAGGAAGAATGGTCGCCAGAGCCGGGGTCAGAAGCCAGGAAGAATGGTCGCCAGAGCCGGGGTCAGAAGCCAGGAAGAATGGTCGCCAGAGCCGGGGTCAGAAGCCAGGAGGAGTCTTAGCCAAAGCCGAGTCGGTATCCAGGAGAGCAAAGAGTTAACCGAACAGGAGCTTGCTGCTGTGCAACAGACAGGACACGAATGCAATGGACAGCTGCAAACAGCAGACTTAAATGTGATAAGCCGCCACCTGCTGGGAGGAGCCGCAGACGGCTGAAAGCATAAAGGATCCCACAATGCTTTGCAGACCTAAGATGGATGCCAGCACATGGAGCAGCACAAGCCCTGAGGAAAGGTAGGACCTTGATAATCAGTAGCATCAGTATGCAGCACAATGAACATTGCAGAGTATGACAGCGGTGTGTATCGGACTAACCGTGCAGAAAGCAAGATGGCCACCGGGCCTCCACGTGGCTCTGGCGGCTTAACCTCCTGGCCCCTGCTGACGCGTTTCGTGTGCCTCTGAAGAAGAAGTGCACACGAAACGCACCAGGAGGGGCCAAGATGCCGTTACGTTAAGCTACCGGAGCCACGTGGTGGCCCGGTGGCCATCTTGCTTTCTGGATGGTTAGTCCGATACACACCATTGTCATACTCTGCAATGTTCATTGTGCTGCATACTGATGCTTTACTCTGCATTTATTTTAAGTGAATTACATTTGTTTTTACCATGGTTACTTTCTTTAATAAATGTTACATCCATTAATTACTACACTATGAGTACTTCCTATACTCCCCCTTGTGGAGTTTTTTATTCATAGCACCTGCCTGATCCAGCAACTTTAAGGATTCCAGAGAAGGATGATCCTGTACCCAGGCAACCTGCACCCACTTATCCCTTAAGGGGACCTCTGGCCAGCTGGATCTTCTTCATACCATCCTGTGTGCTTCCACCACCACTACCCACTTAGAGGGAGGATTATCTCCATGTGTTCCTGACCAGACCAACCATCCAGAGGGAGGACATCTTCCCCTATCCCAGACCAGACCCTAAAGGAGGCTTCTGTGGATTTTACTTAATGCACATTTACGTTGTGCATCTGGTGAGTGCACAATCTCTCTATATTGCTTGGAACATCTTCACGGATTATAAGGAGAGCACTACATAGACTATCCATTAGCCTCTAGTGAAAATACGGAGCATTTGTTTATTAATATTTTTTTATCCTTTGCATATTGACTGCTTTATTGCACGTTTAGTCATTTGGATTATATTTTGCCTTATAATTTGCACCACACTCATAGCGCTGCACTATTTTTTATGTATTCTATATAGGGCTTTATTTGGTTTCCTTGAGTGTCCAGCAGCTTACCCCATAGAGCGCTCACTTTTATTGCTATTCTTTTATATTTCAGTTTATATTTAATAATTGCATTTCCATGTTCTGTGGGAGACCAGATATAGCGAACGCAGGATCATGGGTTTAGTAACACTTTGACTGTAGTCATCCTTACTTTCATGGAAAAAAAAAATCTTCTCTTTTAAAACATTTTTTAATTTTTCTTAATGCCACTTAAAACACACACATTGCAGCAGCAACCTGCCATCACCTTTATGTTTAACGCCAATATCTACATACAGTATAAAAAAAAAAAAATACATTCATAATGTATCTAATTGTAGACTCAAAATATATTGGCCAATATGCATATTTGGAACACATTCTTCAGTTTTCATGTAAAATATACACTATATTGCCAAACGTATTGTGACACCTGCCTTTACACGCACATGTACTTCAATGGCATCCCAGTATTAGTCTGTAGGGTTCCACATTGAGTTGGCCCACCCTTTGCAGCTATAACAGCTTCAACTCTTCTGGGAAGGCTGTCCACAAGGTTTAGGAGGGTGTCTATGGGAAGGTCTAACCATTCTTCCAGAAGCACGTTTGTGAGGTCAGGCACTGAAGTTGGACGAGAAGGACTGGCTCGCAGTCTCCGCTCTAATTCATCCCAAAGGTGTTCTATCGGGTTGAGGTCAGGACTCTGTGCAGGCCAGTCAAGTTCCTCTACCCCAAACTCGCTCATCCATGTCTTTATGGACCTTGCTTTGTGCAGTGGTGCGCAGTCATGTTGGGACAGGAAGGGGCCATCCCCAAACTGTTCCCACAAATTTGGGAGGATGGAATTGTCCAAAATGTCTTGGCATGCTGACGCCTTAAGAGTTGCCTTTACTGGAAGTAAGGGGCCAAGCCCAACCCCTGAAAAACAATCCCACACCATAATCCCCTCTCCATCAAGCTTAACGCTTCACACAATGCAGTCAGGCAAGTACTGTTCTCCTGGCAACTGCCAAACCCAGATACATCCATCGGATTACCAGACAGAGAAGCGTGATTTGTTACTCCAAAGAATACTTTTCCACTTCTCTAGAGTCCAGTGGCGACATGCTTTACACCACTGCATCCAACGATTAGCATTGCACCTGGTGATGTAAGGCTTGAATGTAGCTGCTCGGCCATGGAAACCATGGGGTTCTCTACGCACTGTTGCTGTGCTAATCTGAAGGCCACACAAAGTTTGGAGGTCTTTAGCTATTGCCTCTGCTGACAGTTGGTGACTTCTGCGCACTGTGCGCTTCAGCAAGCGCTGACCCCACTCTGCCATTTTACGTGGAATATTTAGTACAAAGGAAATTTCACAGATGCACTTATTGCACAGGTGGCAACCTATCACGGTACCACGCTTGAATTAACTGAACTCCTGAGAGCGACCCATTCTTCTTTCACAAATGTTTGTAGAAGCAGTCTGCATGCCTAGGTGCTTGATTTTATACACCTGTGGCCATGCAGACAATTGGAACACCTGAATCCAATGATTTGGAGGGGTGTCCCAATACTTTTGGCAATATAGTTTACCTTTTTACAGAAATTGTGTCCTCAGTTTCGACTCATTTGAATTATTATGTATCGTGAAAACTCAAAGTATAAGTAGGATACCATAAGTCAACTCTTCAAAATATAGAGGAAATAAGTGAGTACAAACAAAAAACTAGTTTTCCTCTCTCTATTCAGAAAAGACTGCAGTTTTGTAACAAGTCATAAGGGGAGATGCTGCAGCAGGGGACACCTGATGATAAGTTTCCTTAATAAGAGTCAGGTTCACACTACTAAAGGTTCATCTGTGGATCAAGTTTGTTAAACCACAGGAAACACTTTCTTAAAATCCACCATTTCTTTTCTATGTTAATAATCAATTTTGGAGTGGATATAATTCTGTTCTGCTTATTAAATGCAAAGGATTTCTTCCCTCTTTGATCTTTATTGAGTGCGGGGGTGTTTTTATTTCTGGAATAATCACATTTGCAGCTGTAAGAATTCTGTTTATCCTCACTTGAACAAGTTTGCTATTAATGTGAATATTTCAGACTTCAACCTTCATTTTTCTCTATGTAATGTTTAGAAGTTCAGTGTCTAAAAATTGTTGATATTTATGTACTTAAAACTTCATTCAGTTTTTTGATCTTCCTTTTTTACCACACGACATCCCAAGACCAGCGCTGTACCAGCTCCGAACCAAACTTGACCATAGATATTTGCGGTTTGTTTTGTTCCAAATCAAAATTTGGACATATTTTTTGTTACTTGTAGATTCGGATGTATCCATATTTCCAAATTACAATAGTAACTAATTTAAACTAATCTGAAAACGCAAAATTAAGTTTTGCCTGAAATTCAAATTTGAAAATTAAATCTAATTCAAAAACAAGAGTAGAATAAAATAGAATAGAAATAAGGTTATAGAATAGAAAAGAATAGAAAATAAAAGAATAAAATAAAATAGAAAATAAAGGAACAGAATAGAAAATAAAGCAATAAAATAGAAAAGAATAGAGTAAAACAGGACAGAATAGAAAAGAGAAGAACAGAATAGAAAATAAAGGAAAATGATAGAGAAGAATAGAGTAAAACAAAACAGAATAGAAAATAAAAGAATAGACAATAATGGAATAGAATAGAAAAGAATAGAATACAAAAAAACAATAGAATAGAAAATAATAGAATAAAATAGAAAGAATATAACCGTCTTCCAAAATTCGAATATAATAAATTTGAACAAGAATGCCGATTCAGTACTTTTTGAATTCGATTAAAATTTTCCAAATTCAGTTAAATTGATTTCAATCGAATTCAAAAACTGATAAACAAATATAACTAAATGAATTCCAAAAATAAAATAAAAATATTGATTTAAGTAACGAATTTAAATAAATTTTTTTGATCTGCACATGTCTTCTTTACCCACTTTACCACCCATTCTGACACTTCTCTCCTACATGTAAAAATCAGCATTTGTTTCTGGAACATTACTTAACATTAGTACCCCGAAACATTACATATTTTTAAAGCAGAGGCCCTAGAAAATAACATGGTGGGTATTGCAATTTTTTTTAAAGCCACATGGTATTTGTGCAATGATTTTTCAAGCATAATATTTTTGGCCAAAATACACTTTATGAATTTTAAAGCACAAAATATAATACCAAATTGTTTGGTAAAATATATAAGATGATATTATAAGTAAATAGAACATAACATGTCAGGCTTTAAAATTGCGCATGCTCATGGAATGGCGACAAACTATGGTACCTAAAAATCTCCACAGGCGACGCTTTAGAAGCCTTTACAGATTACTAGTTTAGATTACATGGGAGGTCTGGTGCAAGAATTATTGCTCTCATATGGACGATCGCAGTGATACCCCACATGTGTGGTGCTATTGCCATTTATGTATGTATGCAGGACCGACACATGCATTCGCCTTTGCGAGCAAGTACAGTAGGATGGGGTGCTTTAATAAAAAAAAAATTCTCCTTTTTTATTATTTGACTTTTTTTATTTTTACACTGTCTCTTTAATTTTTTAAATCACTTTTATTGCTATCACAGGGGATGAACAACATCCTTTGTGATAGCATGGGCAGTGACAGGTTCTCTTTACTGAGACATCTGGGGTCTGTTAGCCCCCTGACCTCTCCCCTGGCCTTAAAAGTATTGGATTAAACCAATCCAGCAATGGCTTGTTTGCATCCTAGCAAAACCAGACGTGATGAAATACTTGTCACTTCAGGTTTCTTATTATATGAGGATGTTCTGGTCCTCAGTCATCTCTATGGTAAGCCAGTAAAACTGCTGGCTTCAGTACCAGACTCCTCAGTGGGATGGGAGAGCTCAGTAAGGCGGCAGGAGGTGGGGTGCCATACACTCGGCATTTTGCCAAATTTGTTGCTTACTTGAGTCAAATACCGTTCAAGTTTCTCTGGTACTTCATTTTTGTTGTGTAACAGATATAGTGTAGTATACCTGGAGAAATCATCTATAAAAGTGAAAGAATACTGCTTCTTTCCTGGCATCAATTTTTCCATTGGACTGCAAAGATCCAAATGAATTAAGTCCAGAGGTTTCTTAGCTCTGCTATTACTTTGCTTTGGAAAGGCTTTTCTTGTCATTCTCCCTTTTATAAAGCTGGTGCATTTCATTGTTTGATCACATGAATCATCTTCTATTCTTAGAGAGATTGTGCTCTGAGCTTTCTGATCTTTCTCTTTCCACTCATCTGAAGGATGTTCTGGTCTGACTTAATTTATACATTTCCTCGTACCTTCTCTTATTAGCAGCATTTTCATCTTGAATTTCCAAGACTGGTAGGGGTTTATTTACTATAGCTGGTTCACTCAGAATCTCATGCACGTCTGCATGGAAACCAATCACTTACAGGTTTTTTTGCTAAAGCTTAATTGAACAAGCTGAGGTTAGACGCTGATTGGTTACCATGCACTTCACGAGATTCTGAGTTAACCAGCTTTAGTAAATCTCCCCCGTAGTTCTGGTTTATCACATTTGCAAATAAAAGCTTTGCTGCAGCTGTGTTACTTGTCATTTTCTTTTATTCTGTTCAGGTCTTCTTTCTGTTGCTGAATCTTGCACTAATTTGCTGTAGTTGGCTATGACTGGGCCCATAACCATTAGAAATTCTGTATATAGCCCTGCAGAACAGACAGTGCAGTCCATGAGCTTTTCTGTTTCATTGCAACAAGGTAACAGAAACTTTATTCAGAGAAAAAACATAGTATACCATAGATGTAGCTACAAACATTTAAATGCTGCCATATATTGGTTGAAGAATAGATAGTATCTATACAGAATAATGATGTAGTTGTTGCACAAAATACATGAATATTGTTGTATTCCAACAAACACTATGTAATCTTCTCAGCATTCCCAAAATAAATCTTGCTATAATGGTAAACAGGACAAATAGAGATGGTGACTCTCCATAATGGGGACAAAGACAGCAATAAAGACCTAATATCTGTTCTAATCCATCTCCACTCTATCCAAAACTGAAGAAAAAAAAAAGATTTGCCCTTAGTTATACTTTAAGTTAGGGACTACACTTTGCAGAGGTGCCATTTTAGAAATGTACAATAGAACACTTCTTCTTTGTTGAAATGGTATGCCTGTGTTTTTTTTGTGCTTGGAAATTTTAGTATTGTTTTGTATATTGCTATGCCCATGTGAGCCTTTCACCTTTTTGCTAGTTTTACATTGATCAGAGTGGTTGCCATACTGTACATTCAGGCACATATAACACCCACTAATAATTACATAAGTGTCACTTTCCCATTCCAAACCCACAGCAACCATACAGCAATAACCTTTCATTGTCTTTATTTCTTTAAAGAAGAGAATGAGATTAACATAGAACTATAGGCAAAACCTATTTTTTCATTTTGGATAGAGTAAGGGAGGGTTATAAACCCTGTCAGTTTATTTTGGGTGAATCTCCCTAATGGGAGCACAGACAGCAATAAAAACCTGATCGGTGTTCTAATCCCTCTCCACTCTATCCAAAGCTAAAGAAAAGGTTTTGCCCATAGTTATACTTTAAGAATGAGATGAAACATTTACTTTGGGCCAGCTTGGCCAAATCAAGTTATGCAGATGCCACCTCCAAGTGGCCAATGATGAATCAGTTGTGCTGTTCTCATATTTGTTATATAACTGTGCATTGTATTACCAATTCTTATTTCACTGTGTCATATCTATGCATTGATCTGTTTGCTGCTATCTGCTGGCCAGAATTTGCATGCTGCACGTCTCTGCTCTTGTTAGTAAAGTTTTTCCTCTGCTGCGCGTGGTTTAGGCAGCCTTGGTTCTGGTCACTTCCTGCAGCCATTTTATGTGCTTCATAGCTGTGTAACAGGACATTCAATACCCTGGGCTTGCAAAGGCATCAGTTTTTGACCAGCAGTTAGCCTCAGGAAAGATATCACAGGACAGCATCAATACCTTTACTACATTACTGTATTGTATCACCGTTTGTCGCTGTATTTGGATCAAATAAGCCCACGCTGATTTCATTCT
The DNA here is from genome assembly GCF_062004578.1 of Staurois parvus. Classification (NCBI taxonomy): domain Eukaryota; kingdom Metazoa; phylum Chordata; class Amphibia; order Anura; family Ranidae; genus Staurois; species Staurois parvus. The sequence goes on from NW_028317847.1 coordinate 1,548,948, forward strand.
CGTGTATACTTTTGGATCCATCTAACCTGAGCATCTGCCGGTCTGGTCTGCTCCACTGCTTGGATATGAAGGTAGGAAGTTACACAGCCATTATCTGTTATATTTTCATTCGCCTTCATGTGGGGACAGAACAGTCAAAAACTGCCTTAAAGTCCATACCCCGCTACAGATTCCCTCTGAGACCAGTACCACACTCAGGAATCTCCCTATAACAGGCCCACTTGCAGCAAATCTGTCCGGCTACAGTGCATGTTCCACAAGCCTATGGGGAAGCACTGCGCATACGCAGTATCTATACTCTCGCCTGGAAGTCCTCCACAACTCGCCAACTGGGGACAGAACATCAGTAATTCACTGTTGTAGCCTACGCGACATACAGTAAACAGGATGCTCTTTTGGCAGGTGCTCGAGTGACTTTCCCTGTGTGCAAATACAAAGAGTTGCTAAGTCCCACTCAGAAGCCTTTTTTGTAATGATACAAGGTGTTGTTTAATTGGCTGAAGTAGACAGGCAGGTGGGTGGTGTAACAATTTTCATCTTGGCCAATCAGAAAAGGCCTTGTATCCATTGATAAAAATACAAAGCTTCTCCTGAATAGTGGAGATGTGCTAAAACCAACTCTCTTTTCATATGGCAGCAGATGGGAAGACTTTTGTACTGCCGCTTATGTTATGTAGGTAATCATACTATAGTAGTTATGGCACCCAGTGACCATACTATTCTGGCAAGGACATACAGGCACTGGCCACTTTATTAGGTACACCTTGCTAGTACCGAGTTGGACCCCCTTTTGCCTTCAGAACTGCCTTAATTCTTTGCGGCATAGATTCAACAAGGTGTTGGAAACATTTCGCAGAGATTTTGGTCCTTATTGACATGATAGCATCACGCAGTTGCTACAGATTTGTCAGCTGCACATCCATGATCCGAATCTCCCTTTCCACCACATCCCAAAGGTGCTCTATTGGATTCATATCTGGTGACTGTGCAGGCCATTGGAGTGCAGTGAACTCATTGTCATGTTCAAGAAACCAGTTTGAGATGATTTGAGCTTTGTGATGGTGCATTATCCTGCTGGAAGGACCATCAGAAGATGGGGACACTGTAGTCATAAAGGAATGGACATGGTCAGCAACAATACTCAGATTGTGGCATTTAAACAATGCTCACTTGGTACTAAGGGGCTCAAAGTGTGCCAAGGAAATATCCTATCGCCATTACACCACCACCAACGTTGAACCATTGATACAAGGCAAGATGGATCAATACTTTCATGTTGTTTATGCCAAATTTTGACCCTACCATCTGAATGTCGCAACTGAAATCGAGACTCATCAGACCAGGCAACGTTTTTCCAATCTTCTACAGTCCAATTTTGGTGAGCCTATGCAAATTGTAGCCTCTGTTTCCTGTTCTTAGCTGAGAGATGTGGCACCCAGTGTGGTCTTCTGCTGCTGTAGCCCAACTGCTTCAAGGTTCAATGTGTTGTGCGTTCAGAGATGGTATTCTGCATACTTTGCTTGTAACAAGTGCTTATTTGAGTTATTGTTGCTTTTCTATCTCTGACCTCTGACATCAACAAGGCATTTTCGTCCACACAACTGCCACTCACTGGATTTTTTCTCTTTTTCCGACCATTCTCTGTAAACCTTAGAGATGGTTGTGCATGAAAATTCCAGTAGATCAGAAGTTTTTTAAATACTCAGACCAGCCAGTTTGGCACCAACAACCATGCCACGTTCAAAGTCACTTAAATCCCCTTTCTTCCCCATTCTGACTTTTAAACTTCAGAAAGTCATTTTCACCACATCTAGGTGCCTAAATGCATTGAGTTGCTGCCATGTGATTGGCTGATTAGCTATTTGTGTTACCAAGCAATTAAACAGGTGTGATAAAGAGGCTAGTGAGTGTAATTAGTCTGGGCCACCTTGACTTAAACAAAACTATTTCCAATTAAAGTAAACCTGGAATTCTCTTTTAAATAAACCCTGGTATGTGTTAGGATTATAATAAATAGGAACTTTGCTTGTAAGCTGACTCCAATATGCATCACATATCATCTATGTAAACATTTCCTGAGTTGTGTTGGGACCTTGGAGTCAAAGCCTTTAGCAGCAAAGCCTCAGGGGAGTCCTGAGCAGATTGTGGCCACTTACAAATGCAAAATGCAATCCATAAATGGTGCAGCTTGGCCCAGAGTTGCTGAGTAAGTAGGAGCGCTGCTGGAAAGATGCATGGCTAAGCTTACCTTGCCATTGATTGAGGGCTGCATTAGGTACTTAATCAATGTAATGTGCAGGAAGCCAGCAGCCTTTTTCACTGTCTAATGTTTATTCTCATCAAGTCTGACAAATTTTTCTCTTTGTTTTACAATTTTCCTTTGCTGGTTGCAGGATGAAATTTCCTCTTGTTAGCAATACTACATTGCTAAAAAATCTGCTTAATCTCTTAACATTTTTATCTAGCAAAATTTATACTTTTGCCATGCTGGAAGTTTTGCTGCCAAACAATGCTGATATTTCTAAAAGAGGGGCTTTTTAATGGGTTCTACAGCTTAAAGTGCAATCAACCCCAAAAGAAAACTTTTATAATACCAAATTATTGCCAATTCTTAGATGTGGTGGCTACAGTAGATTTCTTTTTCAGGCTTTCTTTTGTTTTCAACTGGTGATCCTGCCAGTAAGTTTGTTGATTTTAAAAGAACAATCTTTTCTATAAATGGTAGCAGTTAGAGGAATGAGACAAATCATCATTTTTTTTTTTTTGCTGGCTCTGGGACACACTTAACTATTCTCATTTGCTTGATGGAACACAGATGCGATGCATTTAGCTTCCTAGATTCCCATATAAACTGGACTTCCCATTCAGTCTTTCCTTCACCACTGGCAAACTTCACCTACCTTGACTTTGACAAATATATTGCTGAGGTAAATGAACATTAGAAAGACACAAAACGTTTCCCCCCCCCCCTCTTTCATTTGGGGGACTTTTTAGGCCATTTTTGTTTGATATTCTTAGTTGTACATGGATGCCTCATTGGCTCCCCAGTGTTGCATATAGTTACTGAGGGAATTAGTATTAGGAATATGGTGTTAATAATGCATTAATTATTGGATTCCTGGATCCCCATATTGTTTATACTTTTTATGGAATTGTATTTATCCACAGGCCCTAGTGTGGGGATATAAAGGCCTTCTCCCCCCCCTCCCTCTTTTCATCTATTGGGTAGGTGTATATTCTTTAGACATGATCAGTCTAAAAATTGATTGGTAGGTGTATTGTAACACTGAGAGACAGAATAGCAACAAAAAAAAGCAAAAGAAATGCATGTCTAACAAATTATGCACTGATTTGCATGTTCATGAGGGAAATATGTATTTGATCCCCTATCATTCAGCAGGATTTCTGGCTACCAGGTGTCTTTTATGACGGTAACAAGCTGAGATTGGCAGCACTCCCTTTAAGAGACTGCTTCCTATCTCATTTTGTTACCTGTATAAAAGACACCTGTCCACAGGAGCAATCGCACAATCAGATTCCAAACTCTCCACCATGGCAAAGACCAAAGAGCAGTCCAAGGATGTCAGAGACAAGATTGTAGACCTACACAAAGCTAGACTGGGCTACCAAACTATCGCCAAGCAGCTTGGTGAGAAGGTGACAACAGTTAGTGCAATCATTCGCAAATGGAAGAAACACAAAACAACTGTCAGTCTCCCTAGGTCTGGTGCACCATACAAGATCTCACCTTGTGGAGTGTCAATGATCATGAGAACAGTGAGGAATCATCCCAGAACTACACGTGAGGATCTTGTCAATGATCTCCAGGCAGTTGGGATCACAGTCACCAAGAAAACAATTGGTAACACACTACGCCGACAAGGATTGAAATCCTGCAGTGCCCGCAAGGTCCCTCTGCTCAAGAAAGCACATGTCCAGGCCCGTCTGAAGTTTGCCACTGAATATCTGAATGATGCAGAGGAGGACTGGTTGAAAGTGTTGTGGTCAGATGAGATCAAAATCGAGCTCTTTGGCATCAACTCACCGTGTTTGGAGGAGGAATGCTGCCTATGACCCCAAGAACACCATTCCAACTGTCAAACATGGTGGTGGAAACATTCTGCTTTGGGGGTGTTTTTCTGCTAAGGGGACAGGACAACTGCACCGCATCAAAGAGACGATGGACGGGGCAATGTACCGTCAAATCTTGGGTGGGAACCTTCTTCCCTCAGCCAGGGCATTGAAAATGTTTTGTAGATGGGTGTTCATGGATGACAATGACCCAAAACACAAGGCCAATGCAACAAAGGAGTGGCTCAAGAAGAAGCACATTAAGGTCCTGGAGTGGCCTAGCCAGTCTCCAGACCTTAATCCGACTGAAAATCTGTGGAGGGAGCTGAAAGTTCGAGCTGCCAAACGTCAGCCACCAAACCTTAATGACTTGGAGAGGATCTGCCAAGAGTGGGCCAAAATCCCTCCTGAGATGTGTGCAAACCTGGTGGCCAACTACAGGAAACGTCAACAAGGGATTTGCCACCAAGTACTAAGTCATGTTTTGGGGGGGTTGGGGATTGTGAATTCTCATCACCCCCCCCCCTTTCCAATCAAGGAGGGGTATGGGATATGGTGATATATGGTCATATTGATTCCGATAACCCTCACACTCTGGTGCTGTATCATATTTCAGCTGTATTGATATTATACGAGAAAAGGGTTTCCTTTTTTTTTCTTTTGTATAATGTAAAAAAATGTATAGGCTTCATTTTTGCTTCAGATTTTATCGTATTGTATGCAGTTACCCATGAAGGAGCGTTACCTCCGAAACGCGTTGGACACTCTGTCTAGAGTCTCTGCTTGCATAATACAATGTTGTACATCAGTTTCCTGTAACAATTGACTGATATTTGGAAATGTTATCTTTTAAATATTATGTAACAAAAGTTATTTTTAATTGCTTTAAGAAAAACTTTGTCCTTATATTGCCTAAAAATAATACCAATCCCAGGGGGAGTGTTTGTAATACGTGAATCTGATATTGGGGATGTTGGCAATCATGCAGAAAACCTCCTATTAAACTTTCACATGTGACTGATTTAGGGATCAGCATTGAACCCCCTCCTGAGTCTGTGGTATGGTAAGAATGACCAGCCAAGATTTATCAAGGTATTTAGCGGTCTCTCTCACTAGATGCATCTCTTGTACGCAAATATGTTTAGCCTTGGTACTGTATTTGTGAGAAGACTTGAGGAGTACCCAGACCTCTAACATTCCAGGAGAAATGACACATTGCTCCAATGTCGTCATACATATTAAAGTGTAAAATATGACACTCAATTCTTTCATCCTGTTTTTTTTTTTTTTTTTTATTCTTTGCACAGTACATTTAGGGTCCAAGAATACCGTAGAATTGTTTTATATCCCCATCTGCATTAATTTCCTTTATGCCTGTGTCTGCAATTCATTCTGCTCTCTCAATATCTCCCTTTTGTAGTCACCCTTTTAGAGGCACTGAGAGCAGAGGCTACAAGTGTACATGATGATAAGTGAAAGAACACATCCTGGTATCCCTTTAGATAAGTATGTTCCTCCTTGCTTGCCATGGGATGGTGCAGACTTGAGCTCTGCTGTGCTGATCAGTTGCTTCATTACTGTTACAGAAACAGGTCTGATATAATGTCATCAAGTTACTGATGGGAAGCCTGCATAGCTAAAGTCTACACAATCCAGTGGTCAGCTCCCTCCATGGAACATGCACAATTAAAAGGTACCCAGTGATGGGTTCTTTCACTCTTGTTCAGACTGAGTAGCAGTACGATGACTGTGGGCACTGCAGGGAATCATGGGACATAAAGTTTTGCAAGCTGGACATTACCTTGCAAGAAAAAAAAACATCCCTGTTAGGTTCATTTGTTAAGTCATTGTGCTATTTTGCACTGAAGTCCTCACTTAATGATGTGTATCTAAACACAATGGGTTCTCTGTGCCGTTTTGATTTACATTATTGACCTTATGTATACATCCCAGTACGGTACTCTCTTTTAATAAGGAATAGTTTTGTACACAATTCATTAATGCTACTCTGCATGGGCAATTTTATTACCAGCTGCATTCAGTTTGTTCTCTAGAGCTGTTGTTTTTTGATAAAATACAAGGCCTCCTGTGAATGACTGAGAAGATCTCAGCTCAACTCTGTTTGTTCTGGCTGCGGACTTCCGGTGCGTCATTTCCAGTCCAGCATGGAGCGCATGCTGAGGAGTTGGTGGCTTTCGAATGATCAGAAGAGAGATTGCCCTCACTTTATACATATTTATTTTTTATGGGCACAACTTTTTATATGTAACCCAAATTTTAACATAAAAAATTTTACACTATGGGAGGATTCCTCTTTTCTGGATTGCATGCCACTTGTGCCATTGAAGTGTCAAAGTGGTGAGGAGGTGGTCGCAGGAGATCCAATCAGGTCCTTGGGTGAACGCAGTGTGACTTTTCTTGTTATATACCAAGGGTACCAAAATAATCCGGTGTGTGTAGAGTGTTTTCAATCACACATGGTGCAATAGTTAGTGAATACAGCACTTAATTCACATTCACTGGACTTTTTTCATATATATATATATATATATATATATATATATATATATATATATATATTTTTTTTTTTTTTTTTAAAGGAGCACATATTCTTTGGACTTTGCACTTATAGATTTTCATGATATTGTGAGAAATACGTTTTTTGAATTGTACACATTTATGTGACATATCTTTTTTTTTTTGCACGTTGATAAGAAGTAGCAAGCCCTATCAGTTGTGTATACTGGTTGAAATCTTTAAAGATAAGAGCAGCTGCATTTATAAGGTATTGGCGCGGATGATTACTGTATATTATTTAAATGAATGGGCTTTCAAAACCGCATAGCACAGGAATGTGTGCATTATTTTGTGAATTGGCCCTAAGAAAATTATGTAGAGATGTATGACTGTAGATTCCACCATACATTGTGACTAACAGAATAGGACTTTTGCAAGAACTGTCAAAAAGGTTACCAAATGTATTAACCAGTTGACAAAGTATGCAAACCTGAACTGAGCAATGTGGCATAATGCATTGATATAGGTAATGTGGAGGAACAAAAGTTAATGTGACTGGAATAATTAATGTGACAGGAATAGTTACATGCTTGAGTGAAAATGATGTAACATCAATGAGTACAGCAAAGCTAAAGGCTGAAATCAAAAGTAATTATCACAGTCTATGATATCTCCAGTACATTTCAGTTGTATAATACTACCATCTAGTGCCCAAACACAGCAAAACAGAAACCCAGTCTGATATTGAAGAATGTCCAAGGATCTGTAATAAGTGAGGATAAAATACACTGCCAAAAACCTAGACAGTAAATAGAGTCATTTCAATCATGTAGAAGGCACACTGAACCTAGGCAAATCCGACCCTGTCCCTTAGTTCTTGGTTTATAGACACAAAAACCTGAAGGATTGTTGCATCCCATGCAGGGGCAGACTGACAACTCATGGGGCCCCCGGGCAATAGGGGATCATGGGGCCCCTGTGTCCTTCCCAAACTCAAAGCCTATGAAAAAGGTACCAGGGGCATCTCATGGGGCCCCCTACTGACCCCGGGCCCTCGGGCAGTGCCCGAGTTTCCAATTGGTCAGTCCATCCCTGATCCCATGTAACATGGAGATAGAGGTCTGAGGGTTACTTCCAAACTTTGCTGATTGGGTAGAGATAGCCCTATAGGCAGTGGTCTTTATCAGTGGGACCTGGCCCCATTTTACCCGAAGAGTAAGGCACAGCATTTGAGCACAGACATATTCACTTTCTTATCTCCCATTCACACCTGAGCTTTTTTAAGCTCAAAGCTCCAAAACACTCTACAACCAAAATTTCATGCTTTGAAATTGTCCACTGTTCACATTTGAGCATTTAGGCACCCATTGCTAAAGGCCTGAAGCTTGAAAAGGTACAGGAGGAGGTATGTTTGAACCATAATGGATTGTTTGTGGCTCCCTGTCATGTACCTGATCAGAGGCTAAAGTGACGAAAGGGCTTCCCTTCTTGCTAAGTGCCAAGAACTGCTGGAGATGGCAGAAGGAGGCGCTAAGCCCAAAGAAGCACAGGTTGTCAGCTGTGATGTTGCTGGATGAGTCAGCTGTGACATGGAGCCTTTTGAAGACAGGACTCGGCTGGAGTGGCACCTGAGCCAAGAAGAAAGCCAGGATATGCAGACAGGTCCGGTTGCCAGGACTCAACAGATAAGTCATCATCAGGAACTTGAGCCAGGTTCAGACACAGTAAGTCACGCAGCAGGGTAAGCAGAAGCGTAGTCAGGAGCAGGCCAGGGTCATGCACAGGAGGTTAACAAGAGTGGAGTCCATGGGAGCAAGCCAAGCCAAGAGAGAAGCAGTAGACAGTTCCAGAGGCAAGCTGGGTCGGTAGCAGAAGATCCAAAGATACAGAATACATGGGAGCAAGGAATGCAGGAAGCTGAAGATCAACCAGCAATCTCTGAGCATATCTGTAATTCTTTTAAAGGCCATTTGGCGCCAGTAACTACTGAGAACGTGTTCAGTGTGTGCGCCCTGGTGCTATTCCAATGGGATTATGCACTTCTCTGTGCAGACAAGCATGACCATGTTGGACATTGGCAAGTATGCAAAGTCTTTGCCTGGTCAGCTGCACACTTCTCTTCTGATTCATGTCCTAACACTCCACTGACTTTATTGGAATTGTGTTAAGAAAAAGTGTGAAAACAAGTTGTGCACACTTTTCAGGTGCTCCCATATTAAAAGTGTATGAAGCAAAAACACACTCCTGCCCCACAGAAGCTTCTGTATGCCACTTCACTATTAAAACCGCATGAAAAAAAAAGAAGCCCGAAAATGACCTATATGCGCAATGCTTAAATGTGAATGGGGGTATACAGTCCATGTACGATGTGCTCGATGATACGGCAAAATCACACAACAATGAATTCTCCAAAGATCATAAATGAAAAGGCCTGCTAATGAGTAAGAAACTCAGGGCTGATGGGTCTTAAAAGAGCTGCCAGTCTCCATCGAAGTCAGAGGGTTAATTTGCAGTGAGAGATATTCATTAGTACTCAGGATTCACTTCATCCATGAGGTAAAGAGTAGATATTCAGCATAAACTCAGTAAAAATAACTCCGTGATCATAATGAGGAATGAAATGGGCAAACTACATACTAATTAGAAGGCAGCCTGTTCAGGGGTGGTGAAGAAAGATGCTTTCCCATTATCCACAGTGTATATAGTCTTGCAGGGTGGGCCATGGAATACACCTAACCTATTCCTCAGAGCTTACACATCTGACCTCTACAAGGGAGGCTGCTTTTTGTAACTCCAAGGAGAAATCAGGAAAAATGGAAACTGTGATATTTTCATAATATACACTCTCTGCCTTTTTTTTTTTTTTTTTTTTTTTTTTTAGGTATAGCTGTTCAATTGCTTGGTAACACAAATTGCTAATCAGCCAATCACATGGCAGCAACTCAATGCATTTAGGCATCTAGTCGTGGTGAAGACTACTTGCTGAAGTTCAAACCAAACATCAGAATGGGTAAGAAAGGGGATGTCGGAGGAGAATGGGCAGACTGGTTCGAGATGATAGAAAGGCAACAGTAACTCAAAAAAACACTCGTTAAAACCAAGGTATTCAGAATACCATCTCCTTAAAGCAGATAGACTACAGCAGCAGAAGACCACACCGGGTGCCAGTCCTGTCAGCTAAGAACAGGAAATGTAGGCTACAATTTGCATAGGCTCACCAAAATTGGACAATAGAAGATTGGAAAAACGTTGCCTGGTATGATGAGTCTCAATTTCAGCGGTGACATTCAGATGGTAGGATCAGAATTTGGCGTAAAAACATGAAAGCATGGATCCATCATGCCTTGTATCAACGGTTCAGGCTGCTGGTGCAATGGTGTGGGGGATATTTTCTTGGCACACTTTGGGCCCCCTTGTACCAATTCAATACTGTTTAAATGCTACGGCCTACCTGAGTATTGTTGCTGATAGTGTCTATACCTTTACTTCCAGCAGGATAATGCACCATGTCACAAAGCTCAAATCATCTCAAACTAGTTTCTTGGACATGACAATGAGTTCACTGTACTCCAATGACTTCTACAGTCACCAGATCTCAATCCAATAGAGCATTGAGATGTGGTGGAATGGGAGGTTCGCATCATGGATGTGCTGCTGACAAATCTGCAACTGCGTGAAGCTTTCATGTCAATATAGACCAAAGCCTCTGAGGAATGTTTCCAACACCATGTTGAATCTATGCCACGAAGAAATAAGGCAGTTATGAAGGCAAAATGGGGTCCAACCCAGTACTAGCAAGGTGTACTAATGAAGTGGCCGGTACATGTATGACACTTTTTGTCTGGCTTGCCTTAAGCAAAATCCCTGCCTTTACAATCTAGCAGCCTAGCTAGCATCAATTTTGGTGAAGTGTCTCGGGTAGGGTGGCAGGAACTCTTTCCACTGCAAAAACGATTGCGAACTCTACGTATATCAGGAAAGGACTGGATTGCAGTCACTTCTCTACAATAATATCTGAATTCTGTCCTTCAGCTCTCTCAAACGGTATTCCAGATCATTAAGCTTCTGATGTCAGTCTATTTTCTTTTCAGCGACAAACAATCTTTAAGAGATGGGGAAAAGATCATCCTCTAGAACAGGGTTTCATGGAACCCAAAGGTTCGTCCAGAGGTCACTACGGGTTCCTTGAGCAATTTCTGCCTCTTGGATAAATTCCCACTGACACAATTGATCTTTTTTGCTAGCTGTGGGAGTAATTCTTCCCAATGACCATAAGTGTAAGGAGCATTCTTCCCATTGACCATCACACTAGTGTATGATCATTTGTAGAGAGAGTCATTTTTAGCAGGGGTTCCTGTGTTGAAAAGGTTGAGAGGCTTGTCTTGAGTCAACAGTCTGGTCTGAGTTACTCTCTTCCCTGATAGTTTATAAGTCCTGTGTCATAAAGCCTATGTCCATTTGATTTCCTCTGCCAGTCAGAGAGGCATCACAAGTAGTTAGAGCAGATCAAACCATTTTATTCACCTGCACCGCTGTCATTTTCTGGGGCTTTTTTTTAGATGTTCCCCCTACAGGCTTGTTGGTATCAGGTTTGAGTGGCTTGCTGCTTCTAGCGTTTGGAGGGCTGCGGCCTCCCTCATGGAGGTCTGGTCTAGCAAATTCCTTAAGCTGCTCAGCAGCTGATTGCTGCTGGTCCTTCCTCATGGCTGAGTTATGTACAGCTGTGTACAGCATGCCTACATGGTGTTTTTGTGGCACAGGGATCAATCTATCCACAAGATGAACCAGAATTGTTGAGGCTGTAGGAGCTCCTCTCAAATGTGGCCATTAACTATGGCAGTAGCCACTTCCCCAAACCCACAATATGTGATGCTAATATACAGTTGCACTTCGAACTATTTGATGCTTCAAAAAATTTGCACACAATTAAATTCTTATGTACTGTATGTCTCATAGTATTACTATCTACTTTGGGGAAATAGCCCCTATGAAAAAGGTAGTAAGTTTTACTTGAAATAACTGCTTTATTAGAGTGCATGTTCTATTTTCTGCAACACACCAGCAACTGGTTGGCTGGAATAGTCAAAATAAGTATAGATGGCAAATAATGATCAGAAAAGCCAGCATAGATATAGCGCCCACTAATGATATTCCACACTCAGTATAGAATATAGCAAATAAACTAAACATAATGGTTCAATTGTAAATCGACAAGCTGTCTCCAGACTCAAAGCAATTGTAACACTCCAACGTAACGGGTCAGACTAAACATCAGATAAGCCTTAATTTTTGTCCATGGTCAAAAATTCACTTTAAAATATAGGTATCTCACAATTACTTCATACAGTGCAAATAGTATTTAAATGACCTTCTGTGGATAAGTAGACTGGTCCAGTGGTGATGCATGCACAAAAAGATACAATAATGTAGATTTTATGTGCTCAATCATTTGTGTGTATTTTCACTGATAAACGGTAGCTCACAATGGCAGCAATCTGAACAATAGAACCAAATATCTCTTTGCAGGGTAAATGGCACTGTATCTATGGCTGTAGTTTCCCTAATCCAATCAAAAGCGATTATAGTATAACACCGCTGATGCAGACAGTGGAAATGTGCATATAATCATTTAATAAAGAAATCTTGGGATTGATGAAGAGATACTAGGCAAGCAATATAGCACTTGTCCCTGAAAAATATATACTATATTGCCAAAAGTATTGGGACACCCCTCCAAATAATTGGATTCAAGTGTTCCAATTACCTTCATGGCCACAGGTATATAAAATCAAGCACCTAGGCATGCAGACTGCTTCTACAAACATTTGTGAAAGAATGGCTCACTCTCAGGAGCTCAGTGAATTCAAGCATGGTACCGTGATAGGTTGCCACCTGTGCAACAAGTCCATCTGTGAAATTTCCTTGCAACTAAATCTTCCACGGTCAACTGCTAGTGGTATTATACCAAAGTGGAAGCAACTGGAAACAGCAACTCAGCCACGAAGTGGTAGGCCACATAAAATGACAGACACATGCTGAAGCGCACAGTGTGCAGAAGTCACCAACTGTTTGCAGAGTCAATAGCTAAAGACCTCCAAACTTTGTGTGGCCTTCAGATTAGCACAACAGTGCGTAGAGAGCTTCATGGATTGGATTTCCATGGCCTAGCAGCTGCAACCAAGCCTTACATCACCAAGTGTAATGCAAAGCGTCAGATTCAGTGGTGTAAAGCACGCTGCCATTGGACTCTAGAGCAGTGAAGACCTGTTCACTGGAGTGACAAATCACGCTTCTCTGGCAATCTGATGGATGTGAAAGGTACTTGCCTGACTGCATTGTGTCAAGTGTAAAGTTTGGTGGAGGGGGATTATGGTGTGAGGCTGGTTTTCAGGGGTTGGGCTTGGTGCCTTAGTTCCAGTGAAGGGAACTCTTAAGGCGTCAACATACCAAGACATTTCAAGCTCCCAAATTTGTGGGAACAGTTTGGGGATGGCCCCTTCCTGTTCCAACATGACTGTGCACCAGTGCACAAAGCAAGGTCCATAAAGACATGGATGAGCGAGTTTGGGATGGCGGAACTGGACTAGCCTGCACAGAGTCCTGACTTCAACCTGATAGAACACCTTTGGAATGAATTAGACCAGAGACTGCGAGCCAGGTCTTCTCATCCGACATCAGTGCCTAGCCTCACAAATGCACTTCTGGAAGAATGGTCAAACCTTCCCATAGACACACTCCTAAACCTTGTGGATAGCCTTCCCAGAAGAGTTATTATTATTATACAGTATTTATATAGTGCCAAAAAGTTTGCTCAGTGCTGTACATTATAATGGGAGACAGTACATGAGACAATGCAGTAACAATACAATACACGAGGGGTTCGAGGGCCCTGCTCCTTGGAGCTTACAATCTAGGAGGGAGGGGATAGTGGTACAGGAGGAAATGGCTGTGGGGGATGGAGTGGTAGGAGGAGTGGAGGAGATCGGCTGTTAGGTGAGGGTGGGGTATGCTTCCCTGAAGAGATGGGTTTTCAGGGTGCGCCTAAAGGTGAGGAGGGTAGGTGACAGTCTGATGGATTGGGGTAGTGAGTTCCAGAGGATGGGGGAAGACCTGGAGTCGGGCATGGGAGGAGGAGACCAGGGAACTGGATAGTAGGAGGTCTTGTGAGGAGCGAAGAGTACGTGTTGGGTGGTATTTGGATATCATGTCGGTGAGGTAGTTTGGGGCAGTGTTATGAATAGCTTTGTACGTCAATGTTAGTAGTTTGAATCTTATGCGTTGGGCAATCGGAAGCCAGTGGAGGGAGTGACAGAGGGGGGTGGCGGATACGGAGCGGTTGGTAAGGTGAATGAGTCTGGCCGCTGAGTTCAGGATAGACTGAAGCAGGGATAGTCTGTGGTGAGGTAAGCAGGTGAGGAGGGAGTTGCAGTAGTCGAGTCATGAAATAATAAGGGAGTGAATGAGTTGTTTAGTAGTGTCTGGGGTTAGGAACGAACGTATTTTGGAGATGTTGCGGAGGTGGAGCCTGCATGAATTTGCCAGTGATTGGACATGGGGTTGGAAGGATAAGATTGGAGTCTAGAGTGACACCTAGAACTTTGGCTTGCGGGTTGGGACTGATAGTGGCGTTATTGGTCGTGATGGAGAAGTTGGGGGGGGAGCGCGGGCTGGGGGGAAAAATAGGAGCTCGGTTTTGGAAAGGTTTAATTTGAGGAAGTGGAGTGACATCCAGTCTGATATGTCGTTCAGTAGGCAGTTGATACGGGCAGAGACTGAAGGGGTGAGGCGAGGGGTAGAGAGGTAGATTTGCGTGTCATCGGCATAGAGGTGGTAGTTGAAGCCGTGCGAGTGTATCAGTTGGCCAAGGGAGATGTAGATGGAGAAGAGAAGGGGCCCAAGGACAGAGCCTTGGGGGACCCCAACAGAGAGGGGGAGAGAGGGGGAGGTGGCAGCGTTATAGGTAACACTGAAGGAGCTCTGGGATAGATAGAAGAGCCAGGAGAGAGCGGAGTCTCTGATGCCAAGGGAGTATAGTTTTTTAAGGAGGAGGGGGTGGTCAACTGTGTAGAAGGCCGCGGAGAGGTCGAGGAGTAGGAGGACTGAGTAGTGGCCATTAGCTTTGGCGGTTAGCAGGTGATTAGTGATTTTGAGTAGGGCGGTTTCAGTGGAGCGTAGGGGACGGAAGCCAGACTGTAGTGGATCGAGAAGGTTGTTGTCAGTGAGGTGGGAGCTTAGGCGATTGTAGACTAAGCGCTCAAGGAGCTTGGATGTAAATGGTAGCAGGGAGATGGGTCTAAAGGTTGTTCAGGTCGTTGGGGTCCAGGGGGGCATTTTTGAGTATGGGGGTGATGTGCGCGTGCTTTGGGGGGGGGGGGAATGCGCCAGAGGGAGAGATTGAAGATGTGGGTGAGGGAGCGTAAGATGGAGGAGGAGGGTGACCGTAGGAGTTGTGTGGGGACAGGGTCAAGGGGGCAGGTGGTGAGGTGGGCTTCGGAGAAGACCTTAGTGACCTCTTCAGTGGTAGCAAGGTCGAAAAAGTGGAGTGTTGGGGGGGTTTTAGTGTGCTGGATGTTAGGTGGGGTGGGGGTAAGAGCAGTTGCGAGGTCAGAGGAGGGGAGTGTTGAGGGGGTTATCATGGGAGGGAGGCTAGGTGGGGTGGAAGTCTGAGCATTGGCAATGTCCCTACGGATTGCGTTGATCTTGTTTTGGAAGTGGTTAGCAATCTCGTGGGCGGTGAGGTACAGGGTAGAGGTGGGGAGGGAGAGAGTAGGGAATTAAAAGTGGAGAAGGGCCGGCGAGGACTGGAGGAGAGGATATTGATGAGGGTTACGAAGTAGGCTTGTTTGGCAGCGTGGAAAGAGGAGGTGTAGGTGAGGAAGGCAGATTTGTATAGGGTGAACGCTTGTTGGGATCTGGTTTTGCGCCATAATCGCTCCAATGCATGACTGCGTCGTTTAAGATTCTTGGTGTGGTCGTTCTGCCAGGGTTGAAGCGGTCAGGGTCTAATGCTACGTGTGGTTAGGGGTGCTAAAGGAGTCTAGGGCAGCTGACAGAGAGTTGTTATAAGCAGTAGTGGCCTGGTCAGGACAGGACAGTGGAAGGATACTGTTGTAAAGTCGGTCAGCTGCAGAGTGGAGAGGGGCAGGGTTCAGGTTGCGGAGGCTATGGCTGGTGATGGTATGACGTTTGGGGAGGGAGGTGTTTGAGGATGGGGAGACGGAGAACGTAATGAGGTTGTGGTCAGAGAGAGGGAAAGGGGTGTTTGTGAGGTTGTGGAGGGTGCAGAGATGAGCGAAAACAAGGTCCAGGGTGTTCCCGTCGGAGTGGGAGAACTGTGTACACTGTGTGAGTGCAAAAGAAGAGGTTAGGTGGAGGAGTTGGGATGTAGCCGGGTTATTGACGTTGATAGGGATATTGAAGTCTCCAAGGATGATGGTGGGTAGCTCTGAGGAGAAGAAGAAGGGTAATCAGGCGGAGAAACCGTCAAGGAAGCGGGATACGGGTCCAGGAGGCCGATAGATTACTGCAATCCTCAGAGGGGTAGGGGAGAATAGCCGCATGCAGTGGGCCTCAAAGGAGAAGGATAGAAAGGGGGGGTTTGGGAGGACCTGGAAGGTGCTCAGCAGTGACAAGAGCATGCCAACCCCACCCCCTCTACGACTGCTCAGTCTGGGTGAATGGGTCCAGACAAGACCTCCATAGGAGAGTGCCACAGGGGAGGTAGAGTCAGTGGCTTGGATCCAGGTTTCGGTGACCGCTAGGAGGTTGAGGGAGCGGGAGATAAAGAGGTCATGGATGGCGGTGAGCTTGTTGCAAACCGATCGGGCGTTCAGGAGTGCACATGAGAATGGAGGGGTGGTTGTGGGGAGCAGGGGGACAGGTATCAGGTTGAGGGGGTTGCGGCAGTTTGTGGAAGTAGGAGGGTGCCTAGTGGGTGAGTGAGGAGGTGAGGGACCAGGGTTCGGGGAGATGTCCCCGGCGGTTAGGAGAAGAAGGGTGAGAAAGGTGGCATGGGAGCTAGATGTGCAAGAGCGTGTGAGTCTGCTAGTGGTGGCGTTTGGGTCGGTGGGAGAATGGAGTATTAGGAGGAGGTGGTGAGAGCCGTAGTGGGGATGGAGGAGAGGAGTATGAGGAAGAGGAGTACAGGTGGCATTTTAGGATGGTAAACGGAGTGGCAGACAGGTGGGAGGTTTCTCAGGGCGCATTGTTGCGGATAGTCCGTCGTGCAGTGGCGTATCACATTGAAGTAGCTTCTTGTAGCAGGAGTTCTAGTGGTTAGGCTCTGGGTGGATAGAGATCAGTTCGGTAGATTGTAAGTTGCAGGTTCCATGCTGCGCGAGTCCCAGATTGGAAGGTTATGAGAGGGGTCGTCAGGTGGTCTGGAGGTCAGGGTAGGGTTGATCATCCGATGGGCTTCAGGTCAGGGCCGGGTTGATCATCCAATGGGCACAGGAGGTCCGGGATGGTAGGCCTCACCGAGGCAGGTCCATTCTCCGGGGGTAGGGTCGATCGCCAAGTCTGCTTCGGGGGTGGTTAGAGGGCCTTGGGTCAGGGTCAGGCCGCGTCTTGGTAGGCTGTGGCAGGTCTCGCTACTCACGGGGGTAGGAAGGAGGGCCTCAGGGCCGGGTCAGGCCACGACGTGGAAGGCCGAGTCGGGTCTCGCAGGCCAGGTTCGTCTGTGGGTTCAGAAGGAGATGAGGACTGCGGGCTCACGGTTCGGGGAGCATGCCGTAGTGGGTCTTGGCGATCGTTAGACTGCAGGCTCACTGGTGGGTGGATTGCCGGAGGAGCATGCAGGGGTAGGCCGCGGTAGGCCTCGCCAAGCCAGGTGTTGTAGTTGCCTTGGAGGGAGGGTCTGGGTGACACCGCTCCACCCTCCAGGTGCGGTTGAGGTTAGGGGGTCTTCACTGCTCACCTTTTCGCACCAGTCGTTTTTGGTGCGGTGGGAGAGTGGTGGGCAGCTGGGTCATCTGCACCAGGCCGCGGTCTTGGATGGAGTAGGCCGCGGCTTGGTAGGATTGGGCCACGGCCGGCCCTGCAGTGGACTGCCGGAGGCTCGGGGGGGTTATCAGTATCCACCCCCTGTTGCTGTTGGATTGATGGGCGGGTGGCTAGTCACGGCAGGGCCCGGTGTCTGTAGGTGCTTTAGGCCGCGTGGGAGGCCCCGCTCTGTCGGATTGGATGGAGCTCCGGGCTGTGCAGTGGCAGGGGCACGGAGGGCAGCTGTACAGCACACAGCGGGGAGCGGGACAAGAGGGAGCTGGAGGCTGCGGATGCTGATGGCTTCCCCTCTCGCGGGAGCGGTGGCCTCCCCACTTGCAGGAGCAGCGGCTTTCCCTCTCGCAGGAGCGGCAGCTTCCCCCTCCCGCGGTGCATCCAGGGCCCGGGGACCTGGATGTGGCAGGCCATGGCGGGCCCTGCTTGTCAGATGCCACGGCAGCGGAGATCCGGGCTGAATTCCAGGCCGCGTGGTGGTGGATTGGGCGGCACCGCTTCCCCCCTCCAGGTACAGCAGGAGATGAAGCTGTTATAGCTGCAAAGGGTGGGCCAACTCAATATTGAACCCTACAGACTAAGACAAGGATGCAAGTAAAGTTCATGTGCGTGCAAAGGCAGGCATCCCAATACTTTTGGCAATATAGTGCATGTAGAACAATCAATGTTCGGCAAGTCAGATAGTTGTAGTAGAATTCTTTTGCACTGATCCAACTGCCAACTGGTGATAGAGAGCAAACAACTGGGTAGTGGAAATTGCAGGTGCCAATATTAGAGGTCTATGTGGCTGCTGTTGAGGCTGTCAAACTGCAACATGCCCCTAGCAGGTTTTACCTGATAGCATCCTCAGAGGACCATGTTCCCCTTGGAGGGTTATGGTCTTAGGCAGGGGTTTCCAAACTGCAGCTGGCTGGATCCAGTCCTTGGAAAACTATTTCACCCACTGACGTCAACAGCGGGGCATTATTCCTCCCACTGACACCAGTGATGGGGCACCAATGATGGGAAACTATTCCTCCCACTGACACCAACAATGAGGCACTATTCCTCCCACTGACACCATTGATATGGGCACGATTCCTACCACTATTCCAAGGATAGGGTGCCGTTTGTTCTCCTACTGATCACAGGGGTGCTTTGTTTATTCCCATTGACCACCAAGCCCCAGATATTATCAACACCCACTGTCCACAGTTTGGCCCCAGTAAAGTCTGAAGGCCAGCAAACTGGCCCTTTGCTTAGAAGGTTTGGAGACCTCTGCTCTAAGGGCTTGTTTACTTGTTGGGGGTGTTACAAAATACCACGGTGTATCAAGTCTCCAGCACCACTCAACTGCTCCCCCCCATAAAAACCAATTTTAAGACCATAAAGGCAAAGCTTCTGACATAAAACAATCCATTAATTGCTCCAAATTAGCATGCTGTCTTTGGATTAGCTTGCACTTGAGGTCTGTTGGATATTCAGAGGGCCATCACAGTGTTTTTAGATATTTTGTACCAAAATGGGTATAACCTTGCTAGCCATAGAAACCATCCCAGTTAATGTATCCCCCATGGGAAGATTTTAGAGTCCTGTAACCAAGAAACACAGTATATACAGTACACCTTAGATACAGTGATTCCTATGGGATTTAATGAAGTCTGTTAACTGGAACTAGAAACATGAAACATTTTTGTATCAACATTTTGTTTTAGAGCTCATTCACAACAGAACCTGGTGCAGGAAACCCATGTTCCTTGCGTGTTGCCTGTGCCGCATTCAAAATGCATTGGGTGTGCATTTTGCTGTGGGTGTCAGTATTTTCTAACACAGCAAACACAAATCATAAACATAGCACCAGATCGCATGCGCTGCAATTCTGCCGGTGATTACAAATCAAGAAGTGTGAATGCAGACTAAAGCTGTATGACATTAATGGACCTGATCTTTTCAACACGGTTGTTTAAGAAGAAGGGGGGGGGGGGGTAATTCGAAGAATGCCTCTATATTTTATTTTGCAAACACTTAGAATAACTTCTGTGGGGGTTCAAAGTCAATAACATTTCCAGGAAGAAGTCCATCTGATCTTTTTTAGTGTTTTATATTCTTTCCTGCACAGGTGGCTTCCTATTTATTTAGGATGTATACAACCTGAAAGACAGTAATTTTACTTAAAAATAAGATCAAATCTTTTGTAGCTTCAAACTTAACATTTGAAGGAGGACAGAAGGCTAATCATTAAATATTTTGCTCTTCTCTCTGAAATAATCTTCAAGAAGATACATTTTTACTTGATCATACTGATCTTCTCCTCTCAAAGCCTGTTTTGGAACTACACCAGAACCTAGCCTTCAGGAGCTGGAGAAGTATCATTATTTGGGATGGTATGTATTGGTGCCTTGTGTAGGTGGGAGGCAGTGAAAAGGAAGCAGTAGAACCTGCAAATGGCAACAAATTCTTTAAAGACCACAATGATATATTAGGGGAGGCCAATAATTGTGAAAACGATTAGTTTCAATTGTGACTGGACGTGATTGTTTATTCCCCAAGCAGTATGAAGTTGGTGATGTAAATTTCTTATTTGAACTTCCTATTTTGGGATCTTGTTTTTCTCTGTCCACGTCTTGAAAAACCTCTGAACCTGAAGTATACGAAGAAGCATCTGAAACTGTTGCTTCTGTAGTTTGTGTTGGAGGTGTCAATCTTTGTCTAGCACATTCAAGGGACCTTGATTTATTTTCTGTCTACACTTGCATATTTTACCTTATATATGTAAATATTTCTCAAATTAAAATTTTATTGTACATGTTTTCATTTGTTTTCTATAAAACAGTTACTGTAAATAAATAAATTTATTTTAAAATTATAAACTCTTGAATCTCAATTTCAGTCAAGTTAATTCACTGGGACTACTACTCCCACTGGAATAATTTGTTTGCTATGTTGTTCAAGGCTCCCCCCCATCTTGGTTAGTAACTTGTGGAAGTTTCCTCCATAGATAGAATGAGGGGAAATGTATTTCCTTCATTGGTGTCTGATATGGGAATAACTAAATCATTATTTTTAGAACAGTCCCTGCTCTATCCCTAATTGTCTCCAAGTTCTCTTCTTGTTCCTTGAAAGCAGATGTTAAATATATACCCAGTACCTGTGTTTAGCGTGGTCAGAAACCAAGAGGAAGCAGGGGGAGGGGACTGAGCATGGAGCTCTGAGAGTGTGTGTGGAGAGGAGCTCCAGGCCTCAGAAGCCAGATTCTGCCTGAATGAGACCGCCTGAACACCCCACAGCTTACCAGACCTGCTTGCCCTTTCCTGGACAGGCAGAGCTGTGGGAGTGCCCATGGAGCCCTGTCCCGCTGCATACCCGATCCCCGCTGAAATCCCCAAGTCCCCTTTGTCCTGCATCATCGGCTCAGACAGAGCGGTCTGTATGAGGCACCAGGGCACTGTAGCTAACTGTGCTGAGGAGAGAGACACGCTCCCAGCGGGAGGCAAGGACGCGTGGCTAAGAGGGGGCTGTGAAGCAGTAGAGGACACAGGAGGAGAAGGTGTACAGGGGAGTAATATGAGGGCTGGTCATTGATCAGTCTGATCTGTCAACGCATGCAATAGGAAATCAGGGGAGCCTGGAGGAAAGGAGAGGAGAAATACAGAAGGAGGATTACCGGAGAGGGATCCTGGGAAGGATCAATAACCTGAGACAGAGGAAGTGCGGACCCTGAGACACCCGCAAAACTTAATTAATAGAGAACTGATAAGTTGACGGAAATGCCACCCAAGCACCCCCAAAATATGATTACATCAACAGGACAAAAGAATCTGAAGAGCATAAGTTCAGAAGACCGAGTCCGCGTGGCGGGTGAAGATGGAGGTGGCAAGTTGCCGTAGGCAATGGCACGATGTTTAAGTTTTAATATTTTTCTGTGCCTGTTATATGAAAAAGTATACACATGTGAGGTGGGGCCGGGAGAACAGAAGATTAAGTTGCGAGGTGATCTCAGAGGTCAAGGAGAGAGTCAAACATCACTTATTCTCTCAGTTACTTGGGACTGTGGACTTTTTATAGGACTGACAATACTTATTGTGAGTGGTATATCGGAGGTTAGCGGACAGGTCCAATTAAACTGAAGAGTAGATCTGCAAAAAGGGGGGGGGGGGAGAAAACCCCGCAGTCGAATGCAAATAGGAGTACCATCAATATATGACGTCTTGGGAAAAAAGCCCAGATAAACAAGGCCCTGAGAAACATCAGGAAAGAAGCAGAAAGCATGATGAGGCGCAAACCAGATTATCATATGGTATGCGGGACAGAAATTCGATTAACGAATCCTTAAATACCGATAACGCAATGGAGCAAAGTATGGTGGATCAACAGGATGCTATATCACAAAATATCCACAAGATCTGAGATGGAGGGAATGTTCGCAAAACATTGGAACTTTATGAAAAATGAAATGGCCAGGATACATAATGACTTGGGGTGAATATTAACAAGAGTGGAAGAAGCAGAAGGGAGAATGGAAGCCCAGGCCCAGATCGTCAAATTGAAATCACAGATAGAAGAGATGAAAACGGAACAGCGGGAACTAGCATACAAATTAGAAGATGAAGAGAACAGAGACAGAAGAAACAAACAATCTGAAAATACGGGGTCTACCAGAAGTCCCTTGAGAATATGATCTGAGAGAGAAAATATGGAGTGTGTTAAATCCATTGATTAAAGACCAGAAACAGACCCTCTAAAAATAGAAAGAGTTCATAGAATTAGACAACTAACAGGAATTACATCCGAACACCCGAGAGACGTGATTGTCCATTTTCATCGCTATGAGGACAGAGAGAGAATCTGGAAAAAACTACGAGGCCCAAAATAAAACTTGGGGAGATGAAGTTGCAAGTGTATGCAGATGTAGCCCCCGAGACTTTGTCTAGGAGAAGAACATTGAAACCTTTACTGGATCAGATGAGAGAAAAGGATCTGATATAATTGGGGGTTCCCGGCGTGTTTGATCAGGTGGAAAGATGGGAAATCGGCCAGGCTAAGATTTCCAGAAGATCTAAGAGACTTTTGTGAAAAATTAGAATTGCAGGTTGTAGAAATGATGGGGTGGTCGGAAAGGTCTAATGAGAGCCTGAAATTGATAAATAACTGGCAGCAAGTAAATAAGAGGAGAAATTGATGAGGGGTGGGGGTTGGGGGACGGGGCGGGAGGTGAGTTTTTGCTCTTTTTCTCTGTGTCCACCGCTCCTTGCCTCCGCCGTGGCTGGCCCTTTCTCTTGTCCCCTTAATGGGTTTCAGTGAGGGGACCAGAGTGAGAGATTTGGATAAGGTTGGACGCCTGGAGGCCTAGTAGGTTAAGTTATAATCCCTTATGTTGCAAATGGGGGATCATGATAGGCTTCCATGTTTAGAGTCATACCCTAAAAATAGGAATTGTCAGTTGGGAAAACCAACGTCAGATTCTAGGTCAATGTGTAGGTCAGGGAGTTTTTAAGAGGGGGATTAGGTTGGGGAGGGGATGGGAGGGGAGGGGGTGAGGGTAGTTGTCCATTATATGAATATTTTTTGCCGGTCCACATGGAAATGGAGGAGTGGCAGAGAAGAGAAACAGTAAAAAGATATATGAGATTAATATTATGACCTACAATGAGAGGGCTAAATTCTCCATTTAAAAGACATAAGGTTGAGGGAGGTACATCAACACTCTATAGATGTGGTCTTCTTACAGGAGACACACTTAACTCATGACACCATTGTGAAGCTATACTTAAGGAACTATCCATACTGGCATTATGCAGATTCACTGATAGAGGGCTAAAGGAGTCGCAAAAAATATAGGTTTTAAGATGGAAGAGAAATTAGTTGACCCAGAGGGTCGGTATCTCAGCCTTAGAGGGGAAATTCAGGGACAAAAATATACTCTGGTTAATGTCTACTGCCCAAACAGGAAGCCTGAAATATTTCTCTAAGAAGTACTCGGAAAAATAATGAACTTTAAAAAGGTTGTTTGGTTGTGGCAGGAGATTTTAATTTATGTTTAGTCCCTGGATGGATGCATCATCATGAACGCAGAGAGATGAAGGTAGAAAAGTAAGAATGTTGAAAAAGAGGTTATATCAAAATCAACAGATATTTGGAGAGTGAAACATCCTAGGG
Organism: Staurois parvus; assembly: GCF_062004578.1. Classification (NCBI taxonomy): domain Eukaryota; kingdom Metazoa; phylum Chordata; class Amphibia; order Anura; family Ranidae; genus Staurois; species Staurois parvus. The sequence goes on from NW_028317847.1 coordinate 1,572,666, forward strand.
AAAGAGATTCTACCTTCTTCTTGCCCATGCATGGATCATATTCACGTTTGGACTATATTGTAATTGAGCAGACATTTAGAAGCGTTGATTAAATCTGATATTAAGGTGATGTCTATTTCAGACCATGCTCCTGTCACAGCAAGCCTACGAGTAGGTGGGGATCAGAATAGGAGGGCTAAGTGGAGATTAAACAAGTCACTTCTACAAGATACGGAAATAGAGGGAAGGTTAAGAGAAGAAATTGAACAATTTTTTATCTTGAATGAAACGGAGGAACTATCAATAGCCACTGTTTGGGAGGCTCATAAAGCTTATATTAAGGGAGTATTAAAAGCTCAAGAGATTAAAAAAAGGAAAGAACAAGGGAGAAAAATAAAGGGGGTTCTGGAAGATATATATTAAATATATATCAGAGGAGCATTATTAAAGAGAGGAATTAAAAGACTTAATGGAACAGGAGACTAGGAAGGTTTTCAATACCGTTTCAAAAGGAAAGATACAGGTGGGGAAACAGGCCAAGGAAATACCTGATGAAAAGGCTAAAAGATAAGAAATCTAAAAATTATATAGAAAAAATTAAAAATAAGAAAGGGGAATTGGAGGAGGCACAGTTACTGAGATTAGCAGAAGATAAATTAGTAGCATTGGATCGTATAATCTCTCAGGAGGAAATTAACGCAGCACTGAAGAGTATAGTTGGTGGAAACAGTCCAGGCCCTGATAGATATACGGTAGGATATTATAAAAAATTCAAAGAAATATTAGGAGAGGGGACAGAAATGAGAGAAGAATCACTGCATGCATATATAACAGTTATTCTTAAAGAAGCGAAGGCAGTGCACAATGTGCTAGTTATACACCCATATCATTATTAAATATTGATGCAAAGTTATTTGTGAACGTGCTTGCCACTAGGCTGAAGGAGCTGATGCCAGAGTGGATACACCTAGATCAAGTGGGCTTTGTCCCAGGAAGAGACGACGGTCTAAGACCTTTGTTACTCCTACAGAAAGCAAGGAAGGGGAAACAGTCAACAATTATATTATATTGTCGATAGATGCAGAAAAACCTTTGATCGGGTGGACTGGGGATTTATGATTAATATGCTTGAAGCTTTAGGCATAGGGAATAAAATAAGATGGCTAAGGGGGTTGTATAATGGACCCTCTGCCTCAATTAAAGTAAATGGGTCCTTGTCAGGAGCCTTTAAAATGTATAACAGTACTAGTCAGGGATGTCCATTATTGCCTCTGTATTCGTAACATCCCTGGAACCATTGCTTGCAATGCTGAGAAAGAACATAGATATCATAAGAATTAGGATAGACGTAGAACACAAAGTAGCAGCGTATGCAGATGATATGTTGTTTTAGATCGCTAATCCTAGGTTGACGTTGCCTAATTTAATGGAACTATTGAAACGCTATGGGGTGTTGCAAATTTCAAAATAAATTTATCAAAATCTGAGATCTTAAATATCAATGCTGCAAAGGTGGAGATGCAGATCCTGAGAATTAAGTTACTTGGGAATAAAGCTAACTCCTTCATTAAAAAATTTGTATCAAGTTAATTACATACCATTACTAAATGAAATTAAAGATGAGTTGAGAAGACTTTCAATAGGGGGGGTCTCGTAGATCAGACGCATCAATCTGGTGAAGATGGTGATAGATCCCAAAAATCCTGTATAAGTTTTAAATGCTCCCAATATATTTACCAAGACCTTTTTTCAGGATAAGAAAAATTATATTGAGGTTTATATGGACTAACAAGAAAGCAAGAATCCGTTATGAGACTAAAAATAAAGAGAAAGGAGGATTGAACCTGCCAGATATGAGGAAGTATTACATGTCTGTGTTACTGTCAAGGGTGGTGGACTGGACATATAGTGCAGAGGTAAAAAGTTGGGTTGAAATAGAAGGAATATTAAGTAATGTACAGTTAGAGAAGATTATTTGGATTCCACATAAGTTTCAAGTATTAGATGAAAATAGTAGTGCTCTGACACGCGGGGTGTTGAGAATATGGGATGGGTTGCACAAATCAATGGATTGGGAGTTTAATTCACTTTTGATTCCCCTGGTGGATACAACTTTTTTTTCCGCCAGGGAACGATATTATTGCAGAAAAATGGTTTAGAAATAGAAATGCACAAATAAAAGACATTGTAGTTCAGGGGAAGTCGTGTAAATTTCAAGATTTAAGGAACAGGAAAGATTTATTTTTTACATTAGATGAATATAGATATTATTAATTAGTACATTTTGTCTCAACACTCCCCCAGCCACTGAGAACACCAGAGGAAATGCTTCCATTTGAAAAAATGTTGTTATGGGACAGCTTGTAAACGTTATGTCCAGGATACAGTGAAGGAATTAAGTATTTGATCCCCTGCTGATTTTGAAGGTTTGCCCACTCACAAAGTCTAAAAATCAAATGGTAGGTGTATTGTAACACTGAGAGACAGAATAGCAACAAAAAACTTATTTCCTTCACTGCATATAAGATTCTTATTGAATTGAAGGGATCTGAACCTCCGATGTTCTTAGAGAAATGGGAAAGCGAATTGGGTACAAAGATGGATGAGCATCAAAAGAATAAAATGTTTAAGTTGATGCACGGGGTGGTAAACATGAACACAATAGAAATGAATTATAAATGTTTAAGTAGATGGTATTATACACAGAGAATGGCACATAAATAAAGGGAAGAAATTTCGCCACTATATTGGAGGAGTTGTGGAGAAAGAGGGACTATGACTCATTTGGTGGGAGTGTGTAAAAATTCAGGGGTATTGGAAGGAAGTTATTCAATATATACAAGAGATCTTGGGGATAACTATTCAAAAAGATCCATGGGTATGCCTATGTTATAGTACAGAGACATCAGTGAAGCAGTATAAAGGCAGTTTATTATATCATCTAATTAGTGCTGCAAAAGGTTTAATTCCTAAATTCTGGCAGGCACAGGATCCCCCAACAATGAGAGATTGGATTAAGAGGACGGAGTATATAAACAGGATAGAGGAGTTATACCACATAGACGAAGATACAATGGGAACATTTAGAAAAGAATGGAGTAGGTGGTATGCTTTTAAATCATCTGGAAAATATTTTGAAATAATGGGAGCCCTGGTTGTAGAGTCGGAGAATGGAAATGAATAGTTGGAAAAATGTATGGTGGGATAGAATACAGGATTTTGAGTGTGGTCAGTAGACAAGGTTAAGAAAAGAAAATGAACTACATGGACAGGGGTAAATAATGGATAGGGAGGGATGGTGTGAGGGGGAAAGAAGCGTAGTTGAATTGTGTATACTTTCCTAAATGGGAGTTTGTTGTAATATGTATTGAAATAAAACTTAATAAAAGATATTAATAAAAAAAATATATATATACCCAGTACTTTTTTTTATTATTTTATTTTGTAATACTGAAAATAGTTTTTCCTACTCTCGACAGTAGCAATAGGAGTGTGAACAGAGTCAAAATACAGTATACTTTTTATTGGTGCGGTTCTCGTGTGATGAATTTTTAAATTGGTTATGGGCCTGTTCAAATTATAATTTTTACTTCTATAGCAGCTATTCCCTTGGGTCAGTTTATTAATCACTTGCCCTTCAGAGGATTTACCCCCCCCCCCCTTCCTGACCAGGCCATTTTTTGCAATACAGCACTGTTACTTTAACTGACAAATGCAAAAAGTCATGCAACGCTGTAAATAAATTACTTTCTTTCAGTGGTATTTGATCACCTCTGCAGTTATTTTTTGTGCTATAAAAAAAAAAAAAAAAAATTTGAAAATATATATATATATATTTTTTTTTTTTTTTTTTTGACTTTTTGCTAAAAAATATATCCATTAAAAATTTTTTAAATCCAATTTCTTCATAAATTCAGGCAAAAAAATGTTTCTGCTACATGTCTTTGCTAAAAAAAAAAATACAAATATGAGTAAATGAATTGGTTTATGTGAAAGTTATAGCGTCTACAAGTGGTGGCATATACACCGGAATTTTTATTTTTTTATACTAGTAATGGCAACGATCAGCAACTTATAGCAGGACTGCGGTAGGCATTCTGACACTGCGTGGGAACTGACTGCCATTGACATCCCCAGTGACGCTAATACAGTGCTGACATTATACTAATGACACTGGGCAGGAAAGGGTTAACATCTGGGGCAAAGGGGTTAACTGTGTACTGTGTGTGTGTTTTACTATGGAGAATTGCTTTGTATTTTTCTGCTGTGCAGAGAAATACAAAGGAGTAGGTCCTTGCTGACTTGAGAGACCTGTGTTGTTTACACACAGGTCTCTTCCCTGTCAGCTTTGCCCGATGATCGCCGGATGCAGGCCGGGAATCACTGGCTGGGACCCGGTGAATGACATTCCTAGCCACCAATAGTGGCGCGCACGTGCGCCCCCTAACCGGAAATGTAAATCATGTACGTGTATATATACACACACGATTTTGCACAGCCCTGCAGCAGTACTTCTGCTATAGGGTGGTGGGCAAGTGGTTAAAGGATAAATTCACCTTTTGAAAAAAAAAAAAAAGTGCACATCTTTAGCAGGTACAAAATAGTGTGCATGTATTTTTTTTCCCCTAACAAGCCTGCAATCAGATCACAGATACAATGTCAGGCTCTTGCAGACTCTTAAGATAGCTGTCTGCCCGTACCTTGTACAGGCAGGCAGTTGCTTGAGAACAGGAAGATCAATGAACTACAGCGCTCACGATCTAGGGTGCATGGTAAAAACATTACATGTTACACCTCTATTTAGGGTGTAACACATTTATAACTTAGCCTTTAACCACTTGCCTACTGCTGTACATCTTTTAGGGTACATTCACACCAGTGATTTAATCTGTGAACCGTAGCGGCCCACTTTAAAATGGCAAAGTAGCAGACACTTGTTTCTGCAGTGTCATAAACACCACTAAACAAACAATCACTGGATGGTCAACATGCTTGTGAACAAATCCATATGATCTGAGCAGCTATGCAGAGCCATACAAAGCAGTGTGCAGGAGCTGACAAGGGAGAGCTCTGTATTGTTTATACACAAGTCTCTCCCCCGTTGGAGATACTCGGCGATCACCGTGTGCTGGCGAGTAAGCACCGGCCGGGACCTGGTGACTAATAGCCAAGGCCGTGAATGGTATATATACGAGTGATTTTGCCCTCCTCCCCACTGCAAGGGTAACCCACTCTTTTTGCTTATGAGGATGATAAATAAGGGGATATACTTACCTTAACTTTAGCTCCCCCACTGTCCGCTGGTCTGGAACATGGGTGCACCCCCTGAGCCCTTCTGTGCAATGCAGGACTGCTGACTCTACATTGTACGGAATTATGTCAAAGAGCTGCAACCAGCCGGCAGTGAAGGGAAGAGGCTCTAAGGGACCAGGAATACAAAGATAAAGCATCCAGGAGCAAGGCATAAGGCGAGTATTTCACTTGAATTAACAACCCCTAGGCAAAACAAACTGTTAACCCTTTCAGTGGGGAGTGGGATATGCTACAAGGGTAAAGGTTTTGTTTCAATGGAGTTCAGCTTTATAGTAGATGGTACAATAAGTCTTACGTGCTCATCAAAATTAAAAACCGGTTACGTTTTTGAACTGGAATACTGGTTTAATGGGTGAATTCAGAAAGTTAGAAAAGAAAAATATGGCAGCCTACAATATCTTAATTTTCTCTCTCTGGCCTTCTTTGGTTAGAACAAAGTGGTTAGTATGAGAAACCAGTTCACTCTTCTGTGCTCCATACAGAATAATTTTGGGTAGATATCACTTTACTATCTTGGCTGCTACTACCCAGGAAATTAAGTTTAGATAACTGTGAATAAAGGTCTTTAAAAAAAAAAATTACATGGCAGCATTGACTGTCACTTTTTATTAGCATTCTTTTTTACTTTTATTTTACGTTTTTTGCTTGGGTTGGGAACTATTTTTTTAACCTTCAGGCTCTGTAACTGAACCTGTGTAGCCTCCTCAACCTTTGGGCTTTTGCGCTTTCTGGAAGTTGGACTGGTCTCATTTTTGTCCCCAGTCCCTGCGCCATCCACTGCATTTTCTTCAGTTCTCTCAGGCTTGTCAGTCAACCAGGATACTTTAAGGGGTGGCACCCGTGGGGCGATAGCTCGCACTTCCTCTGAAAATATATCTGAAGTTTTCTTGAATCCCAACGCCAGCACAGACTTCAAGCCAAGCACCGGTGCCACATTCTCGCTAAGACGTGGTAACAGGCAAGCGGTGACTCCCCGACTGGCACTCAGTTCAGGTACATGTTGGATGATCATTTGTGGCTTAGCGGATTTACAGACTATCACCAGGTGCACTTCATTTTTCTCTAGCGCACGGGTTACCTCATTGATACCTATTGCTAGATGTTTGCGGATGTCGCTTAATGTCCAACCTGACTTTACAGTCTCATCTTTGGCATTCTCTCCATCAAACTTCTCTCCTTCTAAATCAGGAATTTTGTCTGCTCCATTGGGGTTTTCTTTTTTTGATCTTTTACCCTTTTTAATAAATTTCTTATGAATTTCAACTTTCTTCAGCCCAACCTGGGTGAACATTTCTGTTAAGGTCTTTAATATAAATTGCATGTTCTCCCCAACAACTGGCATCCACACCTTCTCATATGGGTTGTTCAGGGAAGTCTTGGCCACAATAGGTTTGGATTTACGTATAGATCCCTTTGCGACTTTAGCAGCCATGACGATATCATCAGAAGCTCAAAAAAATTTACCAAAGACTGAAAAAAAAAAAAAAGGGAGAAATATGGTTGGTAAGTATCTATAATACATTAGGTTTCAACACCAAGAAATTGTTTTTGGCTAGGGATGCAAACTTTCCGGAAATTTTGAAGCCATGACAAAAACAAACAACACGTTTTCTAATTTTTGGATAAAACTTTTAAAAAATTCAGTGTGGAGTAGTTTTAAAAATTGAAACTCATTTTGTTTCACTGGGAACATGAAATTCAGTGTATATCTATAAATAATAAAAAGGTATTATACTGGAAATAAAAGTACAGCTTATTCAGTAAATAAATTAAAATTTGCTTTTTTTTTTTAAATTTGTTTTTTTTTTTTTTTTTAATTACAACTGGAATACCAAAGACTGTATATAAATTATATATATATGTATATATATGTATAAATATGTATATATTTCAACTTTAAATGAGAACAGGTAACCACCCCCTTTTCCTCCAATAGGGATACGGACACTGGGAGGGTGTTAGGTCCACCTCAATATTTAAGCTCAACAGCAAGGTTTAACATTTGTGTGGTGCTTAACCACTTGACAAACGGGCTATAGCCGAATGATGACTACAGCGCGGTTGTCCAGTTCTGGGAGGGCGTCATAAGATGTCCTCCCAGAACACACCTTCCCGCACCCCCGGGGGCACTCATCTGGCGATGTGGCAAAAGGCCCATCACAGCGGCCTTTTACCACGTGATCAGCCGTGTCCAATGACACAGCAGATCACTGGTAAATGCAGTTGCCAGTTATCGGCTGCACTTTTCTCATGCTGTCACAGCGTGAGCAAAGTACTGCCGATAACCGGCAATTGTCAGAGGACAGATCGGCACCGATCATCAGGGCACTGATGATCAGTGCCCAGCAGTGCCCCCCACCAGTGCCCAGCAGTGTCGCCCATCTGTGCCCAGCAGTACCACGCACCAGTGCCGCTTATCAGTGCAGCCTCATCAACGCACATCAGTGAAGGAGAAAAATTACCTGTTTGCTAAATTTTATAATAGAAACAAAGAAAAACTTTTTGATGGTAGAGAACATTCATAGGAATCATTTATAGGTTATAGATAAGCTAATCTGTAAAATGTAACCTCTTGCCTGTCAGTTTCTGTCCTCTCAGGTCTTAATTATCTACTGGATCCTAACAATCACCCAACTGTAGGAGGTACAAGATGGAGTCCACAAGCAAACTAAATTGGAGACGTTCACCCGTAGTGCCCCCTCGTCGCAGAAATGCATAATGCTCATTTGAGAAGTAGTGTTACCTGAATTGTATTCCAGGTTTTCTTGTCTTCAGCTGAGAGAACTTGCAATAATTTAAGACTTTACATAAAGTCTCAGAAATCTTTTACTAAGGTCTACATATTATATAGTTTGAATACTATGTCATAGATACATTATTTATCATTGTAAAAGAACACATTCCATGCTGCTTTTTCTTAAATTTTTTAAGTAAAAAACAAAACAGCTTTTGAAAGAAAAAAATAAATAAAACAAACACACAGGAGGGAAAAAATAACCTGTCTCTTTCTTAATTTTTCTGTTTCTTCTCTAGGCCTTCCCATCTCTAGTTTTGGCACGACTAATACTGTATTACAAGATAGCCATACTCAGACTAACAAACCAAAAAAGCGAAATCACTTAGGGCAAAGCAATAGCATTGCTTGAAAGTGACCCTGTAAAGAGAAGCATGGGAGCTGTTATTGCTTCCTCCATTTAAATTATGTTTGTTGCCTGGCATCACATACCTTAAATAAGCACGCTGCAAATGAGTGCCCCAAAAGGGTCAGATTTCCTTATCTCTTGTTCCAGGCCATTGCCTCAGGAAGCGTTGAAACTGATGCATCAGAATGACAGTCAGGGAACTGGCATTTTCAGAAAGAATGGCACCCTGCATGACAGGTTACTTTTAATGCCCCCCTCCCCAGCAATTATCTATTCTGCAGTCCTTTTAGCTATATGTGCCTTCACTTTTTCTCATGGTGACAATGTTGTCACTGTGACTGGTGTCATCTGGTACACTGACAGCTATAAGAAAATGCAGCTTGTAACCTTTCACCACCTCACTAAAAGTGTGACTCTGTCCATTAGAATGATCTCACACACACTTTATCCAAAACTTAAAGCTGAACTCCAGGTTTACCTTTACTGTAAATATTTTGTTTGGGCCAAGCTGGCCAAACAAACCTCTTATTTTACCAATAGATGCATCCAATGTCAATGAATAAACTATGTAATATCGACTACATACAGTATACAGTTCTGTTTTCCAGCAGCAGTACAGGACTTTCGGCTGCTGTCAGAACAAAGTTGAATTGGGCTGAGCGCTGCTCACAGGAAGCCTTGTATTTTTATGAATGAATACAAAGCTTCCTCTGATTGGGGTGAAGGTGGAGATAGTGACATCATCTGCAGCAATTGGCAAAGGAAATAGTTTGTTTGGTCCAGCTTGGCCCAATCCAACTAGTTAAAGGCCAAAGTTCACCTTTAATTAATACACATATTTTTGCAAGTAAAAAAATATGCATTATTTTTTTAAAACAGGAGCCTGCAAAGTATTGTCAAGCTACTGCGTACAGTGTTTACAGCCCTGTGCCCGTACCTCTGTATGGGCTGTCATTTTCAGAGCAGTAGGCAGCATGAATGAACTATGAGCGGGCTGATCTGCACACTAGCAGTTCATTTAAACTACAAGTCTGTCTGCCATGATGGAAGACAGAACTTGTAGTTTCTTCTGTAGATTCCTGTGAATGATGTTGGTGTGTGGGTGGAGCTCTCGTTTTCAAAATTTGACAGCAGTTGGGGGGGGGGTGACTTAGAACATATCACACCCCAAGGGTCCATGCACGTTAGCTGGCAGAAAATCCACCAGACCAGAACCTCTGTCAGAAAAGCAGCATAAAAACTGCTCATAGTGGCTCATATTATAAAAATAAATGCTCATTTATACAAGTGTTTTTTTACCAAAACTGAAATGGACAGTTTTTAAAAATTATTACGCAATTTTTTTTTTAAAGACACTTTAATGATAAAAAAACAACAATATATACCCCAATTTTTTTGTAAAATATGAAAGATGATGTTACACCAAATACCCAACATGTCATTCTTTAAAATTGCGCACGCTCGTGGAATGGCGTCAAACTACAGTACTTAAAAATCTCCATGGGTGATGCGTTCAAATTTTACACAGATTACCAGTGTAAAGTTACAGAGGTCTAGTGCTAGAATTATTGCTCTTGCTCTGACGTACATGGCAATACCTCACGTGTGGTTTGAACACCGTTTACATACGTTGGGTGGCCTACGTATACGTTCACCACTACCGCGCGGGGGCACTTTAAACTTTTTTTTTTACATTGTCCCTTTAAAAAAAAAGTTTAATCACTTTTATTCCTATCACAAGGAATGCATGCATCCCTTGTGATAGAAATAAGTAGTGACAGGTCCTCTTTATGAAGAGATATGGGATCAATAAGACCCCACATCTCTCTTCTATAATGTAAAGCATTAGATAAAAAAAAAAAAAAAGGGAAAAGAAAATGGCTTTATTTACAAGGCGCCGGAACCGGAAGTGACATCGCTCTGGTCCTCCAAGGGCATAGAGATGAGTGGAAGTCATCTTTCCTTCACTTATCTCTATGCACAGCGCTGGGATCGTTCGGTGGTTTCTCAGGTAAGCCTGAGAACTACCGAGCGGCGGCGGATGGCGGCAACGGCGAGGTTATTTTCAGCACCTGTATCGGTGCTTATTTTAATATCGGCCAACATCCAATAGGGGTGTTTGGGAAGTTTCGGTGCATCCCTACTTTAAACTGTAAGGTCAACTTTTCATGAAAAGGAACACTACACCCTCCCCACACACCAGTTCTCACTGTACTTACCTCCTGGATGATTAGTTTTCACTGCCCATGCAGCTGGTGCACTCTTTTTTCCTCCCTTTCTTTCCTTAGAGGCGTCGGGACAGATCACAGCAATTTAGATGCTCTGCAGTGATTCTAATTCTAGAAGACGACTATGGCTTTCAAATCCCCAGACTCTGCTACAGTGGCTGCATGGGCAGGGAAAGCTAATCAACCAAAGAGCTTGCTCTTTGTTATTTTTTGTGCAAAGGCGGCCTTGTCTTTAATCACCTCAATACTTGACCACTTTCACCCCCTTCCTGCCCAGGCCATTTTTCAGTGCCATCACACTTTGAATTACAAATTACTCGGTTATGCAAGACTGTACCCAAATTAAATTTTTATAATTTTTTTTTTTTTTTTTTTTAAAGACAGATGGAGCTCTCTTTTGGTGGTCTATAATCACCAATGGGTTTTTTTTTATTTTTTGCTATAAAAATAAAAAACTACCAGAAATGTTGAAAAATCTGCTACATTTCTTGAGTAAAAATGACCTAAATCGGTGTATATTATTCAGTCTGTGTGAAGGTTATAGTCTACAATCTATGGTATATATACACTTACCGGCCTCTTTATTAGTTACACATGTTCAATTGCTTGGTAACACAAATTGCTAATCAGCCAATCACATGGTAGCAACTTAATGCATTTAGGCATCTAGATGTGGTGAAGACAACTTGCTCAACTGAGCACAGAATGGGGAAAAAAGGGGATTTAAGTAACTTTGAATGTGGCATAGTTGTGGTTGACAGACGGGCTGGTTTGAGTATTTCAAAAACTGCTGATGTACTGGGATTTTCACTACTCAGACCAGCCCATCTGGCACCAACAATGTTGCCATGGTCAAAGTTACTTAAATTGGTTCTAAAGGCTCAAGATTTTTTTACCTTCATGCATCCTATGAATGAAGGTAAAATACCTTCTGTGTACAGCACCCCCCCCCCCCCCAATATTCACCTAAGCCCCCTCTCGATCCAGCGATGTGCACTGGAGTCTCAGCTATCCCAGGACTCCCTCTTCTCATTGCCTGAGACAGAAGTGGGAGCCACTGACTCCCACTGCTGTCAATCACAGCCAGTGAGCCAATGAAAAGAGGGGGCACATGTTGCTTGCTGTGGGGGCACCCAACAGGTGGAAGGGGCCAGGAGAGCCTGCTGGGGGATCTGAGAAGAGGTTTCAGGCTGCTCTGTGCAAAACCACATCACACAGCAGGTAAGTATAGACGTATTTGTTATTTTTTCTTAAAAAAAAAAAAAAAAATATATATAAAGGCTTTAGAATCACTTTAAATCCCCTCTCCTTTCCATTCTGATGCTCGGTTCAAACTTAAGCAAGTCATCTCCACCGCATCTAGATGCCTAAATGCATTGAGTGGCTGCCATGTGATTGGCGGATTAGCAATTTTTGTTACCAAGCAATTGAACAGGTGTACCTAATAAAGTGGCCAATGAGTGTATTTGAAAATTGATCAATCCTGATATACTGATGGCCTATCATTTCTTGAGGCCCTAAAATGCCAGGACAATGCAAACACCCCCTGAATGACCCCTTACTGGAAAGGGATTTACACTGCTCAAAAAAATTAAAGAAACACTTTGATAATACATTAGATTTCAACAGGGATAAATCTCCTGCTGGATATCTATACTGATATGGACTGGGTAATGTGTTAGGAATGTAAGGATGCCCCATCATTTGATGGAAATAAAAATTATCAACCTACAGAGGACTGAATTCAAAGACACCTCAAAAATCAAAGTGAAAAAAAAGTGCATTTTTCTGAAAATTCATTACAGCAACTCAAAATGGTACTCAGTCTGCATGGCCCCCATGTCCTTGTATGCATGCCTGACAATGTCAGGGCATGGTCCTAATGAGACGACGGATAGAGTCCTGGGGTATTTCCTCCCAGATCTGGACCAGGGTATCACTGAGCTCCTGGACATTCTGGAGGTGCAACCTGGCGGCTTCGGATGGATTGAAACATGATATCCCAGAGGTGTTCTATTGGATTTAGGTCAGGCGTGGGGGCCATTCAATGCTATCAATTTCTTCATCCTCCAGGAACTGCCTGCATTCTTTCGCCACATGAGGCCAGGCATTGTTGTGCACCAGGAGGAACCCAGGACCAGCGTGAGGTCTGACAATGGGTCCAAGGATTTTATCCCAATACCTAATGGCAGTCAGGGTGCCATTGTCTAGCCTGTAGAGGTCTGTGCATCCCTCCATGGATATGCCTCCCCAGACCATCACTGACCCACCACCACAACGATCATGCAGAACGATGTTACAGGCAGTATAACGTTCTCCACGGCTTCTTCAGACCCTTTCACGTCTGTCACATGTGCTCAGGATGAACCTGCTCTCATCTGTAAAAAGCACAGGGTGCCAGTGGCAGACCTGACAATTCTGGTGTTCAATGGCAATTGCCAATCGAGCTCTATGGTGCCAGGCAGTGAGCAGAGGGCCCACTAGAAGACATCGGGCCCTCAGGCACCCTCATGAAGTCGGTTTCTGATTGTTTGGTCACAGGCATTCACACCAGTGGCCTGCGGGAGGTCATTTTGTAGGGCTCTGGCAGTGCACATCCTGTTCCTCCTTACACAAAGGAGTAGATACCGGTCCTGCTGATGGGTTGAGGACCTTCTACAGCTCTGTCCAGCTCTCCTAGAGTATCTGCCTGTCTCCTGGAATCTCCTCCATGCTCTAGAGACTGTGCTGGGAAACACGGCAAACCTCCTGGCAATGGAACGTATTGATGTGCCATCCTGGAGGAGCTGCACTGCCTTTGCAACTTCTGTAGGGTCCAGGTATGGCCTCATGCTACCAGTAGTGACACCGACCCTAGCCAAATGCAAAACTAGCAAAAAACAGTCAGAAAAGATGAGCAGGGAAAAAAAAAATGTCAGTGCCTCCACCTGTTAAACCATTCCTGTTTTTGGGGTCGTCTCCTTTTTGCAATCTAGTGCTCCTGTTGTTAATTTCATTAACACCAAAGCAGCTGAAACTGATTAACAACCCCCTCTGCTACTTAACTGACCGGATCAATATCCCAGGAGTTTAATAGAGTTGATGCTATACTCTGAGTAAAAAGTGTTTCTTCATTTTTTGAGCAGTGTAGCAATGGTGATTTTTTTTAAGTTGTAATTTTTTTCCGGGCAATTCTCTGGAAAACTAAAATAATTTTTTTTTTTTTTTTCACAAAATTGTCATTTCAAGTTATTTCTCACACACCATATAAGCATACTTGCATTTACACATCGAAAACACATTCTGCTACTCCTCCTGAGTATGGGGATACCACGTGTGAGAATTTTTCACATCCTAGGCAGATAGAGGGGCCCAACATCCAAGAAGCACCTTTGGGCTTTCAAGAAGCATAAATTACAAATCTAATTTCCCGACTACCTATCACATTTTTGAAGGTCCTGGAGCACCTGGACAATGGAAAGACCCACATTCTGGAAAGCAAATACACCAACATATCTTCAAAGAGGCATAATGAGACTTTTGACAGTGTCTTTTTTGTGCCACAAGTTTTTGGAAAATGTGGAACAAAAACAAAGTTGTTTTTTTTGTTTGTACACAAAGTTGTCAATTTACAAGATATTTCTAACACACAGCATGGACATACTAAAAATTACACCCCAAAATACATTCTGCTACTCCTCCTGAGTATGGGGATACCACAAGTGTAAGACCTTTTCAATGTCTGGCTGATTATGTACCCGACACTTCAACCTGTGTATCACAAAAATCAACCAACAATATTGAAAATAATGTACTGTAATGGTTGCCTCTGTACAAGTGGTCAGTGAATATAGCAGAGTGTAGCTTCGCCTACAGCAGTCCCTGTTCCTGAAAGCCAAGCAAGCCTAACCTACTGGTACGTGGCTGACTCCACAGCACAATGCTAAGTTCACTGGCCAGGAAAAACAGGGGGCTGAGAAGTGGGTAAACAAAAGATTACCTGTGGTTCTAGTAGTGTAGTTATCCGCAGAGGATGGGTGGGACTGGTGTCTCACAGAAACGTAGCCAGTGGGATGCACAGATGGGTCAGTACTGGCGTGAGGCAGAAACATAAGTCAGTAAACAGTCAAAGGATTGGTCCAGACAGAGGCATGGTCAGCATAGCCTAAGGATTGATAGAGGCAGGAACATGGCCAATAAACAGGCCAGGATCGGTTCAGGCAGTGACGTGGTCATCTAATAGCCAAAGGATCCAAGTAGCAGGCAGAAACATCAAGCTTAGAGCTTCAGTCAGGCAAAACTTGGATACGTGGTAAAGGCTTCTTCCCACCCAAAGCTCTTCGAAGCCTCCTGATCTGGGAATTACAAAACCTGGAGAAAATAAAAAGTATACTACTCTGATGCCCCTCATTCTGCATATGTGAGATCCCGTGTTGTCTTCAATCCCTCCAGTACAGTGGTAAATCCTCACATTTTGACAGCAGGCGGAAAAAAAAAAAAGTCAGTCCAGGTGGCAGGCAATAAAACATGGGCAATTAAAAGGCTGAGGTTATTTAAGGCGGAAGGAAGAAATGTGGTGGATAAACAGGCCAGGGTCAGTTAATCAGCTGGCATGGTTAGCATGAAGACAAATGGTCATTCATAGCAAGGAATTCTTAAGACATTAGATATGGGGACATGGCAGGCAGTCCAATATATTCACCACACCTTCACTAATATCTTGGTAAAGTGTGGTAACGTCGGAAGCAGTCTCCTATGCAGAGGCCTGGTTGGGAGGGACACTGGGGACAATAATAAGGGGTGTCACACTTTACTCCATGTTTGCTGCATACTTTACAATTTTTTTGGCGTGTTTGGCCTGTTTCTGTGGGTGAGATATAATCTGGGAAATGTCTCTCATGCAGCCTGCATGATGCATCAGTTCGAATGATTTCAGGTGGAGAGCCTTCCTGGTAGATGAGGGCTCTGATAATATCCAGCTGAAATGTGCAAAAGGAGGCAGGTCTTTCCGTGGACTGGTGATAGAGGACATAGGAATTATAAATTGCCAATTGGAAGAGGTAAATGGAAACGTTTTTGGACCAGTGGCGGGACAATCTGTTTGGTACATAGGGATCTAACATTTTGTCATTAAAATGCACACCTCCAAAAAACCGATCGTAATCACATATGCACTCAGGACCTTGGACTGGACCATGCCTTCCTTGGATTTCCACTGAAATATCATTGTGGATGGAGGATAAGAAATACACATCTCGCTTATGCCTCCATTTCAGGGCCAAAACTTCTTCATTCCTCAAACTCATTGACTCCCCCTTTTGTAGCCTCGTGGTCACCAGCCTTTGTGGGAAGCCCTTCTGATTTGCTTGCGCTGGGCCACAGGCTAAAGTTTTCTGGCAGTAAAGATGGCGGAAAAGGGGCAGGCTTGTCAAAAACATGTCCACATACAGGTGGTACCCCTTTTGAAATAGTGGTACTGCAAGGTCCAACACAATTTTTCCATTACTCCCCATATAAGTTGGACAGGCAGGGGGCTCCAGCTGATTATCTTTCCCTTCATAAACATGGAAGGCATACGTATACCCTGTGGCCCTCTCACAGAGTTTGTATAGCTTCACCCCATAGCTTGACCTTTTACCAGGAATGCGCTGTTTGAGTCCCAGCTTTTCAGTAAAATGGAGAGACTCATTAATGCAAATATTCTTCTCAGGAATATACAATTGAGCAAATTTCTGGGAAAAAAAATGAATAAGTGGGCGAATTTTGTAAATTGGGTCATATCCAGGTTGAATTCGGGGAGGACACAGTGTGCTGTCAGTAAAATGGAGGAAACGCATAATCATTTCATAGCGTGCTCTTAGCATAACAGATGAATACAGTGGCATGTGATATATGGGGTCTGTAGACCAGTAAGATTTTACTTCCTTTAATTTTGTAATTCCCATGTTCAGAGTGAGGCCTAAAAACTTTTTGAATTCTTCCATTGTGACAGGTGTCCACTCCAATCGACGGGCATAATATGAATTTGGGTTATTCGTGATGTATTGCTGGGCAAACAGATTGGTCTGGTCAACAATTAAATGGAATAAATCTTCAGTGAAAAATAAATTAAAAAATTCAATTGGTGTAAAATTTTCAGTGTTGGCCTGAACACCTGGCTGTGCAGTAAAAGGGGGGATACTAGCTGATCCTGAGTTGGAGGGAAGCCATACCGGATTTGCAAGTGCCTCTGGAAGACTTGTATGGGCCTTAATTCCTGATGGCTGACATGGCACCCCAATTCTTGTACTATCAACCAAGGGTACTGTGCTGCTGGTGCTTGTCACTTCACCAGGATGATCTGCAGCGCTGATGGTGGTTGTCACTTCACCAGGATGATCTGCTGCACTGATGGTGGTTGTCACTTCTTCAGACAGCCTCATCTTTTTTGTAAACATCATTTCCTCCTCAGATTCGGTTACTGACCCACTGCTCTCCACGGGTTCGTACTCAGAATCCGAATCGGACATTGAGAGCTCCCCGCTGCTCTCATCTGTCGCTGTCAGAACCTGGAATGCCTCCTCGTTGGTGTCCATGTTTTTGGACAAGGCGTACGCTTGGCTCTGGTAACACTGGGTAAAGTGTGGCTGCAATCAGGGACACAGTGGATGGCTGCACTGGTGTGGCTGAATCACTGATGCCGATTGCACTGGTGTGATTGGTAGACTTGCTGCAATCAGGACACTGATGACGGCTGCTCTGTTGTGACAGGTAGACTGGCTGAAATCAGAGCAATGACAGGTGGCTCTATGTGTGTAACAGTGCGTTATAAAGATCACAGTAAATCACAGTGGAAATGCTAAACTCACAGATCTTGGTACAGATCTCTCTCTTTCCTCTCACAAGCAGTCTGTGTGTGAGGAAGGAGAAACAAAAATAGCAAGTACCAGCCATTGTTTACATTGTGTGCTCCTCTGTAACTGGACACAGCGATCCCATGGTAAAGGGCTGCTGTGATTGGCGCTTTTACCCCAATCTGTGATGAGCTGTGATCCAAAGGACATAGCGATCATAGATCATGCTGCTCCAGCGCTATCAGTCCTGCTTGTGACATCACCCAGCTCCGCCCTTTGGTGTTTATCATCACAGGTCATATGACTACCTATGATGAAGTCATGTGACTGATCATGATATGCATAGGGTAGATCTGTGTGGCTTTACAAGCAGGACTGATAGCGCTGGAGTGCTGCTCATTTTGGATACCGAACTCACACATATATATATGTTTATTTATTTCAGGTACTTATATAGCGCCATCAATGTACGCAGCGCTTTACATATATATTGTACATTCACATCAGTCCCTAACCTTCAAGGGGTGTACAATCTAAGGTCCCTAACTCACATTCATACATACACATACTAGGGCCAATTTAGACAGGAGCCAATTAACCTACCAGCATGTCTTTGGAGTGTGGGAGGAAACCGGAGTACCCGGAGGAAACCCATGCGAACACAGGGAGAACATGCAAACTCCATGCAGGAGGCACCATGGTTGGGAATCGAACCCATGACCCAATTACTGCAAGGCAGAAGTGCTAACCACTAAGCTACTGTGCCGCCCAAGATATATATATCTTAGATTGTAAGCTCCAAGGATCAGGGCCCTCCTATCCCTCTTGTATTGAACTGTATTGTTGCTGTATTGTCTCCCGTTATATTGTAAAGCTCTGAGCAAACTGTTGGCACTATACTCTGCTCACTTTTAGGCGTTCTCTGAAAACATATCTCTTCAGGGAAGCCTATCCTGCCCTCTGCTAATAATGGAATCTTCTATTCCTTCTACCAGTCCATCCCCCCCAGTTATTACCTTTTGTACCACCAGCCCCTCCCTCTTAGATTGTAAGCTCCAAGGAGCAGGGCCCTCCTAACCCTCTTGTATTGAACTGTATTGTTGCTGTATTGTCTCCCGTTATATTATAAAGCGCTGAGCAAACTGTTGGCGCTATATAAATCCTGTATAATAATAATAATAATAATAATAAATATATAAAATTTATTTTTTTGTTTTCTCTTGTGAAATAGAGCAACATCCAATGTAAGTGCATACTTTTATGTAAGGAATCCTAATCCTTGAGATATCCTGCACAATGGGAGTCACTGGGGTCCATTTATTAAAATTGGAGCTGCAAAGCTGGTGCAGCTCTGCAAATAAATTATCTTCCAGGTTGTTTGGCAAACAATTGACCAAGCTGAAGTTGGAAGCTGATTGGCTACCAAGCACAGCTACACCAGATTTTGCACGTTTTAGTAAATCAACCCTATATCTGCCGGTGGAGCAAGACACCTTTCCTTTTCTATAAAGCCCATTTCCAGGCAAAAAAAAAAAAATGTTTTCCCATGCAGTGGAGCTGTGCCTGCACTGCATGGGTTAACTGCTTGTTTTGTCCAGGGGTGACCAGAAAGCGAATACTCACCCGATCCTCAGCTCCAGCTGCAAACGGTGCTCCCCCACGATTCAGCAGTGGCCTGTTCCTGACTGCCTCAGGTCCTGAGCAGGTCTATGGTCGTGATG
The DNA here is from genome assembly GCF_062004578.1 of Staurois parvus. Classification (NCBI taxonomy): domain Eukaryota; kingdom Metazoa; phylum Chordata; class Amphibia; order Anura; family Ranidae; genus Staurois; species Staurois parvus. The sequence goes on from NW_028317847.1 coordinate 1,591,862, forward strand.
ACATCTGGAACAGTCCACTGCACAAGTCCACCGGCAAGGGGGGGTTGGCAGGAGGAACAGGAGATGTGTTGGGAGGATCAGGTAAGTATATCCACTTTCTCCAGTCCAATAGACAAAAGCGAGCAATTAACCCTTTCTCAGCCCCACTGCAAGGGAAAACGTGGCCTTTAAAATGGGCACATAGCAAGATATTACTACATATATATATATATATATATATATATATATATGAGGGAAGCTGGGACTCCCCCCCCCCCCCCATACCCCGAAGGGGTCAAGAACGCACTCTGATCTGCACTGCCCTGTATACTGGACCCAGATCACCCACAGGGCAAGCCTTGACGGCGGGAGGCTAGTCACACGGAGGTGGAGCACAACTGGAGTCCTAGTTCATGGCGGAGCAATGGAGGAATTGTGGGATCATCACTGGAAGCAATATAAGAGGCTATCCCGCCACATGTAATATCTGTGGAGGAATGGCCGATCATTTCTTCATACATTTTCCTGTCAACACTTAATACGGCTTTATGAGTGTCGGTGCTCCGTTCTATTGGCGGTCAGATACATTATTGGGGCCAAACGCCTCACTTCCCGCCCCAGAACACTCACCGTGCAGGGAGCATGAGGCGGACAGGAGGTGGGGGGATACCTACACTTCCAGCTATACAAACCCGCCTTACACACCTTGTAACACCACCCCCCCCCTTTCAGTCTATATTGTGCTCTCCCACTCTATGGGGGCTTCACTGCCCCCCTCCATCCCTCACAGCTCCCCAGCAACTCACCGCTCTCAGCTACACGACGAAAGTCCGCGCCGAAAGGTCACCAGCCAATCAGAGGGTGTCTCTTTCCCTCTATCGGGCCTGTGAGAGGAAACCAGCGTGGAACGCACACCCCACAAACCCATTGGATTGGATAATAAAGGGATTATGGGAGACGAAGGGTTTCGATGCACGCAGAGACTACAACTCCCAGGAGACACCGCGCGGCACAGCTCCGAGAGAGTAAAGAAGCAATTGGAATTTATTGAAATGCAATGGAAACAAAAAAGAGAATCTTATTGGTGACTATAGGCACGGCCCAGATGTAGGATGATGCATGCATTCTGATGTCACAATGATTATAGTTAAATAAATTATATATATATGTATTATTATAATACAGGATTTATATGGCGCCAACAGTTTGCTCAGCACTTTACAATATAGCAGGAGACAATACAGCAACAATACAGTTCAATACAAGAGGGATAGGAGGGTCCTGGTCCTTGGAGCTTACAATCTAAGAGGGGGGGGCTGGTGGTACAAAAGGTAATAACTGTGAGGGAGTGACTGAAAGGAGGAATAGAACATTCTATTAATAGGTGAGGGCAGAATAGGCTTCCCTGAAGAGATAGGTTTTTCAGAGATCGCCTAAAAGTGAGCAGAGTCGGCAATAGTCTGATACATTGGGGTAGAGAGTTCCAGAGGATGGAGGAAGCTCTGGAGAAGTCCTGGAGACAAGCATGAGAGGAGGAGACAAGGGAACTAGAGAGCAGGAGGTTGTGGGAGGAGCAGAGAGTACGGTTTGGGTGATAGTTGAAGACAAGATTGGTGATGTCATTTGGGGTGGAGTTATAAATGGCTTTATATGTTATTGTTAATGTTTTGAAGTTTATTAGTTGGGCAATGGGAAGCCAGTGGAGGGATTGGCAGATACTCTCTACACACACACCTATATATATATATATATATATATATATACATATACACACACAGGGGCGGACTGACAACTCATGGGGCCCCCGGGCAATAGGGGATTATGGGGCCCCTGTGTCCTTGCCCAAACTCAAAAAGCCTATGAAAAAGGTACCAGGGGCATCTCATGGGGCCCCCTACTGACCCCGGCCCTCGGGCAGTGCCCGAGTTTCCAAATGGTCAGTCCACCCCGTGTATATATATATATATATATATATATATATATATAGGTGTGTACATACATACATACACAGGCGTACCTCAGTTTACGAATGACAATCCATTGAAAATATTGCTTCGGTTTACAATTTTTTTTCGCAATTCGAGCGGATTAATTGGTTTTCAATGCATTTACGAATTTTTTTAAATCATGTCCCTGTACAGTATTTATGCCTTTAAAGTGCACTTTATAAAGAGTTTAACAGATAAAAGACTTTTTTTTAAAACTTTTTTCTGACCTCTGGAACGGATTAATTGGTTTTCAATGCATCCATGTGAAACCATGTTTTGGTTTACAAATTTTTCGCAAGATGAAAAGTCCCGCAGAAGGAATTAAATTCGTAAACCGAGGTACGCCTGTGTGTGTGTATATATGTATATATATGTATATATATATATATATATATGTATATATATATATACACACATACATACACTTTTCCTCAATTTTGGAGGGACGTCCAGTTCTTGGTAATGTCACTGTTGCGCCATATTTTCTCCACTTGATGATGACTCTTCACTGTGTTCCATGGTATATCTAATGCCTTGGAAATTCTTTTGCACCCTTCTCCTGACTGATAGCTTTTAACAGTGATATCCCTCTGATGCTTTGGAAGCTCGCTGCGACCATGGCTTTTGCTGTAGGATGCAACTAAGAAAATGTCAGGAAAGACCTACTAGAACAGATGAACTTTATGTGGGGTTAATCAGAGGCACTTTAAATGATGGCAGGTGTGTACTGACTCCTGTTTGACATGATTTTGAATGTGATTGCTTAATTCTGAGCACAGTTACATCCCCAGTTATAAGAGGGTGTGCACACTTATACAACCGCATTATTTTCGTTTTTTATGTTTACTTCCTTCCCCCCAGCTAAAAGATGTCAGTTTGTTTTACAACTGAGTTGTACAGTTTATAGATCACATTAAAGGTGGAAAAAGTTCTGAAATTATTTATCTTTGTCTCACTTTTATACATCACAGAAACTTGACATTTTAACAGGTGTGTTGACTTTTTATATCCAGAGTGTGTGTGTATATATATATACATATTTATTTATTTTTAATTTATATTTTCTTATATATATTTTGTGACAGACACGCTTTTCCTTTTGACATTTGGGCGCCATTAACAATGATAGGCAACACAACCATGACAGGTGTTGTTTTGCATGTTTTATAAACACCCGCAAAATTGTGCACTTTTACACACATTCACAAAGCGCTAAAATGTGAAAGCAGCTTAAATCTTTACATGTATATATATTGCCCGCCCTCATGTTGTACAGTGCTGCATAAATTGTTGGTACTATATAAACCCTGTATAATGATAATTCAGTATATGAGGACTATAACAAAAATAATGCAAAAGTGGGCGTACGTTTTTGTGAAAGTGGTTGTAAAGGCAGAAGGTTTTTTACCTTAATGCATTCTCTGTATTTAGGTAAAAAAAACCTTCTGGGTGCAGCTCCCCCCAGCCTCCCAGTTGTACTTACCTGAGCCCCGTCTTGATCCAGCGATGTGCATGAGAGCAGCGATTCTTTGAGCTCTCTCTCTCCTCACTGGCCATAGAGGAAGCAGTGGAAGCCATTGACTCCTGCTGCTCGGGATTTAGCAAGTGCCCCCATAGGAAACTACTCTCTGTAGGGGCACATGGAAGGGGGGAGGAGCCAGAAGCATCGGCGGGGGAAGAGGAGGATCAGGGATGCCCTATGCTTTACAATTGCACAGAGCAAGTATTTAAAAAGAACAATTACCTTTACATTCTCTTTTGTTTACATAGGTTGTTAGTAGAGTAACACTTCCTCTATAGTAATTCTTCTTCTTTTTCATTGCAGGTAAAAATGGCGCTGGTGCCGCAACTTGCTTCCTGTCCCTCTGCCTCGATGGACATTCTGCGGGAAAGTTCGACATAAATATAATTCTTAATTTTTATTGCAGGTAAACAATGAATTCCAAGCAGAGGCAATATGCCGTCATTGAGTTGTTGATGAAGGAGAGGTGCAGGCTATCCAACATCTACATAAGAGCAATGTCCTGTCATTGGTGACTCTTGTCAATATTGTCATCTCTGTAAACATTCTGTAGCCCTTTGCTGATAGCCTGCACCCCTCCTTCATCAACAACTCAATGACGGCATATTGCCTCTGTTTGGAATCCATTGTTTACCTGCAATGAAAATGAAGAAGAAGAATTATATTTATGTCGAACTTTCCCGTAGACTATACATCGAGGCAGAGGGGCAGGAAGCAAGTTGCGGTGCAGTATGTTATATTAATTCCCAATCATTTTTATATATGAAATAATAACTCCCCAGTCATTTATATATGTAATAATAACTCTCTCTATGTAATAATAACTCCCAAACAGAAAAAGGCGTAAGTTATCTAAAATAAATTCAGTTTTTGAATTAAATGTTTATTATAAACCACCTTCCGCCCGCCATATAGTACAATGACGGGCACAAGGTGGTTTTCTCGTTCTGATATGACGTCATATGACGTCCTTCCATTCTCACCGCGCATGCGCGGCTCAGGGAACGCGCAGCGCGGCGATCGCCGGTGCGCTTTGTCCCTCGGACACAGCGGATCACGTAAAGAGCCGAAGATGTCGGCTCAGTCATGTAATCAGCTGTGTCCAGTCACAGCTGATCACATGTAAACATGGAAATGCTGGTTATCGGCATTTCCCTCCTCTTGAGCCGCCACGCTGACAGCTCGAGAAGAGAGGAAAGCCAGTAATCGGCTTTCCGTGGAGGGGACATGTGCACTGATCATCAGGGCACTGTTGATCAGTGTGCCCTGATGATCAGTGTAGCCCTAGCAGTGCCAGCAGTCAGTGTCCATCAGTGCCAGCAGTCAGTGCTCATCAGTGCCATGTGCCAGTGCCCATCAGTGCCACATATCAGTGCATACCAGTGAACATCAATGCCACATATCAGTGCCCATCTGAGCTGCCTTTCAATGTCACCCATCAGTGCCAGTCAGTGCCACCTATCAATGCCAATCAGTGCCACCTATCAGTGCCAGTCAGTGTTGCCTATCAGTGTGCATCAGTGCCGCCTAACAGTGCCAGTCAGTGCCGCCTAACAGTGCCAGTCAGTGCTGCCTATCAGTGCCATATATCAGTGTCATGTATCAGTGCTGCCTTTCAGTGCCAATCAGTGATGCCTGTCAATGCCCATCAGTGCAACCTACCAGTGGCTCCTCATCAGTGCCCATCAGTGCCACCTATCAGTGTCCATCAGTGCAGCCTATCAGTGCCCATCACTGCAGCCTCATTAGCGCACATCAGTGAAGGAGAAAAATCACTTATTTACAAAATTTTATAACAAAAACTAAAAAAAAACTTTTTTTTTCAACATTTTCAGTGGTTTTTGGTTTGTTTAAGAAACAATAAAAATCCCAGAGGTGATTAAATACCACCAAAAGAAAGCTCTATCTGTCTCAAAAAATGATAAAAATGTCATATGGGTACAGTGTTGCATGACCACGCAATTGTCATTCAAAGTGTGACAGAGCTGAAAGCTGGAAATTGGCCTGTGCAGGAAGGGGGTATAAGTGCCCTGTAGGCTAGGGGTTAAACAAATGAGTGCATTTATAACTTGGAATTTGGCGTTTTAAAGAATTTGGTGCTTTAAAGAATTGATCCTCCAAATAATTAATGATATCTTTCAATAATTAAAACCTGTTAACACTCTTACGTATATATTAACAGATAAGGCATATTAATTTAAGCTAACTTTTATGTAAGTTAGCTTCTTCAAACCTAGGTGAGTTATTCTTACATAGAGTTATTATTATTATTTTTATTTGGGAGGTAATATAATACACCACAGCGGCAGCAGCGGCATTTTTCCCTTATTACAGGAGAGTGTTGGCCCGATTGTATATACAGGGATTGCTTTAAACCCTACAATAGATTCTCTATCTGTGTGCATTTCTCATTTTCCACAAGTCAAATGCCATTTTGCTGTTTATCCTTGTATCATAGAATTGCCTCTCTGTGGGATATTGCTGAACAGTGCAGAGTATCTCAGCGGGCAGGAGAAGGGTTAAACCTGCAAGATCTCGCCATCCCAGCCTTTGCATTCAGCTACAATGAATGATGTCATTCCACAAGACAAAAGCGACCAATGGCAGGCCTCGGAGGCTGACCCATATAAATAACAGCATGCTGAGCTGCAGATTATAGTAAGAGCTGCTGCTGCCTTTGCTGACCTGTGAGAGCTGCATCAACCATGTCACCCCAGGTAAACACAAATACATGTTACTAACTGCCATTTATACCTATTACTAACTGCCATCTGGCTGTATCCTGGAAAGACCTATGGCTTGGCTAGGAGTAGATGTTTGATTTCCTGCATCACTCATTGCAGCATTGGGCGTTATAGGTCCGGCACCTCAGCTGTAGCCATTATACAGCCGGCTGCCTGGCCCTACTATGTCTTTTACACTCTCTGGTGCTTGGATGATGGGGGGGAGCAGGAGGTGTTTATACAAAGCATGCATACTTGAAACATCCCTTCGGGTGGACTATCCCTTTAATTAGGTGACTTCACTTTCTGTAGATCTATTGTCACCCAATGCACCTTCTGATGGATGTGCATTGTATCTAATTTCCTGTTCCCTAACAATATAACCTCACAATGGTGGGGGTCCTCTGCTCCTAGGGTAAATGTATATTTAGGTTTTTGTACCCCTTTTTTTTTTTTTTTTTGTCAAGCATAATTCTTTTGTGTCCTAATGTATTATGATTTAGTTTTTTTTTGTGTAAATCTTTTACTATCTGGATCTGGTAAAGAGAAAAAAAAATATGGGCTCCTGTGGGAGTGGAAAATCTAACCCTTTGTTGCAGGCAGTAAAGTGATAGCGTGGCTGACTGTGACCAATCAGCTTCCACCTGGTCCAATTCATTGATGGGGTTCCCATTTTTCTTTTTTTTTTTTCCAAATTTATGTAACTAAATTAAAAGGCAGTGTTTCCCCCCCCCCCCCCCCTTTTTTTCTTTTTTTTTTTTTTTTTTGTCCTCTTTCTTCCTGTTAGAACCCAAAAATAAAACTTTTTTTTTTTTTTTTTTTTCTAATGGGTAGGTAAGAAAATGAGAGGTTGTCTTGTCATTAACATTCAATGAGCTGTGGTAACCAATGGTACATTGCATTTTACTGCAATTCTTTTTAAAGTGGTATTTAACCCGACACTAGAAATGTAATATTGCAGCTTACCAATCATTAGACTCAGCAGCTTCATTCGTTTTAATTTTAGGCTTCCCCGCCCCCCCATCCAAGTAACAGATTCACTTTAAAGTGGCATTAAAACAAAAAATGTAATATATTGCAGCTTGCCAATCATTAGATGTGGAGGCTGCATCCGTTTTCTTTGGTTCCTCCCTCCCCCCCCCCAGTTTTCACCTGGTGATCTGGCCAATAACACACCACCAGTATTCAAGCACCCCCATTCTGGATAAAGGAGCACAGGAGGCACCTTTGGACAGCAGCATTCTCAGTCTGGGGGGAGGGGAAGGGGAAGGGCGTGACTGGCAGATTTATATACACTAACAAACTGAAGCTAACACTGCAGTTACAGCAAGTTGATTTGTTTTTTTTTCTCTTTTGGGATAAAGGTTTTACATAAAAGCTGGATACCCCTGTCCATGGTAAATGGTTTGTTCCACTCCTGCTACATCTGCAGGACAGCTTTTTATTTTGAAAAAGAACAAACTTGCTTACCAGTGAATGAGAGTCTAAAAAAGAAAACTAATGCAGCCATGCCTTCAAAGAATTGGTACGCTGCAATATAATGTCTGCTTTTGGACTTAATACTGCTTTAAGCCTAGTTTCACGCTAGTGCTGCTGCACATTGATCCATTTTTCAGTGTCTTTTTGTAGTGCAATGTTGCGTGGTTTTAAACACATTTTAATGCTTTGTGCATTTTTTTGGAGGTGGAAGCTGGATTTTATACACAATTCTGCCAAAAAAATGCATGTTCTTGTAATTTTCATACACTCCCATTGAAGTCTGCGAGGCATAAAATATGCTGCACTCCACCATACGAAGCTCCTGCACCTCTTCAAAAAATACCCTGAAGGTTCTATATTGATGTGCAGGCACCATGGAGAATAATGTAATTATTGTGCAGCGCCACACCAAATGCAGGAGAAACTGCACTAGTGTGAACGGGGGCTAATGCAGAGGATGATGAGCATTCATTTAGAACCTCACCCTAATGCTTGCCACCCAACTTTCTGAGATAAAGCGGGATGCCTTCTAGCTCAATGGATTTAGCCAATGGACACACCCCTGCCACCCCAGTTATGCAGACCATGAACAATGGTTAATTTGTTATACCCAAATTGTGGTTTTTTTCTTTTTTTTTTTTTTTTTTTTTTTTTTTTTTTTTTTTTTTTCCAGATTCCAACAGAATAGAATATAGTGGAAATCTTAGAATGGGGACTTTCATCTCTGTTGTACACAGGAAGTAATAGGAAATCTCCCCAATAGAACACAGATGGGAATTTTAAAATACCCTTTTATATGTAAATCAGAACTCCGGAATTTTTTTTCTCCATGCACTGGGGCTGTGTGGGTTTAATTGCTCATTTTTGTTCTAGGGAAGAGGACAGTGGAGATGCACTTACCTGACCTTCTGATCTTCCTGCAGCACAAGACCGGTCCAGTAATTTTGAAAATGGACTGTTCCTGACGACAGTCCACTCCAAACTGTGGGGAGTGCGGTTTTCAGAGGATCGGTGGCTTGGAAGAGTACAAACTTTGCGCTCATCCATATAAAAAAAGATCAGTTGACCCATGCACTGCGTGGGGGGGTGGTTTGCCTGGAGTTGGGCTTTAACTCTAGAAGAAACAGCTGATATTAGGATTTTGGTGCCACTCTTTTGCAGTACTGTACTGCAAACCCAGGCCGATGCAGTGATGTACCCCAAGAAGAGGTTTGACTGCCAGCTTGGGTTTACAGGAAGTGGGTTGAAGGACACTGATTGTCTGGAAGAGGTCACTGTCGGACCAGTCGTTCTATGGCGGGCAGCACTAGAGAAAAAGTTACCATTGCAGCAGAAGCTGTTTTATTTACCATTATTTGGATAGTGTAGGGAATGGTTAAAGCAGAACTCCAGTTTCCATATTCAGTACAGCTGAATCATCTGTTTATATAGCAATAAAAGTCTTACAGATGTGTTCTGTGTATCATCTATGCAACATGCATTTTGCTGACAATAGCGTGTATTGCTTCTTAGAATTTGGTAGACTTTTCTGCAACTTGGCAAGTATTCCAGCCTGATCACTCTTAGGCTAAATTCACACTGCACCAGTGCACAAAGCAAGGTCCATAAAGACATGGATGAGCGAGTTTGGGGTGGAGGAACTTGACTGGCCAGTATAGTCCTGACCTCAATCCGATAGAACACCTTTGGGATGAATTAGAGTGGAGACTGCAAACCAGGCCTTCTCATCCGACATCAGTGCCTGACCTCACAAATGTGCTTCTGGAAGAATGGTCAAACCTTCCCATAGACACCCTCCTAAACCTTGTGGACAGCCTTCCCAGAAGAGTTGAAGCTGTTATAGCTGCAAAGGGCGGGCCAACTCAATATTGAAGCCTAAGGACAAAGACTGGGATACCATTAAAGTTCATGTGCGTGTAAAGGCAGGGGGCCAATACTTTTGGCAATATAGTGAATATACGTTTACATAAAGCTACAACTTATTCTGATTAGATGCAGCTGCTGTTTGGCACACAACTTTGATTTTTCAGCAAAAGATTTTGGGCAGGAAGGGGCCAACAGGGTCACCCACAAAATCTTGGCCAGATCATAAAGAACCATCTGAAGTTCACACCAGTTTTAGTTTTGTGCCTTCTTTTAGTCCTGTCTGGAGTTAAGCTTTTAAAGGATCACCTGATTGATTTTTTTTTTTTTTTTTTTTTTTTAAGCTCCCCCAGCTTCAGAAACTGTATTTTGGAGATCCAAAAACTGTTTTGGTGTTTTGTCAACAGTGATTCTTGATTTTTGATTGTAATATGCCAACACCTACTGAACTTTGGGCACAAAAACCTTTCATTTAAATGTATTCCTCATTGGCCACAAAAGATATTATTTTACCATTTGTGCCAAAATCCTTTACAAGGTAATGACTTGGTTTGTAAAAAGTATGCAGTGGTATCACTGGGATGTGCATAACCTTTGCGAATAGCAGAGCTCTGAGAGGGCCTTAGCAGGTTCACACACTAAAGGCTGCCAGCAGAAAATTACAGGAGGGGGCGGAGATGAGACCAGTCACCCTGCGCAAGGAGAGAGAGCAGCAGTGACTGGTTTTTATTACAGGAAGCTCCTGAACAGAGGTAAAGTCTGACCCTGGATTACTGCACAGATCTGGAGGACGCACACGATTCAAGGATGAATACACATGACTTGTAATCGGACAATATTTGTTCTGGAGATGGCTTTCATGCATGCTCATTACTCTTCACAATATCATTGAGTAAGTCCGACAGTCATTATTAAATCAGTTCTTAACTTTGAAGTATGCCCATATCTGGATTTTCATCTTGCTTATTTCTTGGAACAAAGTTCATTTTTTTTCAAGGATGTGCATACAGTTCAGGTGATAAAGATTATCTCATATCATGGGTCATAACTGATGTTGGAAATTATGTCCTTAAGCATTTATGTAAATGTCAAAAACTGCCCTTTGAGAGGAACCAAGCTGTTTTTAGTACATGAGGCCATTCTTTCAGCCTTGATGCCTCTCAAAGGCAATATATATTTATTTTGATCTTTTACATAAAGCAGAACTTCCCCTTCTGGATGGAACTTCGCTTTAAGGACTGCTCCCCATTAAGGATTGGCACCTTTTGGGGGGGGGGAGCGGGTACCCAAATTTGACAGGTACCCGCTCCCACTTCTGGTCCGATCGCCTAGGCGATCAGAAGCGGAAGGTGTCCTCCCTCCCTGTAGTCTTTTGGGACATGTGATAGGTCCCAGAAGACTACAGGACCATTCATGAAGCGCAGCTCTACTCGCACATGCCACAAGCTGTCACAGCCAGGTACCCACACTGAAGATGCCGGCCTCCTGGAATACAGGACGGCCCTTGAAACAGGCTGTGGGGGACACACTGATGGACAGGTAAGTGGCTGTTTTTTAAAAGTCAGCAGCTACAGTTTTTGTAGCTGTTGTCTTTTATTTTTTGACAGGGTGAGTGGAACTCCGCTTTAAAGTAGAACTACACTGCTCAAAAAAAATGAAAGGAACACTTTGAAAACACATCACTTCTCAAGAGGGAAAAATCTCCTGCTGGGTATCTATACTGATATGGACTGGGTAATATGTTAGGAACGTAAGGATGCCCCAACATTTGCTGGAAATTAAAATTTATCAACCTACAGAAGAATGAATTCAAAGACACCCCAAAAAATGATGCAGCAGGCTAGTCCATTTTACTGAAATTTCATTACAGCCACTCAAAATGGTACTTGGTCTCTCTGTGCACTACTGACTCCTGACCACATTCTAGAAGTAGAGGGAATCCTGTCATTCATTCACCTTTCCCCCTGTCGCATACCTCGTGGAGATTGAATTGAAGAGGGGGGGCTTCGCTTATATCTCTTGCCAATACCCCTCATAGAGTGTAAGGACAGAGTGGCATAAGAGCTGATATAGCAGGAAGAACCAACTGGGGTTTGCAGGAAGCAAAAGACCATAGATCACCAGGCAGGATCCAGGAACTGGAACACGGTGACAATTATTAGGCAGAAAGCAGTGCAGCCAGGACACAAGCCAAAAGGTCATCAACAGCCAGATGGCAAGATACAGGAACATTAGGCCGAGACAGACTCGGGATACAAGTTGGGATTGGTACACAGCCAGGCAGCGAGGTACAAGAACGCAAGACAGGAGCAGAGTCGGAATACAAGCTGAGGTCACAGTAGGCAGGCAGAAATCCAAAGACCGGTCAGGGGCAAGCCAGGTCATAAGCAGGTATGGCAGGTCAAAGCTCAGGTAAAGTGGAAACTAGCTGAAGACCACTCGGCAATCCATCCAGTGCAGCTTAAATAAGCCATCTAATGCCAGTGTCCATAGGTGTGCATATGTTTTCTGCAAGCGCTAATACACTTGCGTGGGTGAGACATTGCCTGTATTGTATTGCGCTTTTTGCTCAGAATTATGAGCATGCAGATAAGTATGAACATGTGCCAACCTTCTCGCGCCAACATGTACTGAGGTTCTTACATCCCCAATCACAGAATGTCGCATTCTCTGAAGTCTTTTATGAATTCAGGAGAGGACAGAAGGGGAGGGTGGCTGGGTTGCTGGAAATTCCTGGGGGGCAGTAAAATGCACATTTGAGTGGTTTTCCTTCCCCCTTCTTTTTTTTTTTTTTTTTTTTTTTTTTTTTTTCTGTGCTTTGATTATTTGGACAATCTATGATGGGACAAGCATGGTTAAAGTGAATAAGTACAGTGCCTCAGCGTCCATATTCTGCTGTAATGAATGGGTTCATTAACGTATTCTAGTTCCACCAGGTCCAGTAACGGACCAATCTGTAACAGTATTGTGTGAGGTTTAGGAAGGCTGGGTGAGAACTGTCAGTAGGGCAGTGTACAATAATGCCATTGTTCCTCAATTAAAGGGCAAGTTCACGTTTTGGGTTCTTATGGTAAAGTTCCTTAAAGGGCTAGAGTCCGACACACTAAGTCTGAGCTACACTATTTGGTGCTTATGCAAATATCTGAAGACGAATAAAACGGCTGTTTTTTGGTTTACTTTAAGATGGCTGATGAGCATCCAAAAAGTTGTCTCTAAAGTGAGCTGCTACAGTTTTTTGTTTTTTTTATCTTATGGTTATTTTTGTTTTCAAAGCCCTTTCAATAGCAGCTAAAGACCGCTGCATTCTCTACAGCAGTCTGACACCCCTGCCTTACAGCGCTGCAGTCTAGAGTGTGAGCTTTGCAGCCCTCGGGGGGGGGGAAGAGTACCAGACCGCTGTACAGAAACTGCTGCTCTCACATGGCAGCCATTAAGCTGGCCATACTCTGACTGCATTTTTGTAAGTTCCTGATGAACTGGGCAAAAGCTGCTTCAGGGGTGGCCCTGTCAGACCTAACCCTCCCACCCAACATCTATTGATGGAAAATTCAGTCAAACAGCAGCTGCTTCCAGTTGGTGTTAACATTGGTGTTAACAGCTGCAGCAGTAGATCTGTCCATCCATGCTGTAAAGTGTGTGTGGTCAGCCTTAGCAGTAATCTCTCTGGGAATGGGGCCTTTGAAAATGGGTATTAAAAACGTTCTGTTTAATATACTCTGAATTTTTCCCATCCATCTTTTCCTAAATTACAGTTGGGCTTTATGGCCGGTTCACACCATAGAAATGCTGTCTGGATGTTTCTGCATGCACGTGTGATGCATTCCGGTGTGTGTTTGTTTTTGTTTTGTTTTTTATGCATTTTACTGCATTTCAGTAGCGTTCTGTGCAGAAAAATGCAACATGTTCTAGGTTTTTTTTTTTCTCTTGTAGCTGGAATGCACTGAAACTGCAAACACTAGTATGAACCATGCCATTGACAACCATGCAACCTACTTTCTCTGCATTTTGGATGCAGAAAAAAAAAGCACCGGAATGCATGTAGTGTGAACCAGCCCTTAACCAAAGCTGAAGACTTATTTTTTTTTTGGGGGGGGGGGACTTTTGAAACTGATCCTACATTAAAATGTAACACTCGTGAGATTTTAGTTGTTTGGATCCACTATAATGGAATTAGATTTTCTTTAGGCAGTGATTATGAAGGCCCAGCTCAGTAGTCTATTCTTTCCACTTACTTTTTCTGTCACTTGATTTCCTACAGGCAGATTTTGACAAAGCAGCGGAGGAAGTAAAGAAATTGAAAACAAAACCAACCGATGATGAAATGAAGGAACTGTACGGTCTCTACAAGCAGTCCACTGTTGGGGATATAAATATAGGTATTGCTTCATGTCTGTATGGGTACAGCAGATTCCAGTACTGTGAAGAGGAAAAGTAGTAGTATTATTATACAGGATTTATATCGCACCAACAGTTTGCTCCGCGCTTTACAATATAACGGGAGACAATACAGTTCAATACAAGAGGGATAGGAGGGCCCTGATCCTTGGAGCTTACAATCTAGGAAAAGCATGCCCAGATACATTCCCCGAGGAGGCACATTGTGGATATTGGTCTTAGTCATGGCTATGACCGCTCTCCCATTACATCTCTTCAGACTGCCAGTACGGCCATTATACCTACAATACTACAACTTGTCATTTCCTGAGCTAGTGCAACAATGACAGTTAAAATAAAGATCAGGGTTTTTTTTTCCAGCAGGAATGCAGGGGAACACTGTTCTGGTACTGAATGTATATAATGGTAAGGGGTGCTGGGGTGTGATAGAGGTTCTATTTACGATGGCTGCTGCGGAGATCTATTTTTGCTGGTGGGGGATATATTGTTGCTGGGGAAGTCCTATCTTGCGGGGGGGGGTCAGTTATTACTGGTCAGGATCTACTACTGAGGGAGGGGGCTAATGTTCCTGGCTGCAGGGAGATCGATTGTTGCTGTAGGGGATTTATTTTCTTAAAATCCATAAAAGATGCTTAGAACCACTAAACACTTGGTTCTGTATTAATTAAAAGGGGCAGTACTGGGAGGTCAGTAGGAAATGGAACCAAGAGGCAGTGCCTGGAGGTGAGTAGAGTCCGAGATAATGGGTGACTCGGGGAAGGGGAGCCCTGATAAAGATAAACTAGAACTGCAGTGAACTATAGTAAATAAAACTGATAAAAGGTTAATGTTCAACTGCCTACATTTTTGAACGATTAACCTAAATAATCGCAAAGGACGTCTACTCTGGTTTGGTTTGTGGTGATTTTGGTAAATCAAATGAATTATTGGGGGGGGGGATTTACTAATATTGAAGTAGATGGGATCTGGAGCAACTGTGCAGAGTAACCAATGAGCTTTTATCTTCAGCTTTTTCAGTCCTAGCTTTGAAAATGAAAGCTAGATGGTGATTGGTTGCCATGCACTGCTGCCCCAGTCTTGGTAAATTCTCCCAAGCGTGTACAGGTAACTGTTTACAAAGATAAAGTATAATATTCCCAAGCTGCAGGCCCTAACCTGTAGACAATGGATGGTTTTCTGGGATAATTTTGCCATTATTATTTTATCTATATATTTTCTCAGCACTAGGCGTTCAGTGCAGCACCCATTTCTCCTGTTCTAGCTAAATAAATTTTATATATATATATATATATATATATATATATATATATATATATATATATATATATATATATTATAATTTTTTTTATTTTTTTTAAAATCCGGCCAGCTGTAGTTTGTACCAGTGGCAGGTTCAATGTAACATGACTGTTTTGCAATATTTTGTACCTTGTAGTGTACTGTAAGTGAAACTGCTGTCTGTTTTGTGCAGAGTGTCCTGGCATGCTAGATCTGAAGGGCAAGGCCAAGTGGGAAGCATGGAACGTAAAGAAAGGTGAGACTTACTCTCCCAGTCCATTGCTCTCTTAGTAACCATATAATTCTATAAATTTATGCACAGTGTACACTCCGCTAGAACTACATACTAACAACACAAAGTTACTTCATCTCATTTGCAGCTTACAGGTTATCCCAGAAAAGGACCCAAACTTTTTTTTTTTTTTTTTGCATCTTGCATAATTTTAGCCATTTTCTTCCAGGTCTGACTCCCAGGCCCCCATTCATTAGATTTAAAAGAGAAGTAGGGCTCCCCCCTTCCTCCCCCTCCTTAATACTGGCCTAGGTGGATGCAGCATAGGTCCTAAACGGCTCTAAGTGTGGGAACTCGGCGATCACATGACCACTGAGTTCTCACACCCGCTCTGAGCAGAGAGCAGTGACTGTCGGTCACCACTGTCTGCTCTGCCCCTGGTAAAAGATGAAGAATGATGACCTAAGTGTAGAAATGGGAAATACTGAAGCAGGTTTCTGTTTTTTTTAGCTCCTCAGGGACCCACTATTACCGCAGAGATGGGATTTATACAATGAGGTGACAGTACATGTCTCTGTAATCACTTGTCAAATTACATCAATTATCTCTCAAGAATGAGTGTCTGTCTGTATGCATTCTTGTGCTTTTTTGAGTTCTTAAAGAAAAGGCTTTTTTTTTTTTTTTTTTTTAATACCCATATTTAGGATGTATCATGCTCCCAATTTAGTCTAATACAGGAAGGTAAAAAAAACCTGTGTAGCAATGCCGCCCCCCCCCCCCCCTCCCCAATCGCCTAAGCCCCCTCTCGATCCAGCTATGTGCACTGCAGTCTTGGCTATCCTGGGACTGCCCCCTTCTCACTGATTGAGACAGAAGAGAGCCATTGGCTCCCACTGCTGTCAATCACAGCCAGTGAGGAGAGGAGGCCAAGCCACAGCTGTGAATTGACACACTGAGCAGTGGGTGCCCCATAGCAAGCTGCTTGCTGTGGGGGCACCCAACAGGAGGGAGCAGCCAGGAGAGCCTGCTTGGGACCCGAGAAGAGGAGGATCCAGGCTGCTCTGTGCAAAACCACTGTGGTCCCCCCGCCCCCAAAAAAATAAGCCTTTAGAATCCCTTTAAATACTGCAGCACATGGCCATGTGATGGCAACCAGGGGCATCTGAAACTACACTACCACATAGCCATACAGAGGACCAGTATGGGCTGCCTTGTGGTCGTTCAACCAAAATCGGAAAACAAAGAGTAAAAAAAAAACCCACCATATTTGCAACAAGCATGTACCCGATCCAGCCAATAGGGTAACTTTTAGTGCCATTATCAGAAGGTTTGATAAGTATTTAATCTAATAGTATTGGTTTTGTGTTGGGATGCACCAATACTGGTATCTGTGCCAAAAATGAGTATTTTCATGAATATTCGCGTAAATACTACTGATACTTTGCGTTTTTTTTTTTTGTTTTTTTTGCATTAATGGACGCAAATTGCGCCGCAAAGATTGGCATGCAATTTTCACAGGAATGTGATTCCTGTCATTCTCATGCACTTTCCTCACTACTCCTGTGTGAACCCAGGCTTGTCATAGCCCGACTTACACAGGAGCAGTGCAGGAAACCTCCTTGCCGGCATCCCATGCTGAGTCTTGGGTAGAGGACTTTTTTGACTGGTCAGCAGCACCGTCACATGGATGGTGTTGACCAATCGGATGTCGCCTGGCCCGAACTGTCATTACTGCAAGGAGAGAAGAGAAAGCAGCGGGGATTTAAAATCCTCATCTCCTTGCAGGGATGAAAGTTCAGGCTAGACGGCATCTGATTTGGTCAGCACTGTCTGTGACAGTGCTACTGACCAATCAAAAGTCCTCTAGCCCAAACTGTCATTGCTGCAAGGAGAGGAAAAGCAGCGGGGGGCTAAAATCCCCAAATTTCTCACCACGGAGACTCAGCATGGGAAGTTTCCCGCACCGCTCCTGTGTGAACTCGGGCTATGACAAGCTTGGGTTCACACAGGAGCAGTGGGGAAACCACATGCAATTTGAACAGAAATTACATAGTGTTTTAAATCGCATGGTATTCTTTGTGGTGTAATTTGCATTCATTTCATGAATTCAAATTGTACTGCAAAGTTCGGTAATCTGTCTCGGCGAGTACTTGACTGAAAGCATCGGTACTTGCCGATTTTTATAAAAAAAAAAAAAAAATTAATGGTGCATCCCTAATGCCAGGTCAGATCATGAAATGCCCCAAATTTTCTTTGATAACCAAAGGAAGTCATACTGGAGTACTACAATGCACAATTGCATAATTAAAGCTCAAAGTTGGCTTTTTATTACTATAAATATATGTATAAGCTGAAATAACTTGTATCTCCATGCTTAAATGGTGAAAATAAAATGCTGTTTGAAGCAGTTTTAAATAATAAAAATATAAATAAGTTAGAATCGTTCTCATAAACAGCGCTCTTTTATTGGTTTAGGGTAAATTCAGTATAACTCCAAAAAAAAAATCCACCATCGTGATCCTGCAGTGATTAACACCCCATTAAATAAACACTCACCAGATGCTGGTGAGTAACCAGCAGTGGAAAAATCAATCTTTGATGAATGGTTGTAAAACCGACAATGGAATATTCAACCTCAGTAACAGAACAAGATCACCCTCCATCTAATGAATTAATGATCCCTCTCTTTCCGACCTCATCATTAAGATTTACTGTTAATTTTCCAACTCCACATGTGGGCAAAGTGAAAACAACCACATAACAGAATTACACTAACACATTTATTAACCAAAACCCCCCTTAAAATGGAACTCGCATTGAGTCAAAAGAAAGCACATTGTGTACATAACACTCCAAACGTACTGGCAGCCGCTTCAGCAGCTAGTGACAGTCTCACCCAGGGGCAGACTGACCATTTGGAAACTCGGGCACTGCCCGAGGGCTTGGGGTCAGTAGGGGGCCCCATGAGATGCCCCTGGTACTTTTTTTTTTTTTTTTTTTTGCGCGCCCGGGGGCCCCACAAGTTGTCAGTCCACCGCTGGTCTCACCACACACACTTTCTGACAGTCACGTGGTCCCGGCGTGCCCGCTGATGTCACAGATTGTTTCGCCATTCCGACTTCCTCTGAGGGTGTCTACTATGTGTGTACCCACATGGAATTTTCCTGTGTGAAGGACATCCAATGGAGAAGCAACAATTTATAACCAAATGAGGAAAGGTTGGAACTCTCCCATTGGGTGCAGACAGTAATACAAAATTTATTTTGTTTTAACAAAAGCTTCCACCCTTGAAGACCACTCTCTGCCTTCTTTGTTTTCAGGCTTGTCTAAAGAAGATGCGATGAGCGCCTATGTGTCTAAAGCCCATGAGCTGATAGAAAAATACGGCGTGTAACAAGGTCACATGATCTCCTATGGCCTCCACCCAGCAGTAACATAACTGTCAAGACAAATGGAAAGAAAGCAATAACAACACTATATACCAGTTCTTGGCTCACGTGATATTTCAGGTATAATTAACATAGGATTGTCCAGTCAGATAAAACTTCCTTTGGTCTGTACTTTCTGCATTGACTTATTAAAACTTTTACAGAACGACAGGTGTGTTGTGTTTTTAGAAGGATATGTGATACAGCTCTGCATATTGGCATATGTATTATTAAAGGAGAACTATAGGCAAAATCTTTATTCATCATAGAATAAGGGAGGATTTTAACCTGTTTGGTTTTTTTTTTTTTTTTTTTTTTTTTTTTTTTTTGCCTTCACTTCCTGTCCCATAGCCAAAACAGGAAAGCTGCAAATGAGGGGGCAGTCCCTTAAGGGTGGGGGGCAGGTAACTTGAGCTAGGGTCCCCAGAGGGGAAATCTTCTGGTATTACTTTTCTGGGGACAACCTAAAAATGTGGATGTTTTTTCAATGATAATGGTAAACGGGTGGATTAGTCACCCTCTGTTTGCCCTAACGGGGTTACATAGTGTTTGACTTTTTAGTTACACTTTAGGTGTGTGTGTGTTAAAACACATAGGTGTGAACCAGGCCTTAAAGTGTTACTAAACCCTAGACCCTGCATTCACTATATCTGGTCTCCCATAGTACACACAACATGGAAATGTATTTTAGTAAATAATAAACTGCTAATACCCTTTCTTATGATCAGTTAGGGCAGTCTTGTGACTTCTATCAGTGTCCAGCTAAGTATTGGTTAATCTTGTAGAAGGAGTTTTCATTCTGCTATGGCTGTCCTATGAGGCTGCATGATCCCTGACTCTGTCTGGACAGTGCCGATTGACTCTCTGCTGATCACATGTACCCTCCCAAAGAAAAAAAAAGCTCTAGCCATACACACTAAACTGAGCATGTGCAGAGTGACTCCTAGAGCTTTGTATGATCAGCAGATGGATTTGGGATAGTAAAAGGGAGGATCAAAGAAGTCAGGCTAAAACAGCCTTTTTACACTTAGGTTCCACAGTGAATATAACAAGCATGCTTTACTGCATATACAGACTGTTGTGGGGTTTAGTAACACTTCTAACAAATGTTAGATGTCACCCAAAATGCCTTCCACAGGGTTATCAAATTTCTTTGTGGTCCCGGAGTGATGAGTGTAATCCATCTATGTTCAGCAGGTGCTTTAAGAAGCAACTACTTATTTACACCCAACTGTTGGGGTTCATTTATAAAGGATTGGCTGTGGAATTTATTTATTTCAGGTACTTGTATAGCACCGTCAATTTACGCAGCGCTTTACATATATATTGTACATTCAAATCAGTCCCTAACCCTCAAGGGGTGTACAATCTAAGGTCCCTAACTCACATACACATACTAGGGACAATTTAGACAGGAGCCAATTCACCTACCAGCATGTCTTTGGAGTGTGGGAGGAAACCGGAGTACCCGGAGGAAACCCACGCAGGCACAGGGAGAACATGCAAACTCCAGGCAGGTGGTGCTGTGGTTGGGATTTGAACCAATGACCCTAGTACTGCCAGGCGGAAGTGCTGACCATTTAGCCACTGTGCTGCCCACATTCCAATGGTGAATGTTTGCTGGCTATTCGTTCATCTGTATTTAAGGACTCTCCTATCCTTTTCACCCATTACGTTCAAAGACCAATCATTCATTACTTTTGTGAACTGGTGGGTGAATCCCCTTTTTAAAGGAAAATTACAGTATGTCCCATCTTCAAAGAAAATTCAAACATTCTATTGAACAAGATTCAGCTTTCAGGAGTTACATGCAACACAATGGGGGAGATGCCAATAAACAAGATTTTGCCCATCATTTTCAAAGGGCATTTGTCTATGTGTAATATGGCGGCCAATAAGCCAGTCTTGTTTGAATCTCGCTATTTTGTTGAGTTTCTGATGGGTTAATCCTGTTAGGGTCATGTTCACACTACACACGCTCTATAAAGTAATCACAGTGGCTTTTTTTTTTTCCCAGTGGCGATCTTGAATGTAAGTAACATTCTGCAACCACCAGCCAAATGTGGCTTGCAGCTGCAGTGCTTAACATTCAAAATTGACTCTCAATTGCCGTGCAACCCTATTGACTTGAATAGGCAGGGTTTGCCCTCTCTGGCTATATATTATCTTTTAGGTGGGCAGCTGAACTGCGGCTCAACAACCTGTTTGCAACCCATGTTGGCCTAAATTTGATGGGTGAGGCCTTTTGGAAACACTTTGAAAATGATGAGCAAAGCCTTCATCCCAAAAGGGATAAACTGTAACAATTATGAAATATTAGCTGGAGTATGACTTCAATTTTGTTGTATTTAAATCTGCTAAAACATCTAACACTCCCCTCCCCACAGACTGACAATGCTGCTGCCCAAAGGTGTCTCCTGTGCTCCTTCAACCGGAGTGGGGGCGCTCTTAATACAGGAGGTGTTACTGATCAGATTACCAGAAAACTGGGGGCGGACCAAAGAAAACTGATGCAGCCTCCACATCTAATGATTGGCAAGCTGCAATATATTACATTTTTGGTTTTAATGCCACTTTAAAGTGAATCTGTTTTACTTGGATGATCAAAGCACTTGTTAACTTTATTATAGGTACTTATCTAGTGCCATCAAGTTATACAGCACTTTTTATATATACACATACCTTCACAGCAGTCCCTGCCCCCAAGAGGTTTACAATCTAAGGTCTCTAATTCACATACATACATACACATACTAGGGCCTATTTAGACAGGATCCAATTAACCTACCAGCATGTCTTTTGAGTGTGGGAGAAAAATTGAGTATCTGGAGAAAACCCACACAGGGAGAACATGCAAACTCCTGGCAGGTAGTGCTGTGGTTGGGATTCAAACTATGCTGCTAGGCAGAAGAGCTATCCACTTAGCTACTGTGCTGTCCATTTACTACTATTGTATTAAGGCCTATTGAAATGAATGGTCTGCAGTGTGCCCAGATGTGACGACCCCCCCCCCCCCTTTTTTTTGTTTTAATGTATTGCCATGTGTTGGCTTAGTGTATTGGGGTGCCATTTAAAATGAATGGCAGAGTAGTAGTAGTTATTGGTACTTGTATAGCGCTGTCAATTTATGTAGTGTTCTACATATATTGTAGATGTACATCAGTCCAAGCCCTCAAGAATCCTAAGATCCCTAACTCCCATTCATACATACACCTACTAGGGCCAATTTAATCATACAATTAACCTACCAGCATGTCTTTGGGAGGAAGTACTCGGAGGAAACCCACACAGGCAAAGGGAGAACATGCAGACGCAATGACCACAGGGTGTCGGTGTAAATGGGCCTGAAGGTCAAAAATTGCCGACTTTAAGTGCCTAGCAGGTTTGCTGGTCATCAATAAATTCAGGTGGGTCTGCGTCCTCTGGAATGACTGGTGTGGTCCTCTTACAGTAGAGCAAAATCTGAAAATGGTTATAAGCTTTTCTCCGAAATGGCATATCCAAATGTAGGCATGTAGATATTCTTTATTTATTGCTGAATTTTGGACTTTTTTTTTTTCTTTATTTCGCTGTGACGTTAGCAGTTTAAAATGAAATTCTGTTTTTCTGCTAGAGCAGTGCCATTAATTATCAGGCACAGGTCTGCCTTAGTAAAATGGCTGTTTCCTGGATACCTTGTTAGAAAGCATGTAAATCTAAGCCAGCATTCCCCTGTGAGCTGTCCTCTGGGGTGAAGAGCACTGTGTTTTTCCACTTGATTCCTTGTTAGCAGCCCTGGGTGCAGATGTAATCTACCGCAATAAGCTCCATCCTAAATGGGTATTTCACTTTGGGAACTAGCTTGGGGAATTTGTAAATATATTGATGGCTTATTTTACACTTTTGCTGCAGCAAAACTGTTGCATTTAGCTGCATGGATATAGAAGAATAGTGCAGCGCTAGATCATACGAAATAAAATTACCTAATACATGAAAAATCATCAATACATGATATATGTGCAAAGAAAACTGCTCCCAATTGCTGTAATCAATATCCAAATGAAATATCAATCCATATATCACATATGGACCGATACTACAAATAATAAACTGTGGTAACAAATAAAGTCCAATCAGTGAAGTGTATATCTAAATTCATATAGTATCCAAAACAGTGCAAAGAGAAAGAGAGGGCCAAAAATCTTCACTGTGTCACCAGCAGTGTGCACTCCTCCACCTATATGCACTCACCAGGGGGCTAGAGCAGCCTTTCTCAGCCAGGGTGCCTTGAGGTTTTTTCAGGGGTGCCTTGAGAAAATGTCTAAAAATTGCCCAAAACTTGTATACAAACAGTGGGTGGAACAAGCCTGCCTTTTAGTTACACAAAGCCACAGGTTTTCATTTTGCACCAAAACAACCTTCTAGCCACCGGCGTCCTGACAACCAATGACATCATCAGTTGATAAGGAGGATGTTGGTTGCCTGCACAGCATCCTAGTTTGACCCTCCCCTGCCCCTGTCCATCAGTGCTGGGGTCACATGAGCTCAGTGATGGAGAAAAACTGAGGGAGAAGAGAAACATTGGAATACTAGTCAGTACCAGCGTGCAAAAGAGTATTTGCTTTGGAAGAATAAATCACCTGTAATGTTGGGTGTCCTACATGTGTGGATGTTGCTGCGTTATATAAAACTATTAGAATAGTTTTTCACATTTTAGAAAGGGGTGCCCTTTTAAAATTATGGACAGTAGAGATGAGCGAATTATTCAAAAATTCGATTCGGCTGATTCGCCGAATTTGCAAGAGCGATTCGATGCGAATTTATTCGATGCGAATTTAACTTATTAAAAGGGTTTCTAGGCTTCAGAGAGCCTTTATATTAGTGCAGAACACTGTACCTTTAATTTAAATGCCCTTGGAGTCTGCTGGGGAAGAGAAATAATACTGTCAGTCAGTATGACATGCAGATGAGTGCCGTCGATCTTAGAATCACCGCACACTTCACTCATTTGGGCAGTCACGGGGCACGACGAAGAAGAAGAAGAATGAAAAGAAGAATGAAAAGAAAAAGAAGAAGAATGAAAAGAAGAATGAAAAGAAGAAGAAGAATGAAAAGAAAAAGAAGAAGAATGAAAAGAAGAATGAAAAGAAGAAGAAGAATGAAAAGAAGAATGAAAAGAAGAAGAATGAAAAGAAGAATGAAAAGAAGAAGAAGAATGAAAAGAAGAAGATGAAGAGAAGAAGAAGAATGAGAAGAAGAATGAAAAGAAGAAGAAGAATGAAAAGGAGAAGAATGAAAAGAAGAATGAAAAGAAGAATTCCAGTACAGCAAAAAGTGTATCTGCAGAGAGCTCCGCTATTTCTGACAGTTCTCTGACAGTTCCTTCACATTTACAGCGGTTGAAACATTGTATCTATTTATTTCCGAATAAAAACATCTGTATCCTAAATGGAAACAAATAGATACAATGTTTCAACCGCTGTAAATGAACTGTCAGAACTGTCAGAGAACTGTCAGAAATAGCGGAGCTCTCTGCAGTGACACTTTTTGCCGGCTGATCGGGGAAAATTCGATTCGTGCATCCGAAGTTTGCTAAAATTCGGATTCGGTGCGAATCGAATTTTTCCTAATATTCGAAACGAATTCCACTTTGCCAAGTTCGATTCGCTCATCTCTAATGGACAGTCTAGAAGCACCCCATTTTACAATGGGTTGCCTCAAGACTGTCCATAATTTTTAAGGATGCCTTGGGACTGTTCATAATTTCAAAGGGTGCCTTGACTGAAAAAAGGTTGAGAAACACTGGGCTAGAGTACAAATACATGTATCATAGCCAGCGTAGTAGTTCCAAGGTTCCAATCCCTGGCCACCTATTCAGAAGTCCTAAATGGAAAGCAGTTCACACCACAGAGACCAGGTAAAGGTATAGTATAGTATATTTTATTAAAATCTCTATTACATGAAGCTAAAAACAACCACGTGGATGCATCAAACAATGTCTGGACTTACAGAGACGGCCGCCGCTCCAAGTTCCGGCACTGGTGGCGTGACATCAGCACGTAAGGCCCCTCACAGGCTCATTCACACCATGGTGCAGAGACGTCAGTTTCCTGCACGTGTTCTGCAAGGGCCCAACAAAACCAATTGTTTTCTATGTGCCCTGTTCACACCACAACACCAGTATCGCATGCAGATTTTCCTGCACAGTGCTCTGCAACATGTTGAAAACTCATTGCAGCGTGCATGAAAACTGATGTAAACTAATGTCTCTGCAAGTGAAATCTATGCGGCAGTTTTCCTGCATGCATGGTGTGAACGAGGCCTAATTCTTAAATCTTCCTCCCCTCCTCCTACCTACCTATTCTGTATGGGAAATAAAAAACTGTATACTTGTCCCCCCCCCTTTTTTTTTTTTTTTATGGTCCGCTCCATCCGCTTTTTCCTGCAACTCTAGCTCCTCTACGTCAGTTAGCAGCTGCAGCAGGGGAGAAAGAAGTGTTGATGACGGCTGGGCCATGAAAGCCTTTGGGTGGTGGCAAATTTTTTTCCAATGCGAGAATGAGGTTAACAATCAGGGTGGCTGCAATGTTTCAAGTTCTAACAAACTGCTGGGTCTAGAGGTGAACTGTAACAAGCACCTGGAGAGATGCCAGTCAGCATAAAAATTAGAGGCTAAAGAGATGGCAGGGAGGCCACGGTCATTAGATTAGGAAGAAGACTTCAATTTAAGTGGAGGGTAAGGACTCCATTGGAGGGCCATTGATCAGCAATCTGATTTGGTACCACTGGGTATATTGGAGGCATTGGACTATACAGCAGATTGCTGAGTTTCAGCGGGCAAGGTTTGAACAAATGATTCCCAAACCTCGTAGAATTTTTGGACCCATGATCCTTATATAAGGAGGCCTCTACCCATTCCATGTGGAAAATAAAGGATCATTTGGCTATGCAGTTGAGGGTTCCAAGTAGATCAATTTATGAAGGATGGCTTTCCGCACTACGATGGGTAGTGTGTTGAAGTACACTGGCTATCACGCAGTGATTTTGAAGAGTGGGACCTGAAAGGTGGGAAAAACTCCACGTCCATTTGTTAGGGTCAGTTGTTGGAGAGATGTAGAAATGTATTTTCTACTTGAATTAGGATATCCTAAAAACATGTGAAATACATTTCCCCAGTCCCATTGATAGAATTTTTTTTAATGGTTGAGGCAATCTAGGATGGCACCTTTAGGAATAGGCTTGTTATTGGGGCGGACACAGAAGAGATGGAGGCCCTCAGAAGGGGAGGTTTGGGGCTGCTCTGTGCAATACCATTGCAGAGAGCAGGTAAATATAACAGGTTTTGTTATTTTATTTTAAAACAAAAAATGTCCTTTAGTAATGCTATAAGGCGTCTGTTGCTGTTGTAAGGTACATATGCCTATGGTTGTTCCTATGCGTTGCTGTTGTTCAGTCTATGGGTTGCTGCCAAAGGTGAAAATTTTGTAGGCATACTTAAGGTCAGAGCATTCAACCACTTCACACCTTTAGGATGTATCTGTATGTTCTCAGCTTGAAGTGGTTGTACAGGGATCATGACTGCAGCCAGATTCTGGTACCAAAATTTTCAGCTGGCATTGGGCTTTAATGTAGAAATGATCCAGGCAGCTTCAAATCCACAGATCACTTCTACAGGACATGGATGGGGACCTGCTGCTGTTATGTGGCCTGAAGAACACAGGGGAGAAAGGTACATTCATACTCTTCCCCCTCTGTGACATAAGAAGCCAGAAGATTTAATCACTTTCTGTTTTTTAAAATATACTACTGGTCTATAAAGATCTTCGTTTGATCAGATGGTTTTGAGGGCACATGAAAGATCTGTGGTCAGTAAAGAGTACCTGTCACTGACCATGCTATCACAAGGGATGTTGTTCATCCTTTGTGATTAGACATGTCCAATTCGTTTCGATATGAATTGAAATTGGGACAAAATTTTCATTATTTGGATGTATCCAACTTTCCAATTCACAATAGTAACTAATTTCAATGAATCCAAAACACGAATTTAAATTAAAAAATTAATTCAATTTGAAATGGAAACATATTGCAAGAAATACAGTAAGGTATAAAAGTGAAATAGGAAATATGATTCCTATTGCTTTATAGAATAGGACAGAAAAAAATAGAATACAAACAGACTAGAATAATACAGAATGTAACATAAAAGAATAGAATAGAAAATAAAATAATAGAATATAGCGGTCTTCCGAAATTCGAATTGATTCAATATTTTTTATCTAAATTAGAAATTAGGTCTTTAACCACCTTCCGTCTGGCTGTTGTATATAAACAGATGGATGGTGGCAGTGCAGGGTTGGGTGGCCATTTATAAACGGCCTCCCCGCACCCTGCTTATGCGCGCTTCCTGGGAGCGCGCAGCACTGCGATCCAGTGCCCGCTGTGTCCTTCAGACACAGTGGAACACTGATCGTCGGACGGGACCTCTGTGCAAGGTCCCTATCATGTGACCACTGATTGGCCAATCAGTGATCACATGTAGAGTAGTAAGCAAGATATCACTTGTGACATCATTGCTTACTACGTGTGAAATCTGTGAATGATCACAGAGGTCACATGGTACAAGGCTATTCACAACAGCCTTGTACCATGTGACAAGCTGTGACCAATCACAGCTCACTCAGTAGTTCTCAATGGCTGCAAGAATGCAGCTAGAGAGAAGGAGAAATGATTGCTTTTACAGCCTTTATGGGTGTAAATGCAATCAGTGTAAAAAAAAAATCTTCATCACCCCCCACAAGTAGTACAGTGTTGTACTGCCAGGGTGACAGTATGTAAAAAAAAAAAAAATCATAAATATAATAAAAAAAATATTTAAAAATTATAATTTTTGGTTATAAACTAATTTGGGTTATTTTTTTTTTTTTTACTAAAAAGATAACGGAATGAATTTTGGCTAAGATTTATGATGAAATACTATTTATTTGCAAAATTTAATAAGAAAAACACTTTTTTTCAAAATTTTTGGACTTTTCATTTACATAGCAAAAAAAATAAAACTCCCAGTGGTGAATAAATACTACCAAAATAAAGCTTTATCTGTCTCAAAAAGATGCTCAAAAAAATTCATATGGGTACAGTGTTGCATGACCGCGCAATTGTCATTCAAAGTGTGATAGCACTGAAAGCTGAAAATTGGCCTGGGCAGGAAGGGGGTAAAAGTGTCCGGACTTGAATTGGTTAACAAATTGATCTGAAACTACACACATTTTTTCGTTCTGCACATGTCTACTTCTAATAGCAATAAAGTTGATAAAAAATGTAAAAAAAATAAAATAAAAGCACCTCGCCCCCGTGCAAATACGCATGCATATGTAAACCGTGATCGCACCGCACATGAGGTATCACCATGAACATCAGAGTCAAGTGAAATAATTCTAGCACCAGACTTCCTCTTTAACTCTAAACTGGTGCCCCGTAAAAGTGTTTAGGCATCATAGTCTGTCACCATTCTACGGTACAACATCATCCATTATATTTTACCAAAAACTGAGTATTCTATTGTTTGTGTGCACTAAAATTCATTACAATGTATTTTTTTCCCTGAAAATTAGATTTAGCAAAATTGATACAATAACCAGAGATAAGACCAAATGATTTGGAAGAATACTTTTAATAGGTTATTGTTAGACTTGAATTTCACTTTTAACAAAAAGTCAAGTACTATACTTAAAATTCCTGTTATCTTGCTAGACATCCAGTGGGATTGGTTTAGTAGAAAGCAAACAGACTGGGCACTTTGCAAGTACAGCTGCACTTGTTTGCCCCAGAGCTTAGTAAATGTGGTAAATCCCTGCTGATTTCCATCATCCAATCGTGTGTGAGCAAAAAGGTTTTTTTTTTCTCTTTGAGCCTGACTGGGTATCCTTTACAAAGTGAAGATTCACCACGTTGACACTAAGAAAAAAGTGCAACTGCCCTTGGAAAGTACACAGAACACAGTAGATTGAATAAAGGCAGATAGACTAAGTACAATTAGATCCTGAACACAATGGTATGATACATCTCCAGGGGACAAGGACATTACTGTCACTTTTAAAAATGGCTTCACTCATGAGCTTTTAGAACTCAACAGAGGATTTCTATTTCAACTTTAGCAAATTGGAACATGGAGTCCACTAATTTTGCCTTTTTGATACGTGATCTATAAAGATAAAGCACATCGGGTTTAATTTATTAAAACTGGAGCCCTCAGACTCTGGTGCAGCTGTGCATGGTAGCCAATCAGTGTCTAAGTTCATCTTGTTCAATTAAAACTGCGTTCCACCCAAAAGGATATTACATATACAGTATTACAGGACCATGCAATGACCCTTCCGACAGTACAGAGACATATTACAGGACCATGCAATGACCCTTCCCACAGTACAGAGACATATTACAGGACCATGCAATGACCCTTCCCACAGTATAGAGACATATGACGGGACCATGCAATGACCCTTCCCACAGTATAGATACATATGACGGGACCATGCAATGACCCTTCCCACAGTACAGAGACATATTACAGGACCATGCAATGACCCTTCACACAGTATAGGGACATATGACGGGACCATGCAATGACCCTTCCCACAGTATAGGGACATATTACAGGACCATCCAATGACCCTTCCCACAGTATAGGGACATATTACAGGACCATGCATGATACACCATGGAATGTTGCCAGCACTGTTCCAGTTCCAAAAACAATGGTCTCTTTTACTGGATGCAGTTACCTCATTCCCAAAATTTGGGGCAGATAAACTGGTGGCGGGTTGTCATAAGCAGCATTGGTCTTATACTGTGTTGCTGTATCTTTAAATCATCTCTAGCCAAACTTTGTTTAAAGTTTGGATAGATTGGGGAAGGGTTAGACTTTTTGTTTTTTCAATGCCATCTGTGTTTGGGGCTGCTTGCCTGCATGGCTGTCAAATTGGGACCAGGAGCTCATTCAAAGATTACGAGTGTCAGCAGGGCCATGGATAAGGGGGTACCACCAGTCCTCCTGTACGGTGCCCAGGCCAGCAGGGGGGCCCAGGCAGTTGGGTGAATTGGATGTGGGCAGGGAGGGTGATCAGCACAGCGGTCGGGGCAATTATTGGAACTGATCCCGATATGCTCTTTCTGCCGCAGTTGAAAGCTGGTTTCTTCTCCTCCCCCTCCTGCTGGTTTTCAGCTGCTGCACAGAGGGATCGTTTCCAGTAATTTCCCCCCCCCCACCACACTTATCCCCCTCCCTGTGAACCTTACTTTTCTCCCTGTATGCCCCATCCTCGCAGCGCAACCGGCTTGCCTCCTCTCCTTCCCACCGGCAGCTGCAAGCACACAATAGGATCCTTCAGGATGGAGAGTGGGGGAAGGGTCCATAATATGTCACATTTGCCAGCCCCTTTCTTTCCTGAATGAACATAATGAGTGATTGGTAGCTGTGTTCATTCATTAATGAAGCATAGTAGACTGTGTTTTCTTTGGGGGCCCTGTCAGGTTGGCTGTATGGGGCCCTGTGGTTTCTAACAGCAGCCGTGAGTGTCAGCACCTGTCTGAGACCAGAGTAAAAAGACCTGTTAAAAATAGTCAATTTCAGAAGCTTCTATATATCTGGAAATGTATTGTACAAGGGAATTCTCATTTGTAGATTCCTTCAGGTAGAAATGCCCCCCGGGCAGCATGTGAATGTTGAAATCTCCACTTGTCAAATCTTTCCAAGCTGTGGAGGAAATGCAGTGAAAAAGGTAAGAAAGGTGCAAAATGCAATTAAAGAGAACTAGTCATGTTCTTACTAACCTGTAAAGTACACAACACATCAAGTACTGTGGATCTTCTTTATGGGGTGTATTTACTAAAGCTGGTTTCCTCAGAATCTCATGGACATGTGCATGGGAGCCAATCAGCTTCTAACCTCAGCTTGTTCAATAAAGCTTTAGCAATACAACCTGGAAGCTGATTGGTTTCTATGCAGAAGTGTACGAGATTCTGAGTGAACCAGCTTTACCCTAGGATCACACCTAAGCGTTTTCCGCAGCGGTTTACAGAAACACACTACAGTCCATCATTTCCTATGGGACAGGTTCACATCTCTGTGTTTTCACCTGATACATTTTTTGGAAAGAATCAGGGACTTTTTTAAACGCAAAAAGTTGCATTTTTGGTTCTATAGACTTCTATGGAAAGCATGTAGTGTGTTTTTGCTGTGTTTTGCGTTTTAAATCTGCCTAGCAACAAAAAAAAAACAGAAAACGCCTCAAAAACACAGCAAAAACGCAGGTCCAAAAATGCAAAACGCGATAAAGAAACTGGTCAAACGCAAACTGCATAGGTGTGAACCTAGCCTTAGTAAATAAACCCCTATGTCTCTCTCTGCCCCCATGGAGGGAGCTATAAATCCCTACCTATACACAAATCAGGCAAACATTCTGAGAGTCTACCTCTTTTGCTCCTGAATTATTGATGCCACTAAAGCAGGCATGTCCAAAGTCCGGCCCGCGGGCCATTTATGGCCCGGGGGTCGGTTTAATACGGCCCTCCAACAGCCCTCCCTGCTCTGTGTAATGTGGCCCTCCCACGGCCCTCCCTTCTACGGCAGACAGTCTTCTGCTTGAGAGCAGAGGGCAGTGCGCATGCCTGACTGCGGCGCGTTCTCCCTGGTCTGTGTAAATGCGGCTGTCGCACGGCCCTCCCTTCTGTGGCAGACAGTCTTCTGCTTGAGAGCAGTGTGCATGCGTGACTGCGCCGCGCTGGGAGCGACAGAGGGCGGTGACGTCAGGGCCGGGCTTCCAGCGTGAAGTGTGTTTCTCTTCCCCTCCCGGCTGCCGAGCAGAGACTTCAGCTCCAGCTACCTTTTTCACCCTTCACATTAGTGCAGGTAAGTTTTTTCAAATTTATTTTCAATACATTGTGAAAACTCAGCTGTCAGTTGATCTTAATGTTATGAAATGAAAAGTATGTCGTTTGCAATTAACTTGGCATAAAATAATTTATTTGCATTTAATTGTAATGGTTCAAAGAATGTTCGGAAAAATGTTCGGCCCTCCACCATGTTCACTTCATTCAATCTGGCCCTCTTTGAAAAAAGTTTGGACACCCCTGCACTAAAGGATAAATTCACCTTTATGAACATTTAACGTAATGGAAAAAAAAAATAATAGTAATAAATGCACATTTTTTTTATCTGCAAAAATGCACCTCTGTTTTTTTTCTTTTTCAAAGGTGAAGTTATCCTTTAATGCATTCATCACCAAGAGCAGCAATAAACTCTCCCAACATCAGCCTCACTTGCATAGATGTGATTGGAGGTTTATTATTATTAATATTACAGGTACTCATACAGCGCTGCCGATTTACACAGCCAGGAATGACAGCTGTTGGAACAGTAATGCAGTAAATCACTCTGGCAGCTCTCTGTTCCTATGTGAATTCAGGCTGGATATGTTCAACATGTTTACAGCTGAACTCCGGGCAATTTGTTTTCCCAATGCAGTGGGGGTGTGCCTGCACTGCACATGTTGTATACTAGGGAAGAGGACAGCAGAGATATACTTACCTGATCCTCCGATCCTCTCTGTACAAGACCGGTCCACCATCCACACGCTCCAGCGGTCTTGAAAATGGACTGTTTCTGAAGTCATCACGCACAGTGCAGACTCCATAGACAGGAACAGTCCACCACTGGACTGTAGGCAGGGGTGTATTTACAACAAGGCAAACAAGGCATTTGCCTAGGGCGACATTTTTCAGTGGGGTCAGCACTACCCCTTGGAAGAAAGAACAGAAGAAGACACACACACACAGCATGGGGACCTGTTGGGTTCTGAGAGATTCTGTGGGTTTCAGGAGAGCCTGACTCTCGTTCCCGGGGATGTCCGGAACTGTGAAGGTGAGTGTCTTTCTCTCTCTCGCCATGGGGGATGGTGGCTGGCGTATGGGGAGCAATGGTAGTGGAAGGCTCGGGCGGAGGGCAGGGGTGCTCTTGGTCAATTTCCCTCCCCCTTACTGCAGGGGGAGGGGGCGCCAATTTTTGTGTTGCCTAGAGCAGCACAAAACCTAAATACACCACTGACTGTAAGGGGGGCATTTTCCCAGAGGATGGAATGATTAGGTCAGTATAAACTTTGTGCTCACCCCTCGAAGAAATAATCAGCTACCCATGCGGTGCAGGCACAGCTCCACTGTGTGGGTAAAAAAATTTTGACCAGAGTTGGGCTTTAAAGAAGAGGTTTAGTCTACTGGAAAAAATTAATGTTTGAAACGAAGAACTGCTTTCCAGATCAGAATTTCACTTTCTCAACAACAGGATTATTGTTCTTTTTAGAAGAAGGTTTATACTATATATTTCCAGTCCATGTTGTGTATTTCGATCTTTGCTGTCTTGCAAAGCTGTCCAATGTATGTTCAGCTTCTGACACGTTCGGGGATTTTGGATGCCTTCCCTTTTCATCCCTGTGCGTTTTAGGTGCGGTGCATTAACACCAAAATCCTGCTTGCTGGATCTTTGATGCACTTTTCCTGTAAAAGTACGTTATATAAAGTTCAAAGGTAACGCGCCTGAAACTCAATGCTCCTAAAATGCACTACAAAGATGTGAACCAGCCCCAAAGGGCACAGTAATGATGTAGCAGTTGGTGGGTGGAGCCACAGAGAGCAGCAAGTGATGCGATATTCTGACACTGCTGACTATTCCTTTTGAAAATGCTAGTTGCCTGCCTGTCACTCTGATGCATTCCCTTGCATGCTTTGAGTCAATGACCTGGAACAAGAATAGAGATCAAGAATTCTGACTCTTTTTTCACTCTGCAGATATCTGTATGACTTGCGAGCCAATTTATATCCACCCAATATTAACCTCCCAAAATCATCAAAAAAAATGGACACACACTGTCCCAAATGTTAATAGGATCGCAAACACTCAACACACTACTACCTCTGTGTCCATAAAGTTAATAATTCATATTGTGTTGCGCTCCCAGTGAGAAGATCTGTGATATTAATAACTCTATTTACCCTTAGTAAACAAATATATAATCAGGGGATTTTACAAAAAATATATACAGAATAAAATTTTTTTATATATTATTAAAAAATTTATATATATTATCCACTGATGAAAATATAAATGTGGAAATAATATCCCCAGAAACAATAAGTGATAAAATAATGTGTACTAAAACATAAATATAAATAAATCAATATGCATCATGATTGGTGAATAATCAAAAAATACAAATAACTTGAAATATATATATATGTACTGCAAATTAATTTGTGATATTAATGTCCTTTAAATACAGTGACTTTGTGCTTGATTAAATCTTGATTTGGTGACTTATTGTGAATCCGTGACTCTCTTTGAATCCTTAATTAGTGAAGATGTATGCTCACCTCCTTATTAGCCTGCAATTAGGCTATACACACTTGTGGTTCACCTCCTATGGAACCTGCTTAGATGGAATTCCTCCTTTACAGATTGTAAAAACGTGGATATCCGTTATCCTCAATTAGCCCATATGCGTTTTTCCATATGTGGGGACAAATTGCCAAACATAGTGTTTTATCCTTATAAAAAGGTTTCTGCTTTATTGCTCTCCAACAGGTACACTCACATAAATAGTATGCGGTATAGGATGAATTGCTCAGCTCAAGTAATCCGCCAGCCGTCTAGCCATGCACTCGCCGTCTGTCAAACACTCCGGCTCTCTCCGAGTGACACCGCAGCCCCACCCCTACGCGTTACGCCACTGGTCACGTGGCTTCATCAGGGGGTTGTGATAGCTATCACAACCCACTGATGAAGCCACGTGACCAGTGGCGTAACGCGTAGGGGTGGGGCTGCGGTGTCACTCGGAGAGAGCCGGAGTGTTTGACAGACGGCGAGTGCATGGCTAGACGGCTGGCGGATTACTTGAGCTGAGCAATTCATCCTATACCGCATACTATTTATGTGAGTGTACCTGTTGGAGAGCAATAAAGCAGAAACCTTTTTATAAGGATAAAACACTATGTTTGGCAATTTGTCCCCACATATGGAAAAACGCATATGGGCTAATTGAGGATAACGGATATCCACGTTTTTACAATCTGTAAAGGAGGAATTCCATCTAAGCAGGTTCCATAGGAGGTGAACCACAAGTGTGTATAGCCTAATTGCAGGCTAATAAGGAGGTGAGCATACATCTTCACTAATTAAGGATTCAAAGAGAGTCACGGATTCACAATAAGTCACCAAATCAAGATTTAATCAAGCACAAAGTCACTGTATTTAAAGGACATTAATATCACAAATTAATTTGCAGTACATATATATATATTTCAAGTTATTTGTATTTTTTGATTATTCACCAATCATGATGCATATTGATTTATTTATATTTATGTTTTAGTACACATTATTTTATCACTTATTGTTTCTGGGGATATTATTTCCACATTTATATTTTCATCAGTGGATAATATATATAAATTTTTTAATAATATATAAAAAAATTTTATTCTGTATATATTTTTTGTAAAATCCTCTTTTTTCACTCTCATTTATGTGATCATTTCAGCTTTAATTTGGTGACTCAAAAATATTTGTGCCAGACACAACCAGACAACAGACATTTTTTAAAGGAGCCCAGAAATGGCAGTTCTTGTACCTCTATCATGACCAGGTCACTCCAACATTTTAAATTGTGTTCAGTTAGAGGGGATGAGCACAAATATAAATTTGTAGTGTTATAAGGTCTCCGATTATGATAGTTTACCAAAAATAGACCAAAGCTTACCAGTTAGATCATGAGGGACATCTTCAGTTCCATCAAAACACGTAAGGCCACAGGACAGGACAGGAGTAGGTGGCTTTTCATAGCTAAGGAGGATAAAATACTTATTATAACTGGGTTATATACAAAACAATAGAGTGCTTTTACAATGACAGTTAGGGAGTAATTTACTAAAATTGGTACACACAGAATCTAGTGCAGATGTGTATAGTGACCAATCAGCTTCCAGGTTTTATTATCAAAGCTTTATTGAACAAGCTGAAGTTGGAAACCAATTGGTTACTATGCACAGCTGCACCAGATTCCGTGTGCACCAGTTTTCATAAATCTCCCCTTACCCTAGGCTCACTCCTAAGTGTTTTCCGCAGCGTTTTGCAGAAACGCACTACAATCCATTTAACATGATTTCCTATGGGACACGTTCACATCTCCGCGTTTTCACCCGGTGCGTTTTTTGGAAAGGGTCAGGGACTTTTTTAAACAGAAAAAGTAGCGTTTTTGGCTCTATAGACTTCAATGTAAATTCTGCAGAAAAGCATGTAGTGTGTTTTTGCTGTGTTTTTGATGCATTTTGTGTTTTAATCTACGTAGCAACAAGAAAAAAACAAACAAATGCAAAAATTCATCAAAAATGTGGCAAAAACGCAAAAAGCACTGCAGAAATGGATCAATCGCAAGCTGTATAGGTGTGACCCTAGCCGAAGGCCTTGTTCACACCAAATGTGCCGAAAAGCTGATGGAAACTGACAAGCAGATTTCACTTGCAGAGACATCAGTTTACATTAGTTTTCATGCACGCTCCAATGTGTTTTATACACATTGCAGATTCCTGCGCAGAAAAAACTCTGCACGTGATACTAGTGTTGTGGTGTGAACAGGGCACATAGAGAGCAATTGATTTAATTGTGCCCTTTCAGGGTGCATGAAGAAAAGCAAATATCTCTGCTGTGAACAAGCCCCAAGTGTCTTTTTTTTCTAAGTTTCTGTTGCAAAAGATCTTATTATGGACGTTACACAGTATTAACCAGAACAGAAAATCCTTCCTCAATAAAAGCACCCCTGGAGTTTGGAATGCCCAAGTGCTCCAAAGTATATAGAGTTCCTAGGCCAGTGATGGCGAACCTTTTTGAGCCCGAGTGCCCAAACTGCAACCCAAAACCAACTTATTTCTTTCAAAGTGCCAACACTGCAATGAAACCTGAATATCGAGCTTTTGGTTTAGAAAAAACAACTCGTACAGTAGTGCAAACTAATTAACAGTACAGGGATGACTAGAGACTGCGGACAGTACAGGGATGACCAGAGACTGCGGACAGTACAGGAGATGACCAGAGACTGCGAACACAGTACAGGGATGACCAGAGACTGCGGACACAGTACAGGAGATGACCAGAGACTGCGGACACAGTACAGGGATGACCAGAGACTGCGGACACAGTACAGGGATGACCAGAGACTGCGGACAGTACAGGGATGACCAGAGACTGCGGACAGTACAGGGATGACCAGAGACTGCGGACAGTACAGGAGATGACCAGAGACTGCGGACACAGTACAGGAGATGACCAGAGACTGCGGACACAGTACAGGAGATGACCAGAGACTGCGGACAGTACAGGAGATGACCAGAGACTGCGGACAGTACAGGGATGACCAGAGACTGCGGACACAGTACAGGGATGACCAGAGACTGCGGACACAGTACAGGGATGACCAGAGACTGCAGACACAGTACAGGGATGACCAGAGACTGCGGACAGTACAGGGATGACCAGAGACTGCGGACACAGTACAGGGATGACCAGAGACTGCGGACACAGTACAGGAGATGACCAGAGACTGCGGACAGTACAGGGATGACCAGAGACTGCGGACACAGTACAGGAGATGACCAGAGACTGCGGACACAGTACAGGAGATGACCAGAGACTGCGGACACAGTACAGGGATGACCAGAGACTGCGGACAGTACAGGGATGACCAGAGACTGCGGACAGTACAGGAGATGACCAGAGACTGCGGACACAGTACAGGAGATGACCAGAGACTGCGGACACAGTACAGGGATGACCAGAGACTGCGGACACAGTACAGGAGATGACCAGAGACTGCGAACAGTACAGGAGATGACCAGAGACTGCGGACAGCACAGGAGATGACCAGAGACTGCGGACAGTACAGGGATGACCAGAGACTGCGGACACAGTACAGGGATGACCAGAGACTGCGGACAGTACAGGGATGACCAGAGACTGCGGACACAGTACAGGAGATGACCAGAGACTGCGGACACAGTACAGAGATGACCAGTGACTGCGGACAGTACAGGGATGACCAGAGACTGCGGAAAGTACAGGAGATGACCAGAGACTGCGGACAGTACAGGGATGACCAGAGACTGCGGACACAGTACAGGGATGACCAGTGACTGCGGACAGTACAGGGATGACCAGAGACTGCGGACAGTACAGGGATGACCAGAGACTGCGGACACAGTACAGGGATGACCAGAGACTGCGGACACAGTACAGGGATGACCAGAGACTGCGGACAGTACAGGGATGACCAGAGACTGCGGACACAGTACAGGGATGACCAGAGACTGCAGACATAGTACAGGAGATGACCAGAGACTGCGGACATAGTACAGGAGATGACCAGAGACTGCGGACACAGTACAGGGATGACCAGAGACTGCGGACACAGTACAGGAGATGACCAGAGACTGCGGACACAGTACAGGAGATGACCAGAGACTGCGGACACAGTACAGGGATGACCAGAGACTGCGGACACAGTACAGGGATGACCAGAGACTGCGGACAGCACAGGGATGACCAGAGACTGCGGACAGCACAGGGATGACCAGAGACTGCGGACAGTACAGAGATGACTGCTGACCTTTGGGGAGGGAGGGGGAGCGGGTACCTGAATTTGACAGGTACCCGCTCTTACTTCCGCAGAGTTTTTTTTTTATCTTACCTGTTCCTTTATCCAGCCGCGCGTGGTCTTCCCGGCTTCTGTAGTGTGGGCGCTCGTCGGACAGCCGGATGCCCAGTGCGCATGCGCGAGAAGCGCTGCGCTTTGTGATTGGTCCGGCGGCTTCTGGGATCTGTCATGTGTCCCAGGTACCGCCTTACCATTCACAAAGAGCACTGCTTCTTGTGCATGCGCACTTGGGACCCGGCTGTCACGCACACTACAGCCGGGAAGACAGCGCGCCGCTGGATTCTCCTGGCGTGCCCACAGATAAGGATCGGCGTGCCGGCTGTGGCACGCGTGCCACGGGTTCGCCATCACTGTCCTAGGCTGATGGCTCAGAAGCACGGCCCACATGCCTGGCCTCATGACTAGTCCAATACTATGACAGGCAGCCTAGCTGGCCAGTAGAAATTGTTAGGAGATGGAAAGGAGCAGGGACAGGTTCCCAACCTATTAAGGCTCCATGTACACGGGGCGTTTTAATAACGCTGGTAACGTTAGCTGTGTAAAGTCCATTAAAAATTTTAGTTTTTCAGTGTTTTTTCCACATTTTTTGCATTTGCATTTTTTTACCAAAACAAAAAACCCCCAAAAAACGCTGGTTTGCTGCGATTTACCGTGTTTTTCAGCTTTAGAATGGATTTCCAGCTAAAAAACGCCTCTAGAAACCCACTTTTTTTTTTTCCAGCCAAAAAACGCTGATTACAGTCTATGTGTGTATGGACACATAGGATAACATGCTGCGGAGTTTACTGGCTGTAGAAAAAAACCCGTCAAAAGCCAAAAACAGCTGCTGTGAAAACGTCCCGTGTCCATGAGGACTTAGGCTAGGTTCACATCTGTGCGGGTGGTGCCGCTACGGATCCGCACAAAAATCCGTGCAGCCGCATCACCCACACTGAAGAATGCCGATCCGCGGGTGGGTTCCATTAATTCTAATGACATGCCGCCCGCACTGGAAATCGCAACCGTACTGGAAACCAAGGTTCCCATGTGGGCTGTGGTTTCCAAAGAAGTTCAGGGACCTCTTCCCTGCGTGTCCCGGGGCACGGGAGTCCATTCAAATGAATGGGCTCTCGTGCCTGCGCAAAACGTGGCCCGCAGGAACGCACATATGTGAACCAGGGCTCAATGTATTTCAAAGCATTTGCGGATTCCAGAAAGCACAGCGCTTACATTGGGGAACAATCTGTTGCACCTAGAGGTGCCCTCTGTGACAGCATTGGTTTAGATAAGTATGCCCCCCTTCAGGTTTATTGTAACCTTTGATGAAATGTTCATGATATCCCACTCTGATCATGAACATTTTGTAAGAACTTCTATTCCACTACCCTGCGGGTGCCCTGTTTGTGCGGGGCCATAGAAACTTACACAAAGTTCTCCACCAGTTTCAGATCTGCTTTCAGCGGTGGTAAGAAGAGCTGCATGGCCTCCTTGTTCTGCAGAAGCTCGGATGGCGTTCCCTGCGTTGAAGCCATCCATTTCAAGAACTCCTCATCACTCAGCTCTGATCTCTTCTGAGAAGAGTAACGAAGAGGCGACTACAATGAAGTGAGAAAAAAAAAAGACTGTAATAACATTTAACTCCAGCACATTAAAAAAAAATCAGATCAGTTATGCAAGTATGTGTTTCAGAAAAATATCATTAAAGTGGAACTTCACTCTCTCAATTGACGTGGACTATTTGTAATTTCTATATATCATATCTACTTGTTTTAAACTTTTTCTTTTTACATTTCTTCAGTTACTTCCTGGTTTCCATGCCTAGGCAAATTATGCCATTTATCCCCGGAGTCTTCAGGAAGGGAGGGTTCTCAGCTCAGCCTATGCCTGAGCAAAGGGCAGATGGATTCCAGGAAGTAAATGCTACATGAATCGACTGCCCTCACTCAAAATGGCCCCTGCCAGACATGCCAGGGGGTGCTTTTCAAAATGATTTCTCAGTAAAACAAGGCATGGAGACATGGATGGATGGGGGAGTTTGCTTTGAATATTAAAAATGAATTAAATAGCATTTTTGGTTTGTGGTGCTTAGTTCCGCTTTAAGGTGTCCGTTTATGAAACAGAGAATAGCTGCGATTCAACAGATCTCAGCTATTCTCTGGTCATTCACAGTTTATGACACTCAGGAGATCATGTCAGCCCCTCACTGGAGATCTGTGTTCTCCCTCCAGATTCTCCAGCCCAGAGCTGGAGAATCAGAGGGACCGCAAACTAAGCAGCGATAATTTACCTCTGCTTAGTAAACTGATCTTTTACTGTAATCTCGCGAGATTATAGTAAAATGAGCCATTTTCCAGAGTTTGTAGACCGTTCTCCAGCGTTTGGAAATCGTTCTCCCTTCGTTCGGAGAACTGCTTCATAAACTGCATTCACAGAAGAACTGTGTTCTCCGAGAATGCCGGAGAACTGAGCAGAGATCTATTACCGCTGGTTCATAAACGGACACCTAAGTGTATATCATCATTTTGTTGAGTAGGGAGCCATCTATTGGGTTTTCACTACAACTGCACCTGTTTTTATCATTCCCTTCAACAACAACAAGAAGTGTTTCATGTTTGTTAAAAATAAATAATTCCCATAAACCACTGCAACCTTTTTAGCTTCTAGAGCAGTGGTCTCCAAACTGCGGCCCAGGAGCCAAATGCGGCCCTTTGCTTTCTTTTATCTGGCCCTTGGAGCACTACTTATTTCACTGACACCAACGAAGGGGCACAATTCCTCCCAATGACACCAATGATGGGACACAATTCTTCCGATTGACACCAATGATGGGGCACAGTTCCTCCCAATGACACAAACAATGGGGCCCAATAACATCAGAGACGGGGCACATTCTTTCCAATGACACCAGTGATGGGGAACAATTCCTCACATTGACACCAGTGATAGGGCACAATTCCTCCCACTGAGAACAATGGTGCCCAATGACATCAATGTTGGGGCACAATTCCTGACAATGTTGGGGCACAATTCTGAACAATAATGGAGAACAACTCCTACCAATGACACCAATGATGGGGCATTGTTTACTCCAACTGATGCCGGGACATTTTCTACTACCAATGGCCACAGTCTGGCCCCCCTACAGTCTGAAGGACAGCAAACTGGCCCTTTGTTTATTATGTGCATTTGTGAGAGACATGTATGAAAAAATATTGTAACTTCAGTTTATGTGATTGCATTGCAGTTTTACAGAACTATTCACAGAAGTAAATTTGATTTTGGAATGAAACACAATGCAGCTTCAGTCAGTTACGTTAGCTAGCTGTTGGCTAACCGTTAGTAGGACAGCATAGATGTATTTTTAAAAGCAAGCAAGTCAGGTGAAATTGACTTGGAATCAACCTCTTCCGATCTCCTATACAACAGACTCAGACTGGGAGACAAAGCACAAGCAGCCAATCAGGTGTGCTATATAGAAAGAATCAGATTGGGAGAAGCAGCACCAGAAGCCAATTGGGTGTGCTTTACACCAGGACTCAGCCTGCAAGAGGAAACACAAGCAGCCAATCGGGTGTGCTGCAGTGTTCATGTGTTAAATTAGTTGTAAACCTCAGACATGAAATATGAACAAAGCTTATCCCTCAATAGAGTGTGCTTGTCTCAATACAGAGCACTAAGTGTAATTTCTATCTGCTGCCTCTTAACTCTGCTATAAGCATGAGTGACTTCTGACAAGTTTTCCTGACACCAAGAGAAAAATGGTGACAGGGGAGGGACCTCCAGCAGACTGACAGCCTCATCTCTGTTCCTGTGAG
Organism: Staurois parvus; assembly: GCF_062004578.1. Classification (NCBI taxonomy): domain Eukaryota; kingdom Metazoa; phylum Chordata; class Amphibia; order Anura; family Ranidae; genus Staurois; species Staurois parvus. The sequence continues at coordinate 1,634,276 of NW_028317847.1, forward strand.
CTGTGTGGAGGGGGTGTGTCTCTTCCCTCCAATCAGCTCTCAGAGCTCTCCTCACTGATGTAACTTCAGCTCTCTCTGCCCATTCTTCAGAGCAGAGAGATCCTGTGTAAATTCTACCCTTTGAACTGTCCAATCACAGGCAAACAAGTAAATCTAGTCATATTTGCCCTACTGGAATCACTGCCGTTTGTCTTTATTTTTCTATTTCTTTATTTCAGGTACTTGTATAACGCAGTCAATTTAGACAGCGCTTTACATATATATTGCACATTCACATTAGTCCCTAATCCTCAAGGGGTGTATAATCTATGGAAATGATCATTCTAAGACTTTCATCTGTAGGGTGGTGAATGTGCAGCAAATATGTGCTGTGATCCTGGATCAGGATCTTCTGGGATCCCCCTAAAGTAGCCACGTGTCCCTGTGATGAAACGCGTTGGGAGGAGCTTTGGATGACATCATCGTACAGTATACTGATCCACAGAGACTGTGTTGTATCTGAACAATTTTATTTGGTGTTGGTTGATATATGGAAAGATTTTAAATAGCGCTACACAGTTTTTTTTATCTACCTTATTTTGGCACATTGCATATCAAATAAAGTATTATATTGTAACACTTAATAGAACGTGTAACTGTCTTGTTTCCTTGTCTATTGACATGTATCTACACACTTCTGCTGTGCAAAAAGATGACAAAATTATTTTTTGTACTATTATTTATTTGGTGCCAATTGTGAGATATTTTATGGTGAAAAGTTACACTTTGGATTTTTCTGTTTTTTTGTACAGTTACCACACTAGTTGCATCTTTCATTCCAAACCCTATATTAAAAAATCTTCCTTAAAGTGGTTGTAAGCCCTTACATATACCCAGTGAAGTGACTAGCCTCAAGTGATACACAGAGTTTAAACAAATCTTCCCACAGAGGTTGTACCTGTTTATCAGCAGTATTCTCTTCTCTACATCCATTCAAAGTGCTGAATTTCTACAGCTTGTCTGAGCTTTTAGAAAACACAGGGGGAGAGCAGAAATTATACACTGCAGAGCTCAGTGAGGAGAGCTCTGAGAGTTGATTTGGAGGGGAGGGACATCCCCCTCTTTCTCTTGGTGTCAGGAAAACTTTTTGGAAGTGATTCATGCTGATAGCAGAGGAAGGAAGCAGCTGACAGGAATGACACTATAGAGGGATATGCTTTGTTCATATTTCATGTCTTGGTTTAAAACCACTTTAAAACTACAAAACCTAAATGTTCAATTGAAAATTTACAAAATTAATCACCGTCCTCGGGACCCTTTTGAGCTGATTATAATACAAACAATTTGGAAGCAGACCATGAAAATACACGGGCTCTGCAGTTAGATATCTGCCTTTATTTTCTAAGCTGCATCAGACAAATAATAACTGTGATCTGGCTGGTTGTGATGGGCACCTCTATATTTTTCCATAGAAAGCCTCCAGGATATCATATAGCTGACTCACGTGAGGGGCAGTGGCTCCGGACACAAAGAGATGTATGGGCTCCAGTCCGTGCTTCTCCTTCAGTCTCACCGCTGTGGCAAAACTGCTGAATGACCCAAAACTGAGGATAAAAGAATGAATTTTACTGGAACATAAAGTACTTTACCAAGTTAGGTTAAAAGAGAAGTATGGGAATTAAAAAAAACAAACAAATATACATTCTCACCTAGGTGGATACAGTATCAGTCCAATGCTGCATTTGTCTCCCACCACGTCTAAGACTGAGAAATGAGCAATCACATGACCGCTGATTGGTTTTCGGTTTTCAGTGAGCAGAGAGCGGTGGCTGTCAGTCGCCAGCTCTCTGCTCTGCCCCTCCAGCTCTCATTGGAGCTGCAGACTGTGGAAGGCTTGTGCAGCTTGTGAAGGCTCGCAGCGGCGCGCTGAGAGGCTGAGCCAGCGGTCCCTCAGGCATATGGGTGTATGATGACATTAAAAATTGGGATCCCTCCAGAGTATGGACCAGCTGAGAGACATCAGCTGTCAGCGTCTTTTAACCCGCTGTCAGATAAACACAAGTCACAGGAATGCAGAACTATGTGCACTCCTGTAACCCACAGGAGAAGTAGGGCCAAAAAAGCTCTGGCCCTACTTTTCCTTTAAAGTGACTCATGGCATTCCTCTTGCTTCTCAGTCTAATGGCCTGTGTTTTTTTTTATTTATTTATTACAGGTACCTATTATAGTGCCAGCAGTTTACAGAGAGCTTTACAGGTGTGTATATATATACATATATATTGCACATTCACATCAGTCCCTAACCCTCAAGGAGTGTCGAATCTAAGGTCCCTAACTCACATTCATACATACACATACTAGGGCCAAATTGGACAGGAACCAATTAACCTACCAGCATGTCTTTGGAGTGTGGGAGGAAACCAGAGTACCCAGAGAAAGCCACGCAGGCACAGGGAGAACATGCAAACTCCAGGTATAAGGTGCCGTGGTTGGGATTTGAACTAACAACACTACTACTGACAGGCGGAAGTGCTAACCATTTAGACACTATGCTGTTGATGGGCTTTTGTTTGCATCAATCAGATTACATGGGTGCAGGAAGTAGCTTGGTGAGTATCTCCAACAGAAAGTCAAACTTTATAGGGAATATAAATGATTAGAAGGCATACTGAGTCCTCCGCAGGAGAAGAGCCCAGGGAGCTAGACCCGAGAGACAGTGAGGAGTCAGTGGAGGACAAGTAATGGGAAATAACAGCGGCTATCAATCTAGCTTGTCAATGGAAACAACTGATTTAAGTCAAGGTAAACAAATCCTATACATGGACTCTGAGGTGGATATAAGGAGCACGGGAGAACAAGGTGCAGATACCAACAAAAATGGAAATGGCAGATATGTTTGGCAATAATATATCAAGACCTGGGACAGGACCTGTTTCGAGTTGAAGAAATGGAAGGAAAATTGGACAAGCATACTCAGATAATAACAGAGCTGAAGAGCCAATTGGAGGAAATGCGACTTGAACAAAGATAGAAGATCAGGAGAATAGAAATAGAAGGAACAATCTGAGGATTCGGACATTACCCGAAGGGCCTCAAGGAGAAGGCTTGAGAGATGTAATGAACAAAGTGCTAAATCCACTAATAGACAGACCTACAACAGATCAACTGAAAATCGATAGAGTTCATAGGATAAAGAGACCACAAGGAGTGACAACGGGAACCCCAAGGGATGTGCGTTTCCATCATTTTGAGGATTCAGCAAGAATATGGGAGATGAGAGGGATACCATCAATAGCATACAGAGGGACGAATTTACAAATTTATGCAGATATAACACCTGAAACACTAGCAAGAAGAAGATCCCTGAGACCATTGCTGGAGTAAATGTGTACAAATAACATTTGATATAACTGGGGATTCCCAGCGTGCCTGGTTGGATGCAAAGAAGGACGCTCGGGTAGACTTGAGATTTCCAGAAGATCTTCAGGATTTTTGTGAGAGATTAGGATTACAAATACCTGATATCCCAAATTGGACAGAAGGGAAGGAGTAGGAAATGGGACTGGAAAAAGAGAGGTGGCAACTAACCCCAAGAAAAAGACTGCAACAGAAATAAGATTATGTGGGAAGGAGAAAGGAGAAAACAAGAAGAGGAAAAAAGAAAAGAAGAAAATAGTTCCTTAGAGACTATATAAATACGCCGGCCTCATGCAAATGTGCGGCCTCCCGGCGTCTGGGCCTAGACACCGAGCGGCCGCACATTTGTGTGCAATTAAGAAAAACATAAGTGCTGAGAGCGTGCGCCCTGCGCGCTCCCAGCTCACATGTCCGGTACTCACGGAAAGGTCCCGATCTCCTCTTTCGATCGGGACCTTTCCTGATCAAGTGACCGCCGTGACGGCGAATCACAGCGGTCACATGATCCGCCTCCCATCTTCTGAAACCCTTAAAGGGCCGGGAGGCACCGGCGCCAAGGGGTTAACAGATGGGGCAGAATAGGAAGTTATTTTTGAGCAGATATGGTGCTCCTCTCCCCCTCTTTTCCCTCCACATTTTTCTCTTTTCTCCCCCCCCCCCCCCCACCTCCTTTCGGGCTTTTTCTCACGTAAGATAATTTAAAAATGGGTAATGGGAGAAGACATATAAGTGAACAAGTTAAGAGAGGGAATGATTGAGCCCAGAGGAATTTCATGGGGGAGGGAGTGGGAGAGGGTAAGGGAGATGGTGTGGTGTAGTAGAGAGGTATGGAGAGAATGATTATATAACTGCGGGACACAGGGAGGCCCAACATTCTCTAGAACCCACACCCTAAAAGGAGTCGAAAGGGGGGGGGGGAGGCGTACATGGACGGAGTTCAACCCCAATTAAAGGGATCAAAGGTGGAAGTAGAACCACAACAGGGCTAGAGATGAGCCGTATGGGTTTAATAGGTAGGGAGGAGGGGTGGCGTGGGGAGGGAAGGAGGAGGGAGAGGAGGAGGGGGTAGGAATGGGAATGGGGGGATGGAGAGAAAAGGGTACATTGAAACTCTTTTTTGGCTCCAAGTTCAGTATACAGATACCTCCTTTTGTGTGGAACAAATGAAAAGAAGCTTTAATATAAAGGGATGTTGGATAAGAATGTAGTTAACTTTATGACCTACAATGTAAAAGGATTGAATATCCCGATAAAAAGACAGAAGATTACTAGGGAAATCTGGCAGCATTCAATTGATACTGTATTCTTACAAGAGGCACATATATCTCACGATTCCAGAGTTAAGTTACAATCAAGGTACTACCCGGCTTGGTACTATGCAGACTCGCCAACAAGACGGCCTAAAGCAGTAGCTATTGGGGTTGCAAAAAATGTAAGATTTATTTTAGAAGACGGGCTAGAGGACATAGAGGGTCAGTTTCTGTTTTTGAAGGGGAAATTGTATGGTATGGAATGTACGCTTGCAAATATTTACTGTCCAAACAAGAATTCAATGATCTAGAGCAGGACCCTCGATCCCCTCATGTTTTGCATTGTATTGGTATTGTTCTGTCACATGTTCTGTCCCCCTTTGTAATGTACAGCGCTGAGCAAACTATTGGCGCTTTATAAATACTGTATAATAATAATAATAATAATAATCTATCTAAAAGACACATTAAGGAAATTGATGGATTTCAAAAAAGGAAAACTGATTGTGGCTGGGGATTTTAATCTTTGCATGGACCTGCAGTTGGATACTTCGTCGCATGTGTGGAGGACTGGGGGCGAATGTTTAAGATCCCTAAAAAGGATGCTACATCAATGTTAACTGATAGGTGTGGAGAATGAAGCATCCAGTGGTAAGGGATTATATGTTCTATTCCCTGGCATATGTGATGTACTCCGGACTGGACTATATAATGATAGAACATAGAATATATAGTCGTTAATTAACTATTGAAATGACATCACTATCAGACCATGCACCAGTCACAATGAGCTCTCTTCTTGCATTTCTCTTTTGTAAGTCCCTCTGTGCCAGCCCAGGTTCACCACCCCTCCCTTCACTATATACATTTTTATGTAGCTACTAGTGGAAAAGCAAAGAGGAATACTATACCCACTTCAGCTCCAGCAGGTTTTACCCCCTTCATGACCAGTCCATTTTTTGCTATTCCGCACTGCACTACTTTAACTGGTAACTTTCATGCAACGCTCTACTCAAACAAAATTTGTATTATTTTTTTTCCACATGAATATAGCTTTCTTTTGGTGGTATTTGATCACCACTGGGTTTTTTATTTTTATTCTATAAACGAAAAATGACCGAAAGTTTTGAAAAAAGAAAAAAAAATTTTTATACTTTCTTCTATGAAAAAATATAACCAATACAAAAATTTTAAATAACCAATGAAACATTTAAATCAAAATTCCTGCATATATTTAGGCCGATATGTATTCTGCTATATGTGTATATTGATTCATTTGTGCGTTAGCATCTACAAACTATGGTATATATACTGGATTTTTTTTTTGTTGTTCTACTAGTAATGGCAGTGATCAGTGGGACTTTGATAGTGTGGCGAGCAATCTGACACTAACTGACACTGGGTGGGAACTGACTAATGGCCACTGACATTAAAGTGTTAATAAACGCAGGACCCTGCATTCACTATATCTGGTCTCCCTGGACCCTGCATTCACTATATCTGGTCTCCCAGGACCCTGCATTCACTATATATGGTCTCCCAGGACCCTGCATTCACTATATATGGTCTCCCAGGACCCTGCATTCACTATATCTGGTCTCCCACAGTACACAGAACATGGAAATGCAATTAATTTAGTAAATATAAATTGCTAAATACCTTTCCTCATCAGCAGTTAGAGCAGTCTTGACTTCTATCAGTGTCCAGCAGAGCACTGGATAAAAATTGTAGGAGGAGTTTTCATTTTCTCCTGATTGTCCTAAGAGGCTGCACAACCCCTGTGCTGATCACAAGCACTCTCCAAAGAAAATAAAAACTCTAGCAATACGCACCAAACTGAGCATGTGCAGCTTGCCGCCAAGGCTCTGTTCTATCAGAAGATGGATTGGGGACAGTAGGAGAAGGGGAGGATCAAACGTCCTTTTTACACAATGTGGAGGATTAACCCCTTAGGTTCCACAGTGAGTACAACAAGCATGTTTGCGTGTACAGAATGATTTTACGGTTGTGGGTTTAGTAACACTATAATACAGTGATTAGTGATAATACTATACACTGTCACTGTATTAATGACACTGGCTCGGAAGGGGTTAACATCAAGGGGTTAAATGTGTGCCTAACAATGTGTAATGTGTGTATTATGTGCTGCTTTTTATGAAATATCTCGTACAGGGCTCTGGGCTGTGATTGGACACAGCCAATCAGCAGGTCCCAACCATGATTCATTGGCCAGGACCTGCTGACTCCCACTATGTGCAATCACTGTGGGAGTCGGTGGGGGGGCCCCCACCCTGAACCTAGAAGAGGCCATTGACTTACAGGTACAGGCCACTCATCCATAGTATATTGCGGGCGGGCAGTCCGCAAGAGGATACTGTATCACTTGAGTGGTATTTATATAGGATACAGGATTTATATAGCGCCAACAGTTTGCGCAGCGCTTTATAAAATGGAGACATTGCGGTTACAATACAATTTGGTACAAGAGGAAACAGATTGTTAGAGCTTACAATCTAGGAGATGTCCACAAAAGGCTCCTATAGTGTATTACTATGCATGAAATACATTTAATGCATATACCGAGGGCCACACCTATTTAAAATGAACCTGTGTTTTGTTCATAGAGGCAAGGAGTCCATAGATCCGCCTTTCTCAACCTTTTCATCCCAGAGGAACCCATTAAAAATATATTTTCAGTTCTCAGGGAACCTTGCTAAACTTAATTCATTAGTGGTCAGTGGGAAAAATTCTGTCCATACAGTGGTGATCAGAATGGCATCCTTACAGAGAGCCAGAAAGATAATTGGTGTTGTGCCACTGACTGCCAAGTGGTGCTGGACCCAACACCATGCAGGCACCATCACATGGGAGGTCAATTGGCCAGAGTTCAAGGAACCCCTAGCAAACTCTGGAGGAACCCTGGTTGAGAATGGCTGTCTTAGATAGCAAAACTGTCTAAAAGAAACATTTACCTGTGGCCGAAAAACGCAAATCGCTTCTCATACAACAATGGCAACAACACATCTGTAATCTCATCCAACAACTGGTCGAAGCTTTGAGGAAATGGCTCTCGGGAACGAGACTCTCTTCCGGGAAGTCTGAGGGAGTACACTGGAGAGGAAAAAGTTAGGATAATATTAGAAGCTGTCCCTGAGATGGCTCTCAGGTTCCCCCTTCACATCCCCATTGTTTTCTTCTACTCACACCAAGAAAAATAGGAAAGAAGGCCAAGAGGGCCCTAGCTCAGATAGAACATCCAAATAAAACAAATTTGCTTTTGCATGATAAATTCCCATGTCATGGCCGATGCTTCCACTAGGCAAACTAGGCGGCCGCCTAATGCAGACTGCCACCCAGGAGCTCCTGGGCACAGCACAGGCCAGCACTCTCTTTGTGTGGGATGCAGCCACGTCATGAATGATCCTTCAGCTGAGGGGAGGGGCAGCAGAGGGGAGGAAGAAAGGACAGAGGAAAATGCTGGGTGTCTGGGGCCAGTGTAGCAGCTGAGCTGCAGCTCCTTCCAGTGTTCCTCTCAGACTCAGTCTCTTACTGCAAGCTGGCTGGCAGCTGCTGATCACTGTGGAGTTCCAGCACTTCTCTTCCCATTCATGAGCGGAGGCAGAGCTGCGCCTGCAGAAGAAGGTAATGTCTGACTCTGATGTCTCATGTCTGTGTGAGTGTGACCTGGCTGGCTGGACATCCATCACATGTGCAATGTGTCAGTGAGTGATGACATCATCACAATTCCACAGCCTGCTCTTCTAGTGCCTGCTGATCTGTGTCAGTGTTGGTGTGTTGTGTCGGATCTGTCACTGTGTGGGATCGCTCAGTTCAGCTGCCTGCTGTCACAGCGTTTTATCTCCCATTGCCTGGGGAATTCCAACCCAGGATCTGTCTGAGTGTGGATCCATCATCCTCCACTCACTGCAACTGTCACCCTGCCACTGCCAGCCACAGATACAGTGCGACTGTGACACTGATTTTGTTTTCAATATTGGTGCTGGTGGAATCAAATGGCACTTATTTTTGTAAAATTTAGAAATTTCATGTTTTGTTGAATTAATATTTTCTACTGTTTTTAAAAATGTTTCTTTTTTTTGGGAGGGGCGCAAGTAGCTGGTCTTGCCTAGGGCGCAAAATAGTCTAGCACTGGCCTTGCATATAGTCTACACCAAACTTTACAGGTTTCCCCTTATCTGCTGTTTAAAGTGGTAATAAACCCAAAAGCAAACATTTGTTATATTCCAGCTCACCAATTCTTAGATGTGATGGCTGAATTAGTTTTCTTTTTTTAGGTTCTTCTATTTTCACCTGTTGATCCAGCCAGTAAGTGTTGTTTTTCCAAAGAAGAAGCTCTCCAGAAGAATGTAGCAGTTACATGAATGAGATAAACTATTTACCAATAGTAGGGGTGCCTACAATGATCAGCTTTTATTTATTGTAAAATCTTTATCCCAAAGGAAAAAAACTGTTTGCTGTAACTGATTATAAAATATTAGCTGATTTTTAGCTTCAATTTGTTAGTGTATTTAAATCTGCTAGTAGATCTAAGTGGTGGTAAGTGATGTCTCATTAATACAGGAGGTATGTTAATTGCCAGCTCACCAGGCAAAACAAAAATTAAACTAATGCAGTCGCCACACCTAATGATTGTTAAGTTGCAATATTTTGGGTTTAATACTGCTTTAACTAGACCAGTTTAGAAGACCAACTGTGTTCAAGCACCAGGGGCCAGGTGCGGAGATGAAGTCAGAAGAATGGGGCCCTAAGCAAGAAAGCAGCTTTGCCATCCCTATTTTTCCAGCTGACATTGATAAGAACTGTAATAGGCAAAAAGAATGACCCCATTTGCATGGTCTGTATTATGGGTCCTGGACCAAGCTGAAAGCCGAAGGAAATCTAGGAAATGGAAAAAATCCTCCCTTGCAGTGGGGCGGCCCCTGCATGTAACAGAGAGCGCTGGATACTTGGAGAACAAAGGATCAGGCAAGTAAAACTGTGTCCTCTAGACACAAATGAGCATTTAACCCTTGCAGTGCAAGGGCAGCCCCACTGCAAAGGAGCATTTTCCCTTTCTCTTTACCTGGAGATGAACTATAAAAAAAAAAAATTAGGTCTTGCACCTGGCTGTGGTGTCTGGCAGAGGGGCCTTGATCCCTGTCTGAAATCCTTAAGAAGACAAAACAGTTCACCTATATGCATATGTAGTTTCTCGCCTGGAGTCCAGCTTTAACTTCTCACGTGTAGAACTGTCAAATTTGATCAATCGGAGGAGCAAACAGCCTCTAGAGATGCCGAAAGCTCTCACTTACCAGCACTGAATAGAATCAGTGCTGGCCTAAGGTCTTCTGACCCATACTAAGCCTCGCAGTGAATACACAGGATACCTTAACCTGTTGCCATTAGCTGCAAATGGCAACACAACAGAGGCAGGCATTGTGACAAGCAGCAGGATATATTGTGGATGCCTTTCACTGGGAAACAGAGGCCTTCTTCTCTACTGGAGAAATATGTGATGTGACCAGAAGTTCAATGTGGATCTGAGAATGCTGGGTCCACGCTCTGCCATTGTTCCTTATGCTAATGTTGGGACTCGGAGCTCGAGCCATCCTGTTCTTCTACCAGCAGGCACTGTGAAATGTGTCGCCAGCTTTTCAGCCCCCACAAATAGTTTCTGTGGACAATTGTCAGGTTTGGATCTTAATATAAAGTCAGTAGGACAATGACCTCACCAAGGAGATAAAATCCTTTATCCCCTGTCCAAATTTTTTTTAACGCTGACTGTTTTTTTAACTATTACATATTGCACCTTCTTTAAAGCATACTTGTATTGATATTAATGCAATATATAGAAGGGTATAAATGTGAGGAGACTTTTTGGTGGTTTCCACAGCTCCAAGAAAAACCCAAAACTCAGACAGATCTGCTATGAGAATTATGGTCTCAGTTGGTGAAGTTGAGCTCAGTTCTTTGGTCCTACACTATAGGACTGGTCCATCATTGCGATGGGAAACTTGTATTATTATTAATGCAATATCTAGAAGGATATAAATGCAGGAAGGCTTTTGTAAACCTTTTGGTAGTTTCCACAGCTCCAAGAAAAACCCTAATCTCCAACAGCTCTGCTATGAGAAGTATGTCCTTAGTTGGTGAAGCTGATCTCAGCTCCTTGGTCCCAAATTTGTAGGACTGGTCCAATACTGCAAAGGAAAGTTTGTACTGATTTTAATGCAATATCCAGAAGGATATAAATGCAGGAAGCCACTCATAAACGTTTTGGTGGTTTCCACAGCTCCAAGAAAAACCCAAATCTCTGACAGATCTGCTATGAGAAGTATGTCCTTAGTTGGTGAAGCTGATCTCAGCTCCTTGGTCCCACATTGTAGGACTGGTCCATTACTGCGATGGGAAGTTTGTACTGATTTTAATGCAATATCCAGAAGGATATAAATGCAGGAAGCCTTTCATAAACTTTTTTGTGGTTTCCACAGCTCCAAGAAAAACCCAAATCTCCAACAGCTCTGCTATGAGAAGTATGTCCTTAGTTGGTGAAGCTGATCTCAGCTCCTTGGTCCCAAATTTGTAGGACTAGTCCAATACTGTGATGGGAAGTTTGTACTGATTTTAATGCAATATCCAGAAGGATATAAATGCAGGAAGCCTTTCATAAACTTTTTGGTGGTTTCCACAGCTCCAAGAAAAACCCAAATCTCTGACAGATCTGCTATGAGAATTATGGTCTCAGTTGGTGAAGTTGAGCTCAGATTTTTGGTCTAACATTATAGGACTGGTCCATCACTGCGATGGGAAACTTGTACTGATATTAATGCAATATCCAGAACGATATAAATGCAGGAAGCCTTTCATAAACCTTTTGGTGGGTTTCCACAGCTCCAAGAAAAAAATAAATCTCCGACAGCTCTGCTATGAGAATTATGGTCTCAGTAGGTGAAGTTAAGCTCGGCTCCTTGGTCCCACATTATAGGACTGGACCATCACTGCAAAGTGAAGCATCAATGGTCAATAGTGAGGTGCATGAGGCAGGCAAGGACAGGCCCAACCTTGATGTCACAAGCTGGAGATTTTCATTATAGAGCACCCAAGTTTTAGGGATCTGTTGGTCATCTTGAAGCCATTGAATGCTATGTGCAGGCTCCTCTAGATGGAGAATTAAAGAAACCCTGTCAAAATTGCAGATAAATGTAAAGAAAAAGTTTAAATGTGCCTTCAAGTTTGGGAAGGATTTTGACTAATCCAAGAAGAGTCAATTCCGCAGCATAGCCACCTTCCTCTTGCCACATCATAGTCCTCTTCTCTTCCTAGAGTGTCTACTGCCTGTCCCGAACCAGCTCCTCTGTCCCTCACCTCCCTAGCTGCCAGGTAGGAGTGAAGCGGAATACTATAGGGCGCCACTTGAGTGGCAGCTCTGAGTTTGCTGGGGCTGCTGACATCACATCCAAGATGGTGGCAACCAGCTGCAGGGCTTTTGGTTTGCAACACAAGGGAATCTTTTACAGGTACATACTATCGATAAAATATTGTAAATGCTCGTAGAATCATATGGGAAGATTAGGGCTGAAAGAAAGGTGTGGTAATAGGGTCTCTTTAAACCGCCTGACATTTTTTTTATATATCTCAAAGACTCTGTTGGTGAGATCCTCAGTCTATACACCTGTTGTCGATACTATGAGGGGCTCCCACCCTCCCTATTGGATTTTAGATTTATTTTACATTATGGAGAATATAACAAGAGGAGCAGGAACACACAGAAGTGGACAAGAACAAAGTCAGGAATTATGGCAGGGAGATCCCACTGTTGGAGCATCCAAGACAAACAAGAAGTCAGGTTCTGACTCCGATCACAATGCTCTACCAATAAATAACTTCCTAGAGGATTGAGGCTCTAATAAAACCTATTAACAACCGTTTACATTTTTCTGTTATATGGCAACAATCAATATGAAAACCACAGCACTGTTAGCAATCAGAATTAATTTCAAAGTTCTATCAGCAATTCACAGATAAAGAGTAAGATTCGGTTGCCATGCCTATAAATCTGTTTTCCATGACATTAGCCTTTTCTCATGTTGCAAATCACTTTGCATAGTGGTGATGCCAAAACCATTCTGTGAGTATTTTGAGATGCAAAACCTGTTCATGTGCCCCCTGCCAATTTACGGATTAGCAGGTGTATGCCGAGAACCACAATGATCTGCTGTTTTAAAGGTGAACCAAAATGGTTTATTTAGCATTTTCTTTTACATTTATACATTTTGAAACCAGTTTTTTAAAAAAAACTATTTATATGTATATTTTACACATTAACATTAGGGATCTTTTCATACCATACTGAACATATACAGTGGGGATCGAAAGTTTGGGCACCCCAGCTAAAAATTTGTGTTAATGTGCATAAAGAAGCCAAGGAAAGATGGAAAAATCTCCAAAAGGCATCAAATTACAGATTAGATATTCTTATAATATGTCAACAAAAGTTAGATTTTATTTCCATCATTTACACTTTCAAAATAACAGAAAACAAAAAAATGGCGTCTGCAAAAGTTTGGGCACCCTGCAGAGTTAATATCTTGTACTGCCCCCTTTGGCAAGTATCACAGCTTGTAAACGCTTTTTGTAGCCAGCCAAGAGTCTTTCAATTCTTGTTTGAGGTATCTTTGCCCATTTTTCCTTACAAAAGTCTTCCAGTTCTTTGAGATTTCTGGGCTGTCTGTCATGCACTGCTCTTTTAAGGTCTATCCATAGATTTTCAATTATGTTGAGGTCAGGAGATTGTGAAGGCCATGGCAAAACCTTCAGTTTACGCCTCTTGATGTAATCCCCCGTGGATTTCGAGGTGTGTTTAGGATCATTATCCATTTGTAGAAGCCATCCTCTCTTTACCTTCAGCTTTTTCACAGATGGCATCAAGTTACCATCCAAAATTTGCTGAAATTTTATTGAATCCATTTTTCCTTCTACTCATGAGATGTTCCCTGTGCCACTGGCTGCAACACAATCCCAAAGCATGATTGATCCAACCCCATGCTTAACAGTTGGACAGAGGTTCTTTTCATTAAATTCTGTGCCCCTTCTTCTCCAAACGTACCTTTGCTCATTCCGGCCAAAAAGTTCAATTTTAACCTCATCGGTCCACAGAACTTGTTTACAAAATGCATCAGGCTTGTCTATATGTTCATTTGCAAAGTTCAAACGATGATTTTTGTGGTGAGGACGTAGAAGAGGTTTTCTTCTGATGACTCTTCCATGAAGACCATATTTGTACAAGTATCTCTTTATAGTGGAATAGTGTAGCACAACTCCAGTGTCTGCCAGATCTTTCTGGAGGGATCGTGCAGTCAAACGTGGGTTTTGAATTGTTTTTCTCACAATCCTGCGAGCTGTTCTGTCTGATATTTTTCTTGATCTTCCAGATGTTGCTTTAACTTCCACTGTTCCTGATGACTGCCATTTCTTAATTACATTCCGAACAGAGGATATTGACATCTGAAAACGCTTTGCTATCTTCTTATAGCCTTCTCCAGCTTTGTGAGCGTCAACTATTCTCAGTTTCAGTTTTCTAGACAACTGCTTAGAAGAACCCATGGTGCTGATTGCTGGGGCAAGGTCAGATGAGTCTGGGCATTTAAAACCTTTGAGATTGACATCACCTGGTCTTCCCAGACGCTGATTGAGAACAATCCATGACACTGGCAGGTCTCAGTTTTGCAAAGGGGGCAGTGCATGCTATAAATTCTGCAGGGTGCCCAAACTTTTGCAGATGCCATTTTTTGTTTTCTGTTATTTTGAAAGTGTAAATGATGGAAATAAAATCTAACTTTTGTTGACATATTATAAGAATGTCTAATCTGTAATTTGATGCCTTTTGGAGATTTTTCCATCTTTCCTTGGCTTCTTTATGCACATTAATACAAATTTTTAGCTGGGGTGCCCAAACTTTCGATCCCCACTGTAAATGCACTACAACACACTGAAAATGCATATGCAATAACACACATTTGCATGCTTTTTTTGCGTGTTGCATTACTAATAAATGTTCATCCATTGATGGGTGTTTTGCAGTCATCATTTCCAACCCCCTGAAAGACAAAAAAATTAAAAAATAACCTTTTTTCCCTCTTGTGTTACACTGGAATGTGTTAACATGGTTGTAAAGGCAGAGGATTTTTTTAACTTCTAGCATTAAGGTAAAAAACCTTCTCTGTGCTGCTCCGTCCACAGCCCCTCCAAATACACACCTGAGCCCCATCTCGATCCAGCGATGTGCACGAGAGCCTCGGCTGTCCCGTGACTCCCTCTCCTCTTTGGCTGTGAGCCAGTGCGTCAATGAGCTGAGAGTGGGGCCACGGCTCTATGTGTCTTATGGATGCACTTGAGAGTGAGCATGCACCAGTGTCCCCATAACAAGCGACTTGCTATTAGGGGGCACTGGTCAAGGGGGAGGAGCAAGGAGCACCAGCAGGGGACCTGAGAAGAAGAGGATCAGGGCTGCACTGTGCAAAACCACTACACAGAGCAGGTAAGTATGACATGTTTGTTATTCTTTTTTTATTAATTCCAAACTTTTAATATCACTTTAATGTTTGTTGGATAGCATTAAAATGCAGACATGTTGCATAACGCAATGCAAAGCACATGCAACATGTACACAACACTGTGGTGTGAAGGAGGCACATAGAAAACATTGTTTTAAATATGTGCTCTTGCAGTGACCAATCATTGCAAAAAAACGAAGTCATTGGACATAGTGTGAATAAGTCCCTCGTATAGAGTAAGGATGATTGTGCCACACTGTTTTGTATCAGACTATATTTGAACAAAATCAATTCTTAAATATCAAAGTGTCATGTGGGCAATATTTTAATTGCCATAAATATTTATAAATAAACATATTTCAGTGCAAAGCTGATTTCCATTCAGAAAAGTCCAGAATTTCCTTCCTGTGCAAAGCTTGCAGTTCTGTGCAGAAATTCACTGAAGTGCTTCATGTAATAGAGTGCATGATAATGCAAGGTCTGCTTATCATCTCATCAGCAAAACAGGGAAAGGTCACCCCCTTGTAGTACAGAAGCTAGGGAATAGAAAGTACATTTACATGCTCTTTTGCAGTTTAATGCAGTGTTTTAGCTAGGGGGAGGGGAGTCATACAGAGTAAGCGGAACGTGCTTGGACTGCAAGGTTTGCTTAAAGTGATACTAAACCCCAGACCCTGCATTCACTATATCCAGTCTCCCAGGACCCTGCATTCATTATATCCGCTCTCCCAGGACCCTGCGTTCACTATATCCGGTCTCCCAGGACTCTGCATTCATTATATCCGGTCTCCCAGGACCCGGGATTCACTATATCCGGTCTCCCAGGACTCTGCATTCACTATATCCGGTCTCCCAGGACCCTACATTCACTATATCCGCTCTCCCAGGACCCTGCATTCACTATATCCGCTCTCCCAGGACCCTGCATTCACTATATCCGGTCTCCCAGGACCCTGCATTCACTATATCCGGTCTCCCAGGACCCTGCATTCACTATATCCGGTCTCCCAGGACCCTGCATTCACTATATCCGGTCTCCCAGGACCCTGCATTCACTATATCTGCTCTCCCAGGACCCTGCATTCACTATATCTGCTCTCCCAGGACCCTGCATTCACTATATCCGGTCTCCCACAATACACATAGTTACATAGTTAGTCTGGCTGATAAAAGACAAAAGTCCATTCAGTTCAACCATAGAAAAAAAAAATTAGAATCCTATACCCACAGTTCATCCAGAGGAAGGCAAAAGAACCCAGCAAAGCATGATCCAATTTGCTCCTGCTGGGAAAAACTTTCCTTCCCGATCCCCTGAGAGGCAATCGGATATTCCCTGGATCAACTTTACCTATAAATGTTAGTATCCAGTTATATTCTGTGTATCTAAGAAATAATCCAGGACTTTTTTGAAGCAAATCACTGAGCGGGCCAGAACCAACTCTTGAGGAAGTCTATTCCACATTTTCACAGCTCTTACTGTGAAGAAACCTTTCCGTGTTTGGAGATTATATCTCTTTTCCTCCAGACGTAAAGAGTGCCCCCTTGTCCTCTGTGATGACCTCAGGGTGAATAGCTCTATACTGAGTTCACTATATGAACCACTGATGTATTTATACATGGTGATCATATCCTCCTTATGTATTATACATGGAGATCATATCCCCCCTTATGTATTATACATGGAGATCATATCCCCCCTTATGTATTATACATGGTGATCATATCCCCCCTTATGTATTATACATGGTGATCATATCCCCCTTATGTATTATACATGGAGATCATATCCCCCCTTATGTAATATACATGGAGATCATATCCCCCCTTATGTATTATACATGGAGATCATATCCCTTCTTATGTATTATACATGGTGATCATATCCCTCCTTATGTATTATACCTGGAGATCATATCCCCCCTTATGTATTATACATGGAGATCATATCCCCCCCTTATGTATTATACATGGTGATCATATCCCCCCTTATGTATTATACATGGAGATCATATCCCCCCTTATGTATTATACATGGAGATCATATCCCCCTTATGTATTATACATGGTGATCATATCCCCCCCTTATGTATTATACATGGTGATCATATCCCCCCTTATGTATTATACATGGAGATCATATCACCCCTTATGTATTATACATGGAGATCATATCCCCCCTTATGTATTATACATGGTGATCATATCCCCCCTTATGTATTATACATGGAGATCATATCCCCCCTTATGTATTATACATGGTGATCATATCCCCCCTTTATCTCCTCTTCTCAAGAGAGAATAAATTCAGTTCCTCTAATCTTTCCTCATAGCTGATCTCCTCCATGCCTCTTATCAGTTTGGTTGCCCTTCTCTGTACTTTCTCCAGTTCCCCAATGTTCTTTTTGTGAATTGGTGCCCAAAACTGAACTGCATATTCCAGATGAGGTATTACTAATGATTTGTACCGGGGTAATATGATATCTCTCTCTCTGGAGTCTATACCTCTTATAATACAAGAGAGGATTTTGCTCGCTTTAGAAAACGCAGCTTGGCATTGCATGCCATTATTAAGCTTGTGATCTACCAGAACCCCCAGATCCTTCACCACCATTGATTCCCCAAGTTGTACTTCCTCTAAAACAGAACATGGAAATGCAATTATTTTAGTAAATATAAATGGCTAAATACCTTTTCTCATCAGCAGTATAGAGCAGTCTTGTGACTTCAGCTGAGCACTGGTTAAAGCTTGTAGGAGGAGTTTTCTTTGTGCTCTTGGAGGATGAAAAGCCCCAGACCTCTGTCTGGACAGTGCTGATTGGCCCTGTGCTAATCCCAAGCACTCTCCCCAAAAAAAAAAAAAAAAAAAAAAAAAAAACAACCTCTCTAGCAATACACACCAAACTGAGCATGTGCAGGTGACTACAGATTCAGTCTGTATCAGGTGGTCATTTCAACAAGAGAAGGGGCAGAGAAGAAAGGATCAAACAAGCCTTTTTACACAATGCAGAGGATTAACCCTTTAGGTTCCACAGTGAGTATAACAAGCATGGTTTACTGCATATACAGACTGATTTTACTTTGTGGGCTTAGAAACACTTTAAGCCACCAAAATCTGTTAATAAGAAAAAACAAAGTAGTCCGCCAAAGCAGATATGGAATGCCTACAAAACACATGAAAAGGTCTCAAGAGCTCCATCTTGTGGCTGAAAATTAGAAAACCACCTATGTATGTGATTTTTCTTATTCACAACATTTTTTGCTTTAATATTTTAGTCCTGGCCATAATAAATGAAAAACATATATAAAACCACTATACATTCCCTTCCGCAGCACCGCCTAACAGCTCAAATGATTTCTTTTTATCATGAAATACTCCCTGTAGATATCCCATTAAGCTCCACATTCACAGCAAAATATTTCATTCAATAAATCAATAACTACACAAACCTTCCACGGAGTCATCAAACAGCCGCCCCCACTTAGCATTAAACAGCGAGCCTCCTCCAGCCCAGGGGAAGCATATTAATCTGGTGATGGCATCTGGCCGTCTGTAGAGGCAGTTTACAAGCTTGTCCATCCTTTTAATAAAATTAAAAACAGAGAAAACAATATTATGCACATGGCATGGCGATGTATAACATACGTGTGCAAGGTAAACATTCTTTTCCTTTACTTGAGGAATCAGGAGCCACCAATGATTCATCTTAAAGTATACTGTATGTAAGCAGAACTACTAAAATCTAATATAAACATATATACAGTGGAGATCGAAAGTTTGGGCACCCCAGCTAAAAATTTGTCTTAATGTGCATAAAGAAGCCAAGGAAAGATGGAAAAATCTCCAAAAGGCATCAAATTACAGATTAGACATTCTTATAATATGTCAACAAAAGTTAAATTTTATTTCCATCATTTACACTTTCAAAATAACAGAAAATGAAAAAAAGGCGTCTGCAAAAGTTTGGGCACCCTGCAGAGTTAATATCTTGTACTGCCCCCTTTGGCAAGTATCACAGCTTGTAAACGCTTTTTGTAGCCAGCCAAGAGTCTTTCAATTCTTGTTTGTGGTATCTTTGCCTATTCTTCCTTACAAAAGTCTTCCAGTTCTTTGAGATTTCTGGGCTGTCTGTCACGCACTGCTCTTTTAAGGTCTATCCATAGATTTCCAATTATGTTGAGGTCAGGAGATTGTGAAGGCCATGGCAAAACCTTCAGTTTACGCCTCTTGATGTAATCCCCCGTGGATTTCGAGGTGTGTTTAGGATCATTATCCATTTGTAGAAGCCATCTTCTCTTTAACTTCAGCTTTTTCACAGATGGCATCAAGTTACCATCCAAAATTTGCTGAAATTTTATTGAATCCATTTTTCCTTCTACTCGTAAGATGTTCCCTGTGCCACTGGCTGCAACACAATCCCAAAGCATGATTGATCCAACCCCATGCTTAACAGTTGGACAGAGGTTCTTTTCATTAAATTCTGTGCCCCTTCTTCTCCAAACGTACCTTTGCTCATTCCGGCCAAAAAGTTCAATTTTAACCTCATCGGTCCACAGAACTTGTTTACAAAATGCATCAGGCTTGTCTATATGTTCATTTGCAAAGTTCAAACGATGATTTTTGTGGTGAGGACGTAGAAGAGGTTTTCTTCTGATGACTCTTCCATGAAGACCATATTTGTACAAGTATCTCTTTATAGTGGAATAGTGTACCACAACTCCAGTGTCTGCCAGATCTTTCTGGAGGGATCGTGCAGTCAAACGTGGGTTTTGAATTGTTTTTCTCACAATCCTGCGAGCTGTTCTGTCTGATATTTTTCTTGGTCTTCCAGATCTTGCTTTAACTTCCCCTGTTCCTGATGACTGCCATTTCTTAATTACATTCCGAACAGAGGATATTGACATCTGAAAACACTTTGCTATCTTCTTATAGCCTTCTCCAGCTTTGTGAGCGTCAACTATTTTTAGTTTCAGTTTTCTAGACAACTGCTTAGAAGAACCCATGGTGCTGATTGTTGGGGCAAGGTCAGATGAGTCTGGGCATTTAAAACCTTTGAGATTGACATCACCTGGTCTTCCCAGATGATGATTGAGAACAATCCATGACACTGGCAGGTCTCAGCTTTGCAAAGGGGGCAGTGCATGCTATAAATTCTGCAGGGTGCCCAAACTTTTGAAGACGCCATTTTTTAGTTTTCTGTTATTTTGAAAGTGTAAATGATGGAAATAAAATCTAACTTTTGTTGACATATTATAAGAATGTCTAATCTGTAATTTGATGCCTTTTGGTGATTTTTCCATCTTTCCTTGGCTTCTTTATGCACATTAATACAAATTTTTAGCTGGGGTGCCCAAACTTTCGATCCCCACTGTAATATTGTCATTTTAAATGTTATTGTCAATCTTTTGAAATCTGCAGATTTCATTGAAATAATACCTGGTGATCCTGTCATGAAGGTCCTTGTTTAGGCACATCCTGTGATAGGGTGACAACCATCTGTCCCTGTCTATCAATTGTGATCCAGTGAGCCACTGTGACATGGGTTTCTGATGGAGCTTATTTCTACAAACATTACAAGGCATCGGATTGTATTTACTAAAATAATTACATTTCCATGTTCTGTGTACTGTGGGAGACCAGTTATAGTGAATGCAGGGTCCTGGGTTTAGTAACAATTTTAATTATTACTAAACCCAGGACTCTGCATTCACTATATCTGGTCTCCCACAGTACACACAACATGGAAATTCAATTATTTTAGCAAATATAAAATGCAAAATTCCTTTTTTTTATCAGAAGTATATAGCAGTCTTGTGACTTCTATCAGTGTCCAGCTGAGCACTGGTTAATCTTGTAGGAGGAGTTTTCATCCCCCACTGATTGTCCTATGAGGCTGCATAGCCCCTGACCCTCTGTCCGGACAGTGTTGATTGGCCCTATGCTAATCACATGCACACTCTCTAGCAATACACACCAAATTGAGCATTCGCAGCTTGCCCCCAAGACTCTGTTCCATCAGCAGACGGACAGGGGACAGTAGAAAAAGGGGAGGATCAGAGAAGTCAGGATCAAAACAGCCTTTTTACACAATGCAGAGGATTAACCCCAGTGCTGATTGGCCCTGTACTAATCCCAAGCACTCTCCCAAAAAAAAAAAAACCTCTCTAGCAATACACACCAAACTGAGCATGTGCAGGTGACTACAGATTCAGTCTGTATCAGGTGGTCATTTCAACAAGAGAAGGGGAAGAGAAGTCAGGATCAAACAGCCTTTTTACACAATGCAGAGGATTAACCCCTTAGGTCCCACAGTGAGTATAACAAGCATGTTTTGCTGCATATACAGACTGATATTACTGTTGTGGGTTTAGTAACACTTTAAGGTTGAACTAAAGGCAACATTGGTCATAGTAAAGGCCTGATCATGCTAGAACATGGAGCGGGAAACCCAAGTTCCATGCGCATTCCCTGAATCGTTTTCAAAACGCAGTAGGTGTGTGATCTGCTGCACATGTCAATGTATTCCTATTGACACCCCAAATGCAGACCCATTTTGCCTGCCCTGGATCGCGTTGCACCGCCATACAATGTAATCTGGTGACAGTGCATTTTTACAAGCAGTACATGCACATTTTGGTGCGATCCGGTGCAACTTCAGTGCATTCAAATGAATGGGCAGAAAATTGCACCGCAATGAATCACAGGTGTGAACTGGTGTAAAGGGAAGGTTACAACCCCTGTCTGCGACCCATTGGGGAGATTTCCCTTTGCTTCCTGTCCCATAGCCAAAACAGGAAGTGATAGAAAATACGTCCAGAGCTGCTGGCAGGGTCACCAGAGCTAGTGTCCACACGGGAAGCATCCCCCTCAGTTCCTGTTTTGGTGACAACCCAAAATTTGGGATTTTCTTTCACTTTCTCTCTCGGTGATAACAGGACAAATAGAGAGGGTGAATCTAGTGGAGCCACAGACAGCAATGAAAAGCTGACAGGAGTTCTAATCTCTTGTTATCCTGTAGCTATACTTGACCTCCTAATTATCAGACAATTATGGTGACATCCCAACCTTGGAGCAGCATGTAAAGTCCTCAGTCCCGGTGTCAGACGGAGCACGCGTACCCACAGACTGATGGGAGGGCAGACAGAAGACGGAGGTGGAATTTGCCCTTACTTGGAAGAATGAGTAAACATTTTATCTGTTGACATTTCATGAGCAATATTATCTCAGTGCTCTGTGTGCAAAACATACACGACGTGTCCCAGCACAGGCTTCCTCACAAAGTCTTCCTCCCACTGACACCAATGATGGGGCACTATTCCTCCCACTAATACCAATGATGGGGCACTATTCCTCCCACTGACACCAATGATGGGGCACTATTCCTCCCACTGACACCAATGATGGGGCACTATTCCTCCCACTGACACCAATGATGGGGCACTATTCCTCCCACTGACACCAATGATGGGGCACTATTCCTCCCACTGATACCAATGATGGGACACTATTCCTCCCACTGACACCAATGATGGGGCACTATTCCTCCCACTGACACCAATGATGGGGCACTATTCCTCCCACTGACACCAATGATGGGGCACTATTCCTCCCACTGACACCAATGATGGGGCACTATTCCTCCCACTGACACCAATGATGGGGCACTATTCCTCCCACTGACACCAATGATGGGGCACTATTCCTCCCACTGACACCAATGATGGGGCACTATTCCTCCCACTGACACCAATGATGGGGCACTATTCCTCCCACTGATAGTAATCTGGCCCTTTGTTTAGAAAGTTTGGAGACTCCTGCTCTACACTGAAGCTGGTGCTGGGAGCCAATCATAAGACCGGACCAGAGCACCTTGAGAATAGGTAAGAATAGAGATCTTTCCTTTACAGGATACATAAGATAGGCCTTAGAATGGGGGTGGGAGAAGGTTTAACTGCCTCCCGCCCACCATATAAGGAAATGTCGGGTGCAAGGCGGTTCTCTCGTTCTGGGAGGATGTCATATGACGTCCTCCCACTCTAACCCCGCATGCGAAGCTACGGGGGGGGCGCAGCGCGACGATAGGTGGTGCACTGTATCGCTCGGACACAGCGGATCACCGATCAACGGAAAGAGCCAAAGATGTCGGCTCGGTCATGTGATCAGTGGTGCCCAATCACAGCTAATCGCATGTAAATAGGGAAATGCCGGTTATCGTCATTTCTCTCCTCACAACCTGTCACGCTGACAGCTCGAGAGGAGAGGAGAGCCGGTAATCGGCTTTCCGCAGAGGGGACATGTACACTGATCAGTGTGCCCTGATGATCTGTGTAGCCCCAGCAGTGCCACCTGTCAGTGCCCATTAATGCCAGCTGACAGTGCTCATCAATGCCACATATCAGTGCCTACCAGTGTACATCAACGCCACATATCAGTACCTATCTGAGCTGCCTTTCAGTGCCATCTGTCAATGCCAGTCAGTGCCACCTATCAGTGCTGCCAATCAGTGCCACCTATCAGTGCTGCCAATCAGTGCCACCCATCAGTGCTAGTCAGTGCCACCTATCAGTGCCCGTCAGTGCTGCCTATCAGTGCCGCCTAACAGTGCCAGTCAGTGCCGCCTAACAGTGCCATATATGAGTGCTGCCTTTCAGTGCCCATCAATGATGCCTGTCAATGCCCATCAGTGCCACCTACCAGTGCCTCCTCATCAGTGCCCATCAGTGCCACCTATCAGTGCCCATCAGTGCGGCCTATCAGTGCCCATTACTGCAGCCTCATTAGCACACATCAGTGAAGGAGAAAAATCACTTATTTACAAAATTTTATAACAAAAACTAAGAAAAAACTTTTTTTTTTCTAACATTTTCAGTTGTTTTTGGTTTGTTTAGCAAATAATAAAAAAACCCAGAGGTGATTAAATACCGCCAGAAGAAAGCTCTATCTGTCTCAAAAAATGATAAACATGTCATATGGGTACAGTGTTGCATGACAGCGCAATTGTCATTCAAAGTGTGAGAGCGCTGAAAGCTGAAAAGTGGCGTGGGCAGGACGGGGGTATAAGTGCCCTGTAGGTAAGTGGTTAAGCTGAGATAGGTTTCATCCAGTGTCTAAAAAAACTTTAAAAAAAAATATTACAAATTATATAAATAAATATAACAAGTAAAAATTAAGTAATATAAATAAAAGTCTGGCCTGGACTGCTAATTTAATGCAGAAGAGACATAGCACATCTCTCCTGCATTAGAATGCCGTGTGTTCTGTGCTGAGTAGGGCGCCATGTTTTGGGTGTTCACTGCAATTACAATCTTATCAATAAAGAACAGGAAGTATCTCATGTTTGCCCTACCGACCCAAAGATTTTCACCCCCCCCCCCCCCCCCGCCTACCTGCAGTGGTGTTCTGCTCAGAAAGTATACTCACCCACCCAGTGGATCCAGCGTTGTCTCAATGAGATCCCCTTCTCTGTAGCCGGGACTGGAGTCCCACGCCGCCATCTTTTTCCGGGATGTCATCGGGAGGCACAGGCACTCCTACTGATGATACACCACTAGGCCCACCCCCTCCTACTTTAGTGAATGGATGCTCCTGGTGCCTCTCGGGATATCCATATCATATATCCCAAGAGGCACTAGGCAAATGACAGAAGAGGGGTCATGAAGGAATACCTTTTTTCCAAAAAGGTAAACAAGCAAAACAAGGAAAAAAACAGAGGAAAGGAGGAAAGTTTTCAGAAAGTGTAAAGCTCTGCTTTAAGAATAAAGATTTCCCATAAACCACTGCAGCCTTTTTAGCTTCTAGAACAGGGGTCTCCAGACTTTCTAAACAAAGGGCCAGTTTACTGGCTTTCAAACTTTAGGGGGGCCGGACTGTGGTCATTGGGAGTAGAAATAGTCCTGCATCTTTGGGAGTAAACAATGCATCTTTGGCATTAGGGGGAGGAATAGTGCCCTATCCTTGGTGTAAGTTGCAGAAATAGTGTCCCATCGTTGGTGTCAGTGGGAAAAATAGTGCCCCATTGTTAGCGTCAGTGGGAGGAATAGTGCCTCATAATTTGTTTCAGTGAGAGGAATAGTGTCAAATTGTTGGTATACATGAAAGGAATAATGCCCCATCGTAGGTGTCAATGGGAGGAATAGTGCCTGTTGTTGATGTCAGTAGCAGGAATTATGCCCTCTTGTTGGTGTCAGTGAGAGGAATAGTGTCTTGTATCAGTGGAAAGAAAAAGTGCCCCAAGGGCCGGGTAAGGGCAAGCAAACGGCCACATCCGGCCCTCGTGCCGCAGTTTGGAGACCACTGTTCTAGAAGAACACCAGTAAAGGTCTCCTCCGTTCTCCCTTTGATACAGGTATGCCTGTAAGTTCTTTCATTGTGTTTTTTAAAGTCACATACATAGCTAGATCGCATGTCAATGTATTAAATGTGATTTGTAGGTAGTGGTTTGTAAGAAATGTGTTCCTTTTAAGCATTTGTGAGAGACATATAAACAAGCATATTGTAACTTCAGTTTATGTGATTGTATTGCAGTATTACAGAACTATTCACAGAAGTACATTCAGTTTTGAAATGAAACACAACACTGCTTCTGTCAGTTTTGTTAGCTAGCTGTCAGCTAAATATTATTAGGAGAGCATACTGTGTGTTTACCCATTTTTAATTTTTCTTCTATTATGTTCAACTTTAATTCATCTCAATGGCTGACTATATGTAGCGGGTCCTGATAAATTAGTGGGCACTGCATGCTGTACAACTGTGTGCATGAGGGCTACCGCAGATTTTTTTTTTTTAAGGGTTGCTTACGTTTGCGAGTGGGAAGCAGTAAAACCATGTAGTTTAGCCACATTTTTACCGACTCTAAACAGCTCCACTTTCGCTGGAAAGGCAGCAGCCAGGGTGTGTAAATATGGCGGAGAAGCAGGAATTGTACCCTCTCTTGCATTCAGCGGGCCCTACTGCCTGCAAGTTAAAAGAGCAATGCTGTAGCTGCATGTATGGAATGTACGGAGTTATGGTGCAGTAGTCCGTCAATAAAGGGTTTCAACAAATGGCGATACAACACCTCCTCACCACCTGTCAAATCCTCTCTGAAGAGCACTATGAGTATGGGCTGCTCTTCAGAGTGTAAATGAGGGCTTACTGATCTGATGGCGGCTCTAGTTTACTGACATTTATACGGCTGTGTGCACAGGCCTATAGAAAACAATGGACTGCATTTAGATCAATGAAAAAAAAGTTGTCTGAACATCTTAAAACATTGCATTGTTGGCGCCCACATGTGCAAGAGACCCTAGAGCTACTTTAATGGTCACAGTATACAGAATTCTGCATAATAACTGATCACCAGACATGCTATGATGACATACTGCCCAGATATGTAAGTGGTATTAAACCCATTACCAGAAATGTAATATATTGCGGCTTGCCAATCATTAGATGTGGCGTCTGCATTAGTCTTCTTTTTTAGGCTTTTTTCCCCTCTGTTTTCACCTGTTGATCTGGCCAGTAACACACCTCCTGTATTAGAGCGCCCCCACTCTGGATGAAGCTTTGTCAGTCTGGGGGGAAAGAAGTGTTAGATGAACTAGCAGATTTAAAGCGGAGCTCCACCCAAAAGGGGAAGTTCTGCTTTAAGGACTGCTCCCCATTAAGTATTGGCACCTTTGGGGAGCGGGGGGGGGGGGGGGGGAATGGGTACCCGAATTTGACAGTTACCAGCTCCCACTTCCGGTCCGATCGCCTAGGCAATCAGAAGCGGGAGGTGTCCATCCTCCCTGTAGTCTTTTGGGACACGTGACAGGTCCGAGAAGACTACAGGACCATTCATGAAGCGCAGCTCTACTTGCGCATGCGCAGTGGGTACCTGGCTGTGAAGCTATCACAGCCGGGTACCCACACTGAAGATGCCGGTCTCCAGGAATACAGGACGGCTGCTGAAACGTGCTTCAGGGGACACACCGCGGGACCGAAGGACAGGTAAGTGGCTGTTTTTTAAAAGTCAGCAGCTACAGTTTTTGCAGCTGCTGACTTTTATTTTTTGACAGCGTGAGTGGAAATCCGCTTTAAGTACACTAAGAAACTGAAGCCAAACTCCAGCTCACACTTTATAAGCAGCAGTTTTTTTTTCTTTTTGGGATAAAGGTTTTACATGAATAAATAAAAGCTGATTATTGTAAGCACCTCTGCCAGTGTTGAATGGTTTGTCTCATCCCTGTAACTGCTGCATCGCCAGGACAGCTTGTTCTTTTGAAAAACAACAGACTTACTGGCCAAATCACTAGGTGAATATAAAAGAAAGTCTAATAAAAGAAAACTAATGCAACCATCACATGTAAGAACTGATAAACTGCAATATAATAGATTCGCTTTTGGGTTTAATACCTTAAAAAAAAACACTTAAAAGAAAAAAAAAGAGCTTTAACACCTGTGTGCAAGAAACCTTACAAGTCCAGTATGCAGCCTAATAACTGGTATCAGCATACATGGACATAGGTGACATACTGCCCACATACTGACCTGGACAAGTGACAGTCATGGTGCAGAGACCATCAGACAGATGTCAGTGTACAGGACACATGGACAGCACAGTGTGATCACGTGGTGTGGGCAGAGAGGGCACTACCACCCCACCAGACAAATGGCAGAGAGACAATGACAGCTCACCAACTCCCTGCCATCGAATCTCCGCACCCACCTCTCCCCGTCCTCAGACTCTGGTCATCTCCTCTGACAGGCCGGGCTCCTACCGTGCCATAGGCTTACACTGATTTCCTATGAGAAGAAGGCAACTTGCCAACATCAAACATGGCCGCACAGGGGCCCTTCCGCCTTGACGTAATGCCAGGTGGGCAGAACAGCTGGTTTACAACCGGACTTGGGAAACGCCCATAGGGCGGAGCTGAGCGTGACAGGTCTTGCCCACACGCGGCTTTGTTTTGTAGGAAGTTTGTCCTTCCGGCCCGCTGTAGTTTGTGTGAGAGGAGAATGTAGGGCAGAGGTGAGCGCTGTATACGCCGTGCACACCCAGAGCAGCGACTGCAGGTGAGTCCGGCTGTGTCAGGGACGGCTACAGTGTGAGCTGTACAGAGCATCCCTCTGAACACAGACAGTGAGTGCAGGCGGAGGTTAGTGAGTCCAGGCTGTGATCAGTGAGTGCAGGCGGTGGTCAGTGAGTCCAGGCAGAGATCAGTGAGTCCAGGCAGAGATCAGTGGGTCCAGGCAGTGGTCAGTGAGTGCATGCAGAGTCCAGTAGGTAGTCGGTGAGTGCAAGCAATATCCAGACTGTGATCATCGAATGCAGGCAGAGTCCAGGCGGTGGTCAGTGGGTGCATGCAGAGTCCAGGCAGTAGTCGGTGAGTGCAAACAGAGTTCAAGGGAGTGGTCAGTGAGTGCTGGCACTGATCAGTGAGTGCAGGCAGTATCCAGACGGTGGTCAGTGAGTGTAGGCAGTATCCAGATGGTTGTCAGTGAGTGCAGGTGGTGGTCAGTGAGTGCAGGCAGAGTCCGGGCGGTGGTCAGTGAGTGCAGGCAGAGTCCGGGCGGTGGTCAGTGAGTGCAGGCAGAGTCCGGGCGGTGGTCAGTGAGTGCAGGCAGAGTCCGGGCGGTGGTCAGTGAGTGCAGGCAGAGTCCGGGCGGTGGTCAGTGAGTGCGGGCAGAGTCCGGGCGGTGGTCAGTGAGTGCGGGCAGAGTCCGGGCGGTGGTCAGTGAGTGCGGGCAGAGTCCGGGCGGTGGTCAGTGAGTGCGGGCAGAGTCCAGCCAGTGAGTGCGGGCAGAGTCCAGCCAGTGAGTGCGGGCAGAGTCCAGCCAGTGAGTGCGGGCAGAGTCCAGCCAGTGAGTGCGGGCAGAGTCCGGGCGGTGGCCAGTGAGTGCGGGCAGAGTCCAGCCAGTGAGTGCGGGCAGAGTCCAGCCAGTGAGTGCGGGCAGAGTCCAGCCAGTGAGTGCAGGCAGAGTCCAGCCAGTGAGTGCAGGCAGAGTCCAGCCAGTGAGTGCAGGCAGAGTCCAGCCAGTGAACAGTGAGTCCGGGCGGTGGTCATTGAGTGCGGGCAGAGTCCGGGCGGTGGTCATTGAGTGCGGGCAGAGTCCGGGCGGTGGTCATTGAGTGCGGGCAGAGTCCGGGCGGTGGTCATTGAGTGCGGGCAGAGTCCGGGCGGTGGTCATTGAGTGCGGGCAGAGTCCGGGCGGTGGTCATTGAGTGCGGGCAGAGTCCAGCCAGTGAGTGCGGGCAGAGTCCAGCCAGTGAGTGCGGGCAGAGTCCAGCCAGTGAGTGCGGGCAGAGTCCAGCCAGTGAGTGCGGGCAGAGTCCAGCCAGTGAGTGCGGGCAGAGTCCAGCCAGTGAACAGTGAGTCCGGGCGGTGGTCAGTGAGTGCGGGCAGAGTCCAGACGGAGGTCGGTGAGTGCAGGCGGAGGTCGGTGAGTCCGGGCGGTGGTCAGTGAGTCCGGGCGGTGGTCAGTGAGTCCAAGGGGTGGTCAGTGAGTGCGGGCGGTGATCAGTGAGTGCGGGCGGTGGTCAGTGAGTGCGGGCGGTGGTCAGTGAGTGCGGGCGGTGGTCAGTGAGGCCAGGCAGAGATCAGTGAGTGCGGGCGGTGATCAGTGAGTGCAGGCATTGGTCAGTGAGTGCAGGCATTGGTCAGTGGGTCCAGGCGGTGGTCAGTGGGTCCAGGCGGTGGTCAGTGGGTGCATGCAGAGTCCAGGCAGTAGTCGGTGAGTGCAAACAGAGTTCAAGGGAGTGGTCAGTGAGTGTTGGCAATGATCAGTGAGTGCAGGCAGTATCCAGACGGTGGTCAGTGAGTGTAGGCAGTATCCAGATGGTTGTCAGTGAGTCCGGGCGGTGGTCATTGAGTGCAGGCAGAGTCCGGGCGGTGGTCATTGAGTGCAGGCAGAGTCCGGGCGGTGGTCATTGAGTGCAGGCAGAGTCCGGGCGGTGGTCATTGAGTGCAGGCAGAGTCCGGGCGGTGGTCATTGAGTGCAAACAGAGTTCAAGGGAGTGGTTAGTGAGTGCAGGCAGAGTCCAGCCAGTGAGTGCAGGCAGAGTCCAGCCAGTGAGTGCAGGCAGAGTCCAGCCAGTGAGTGCAGGCAGAGTCCAGCCAGTGAGTGCAGGCAGAGTCCAGCCAGTGAGTGCAGGCAGAGTCCAGCCGGTGAACAGTGAGTCCGGGCGGTGGTCAGGGAGTGCGGGCAGAGTCCGGGCGGTGGTCAGGGAGTGCGGGCAGAGTCCGGGCGGTGGTCAGGGAGTGCGGGCAGAGTCCGGGCGGAGGTCAGAAAGTGCGGGCAGAGTCCGGGCGGAGGTCAGTGGGTGCGGGCGGAGGTCAGTGGGTGCGGGCGGAGGTCAGTGGGTGCGGGCGGAGGTCAGTGAGTGCAGGTAGAGATCAGTGAATGCAGGCGGTGGTCAGTGAGTGCAGGCGGTGGTCAGTGAGTCCACCAGGCAGAGATCAGTGGGTCCAGGCGGGCGGTGGTCAGTGGGTCCAGGCGGTGGTCAGTGGGTCCAGGCGGTGGTCAGTGGGTGCATGCAGAGTCCAGGCAGTAGTCGGTGAGTGCAAACAGAGTTCAAGGGAGTGGTCAGTGAGTGCTGGCAATGATCAGTGAGTGCAGGCAGTATCCAGATGGTTGTCAGTGAGTGCAGGTGGTGGTCATTGAGTGCAAGCAGAGTCCGGGCGGTGGTCATTGAGTGCAGGCAGAGTCCGGGGCGGTGGTCAGTGAGTGCAGGCAGAGTCCGGGCGGTGGTCATTGAGTGCAGGCAGAGTCCGGGCGGTGGTCATTGAGTGCAGGCAGAGTCCGGGCGGTGGTCATTGAGTGCAGGCAGAGTCCGGGCGGTGGTCATTGAGTGCAGGCAGAGTCCGGGCGGTGGTCATTGAGTGCAGGCAGAGTCCGGGCGGTGGTCATTGAGTGCAGGCAGAGTCCGGGCGGTGGTCATTGAGTGCAAACAGAGTTCAAGGGGGTGGTTAGTGAGTGCAGGCAGATTCCAGGCGGTGGTCATTGAGTGCAGGCAGAGTCCGGGCGGTGAGTGCGGGCAGAGTCCAGCCAGTGAGTGCGGGCAGAGTCCAGCCAGTGAGTGCGGGCAGAGTCCAGCCAGTGAGTGCGGGCAGAGTCCAGCCAGTGAGTGCGGGCAGAGTCCAGCCAGTGAGTGCGGGCAGAGTCCAGCCAGTGAGTGCGGGCAGAGTCCAGCCAGTGAGTGCGGGCAGAGTCCAGCCAGTGAGTGCGGGCAGAGTCCAGCCAGTGAGTGCGGGCAGAGTCCAGCCAGTGAGTGCGGGCAGAGTCCAGCCAGTGAGTGCGGGCGGTGATCAGTGAGTGCAGGCGGAGGTCAGTGAGTGCAGGCGGAGGTCAGTGAGTGCAGGCGGAGGTCAGTGAGTGCAGGCGGAGGTCAGTGAGTGCAGGCGGAGGTCAGTGAGTGCAGGCGGAGATCAGTGAGTGCAGGCGGGCGGTGGTCAGTGAGTCCAGGCGGTGGTCAGTGAGTCCAGGCGGTGATCAGTGGGTCCAGGCGGTGGTCAGTGAGTGCATGCAGAGTCCAGTAGGTAGTCGGTGAGTGCAAGCAATATCCAGACTGTGATCATCGAATGCAGGCAGAGTCCAGGCGGTGGTCAGTGGGTCCAGGCGGTGGTCAGTGGGTGCATGCAGAGTCCAGGCAGTTGTCGGTGAGTGCAAACAGAGTTCAAGGGAGTGGTCAGTGAGTGCTGGCACTGATCAGTGAGTGCAGGCAGTATCCAGACGGTGGTCAGTGAGTGTAGGCAGTTTCCAGATGGTTGTCGGTGAGTCCGGGCGGTGGTCATTGAGTGCAGGCAGAGTCCGGGCGGTGGTCATTGAGTGCAGGCAGAGTCCGGGCGGTGGTCATTGAGTGCAGGCAGAGTCCGGGCGGTGGTCATTGAGTGCAGGCAGAGTCCGGGCGGTGGTCATTGAGTGCAGGCAGAGTCCGGGCGGTGGTCATTGAGTGCAGGCAGAGTGCGGACGGTGGTCATTGAGTGCAGGCAGAGTGCGGACGGTGGTCATTGAGTGCAGGCAGAGTGCGGACGGTGGTCATTGAGTGCAGGCAGAGTGCGGGCGGTGGTCATTGAGTGCAGGCAGAGTGCGGGCGGTGGTCATTGAGTGCAGGCAGAGTGCGGGCGGTGGTCATTGAGTGCAGGCAGAGTCCGGGCGGTGGTCATTGAGTGCAGGCAGAGTCCGGGCGGTGGTCATTGAGTGCAGGCAGAGTGCGGGCGGTGGTCATTGAGTGCAAACAGAGTTCAAGGGAGTGGTTAGTGAGTGCAGGCAGATTCCAGGCGGTGGTCATTGAGTGCGGGCAGAGTCCGGGCGGTGAGTGCGGGCAGAGTCCGGGCGGTGAGTGCGGGCAGAGTCCGGGCGGTGAGTGCGGGCAGAGTCCGGGCGGTGAGTGCGGGCAGAGTCCGGGCGGTGAGTGCGGGCAGAGTCCAGCCAGTGAGTGCGGGCAGAGTCCAGCCAGTGAGTGCGGGCAGAGTCCAGCCAGTGAGTGCGGGCAGAGTCCAGCCAGTGAGTGGTCATTGAGTGCAGGCAGAGTCCGGGCGGTGGTCATTGAGTGCAGGCAGAGTCCGGGCGGTGGTCATTGAGTGCAGGCAGAGTGCAGACGGTGGTCATTGAGTGCAGGCGGAGGTCAGTGAGTGCAGGCGGAGGTCAGTGAGTGCAGGCGGAGGTCAGTGAGTGCAGGCGGAGGTCAGTGAGTGCAGGCGGAGATCAGTGAGTGCAGGCGGGCGGTGGTCAGTGAGTCCAGGCGGTGGTCAGTGAGTCCAGGCGGTGATCAGTGGGTCCAGGCGGTGGTCAGTGAGTGCATGCAGAGTCCAGTAGGTAGTCGGTGAGTGCAAGCAATATCCAGACTGTGATCATCGAATGCAGGCAGAGTCCAGGCGGTGGTCAGTGGGTCCAGGCGGTGGTCAGTGGGTGCATGCAGAGTCCAGGCAGTTGTCGGTGAGTGCAAACAGAGTTCAAGGGAGTGGTCAGTGAGTGCTGGCACTGATCAGTGAGTGCAGGCAGTATCCAGACGGTGGTCAGTGAGTGTAGGCAGTTTCCAGATGGTTGTCGGTGAGTCCGGGCGGTGGTCATTGAGTGCAGGCAGAGTCCGGGCGGTGGTCATTGAGTGCAGGCAGAGTCCGGGCGGTGGTCATTGAGTGCAGGCAGAGTCCGGGCGGTGGTCATTGAGTGCAGGCAGAGTCCGGGCGGTGGTCATTGAGTGCAGGCAGAGTCCGGGCGGTGGTCATTGAGTGCAGGCAGAGTGCGGACGGTGGTCATTGAGTGCAGGCAGAGTGCGGACGGTGGTCATTGAGTGCAGGCAGAGTGCGGACGGTGGTCATTGAGTGCAGGCAGAGTGCGGGCGGTGGTCATTGAGTGCAGGCAGAGTGCGGGCGGTGGTCATTGAGTGCAGGCAGAGTCCGGGCGGTGGTCATTGAGTGCAGGCAGAGTCCGGGCGGTGGTCATTGAGTGCAGGCAGAGTGCGGGCGGTGGTCATTGAGTGCAAACAGAGTTCAAGGGAGTGGTTAGTGAGTGCAGGCAGATTCCAGGCGGTGGTCATTGAGTGCGGGCAGAGTCCGGGCGGTGAGTGCGGGCAGAGTCCGGGCGGTGAGTGCGGGCAGAGTCCGGGCGGTGAGTGCGGGCAGAGTCCGGGCGGTGAGTGCGGGCAGAGTCCGGGCGGTGAGTGCGGGCAGAGTCCGGGCGGTGAGTGCGGGCAGAGTCCGGGCGGTGAGTGCGGGCAGAGTCCGGCCGGTGAGTGCGGGCAGAGTCCAGCCAGTGAGTGCGGGCAGAGTCCAGCCAGTGAGTGCGGGCAGAGTCCAGCCAGTGAGTGCGGGCAGAGTCCAGCCAGTGAGTGGTCATTGAGTGCAGGCAGAGTCCGGGCGGTGGTCATTGAGTGCAGGCAGAGTCCGGGCGGTGGTCATTGAGTGCAGGCAGAGTGCGGACGGTGGTCATTGAGTGCAGGCAGAGTGCGGACGGTGGTCATTGAGTGCAGGCAGAGTGCGGACGGTGGTCATTGAGTGCAGGCAGAGTGCGGACGGTGGTCATTGAGTGCAGGCAGAGTGCGGGCGGTGGTCATTGAGTCCGGGCAGTGGTCAGTGAGGGCAGGCAGAGTGCGGACGGTGGTCAGTGAGTGCAGGCAGAGTGCGGGCGGTGGTCATTGAGTCCGGGCGGTGGTCAGTGAGTGCAA
The DNA here is from genome assembly GCF_062004578.1 of Staurois parvus. Lineage (NCBI taxonomy): Eukaryota > Metazoa > Chordata > Amphibia > Anura > Ranidae > Staurois > Staurois parvus. Next base: position 1,668,599 of record NW_028317847.1, read on the forward strand.
GAAGATTCCGGGCGGTGGTCAGTGAGTGCGGGCGGTGGTCAGTGAGTGCGGGCGGTGGTCAGTGAGTGCGGGCGGTGGTCAGTGAGTGCGGGCAGAGTCCAGGCAGTAGTCGGTGAGTGCAAACAGAGTTCAAGGGAGTGGTCAGTGAGTGCTGGCACTGATCAGTGAGTGCAGGCAGTATCCAGACGGTGGTCAGTGAGTGTAGGCAGTATCCAGATGGTTGTCAGTGAGTGCAGGCGGTGGTCAGTGAGTGCAGGCAGAGTCCGGGCGGTGGTCAGTGAGTGCAGGCAGAGTCCGGGCGGTGGTCAGTGAGTGCAGGCAGAGTCCGGGCGGTGGTCAGTGAGTGCAGGCAGAGTCCGGGCGGTGGTCAGTGAGTGCAGGCAGAGTCCGGGCGGTGGTCAGTGAGTGCAGGCAGAGTCCGGGCGGTGGTCAGTGAGTGCAGGCAGAGTCCAGCCAGTGAGTGCAGGCAGAGTCCAGCCAGTGAGTGCAGGCAGAGTCCAGCCAGTGAACAGTGAGTCCGGGCGGTGGTCAGTGAGTGCGGGCAGAGTCCGGGCGGTGGTCAGTGAGTGCGGGCAGAGTCCGGGCGGTGGTCAGTGAGTGCGGGCAGAGTCCGGGCGGTGGTCAGTGAGTGCAGGCAGAGTCCAGCCAGTGAACAGTGAGTCCAGGCGGTGGTCAGTGAGTGCGGGCAGAGTCCGGGCGGTGGTCAGTGAGTGCGGGCAGAGTCCGGGCGGTGGTCAGTGAGTGCGGGCAGAGTCCGGGCGGTGGTCAGTGAGTGCGGGCAGAGTCCGGGCGGTGGTCAGTGAGTGCGGGCAGAGCCCGGGCGGTGGCCAGTGAGTGCAGGCAGAGTCCAGCCAGTGAGTGCAGGCAGAGTCCAGCCAGTGAGTGCAGGCAGAGTCCGGGCGGTGGTCAGTGAGTGCGGGCAGAGTCCGGACGGAGGTCGGTGAGTCCAGGCGGGGGTCAGTGAGTCCAGGCGGGGGTCAGTGAGTCCAGGCGGGGTGGTCAGTGAGTCCAGGCGGGGTGGTCAGTGAGTGCGGGCGGTGGTCAGTGAGTGCGGGCGGTGGTCAGTGAGTGCGGGCGGTGGTCAGTGAGTGCGGGCGGAGGTCAGTGAGTGCAGGCGGAGGTCAGTGAGTGCAGGCGGAGGTCAGTGAGTGCAGGCGGAGGTCAGTGAGTGCAGGCGGAGGTCAGTGAGTCCAGGCAGAGATCAGTGAGTGCAGGCGGTGGTCAGTGAGTCCACCAGGCAGAGATCAGTGAGTCCAGGCAGAGATCAGTGAGTCCAGGCAGAGATCAGTGAGTCCAGGCAGAGATCAGTGAGTCCAGGCGGTGATCAGTGGGTCCAGGCGGTGGTCAGTGAGTGCATGCAGAGTCCAGTAGGTAGTCGGTGAGTGCAAGCAATATCCAGACTGTGATCATCAAATGCAGGCAGAGTCCAGGCGGTGGTCAGTGGGTCCAGGCGGTGGTCAGTGGGTCCAGGCGGTGGTCAGTGGGTCCAGGCGGTGGTCAGTGGGTCCAGGCGGTGGTCAGTGGGTCCAGGCGGTGGTCAGTGGGTCCAGGCGGTGGTCAGTGGGTCCAGGCGGTGGTCAGTGGGTCCAGGCGGTGGTCAGTGGGTCCAGGCGGTGGTCAGTGGGTGCATGCAGAGTCCAGGCAGTAGTCGGTGAGTGCAAACAGAGTTCAAGGGAGTGGTCAGTGAGTGCTGGCAATGATCAGTGAGTGCAGGCAGTATCCAGACGGTGGTCAGTGAGTGTAGGCAGTATCCAGATGGTTGTCAGTGAGTGCAGGCGGTGGTCATTGAGTGCAGGCAGAGTCCGGGCGGTGGTCATTGAGTGCAGGCAGAGTCCGGGCGGTGGTCATTGAGTGCAGGCAGAGTCCGGGCGGTGGTCATTGAGTGCAGGCAGAGTCCGGGCGGTGGTCATTGAGTGCAAACAGAGTTCAAGGGAGTGGTTAGTGAGTGCAGGCAGAGTCCAGCCAGTGAGTGCAGGCAGAGTCCAGCCAGTGAGTGCAGGCAGAGTCCAGCCAGTGAGTGCAGGCAGAGTCCAGCCAGTGAGTGCAGGCAGAGTCCAGCCAGTGAGTGCAGGCAGAGTCCAGCCAGTGAGTGCAGGCAGAGTCCAGCCAGTGAGTGCGGGCAGAGTCCAGCCGGTGGTCAGGGAGTGCGGGCAGAGTCCGGGCGGTGGTCAGGGAGTGCGGGCAGAGTCCGGGCGGAGGTCAGGGAGTGCGGGCAGAGTGCGGGCGGAGGTCAGGGAGTGCGGGCAGAGTGCGGGCGGAGGTCAGTGAGTCCGGGCGGAGGTCAGTGAGTCCGGGCGGAGGTCAGTGGGTGCGGGCGGTGGTCAGTGGGTGCGGGCGGTGGTCAGTGAGTGCAGGTAGAGATCAGTGAATGCAGGCGGTGGTCAGTGAGTCCACCAGGCAGAGATCAGTGGGTCCAGGCGGGCGGTGGTCAGTGGGTCCAGGCGGGCGGTGGTCAGTGGGTCCAGGCGGGCGGTGGTCAGTGGGTCCAGGCGGGCGGTGGTCAGTGGGTCCAGGCGGTGGTCAGTGGGTCCAGGCGGTGGTCAGTGGGTGCATGCAGAGTCCAGGCAGTAGTCGGTGAGTGCAAACAGAGTTCAAGGGAGTGGTCAGTGAGTGCTGGCAATGATCAGTGAGTGCAGGCAGTATCCAGATGGTTGTCAGTGAGTCCGGGCGGTGGTCATTGAGTGCAGGCAGAGTCCGGGCGGTGGTCATTGAGTGCAGGCAGAGTCCGGGCGGTGGTCATTGAGTGCAGGCAGAGTCCGGGCGGTGGTCATTGAGTGCAGGCAGAGTCCGGGCGGTGGTCATTGAGTGCAGGCAGAGTCCGGGCGGTGGTCATTGAGTGCAGGCAGAGTCCGGGCGGTGGTCATTGAGTGCAGGCAGAGTCCGGGCGGTGGTCATTGAGTGCAGGCAGAGTCCGGGCGGTGGTCATTGAGTGCAGGCAGAGTCCGGGCGGTGGTCATTGAGTGCAGGCAGAGTTCAAGGGAGTGGTTAGTGAGTGCAGGCAGATTCCGGGCGGTGATCAGTGAGTGCGGGCAGAGTCCAGCCAGTGAGTGCGGGCAGAGTCCAGCCAGTGAGTGCGGGCAGAGTCCAGCCAGTGAGTGCGGGCAGAGTCCAGCCAGTGAGTGCGGGCAGAGTCCAGCCAGTGAGTGCGGGCAGAGTCCAGCCAGTGAGTGCGGGCGGTGATCAGTGAGTGCAGGCGGGCGGTGGTCAGTGAGTCCAGGCGGTGATCAGTGGGTCCAGGCGGTGGTCAGTGAGTGCATGCAGAGTCCAGTAGGTAGTCGGTGAGTGCAAGCAATATCCAGACTGTGATCATCGAATGCAGGCAGAGTCCAGGCGGTGGTCAGTGGGTCCAGGCGGTGGTCAGTGGGTGCATGCAGAGTCCAGGCAGTTGTCGGTGAGTGCAAACAGAGTTCAAGGGAGTGGTCAGTGAGTGCTGGCACTGATCAGTGAGTGCAGGCAGTATCCAGACGGTGGTCAGTGAGTGTAGGCAGTATCCAGATGGTTGTCAGTGAGTCCGGGCGGTGGTCATTGAGTGCAGGCAGAGTCTGGGCGGTGGTCATTGAGTGCAGGCAGAGTCTGGGCGGTGGTCATTGAGTGCAGGCAGAGTCTGGGCGGTGGTCATTGAGTGCAGGCAGAGTCTGGGCGGTGGTCATTGAGTGCAGGCAGAGTCTGGGCGGTGGTCATTGAGTGCAGGCAGATTCTGGGCGGTGGTCATTGAGTGCAGGCAGAGTCTGGGCGGTGGTCATTGAGTGCAGGCAGAGTCTGGGCGGTGGTCATTGAGTGCAGGCAGAGTCTGGGCGGTGGTCATTGAGTGCAGGCAGAGTCTGGGCGGTGGTCATTGAGTGCAGGCAGAGTCTGGGCGGTGGTCATTGAGTGCAGGCAGAGTCTGGGCGGTGGTCATTGAGTGCAGGCAGAGTCTGGGCGGTGGTCATTGAGTGCAGGCAGAGTCTGGGCGGTGGTCATTGAGTGCAGGCAGAGTCTGGGCGGTGGTCATTGAGTGCAGGCAGAGTCTGGGCGGTGGTCATTGAGTGCAGGCAGAGTCTGGGCGGTGGTCATTGAGTGCAGGCAGAGTCTGGGCGGTGGTCATTGAGTGCAGGCAGAGTCTGGGCGGTGGTCATTGAGTGCAGGCAGAGTCTGGGCGGTGGTCATTGAGTGCAGGCAGAGTCTGGGCGGTGGTCATTGAGTGCAGGCAGAGTCTGGGCGGTGGTCATTGAGTGCAGGCAGAGTCTGGGCGGTGGTCATTGAGTGCAGGCAGAGTCTGGGCGGTGGTCATTGAGTGCAGGCAGAGTCTGGGCGGTGGTCATTGAGTGCAGGCAGAGTCTGGGCGGTGGTCATTGAGTGCAGGCAGAGTCTGGGCGGTGGTCATTGAGTGCAGGCAGAGTCTGGGCGGTGGTCATTGAGTGCAGGCAGAGTCTGGGCGGTGGTCATTGAGTGCAGGCAGAGTCTGGGCGGTGGTCATTGAGTGCAGGCAGAGTCTGGGCGGTGGTCATTGAGTGCAGGCAGAGTCTGGGCGGTGGTCATTGAGTGCAGGCAGAGTCTGGGCGGTGGTCATTGAGTGCAGGCAGAGTCTGGGCGGTGGTCATTGAGTGCAGGCAGAGTCTGGGCGGTGGTCAGTGAGTGCAGGCAGAGTCTGGACGGTGGTCAGTGAGTGCAGGCAGAGTGCGGACGGTGGTCAGTGAGTGCAGGCAGAGTGCGGACGGTGGTCAGTGAGTGCAGGCAGAGTGCGGGCGGTGGTCATTGAGTCCGGGCAGTGGTCAGTGAGGGCAGGCAGAGTGCGGACGGTGGTCATTGAGTCCGGGCGGTGGTCAGTGAGTGCAAACAGAGTTCAAGGGAGTGGTTAGTGAGTGCAGGCAGATTCCAGGCGGTGGTCATTGAGTGCAGGCGGTGATCAGTGAGTGCAGGCATTATTCAGGCAGTGGTCATTGAGTGCAGGCGGTGATCAGTGAGTGCAGGCATTATTCAGGCGTTGGTCAGTGAGTGCAGGCAGAGTCCGGGCGTTGGTCAGTGAGTGCAGGCAGAGTGCGGACTGTGGTCAGTGAGTGCAGGCAGAGTCCTGGCGGTGGTCAGTGAGTGCAGGCAGAGTCCTGGCGGTGGTCAGTGAGTGCAGGCAGAGTGCGGGCGGTGGTCAGTGAGTGCAGGTGGTGTTCATTGAGTCCGGGCGGTGGTCAGTGAGTGCAGGCAGAGTGCGGACGGTGGTCAGTGAGTGCAGGCAGAGTGCGGACGGTGGTCAGTGAGTGCAGGCAGAGTGCGGGCGGTGGTCATTGAGTCCGGGCGGTGGTCAGTGAGTGCAAGAAGATTCCGGGCGGTGGTCAGTGAGTGCGGGCGGTGGTCAGTGAGTGCGGGCGGTGGTCAGTGAGTGCGGGCGGTGGTCAGTAAGTGCGGGCAGAGTGCGGACGGTGGTCAGTGAGTATATCCTAAGTGTAAGGATTTTCCAGCCTAATTGAAGACATGTTATAACTAGAAGTTCCAGTTGGTATACACAATTTGTGAATATATACGCAGTCCTCTGTGATATACTGATTTTATTCACTTTGTTTTATTCCCTATGAAAGCTCCCAGTAGTCGGTGTTCTGTGCCAACTATAGTATAATCATCAGATCCGCTTTCTGTGACAGAGTTCAGCTGACAGTAATCTGAGATCCAGAGAACTTGGATATCTGTAAATGTTTCATTAAGAGTTCTATAGGTCATGTGGCAATGTCCTCAACACAGCAGCCTCAGCCTGTATCCATTGTCTCCACACAACCCACATTCTTTTTAAAGTGCATTTAAACACAAAAAAGAAAAAATATTCTCTATATAATCAGTGCTTGGATGTGGTGGCTGCATTTCTTTTTTTTTTTTTTCCTAGTATTCCTGCCAGTAATGCACTTCCTATTCTGGGATGACAACACTCAATGTACTGTATGTATAGAGGGGCAGTGTTGTCACTCTAGGCTGCTCTGGATGACAGTTACCACCCTCTCTGTCTGCACCTTCATTACATAGGGAGGAGGGGTTGTGTATTCCACAGGAAATTTGAGCACAGAAACTTACAAGGTTATGGGAATCCTATCTGGATCAACAGTCTTTTTGAACACATGTACAGTACATAGCATGAAAAAGGATAACTAATGCAGCCACCACAGCTAAGGACTGGTAAGCTGCAGAACATTTTTGTTTTTGTCTAGGTACTTTAATTCTTCTGTTTGTAACTTAAAATAGAAGGAAAGGCTAATCTACTTTTAAACATCGCCCCCCATTGTGCCAAATATCTTTTCTAAGAAATTGCAATTACAATACCTTTTTTTTCTTTATCTTTTATCTATGAGAGGCAAAACTCCACCGCAGCCTTAAGTATCGTGAGAGCTGTACTATCCAGCATAGACAAAAGTATAGATCTACATGTAAAGTGCAGCGCTGAAT